>NW_024429267.1:24602984-25802984 GCF_017639785.1 Mesocricetus auratus
CAGGGTTGTTTTGGCTATCCTGGGTCTTTTGTTTTTCCATACAAAATTGATTATTGTTCTTTCAAGGTCTGTGAAGAATTGTGCTGGGATTTTAATGGGGATAGCATTGAATCTGTAGATTGCTTTTGGCAGGATTGCCATTTTTACTACATTGATCCTACCTATCCATGAGCATGGGAGATCTTTCCATTTTCTGAGGGCTTCTTTAATTTCTTTCTTTAAAGATTCAAAGTTCTTACGATACAGGTCTTTCACTTGTTTGGTTAGCGTTACCCCAAGGTATTTTATGTTGTTTGTGGCAATTGTAAAGGGTGATGTTTCTCTGATTTCTCTTTCAGCCCTTTTATCATCTGTATATAGTAGGGCTACTGACTTTCTTGAGTTGATCTTGTAACCTGCCACTTTGCTGAAGGTGTTAATCAGCTGTAAGAGTTCCCTGGTAGAGTTCTTTGGGTCACTGATATAAACTATCATATCGTCTGCAAACAGTGAAAGTTTGACTTCTTCCTTCCCAATTTGTATCCCCTTGATCCCCCTTTGTTGTCGTATGGCTATAGCTAGAACTTCAAGTACCATGTTGAAAAGGTATGGAGAGAGTGGACAGCCTTGTTTTGTTCCTGATTTTAGAGGAATTGCGTTGAGTTTCTGTCCATTTAGTTTGATGTTGGCTGTTGGTTTACTGTATATGGCTTTTATTATGTTTAAGTATGTCCCTGTTATCCCAGATCTCTCCAAGACCTTTATCATGAAGGGATGTTGGATTTTGTCAAAGGCTTTTTCAGCATCTAGTGAGATGATCATGTGATTTTTGTTTTTCAGCTTGTTTATATGGTGGATTACGTTGATGGATTTTCGTATGTTGAACCATCCCTGCATCCCTGGGATGAAACCTACTTGATCGTGGTGAATGATTGTTTTGATGTGTTCTTGGATCCGATTTGCCAGTATTTTATTGAGTATTTTTGCATCAATGTTCATGAGGGATATTGGTCTGAAGTTCTCTTTCTTGGTTGTATCTTTGTGTGGCTTGGGGATCAAGGTTATTGAAGCCTCATAGAAAGAGTTTGGCAAAGACCCTTCTGCTTCTATTGTGTGGAACACTTTGAGAAGAATTGGTATAAGCTGTTCTTTGAATTTGTGGTAGAATTCTGCACTGAGGCCATCTGGACCTGGACTTTTTTTGGTTGGGAGACTTTTGATGACAGCTTCTATTTCCATAGGGGTTATAGGTCTATTTAAATTGCTTATCTGTTCTTGATTTAGTTTTGGCAAATGATAGCTGTCCAGGAAGTCATCCATTTCCTTTAAATTTTCGAATTTTGTGGAGTACAGGTTTTCAAAGTATGACCTAATGATTCTCTGGATTTCCTCAGAGTCTGTTGTTATGTCCCCCTTTTCATTTCTGATTTTGTTAATTTGCGTGTTCACTCTCTGCTGTTTGGTAAGTTTGGACAAAGGTTTGTCTATCTTGTTGATTTTCTCAAAGAACCAACTCTTCGTTGCATTGATTCTTTGTATTGTTTTCCTGGTTTCTACTTTGTTGATTTCAGCCCTCAATTTGATTATTTCCTGGCGTCTACTCCTCCTGGGGGAGTTTGCTTCTTTGTGTTCTAGAGCTTTTAGCTGTGATGTTAATTCTCTGGTATAACTGTTTTCCTGTTTCTTCATGTGAGCACTTAGTGCTATGAACTTCCCCGTAGCACTGCTTTCAAAGTGTCCCATAGGTTTGGGTATGTTGTGTCTTCATTCTCATTGAGTTCGAGGAAGTCTTTAATTTCTTTTTTTATTTCCTCTTTGACCCAGGGATGGTGCAGTTGAGCATTATTCAATTTCCATGAGTTTGTAGGTTTTCTGCACTTTGTGTTGTTGTTGAATTCTAATTTTAAGGCATGGTGGTCTGATAAGATGCATGGAGTTATTCCAATTTTTTTGTAGCTGCTGAGGTTTGATATGTTGCCAAGTATGTGGTCGATTTTTGAGAAGGTTCCATGTGGTGGTGAGAAGAAGGTATATTCTTTTTTATGTGGATGAAATGTTCTATAGATATCTGTTAATCCCAGTTGGGTCATTACTTCTATTAGACCCTTTGCTTCTTTGTTGAGTTCCTGTCTGGTATTCTTGTCTAGTGGTGAGAGTGGTGTGTTGAAATCTCCCACTATAACTGTGTGGGGCTTTAGATGAGATTTAAGTTCTAATAATGTTTCTTTAACGAATGTGGATGCCTTTGTATTGGGGGCATAGATGTTCAGGATAGACACTTCGTCTTGGTGGGTTTCACCTGTGATGAGTATGTAATGACCTCCTTCATCTCTTTTGATTGATTTTATTTTAAAGTCTAGTTTGTTAGATATTAGGATTGCTACCCCTGCTTGTTTCTTGGGTCCATTTGATTGAAAAATTTTTTCCCAACCTTTAACTCTCAAGTAATGTCTGTCTTTGAGGGTGAGGTGTGTTTCTTGTATGCAGCAGAAGGAAGGGTTCTGTCTTCGAATCCATTCTGCTAGTCTGTGTCTTTTTATGGGTGAGTTAAGGCCATTAATATTGAGGGATATTAATGACCATTGATTGCTCATCCTTCTTCGATTTGCGATGGTTGTTGTTGGTGGAATTATGGGTGGAATTTCGCCCCTTTGTTCTTTTGGCTGTTGGTAGAGAGGGATTCTCTAATGCTTATGTTTTTCTGGTTGTAGTTAGCTTCCTTGGGTTGGAGTTTTCCTTCCAAAATTTTCTGTAGGGCTGGGTTAGTGGACACATATTGGTTGAATCTAGTTTTGTCATGGAATATCTTGTTTTCTCCGTCTATAGTGATTGAGAGCTTTGCCGGGTATAGTAGTCTGGGCTGGCATCCATGGTCTCTTAGTGTAGGTAGAATATCTATCCAGGACCTTCTGGCTTTCAGAGTTTCCATGGAGAAATCAGGTGTAATTCTGATAGGTCTGCCTTTATATGTTACTTGACCTTTTTCCTTAGCTGCTCTTAATATTCTTTCTTTATTCTGTATGTTTGGGGTCTTGATTATTATGTGGCGAGGGGATTTTTTTTGTGGTCCACTCTATTTGGTGTTCTGTAGGCTTCTTGTACCTTCATTGGCATGTCTTTCTTAAGGTTGGGAAAGTTTTCTTCTATGATTTTGTTGAATATGCCTTCTGCCCCTTTGAGGTGGATTTCTTCTCCTTCTTCTATACCTATTATTCTTAGGTTTGGTCTTTTCATGGTGTCCCATAATTCCTGGATGTTTTGTGTTAAGGATTTGTTGGATTTAAGGTTTTCTTTGGTTGATAAATCCATTTCTCCTAATGTATCTTCAACACTTGAGATTCTCTCTTCCATCTCTTCTATTCTGTTGGTAATGCTTGTATTGGTAGTGCCTGACTGTTTGTCCAGCTTTTCTATTTTCTGCCTTTCTTCAGATTGTGTTTTTTTTAGTGTCTCTATTTCAGTTTTCAACCCTTGCAGCATTTGCATTGCTTCTTGCAATTTTCTGTTTATCTGTTCGTCCGTTTGTTGCCTTTTATGAATTTTTTGGTTTGTTCTTTCTTCCATTTCTTGCATTTTTTGGTTTGCTTTTTGTTCCATTTCTTGGATTTTGTGCTTTGTTTCTTCTTCCCTTTCCTGCCTTTTTTGGTTTGTTTCTTCCTCCATTTTTTTCATTTTTTGCTTTGTTTTTTCTACCATTTCTTGCATTTTTTGCTTTGTTGCTTCTTCCATTTCCTGCCTTATTTGGTATGTTTCTTCTTCTAATTCTTGCATTTTTTGCTTTGCTTTTTCTTCCATTTCTTGCATTTTTTGCTTCATTTCTTCTTCCATTTCGTGCCGTTTTTGGTTTGTTTTTTCTTCCAATTCTTGCATTTTTTGGTTTGTTTTTTCTTCCATTTCTTGCATTTTTTGGTTTGTTTTTCTTCCATTTCTTTGAGGGATTTTCCAATATCCTCTTTTAGGGCCTCTATCATTTTCATGAAAGTGCTTTTAAGATCGTTCTCTTCTGCTTCCTTCGCGTTTGAATATTGGGGTCTTGCTGGTGTGGAGTCTCTAGAATCTGGCGGTGTCATATTTGTTTTTCTGTTGCTGACTGTGTTTTTGTATTGTCTCTTTCCCATCTCTTCTTTTAGTGGGTGCAGAAAGAGCCCCTTCCTGGTCTGGGGACCAGAGTTCCCTTTGGTGGGTGCTAGTAAGTCCAGTAATCTAGTGGTTCTTCTATGCCTTGTCCAAATGCTGGTCCGTGGGTAGAGAAGAAGAACAGGAATCTGGGGCGCTTAGCCTCCTACCTGGTCCCCTGGACCCTATGCTGGGTCCTGTTGTACCTGATCCGGAACAGCTACTCCCCTGGTCTCCCTGGTTCCTGTAGTTTCCTGGTCTCTTTGGTGGGAGAGAAGATCTGGAGTCTGGGGTGCTTGGCTCCCGCCGGGATTGGGAGCTCTGTGCAGTTCCCAGGCGATCTGCAGGCTCTGGAACTCAGGCTGGGAAGCTGGCCTGTTTACCTGATGATGCCAGAGGGACAGCTACTTCCCTGTACTCCCAGCCTCCTCTCCTTTCCTGGAATCGTTGGTGGGAGAGAAGATCTGGAGTCTGGGGTGCTTTGCTCCCGCCGGTATTGGGAGCTCTGTGCAGTTCCCAGGCGATCTGCAGGGTCTGGAACACAGGCCAGGAAGCTGGCCTGTTTACCTGATGCTCCCGCCGGGATTGGGAGCTCTGTGCAGTTCCCAGGCGATCTGCAGGCTCTGGAACACAGGCCGGGAAGCTGGCCTGTTTACCTGATGCTCCCGCCGGGATTGGGAGCTCTGTGCAGTTCCCAGGCGATCTGCAGGCTCTGGAACACAGGCCGGGAAGCTGGCCTGTTTACCTGATGCTCCCGCCGGGATTGGGAGCTCTGTGCAGTTCCCAGGCGATCTGCAGGCTCTGGAACACAGGCCGGGAAGCTGGCCTGTTTACCTGATGCTCCCGCCGGGATTGGGAGCTCTGTGCAGTTCCCAGGCGATCTGCAGGCTCTGGAACTCAGGCCAGGAAGCTGGCCTGTTTACCTGATGATGCCAGAGGGACAGCTACTTCCCTGTACTCCCAGCCTCCTCTCCTTTCCTGGAATCGTTGGTGGGAGAGAAGATCTGGAGTCTGGGGTGCTTTGCTCCCGCCGGGATTGGGAGCTCTGTGCAGTTCCCAGGCGATCTGCAGGGTCTGGAACACAGGCCGGGAAGCTGGCCTGTTTACCTGATGCTCCCGCCGGGATTGGGAGCTCTGTGCAGTTCCCAGGCGATCTGCAGGCTCTGGAACACAGGCCGGGAAGCTGGCCTGTTTACCTGATGCTCCCGCCGGGATTGGGAGCTCTGTGCAGTTCCCAGGCGATCTGCAGGCTCTGGAACTCAGGCCGGGAAGCTGGCCTGTTTACCTGATGATGCCAGAGGGACAGCTACTTCCCTGTACTCCCAGCCTCCTCTCCTTTCCTGGAATCGTTGGTGGGAGAGAAGATCTGGAGTCTGGGGTGCTTTGCTCCCGCCGGGATTGGGAGCTCTGTGCAGTTCCCAGGCGATCTGCAGGCTCTGGAACACAGGCCGGGAAGCTGGCCTGTTTACCTGATGCTCCCGCCTGGATTGGGAGCTCTGTGCAGTTCCCAGGCGATCTGCAGGCTCTGGAACTCAGGCCAGGAAGCTGGCCTGTTTACCTGATGATGCCAGAGGGACAGCTACTTCCCTGTACTCCCAGCCTCCTCTCCTTTCCTGGAATCGTTGGTGGGAGAGAAGATCTGGAGTCTGGGGTGCTTTGCTCCCGCCGGGATTGGGAGCTCTGTGCAGTTCCCAGGCGATCTGCAGGGTCTGGAACACAGGCCAGGAAGCTGGCCTGTTTACCTGATGCTCCCGCCGGGATTGGGAGCTCTGTGCAGTTCCCAGGTGATCTGCAGGCTCTGGAACACAGGCCGGGAAGCTGGCCTGTTTACCTGATGCTCCTGCCGGGATTGGGAGCTCTGTGCAGTTCCCAGGCGATCTGCAGGGTCTGGAACACAGGCCGGGAAGCTGGCCTGTTTACCTGATGCTCCCGCCGGGATTGGGAGCTCTGTGCAGTTCCCAGGCGATCTGCAGGCTCTGGAACACAGGCCGGGAAGCTGGCCTGTTTACCTGATGCTCCCGCCGGGATTGGGAGCTCTGTGCAGTTCCCAGGCGATCTGCAGGCTCTGGAACTCAGGCCAGGAAGCTGGCCTGTTTACCTGATGATGCCAGAGGGACCCCAATTATTATTTTTATATAGATACAACCTGTGAACCTGTTTTTGCTATTTGTGTATGTGATTTTAGGGCAGACCACTTTGTATTGCACAACCAAGTAGGGGACTCATTCCTGGGAGAGGTTAACTTCCCCTCTCTCAATAGTTGCCTATGGTTAGTTCATTGTCCTAGGGTGTGACCCTGTGAGATTTTTACTTCTGCCAAGTTAGCATGTCTAGTAATACTGCTGTTGTTGAGATCTCATTGTGCAGCTGTTTCTGTGGGAGACTTGGTATTCTGGCAATGTCTTCAGTAACAAGGGTGTTTACCTTCAACTACCGAGAGACAATCAAAGGCAACAACCATAGTCTGTATGTTTTGTGAGTTACTTGAGCTATGAAAACCTACCATTCTAAAGGAGATTTCTTGTGCCTAGTACTGGAGGGATTTTGTTAGTCTACAGTTCTTCTGGGGTGCCTTGTCAGCCCTAATAGCACAAATGCCATATATATATATATATATACACATATACACATGTATACATATGTATGTATATTCCTAGACATATTATTTCATATGATTTTAGGAAATATAAAGTATAAGACTATTAGAGGCCGGGCGTTGGTGGCGCACGCCTTTAATCCCAGCACTTGGGAGGCAGAGGCAGGTGGATCTCTGTGAGTTCGAGACCAGCCTGGTCTACAAGAGCTAGTTCCAGGACAGCCTCCAAAGCCACAGAGAAACCCTGTCTCGAAAAACCAAAAAAAAAAAAAAAACAAAACAAAACAAAAAAAAGACTATTAGAGACTTTGTTAAACAACTTTGGTGTTATTTGCTCCCCCTTCTTTTCCCTTCTGTGTTGACCTCCATCCCTACTCCCCAGTTGGAGGCCCCACTTCATGTTTCCAGTTCCAGCTTCATATCACCTGTATCCCACTATTTCCCCTTTTACCCTCCCCAATTGATAATTTGCTGGTTTCTGAGAGAGAGAGAGAGAGAGAGAGAGAGAAAGAGAGAGAGAGAGAGAGAGAGAGAGAGTCAGTGAGAGTCAGTGTCAATTTAGGGAATAGACTAGATCTAAAGAAAATATTGTCTAGAGTTGGAACTTATATGAATGTGGAGGAAGAGATTTCAAGACCTCACTTGACGGGAAGCTGGTATCTTTACCTGCAAGCAAAGCTCATCATAGCTAACTAAACTAATATAAGAGAGACATTAAATTGAATGAAACTTATCTATTGAGCACATTACATATGTAAGTACTCTGACAGCCTCTGCAAAGCATCACAAGGCTAGTTAATTTTCTATATATGGAATGTGATAGATGCCTAAGTATGTATCACTGATAGAAAAAACACTCCCATAAGAGACAATGGAGCTGTCAAGGTACAAATGACAACCATAGTCACCTGAGGGGGATTGGGGACAATTTATAATTATAGTTATTTGTGAATAACTGGGGCTTGAAATAATTTTTTGAGCATCTGGAAGCAATCTATAATTTAAATGTCTTCAACATGGAGAAAAATTTTAATAGAATTTGAATAAGCAACTGCAAAGGGAAATCAGGGAGCTTGACTGATTCTTTAAGGTCACTGGTCTCTCTTTATCTAGATGACTAAGACTAGTGCTGATGGTTATCAACTCTAGTTGAGAGATGTGGAAGCTAATTTCAGGTGGTAGCAGGACTGGATTCTCTACCTTTCCTTACCAAATATCATAGTCTGTTTTGTGATACAATAGCAGAATACCTGATGCTGTGTCATTTATAAAAGATAAGAATTTATTTCTTGTGGCCAGCCAGTGGCAGTGTACTTCTTTAATGCCAGCACTCAGAGGACAGAGGCAGGCGGATCTCTGTGAGTTCGAGGCCAGCCTGGTCTACAAAGTGAGTTCCAGGACAGCCTCCAAAGCTACAGAGAAACCCCGTCTCAAAAAACAAACAAACAAAAAAAGATAAGAATTTATTTCTTATGGCCAGCCAGTGGCAGTGTACTTCTTTAATGCCAGCACTCAGAGGACAGAGGCAGGCGGATCTCTGTGAGTTCCAGGACAGTCTGTTCTACAGGGCCAGTTCCAGGACAGCCAAGACTTCACAAAGAAACCCTGTCTCAGAAAAAAAAAATATTTCTTGTAATTCTAGAAGCTGACAAGCACTAAATCAAAGAGGTCTTCTGGAAGTAAGGGGCTCATTGTTGTGTTGTATTGTGCCATTTGATAGGGAATGGAGTAAAGAAAGAGAGATGGGGGAAGGGAGGGAGAGAGAAGGGAAAGAGAGAAACTCTCCTTTATCCACTGATTTACTCTTCTGATAATACAATCCTGACATAACACATTAATCCATTCACAATGGCAGAGGCCTGGTGGCCTGATCACCCTTTGAAGTCTTACCTCTGATATTCTTGATGCTGTTGTATTGAGGGTTAAACTCCTGTTGTAGTCACTGTTGTATTGCTGTGAAAAGACACCATTATCAAGACAGCTATCATAAAAGAAAACATTTAATTAGGAGTTTGCTTACAGTTCCAGAGGGTTAGTCCATGATCTTCGTGGCAGGAAGCAGACAGGCATGGTGCTGGGACAGTAGTTGAGAACTTTACATCTTGATCTGTAGGCAGCAGGAAGACAGAAAGAGACATTGGGCCTGGATGGGCTTTTGAAACTTCAAAGCCCACCCCCAGAGACACATCTCCAACAATGCCACACCTCCTAATCCTTCCTAAGCAGTTCATTAACTGTGGACCAAGTATTCCAACATGTGGGCTTAGGGGGCCATTCTCATTCAACCCACCACAGTTTCCATCTCAGGTAATTTGAAGAACACATTTATAATGTGTACCAATTTAATCAGTTGTAGGGTTTATTGCTTCCCTGGTTAGTAGAGATAATTATAAAATATCTTTTATGTTAATTTTATACTTGTATGAGATTCATGATTGTATCGTACTTAAAACATTTTTCTTTAATGTTAGTACTTTTAATCTGCACATAATTCTCAAATAACTAATAGTTTATCTTTTCCATTTTGTCTTTATTTGAGCCTTTTAATACACATCTCAAACTTTAAAGTATGAATGAGAGTTCAAGGGTTCAAAGGTAGAAAAACAAAGGATGAGAGGAGTAATTCTGCCTCTATGAATAGTATTGGGAAATTTTATGCTAAGCAAGAAATCCTAGTCCAGAAAGATAAATGCCACATATTCTCTGATTTGTGAAGCCTACCTTTGAATTTTAGATTTGTATGCTTAACTCATGGGATCTTTAGGGTTCAGAAATCCAGAAAGGAGGCTTATGGAGGAAGGAAGGAAGAGGCCTTAATGGGGTGAGGATAGTAGAGAGTATTTGACATGAAAGAGGAGCACAGGACTGCTGGGGTTTAAACATTTGAACAGAGATGACGGATGGGAGAGAGGAAGGGGTGGGTGGAGGGTTAATCAAAACTAAGAAATATGGATATAAAACAAAGCCTTATGTAAACCCACTACTCTATAAGCTAACTAAAAATGTAACAAAAAAGAGAAGTCTAAATAGATGTCCTGCATGGGTAGGCAATGCCAGAAGATAGGAGTTAATTAAATGAAAATCTCAGTCCCTGGATACCTCCTTATTAGTTATTGGTCAGGGAGGCTTAGAATAACCACACACACACACACACATACACACACACACACACACACACACACACACAGCAGCTAGGCTATTGCCATTGGACTTGTTTGTTCACTGTAACAAGATGGTAAGACACTACTACTGAAGATACCACATACTTTGGTTGTAGAACATAAATGAACCAGTCTGGACTGATCAGTAAACTTTGTCTTTGCTGGATGGCTTTCACAGCACCAAAAGGTGGTGCTTCATCGGTGGTCTTACCGAGTGTGAGACCCTGCATACTGATCTGACATGTGAGATGTGTACACTGCTATGAAAACTATAGGGATTACCCAGCTCCTTTCTGATTGAAATTGAGACCTGCTCCACAGGAGCTCATGACTGGTTCTATAAACCTAGTCAAAGGCCAGGAGAGATCGCAGGCCTCATGAGGGATCCTTCCTTTTTACTGTGACCCACAGGAATCACTTGTCTCTTTTCTACAATAATCAGTCCTATTGCCTATATTGAACTGAATTCTAGACCATGAAAATGCAAATGTTCATTTATCTTCATCTCTAGCAGTCAAGCACTCTTAAAGTAGCCAAAGCACAAAAATCCCCATAAGATAAGAAGTGTAATATAAGGCACCATTTGTCAGTTAGAATTGCCAGACTTTGATTTTGTGTCTTAAGATGGATGTCCTTTATCCTCTTAACTCTACCCGTAAACTCGATAAAATTTTATTAGAACTCTAAATGCTTGATAAAGTATTTACAAAGTGCTACAGAGATGTTTGTGTTCTTTTGAAGCAGGGAGATGTCGTGAAGCCCTACCCAAGATCTCTCTGTGTATTCACTCTCGGTGCAGCCAACAAGAACAGAGGACAGCCATGAGCAGATGTCTTTCAGAAGAAGGAGGAGGAAGAAGGAGAGGAGGAGGAGGAGGAGGAGGAGGGTCCTCTCAAATAAAGTTATTCTCCACCCTCACTAGTGAGTCTCAGTGTTCTGCCTTTAAGAACAGTCAGAAAAGCTGTCCTGTCTTAGTTTGTTTTCTAGTGCAGTGATAAACACCACAACCAAAAGCAACTTGGGGAGGAAAGGATTTATTCAGCTTATATATCCTGACAACAATGGATCATTGAGAGAAGTCAGGGCAGGAATGATGGAGGAACATTACTTACTAACTTACTCTCCATGGCTTATCCACTTGCTTTCTGTACATAGGACCAGGGGTGGCACCATCCACAGTGGGCTGGATCCTCCCACATCAATCATAAAGCAAGGAAATGTTCCTCACACTTGCCCATTGGTCATTCTGATGGAGACATCTTCTCAGTTGATGTTTCATTATCCCAAATGATTCTGCAATGTGTCAAATTGACAAAAACTAGCCAGCACAGTATCTTAAGTATCTAGAAAGCCCCAGAACTAGATAACCTGTAAAACACTGAAAGAAGGCTTTTTCTCAAAAAAAAAAAATCCTTATGAAAAGTTTGAGTGAATGAATAGCCACTCAAATGGGAGAGATACCAACAAAGGATTATGGATTATATATAATTTTTAAAAATTTCTATATATAATTTAATTGTGTATGTGTGTGTAAGAAAGAGAGAGGATATTTTTGCTGTAGTTAACATTACAAGATAGTGTATTCATCGCGATCTTGTATCATAGGAGGGTGTGGTTATGCAATTAAAAAATAATTAAACTGCCTTCATATCTTGATGTGAAAATTAAATGACTACATTCTAGAAATCTGCTGCTTAATCTTGTTCCATTTCTAACATATAATAAACTTGGCACTACCAGAGAAGGTTGAAAGTGAATGCTGCCTGGCACTCTCCCACAAACCTTCCTGCTGAGGAAGATTGGCCCTTTCAAATAACATGGAGTACTGAACTGGTGTTTAATTTAAAAATCTTTAATCAACGAGGATCCTAACAACCATTTAAACTCCACTGCTTGTCAGTTCTAACCACCAATTATGAAATCACTGCTAATGCCATCTACAGAATAAGAACCTTTGCATTAAGAGTCTGGGGATGGTGTTAGAAGAGATCATGAGCTCACAGTGCCACTCCTGAGAGGAGAGCACTGTAGTCATTTAGTTGAAGTTAAAAACAGTGTTGGACCGAGTCCTTTTGAACAGAAGTGTCTCTGGATGTGTGCAGCTCTTCCACCTGTTCTCATTCTAATAAACATAACAAATGTGTTGGAAAATCTGCCACTCAGAAAACGGATGCTCATTTTTGTATCTTAGTGATGAAAAGACAAAGACAAGGAAACCTTTTCCCGTGTGTCAAAGAACCCTGAAAAGAACATTAATTGAATGAGGAAGATTTATCTGATGGGGTTGTACTGGGAACTTCAGCAGATATCACGTGAAGTCTAAAAGTCATTTCTTTAATTTTCTCCTGCCAGTCAAAACATTGAAGACTTTCTCAGCACGTTTTACGTTTTCATGTCTATCAGCTTATCCACAAGCCCATGACACAGTGTAAGAAGGCATAATAGCATGAAAGAGAGCCTGGGCAAGTCTAGCCCTCCAGAGGCAAAGGGGACACACCAGCAGAGAGAGAGAGAGAGAGAGAGAGAGAGAGAGAGAGAGAGAGAGAGAGAGAGAGAGAGAGAGAGAGTGTGTGTGTGTGTGTGTGTAGGTGGCGATTGGCAGTTGGTTGGTGAGGGCCAACTGAAGAGAGATCCTAGGAAAGGTGAACGGGCTTTGGAAACCCTGCAGCTGGGGAGGTGGGAACAGAAGAGAGAGACCTCATCCTGGAAGTACCTCATAGTTGAAGCAAAGTCATCTTCAAGGACAAGCTCAAGGTCTCTGAGTGGGCAAATGGATTCTGAGAGCCCTAAATCATAGAAGTTTCTGGTCCGTGTGGGATCTTCGATGTTTTCTTTCCATGCAGACAGAGGGAAGGCTGTTGCAGATTTCCAATCCTGTTAAGAATAAGTCAGCTTCTAAAACCTGGCTATTATCCTCATAGATGTATCTCTTTAATAAGTATGATGGACACACCTTTGAAAGACTCCGGTGCATGTGAGAATTAGGGAAGACAGATTTAAGTCGTAAGGGTTTAAAACAGAAAACAGGGCAGTCATGGCTGTTGTACTGTTGGATTACTAACTCTTCCCTAATATCGGCATATTATATCTTATATTTTCTTGTGATAGGCAGGGGTAAAAATATAAGAAAGTGCAAAGATCGAGGGCAATAATTCCTCTAAATATTGAAGTAGACTAGTCTTTTCTGTGTGATACAAAAAATTAGAATTTCAAACTCCTGATGACAACAAAAGGAGACCCCAGGATGGGAGGATAAAATGAAAAGCAGCCCCTGCTAAAACACGTGAACAAACCATACCAAATCAACTGACCAAATTCCTCCAAAGCTCTAGAATTAACACCTTGGAGATTTTAAACCTGTTTCAATGGCATGGGAGCTTAAAATTTCACTACCAGTAGATGGCGCTGTATAAACACAAAAAACGCTAAGGCAATCCATTTCCTCTTTGAAACTGATGGTTTATTAATTTAAATAAATCTTTAATGATAAACCTAACCATCTTACAAAGCAATACGTCAGTCCTTTACATCTCTATCAATAGATCCCGACTGGCTTTCAGAATGGTTCAAAGGCAGCTTTAGGGTTGTTCCATAACAGATAGGAAACTGAATAACAAAAAGGTAAGAAAGTTGTTAATATAGGAGAGGGAGACAGGAAAGAGAAATAAATTCGTGAAAGAATATATAATTTAAGTTTCCTTTGATTCCCATTAAATCTGCCGGAGCCTCAGAAGATTGCGGGCTTAGTGTTCAACAGTAATACCATAATTCATTCTTTTGTTACATCATGAGGATTGGAGATGAAAAGGCCCAGAGACCTGCGCTAGCAGAAGACTCCGGAAGAGATTACATATGCAAAAACATTCCACAGCGCTTGGACCAGGAGAAGGTGTGTCTTGTAATATTTCTTTTAAGTCACACACAGAAATCTTTCGTGGGTTGTCAGATTAAAACGGACAGAGAAAGGAAGAGAATATTCGAAAGGGGCACGCGGGGCGGTGAGAAGGCAGACTGTGGATCAGTACAGTCTGTGCCATTTCTTCTTTTAAGTTAAGGGAAGGGTACAGAATTTAGAACAGTTCAGAGAAGAGAGGTTAAGTGTATTTGGAGCCTGGGGAAAGGAGGACATCTGGTTATAATCACACAAAATAGTATGGGGGTGACTAGGTGGCAGGGAGGGCTAACCCAGGTCACCTGCCTTCCTGGAGCCGGCCGACTGCATGTACTCTGTGTCCCAGGAGCAGCGGGACTGTATTCCACACAGCTGGTGCGCCAGCTACTGTTTCCTCTCTGCATCCCGTTCCCCAGGAAATGAGCAGGCACCCCAGAGAGAGTTTTAGGGTGTCGGAGCTTGAGTTGTTCCACCATTCCTGAAGCAGCAATAGGACCTGTCTAGTAATGCCAGGGAGGAATGCAGAAATGTGAAGAGCACTGGGCTGCTGGCTTAATGACCTTTCTTCCTGCACTCAGTCACCCAGTGAACTCCTTCCTCTTCCTTTGTGTTTTAGCCTACAAACACCGGCTCCTTTCTGGAAAGGTCAGCCTGCTGTTCAGACAAAATGTGTGCCTCTCAGCATCTGGGAATACCTTGGTACCAAGAGCACCTATTAGGAGAGGTAAAAAGAAAGGCAAGACAAAAGACAGCTTAACCCCCGCATTTATTTTTGATGACAAGAACATAAATTCTACTCCCCATTTGCAATAATTCCATGATGTTCTGAAGATGCATTTACATTAGAAAAGGGCTTCATAATCATTTGAATTACTTTAGAGAGGACATAGCTGCCACTAAAACTGTGGAAAAATACAGAGCATGACATTCTTTTTACTCTCAGTAATTAAGAAAGAATCTAATACAGAATGCTGAAATTCAGAGACTGGGGAATTGTGCTTCTACCCACAATAAAATGCTAGGTTACTACTTTAGAAAAGCTTTGGCTCATTAATTTTGACACAAGTATTTAAAATAATTTAGTTTCCTCGGTAAATGGTCTGTAGACTCTTCAAAGTGTTGTTAGCGAAAAATATTATTAATGTGAAGATACACTCAACATGTCTTATAATTTTGCTGAGAAATGGGACGTGAATGGTGTGCTTTACGGTAGGGAGAGCTGGGGCGGGAGAGCAGCAACAGCGTGGCTCAGCAGTGGGATTCAATTTGTGGGAGTTCTGAGGGCCATGGAGGAAGCCGATCACTAGAAAAACAGTTCCAACTTTGCTATCAATTCCCATTCAACTCGTTATCTTAGTTACTTTTCTGTTGCTGTGACAAAAACACCATGACCAAGGCAACTTATAAAAGAAAACGTTTAACTGGTAGAGCAAAGTCCTGGCTTCAGGAATCACCAGGAGCTCACATTTGAAGGGAAGCAGGAGGCAAAGAGGGAATACTCAGAATGGTGAGAATCTTCTGAAATGTCAATGCCCTCCTCCAGTGACACATCCTTCTCCAACAAGGCCATACCTCCTAATCCTTCCCAAACAGTTCCACCAACTGGGGGCCAGTTTTCAAGCATATGATCTTATCAGGGGCGTTCTCATTCAAACCACCACATTTAATCCTGATGGACAAATGTCATGGAGAATAATCACTCTGAAGATGGTTACTAATACGCTTATGGCCAGCTTAGCTAGTGCTAACACTGAAGACTAGGGGCAACCAAAGAAAGAGCTGGTGAGTCTAATGACAAAGAAAGAGAAGTACAGCCACAGTTGAACTAACTCCAACCGAGTATGTCTTACAGAACCCCTGGGAACTACTGGATGGGAGTGAAATTTTGAGGGAGAAAGAGTCAAGTTGGAGGAATGACTCACTCCTCATCATAACTTCAGCCAGAGCACCAATTGCCAGGTGTATTTTCTGCTTCTCTCCCGCAGAGCAGGGCTGGCTTTCCACGTGAACCTCTCTCTGCATCGCATCCTCCTGCGGCTCTCCTCCACCCTTTTCCCAGGTTATTTACTCCATGGAGTCATTCCAAGGTCCTTCCTTCCTTCCTTCCTTCCTTCCTTCCTTCCTTCCTTCCTTCCTTCCTTCCTTCCTTCCTCCCTCCCTCCCTCCCTCCCTCCCTCCGTCCCTCCGTCCCTCTTTCCCACCCCATCCCCCTCCCTCTCTTCCTTCCTTCCTTCCTTCCTTCCTTCCTTCCTTCCTTCCTTCCTTCCTTTCTTCCTTCCTTCTTTCCCCCTCTTTCTTAGAAGGCTTCTTTCGTTTACTCTTACTTTGGAGAAATGGTTTCTGGGCTTCCATAGCATTTACCTTCTCAGTTATTCTGAAAGCAGCTTGAACACTATCTCATCCACTTTTGGATGATCGATAGCTGCAACTCTAGTCCAGTCCATTGTGTGTGACTAGTAAAGGAACATGTTGGAAGTCCAGGAGGTATTTACTCACACGTGTTCCTCAAGACAGATGCCGACCTGAGACTATTGCTCATTAGAGCCAACTCCGAGGCACAGACTCACCACTTTATGTTCATTATTTAATCCTCACGGCAAACGTCTTCAAAGTTTGGTCATCTCCATTTTATGAAGCAGAAAATTAAAGGTAAGAAAGATGAAATATTGCTCAAGACCACACAGCTCTCGTGCAGTATAGACCAGTTTCCGTTGCATATTTCCTTTCATTTGCCTGAGCTCAGTCTCCGGATTTCCTAACTTGGACAGTGCTAGCTCCTCAAGGGAAGTCAACAGCAGCCTGGAGAGCTGTCTAAGTGTGTATTGAGATGGTAAGGCAGTGAGCAAGAAGGACCTGCTTGTTACTAAACTGTCATCAGAATCATCTCCCCAAACTCTCACGTTCTCAGACATGCTAGCTCTGATATGCATAGAGAGAATGCACTAGTTCTCAGGGTTAACTTTCTGTTCAGATTTATTAGTGATATTTGAGTGAATATGATCATATGGTCTATAGGAACTCAGTAGAGAAATTTCTCGTCCCAGATCACATCTGAAGCCCAAATTAATTCACTTATTTCAATATTTAAAGTGTCCTTTCCATGTGCTTGCCATATATCTCTTGCTCACTATCTACTTTAGAATTGTATTAAGGAAACAGGAAACCCCAGTGTGGATTATAATATTATACATACAAACACACACAAAAAATGTGCACACGCATACATGTACACACAATTAGATTTGAAACAATAAGTGATTTATCTAGTTATGATTTCTTTTTTAAAACAGAGAAACAATGGGAGCCTTTAGTTCGTTTATAGTCTTCAGTTCACTACTGTAGAAGGCATGGTATTTATTTCTATACAAAAATTTTGAAAGATGAAAGAGGCATCTTACTTTGGTAGCCTTTTGAATAATTTTGAAAGTTTTGCTTGTTTCACAAAGTATTAGTCAGTTACATGTGGAGTTCTGCCTTTAACACTTTTCACAAAGGCTTCTATTACTACAAAATCCCTGCTTCAAGGCTTAAAATTCTAGCCTTGTACACTTGAAGACTGCATACTGATATGTATTTAATAAGTGTAGTAAATGATTCCTTAATGCTTAAAATCTACTTTTATACTTTGTCTGTTCTGGAATGAATTACTATGAACTAAAGATAGCTATCAATTTAATTAAACTGTAATGCAGCTGATTTTTTAAATAGTGAGATTAGTTGGGCACTGGTATTTGGGGTATATCTGTTTAATTCCCATTAATATCAGAAAAAACATAAACACTTATGCTTCTGATTCTCCAGAAGAGATCTAATATGGAAAAGTAAGATAATTCAAAACCTATAGAAGTCATTAATTGTAAAATGACTAAATAAACAGAGATCTGCTAACTCCAGAGATAGTGAACCGCAAATGGGTGAAACACCCTAACTAAACCTTTCCTTATATGCAGTTTTCCTGGTTGCTCTGATCTATTCTGCTGCTGGCATAAATTACACACTGATTTTTATTTATCATGCATCTGTTCTGCCTTGAGTCAAGTAGTGGTAACATAGATGAGGAGATTGGGCAGGCCACCCTTCCCAGCACGAGGGGAATTTTTGTGGGAGCTGCCTGTCAACTTCAAAACTGTAGCAATGAACTCATTTCCCAGAACCCTCTCAAGTATCCTCCTGATTTTAGTGACTTTACAACAAAACACACACACACACACACACACACACACACACACAGGGGAGGAGGAGGGAAGGAGAGAAAGGGGAGAGGGAGAGGGAGGGAGGGAAGGAAGGAAGGAGAGAGGGAGGAGAAAGGGAGGAGTGAAGGTGGGAGGGAAGGAGGGAGAGAGCTCCTGATGCTTGCATTCCACAGAAAACTGTCTCTCTAGTGTTGAAGCCTTCTGGAAGGTAAGGTAGTGCCTGAGAAACAGAGCATAGGGCTCCAGAGATGAGAAAACATAATCAGAGCTAAGAGGAAATTCTTGGTCAATTTCAAGATCCATACACAAAGGAATGTTCTAGAAAACCCTGGTTGCTGAATATAGAAGTTATGGCAAACCCAGGTCTGTCACAGATTCTCAGAAAGAGAGATGATGTGTCAGAGAATGATTGCAGCAATGGGCTCTCCAGGGCAGAGCCTTCTCAGGGATCCCCAAGATCTCCCTGCAGAATCACCTGTATTAAACAGGTATACTAAGCAGTGGTTCCTGGTTATTAAGCCTTTTCATATATTTCTGGGGGAAATTTTTTGTGTGCTAAGATCAAATATTTCTTGGTCTGTGAAAGGCAATGAACAAGAACAAGAAGGGAGCAACTCTGGACCCTGCTAGATCTCCTGCAAGGAATTGATCACAGATTGATAATAACGACAACTGTCCTACTCATGTGACTGACTTTTATGTTCTTCACTAATTATGTATCTAATTATCGATTCAGCGTGACATTTTAGCCAAGAACCTGACAATCTCCGTTTTTTGTTTTTGTATTAAATGAAGATCAACTCCCAGTCTCTCCTGCTGTCTCTTCACCTAATAAAAAACAGATATTTTTTTCTAGCAAAATATTTTCTTTCATATAAGACAGAATTGCAATGTTGCATATAATACATATAGCTAATAAGACATAGAACTGTATACACAGGTATGGGTGAGAGCCCAATAGCTACAAACCCATGAATTGGGTTCAGCAAACTCACAGTTGGGTTAATTGGAAATGGGAATGATTGTGTCTGAGAATATTTTAGAATTTGTTGTTTTACAAATATACTCCTACAAAACACAGGAAGTTTTCGGGGAATTATTAGAGAAAAATACAAGAGAGCAATGTGTTTCTCTAATAGCCAGGGTGATAGAATACGCCGATGACATTTTCTTGGTTACAAGGATTTTCCCCATGTATCTTTTCTCAATAGTAGAAGAATATTTGAAAGCTTACTGAGATAAATGAATTCATAATCTCCTTTAATCCTCAAAGGACCATATTTTATGGATAGAAAAATTCAAAAGAATAATTTTCCACTGCCTACTCAAATGCTAGGTGGTAGAGCTTGTGTGGTGAATTTAAAGTATGTGCTTTTCTCTTGAAACAGGGCTGACCTCAGTGACTCACTTAGTGCTAACAGAATCCACTGGGAGTGGCTCCTGAAGCTTGGTCGGGAAAGGTCACGCAGCCTTCACCTTGCTCTTTTGTGATGATTCCTCTAGTAGAAACCGAGGGGTGTACAACAAATCTTATCTTCTTTAGACCTTCATTTGAGGGAAACCACAGGCAGGCACTCTGGTTAACAGCAACTATCAGTCATGGGAGTGAGGCAATTAGATGGCCATCACTATGCAGCCATCAGATATTGTGGCCCCGTGTCTGATTACAATGGCATGAGAGGTTTGTTTCATACACACACACACACACACACACACACACACACATATATATATATATTTGTAAAAGTTATTATCATTATATCACACACACACACACACACACACACGCACGCGTGCGTGCACGTTCTTTAATCAATGTTCTTTCTCCCTTCCATCAAATCCCTCCTTCCCATGTAAGACAAGGACTGTCTTATGTCTGTGCCTTTTTTATGTGTGTATGTATGAGTGGGCGATTATTTACATGAATAAAGGCAATGCATAGCAGTGTCTACGCAACTGAGGAATATGACATCCTCTCTTCCAGCAATCATTGGCTGCCTATAGCTCCTCAGAGAGGAATGGAGCTGTATGAGCCCTCCCCCATACAAGATGAATGTCAATAGGACCAGTCTTGTGCAAGCAGATACTGCTGCTGTGGGTTCATGGATGTAAATTCCATGCCATGTTAAGAATGACAGAGTTTTATGGAATTTTCTCATTTACTCCATCCAGCTCTTAAACTCTTCCTGTTCTCTCTTCTGTGATGGTTCCTGAGCTTTAGAGAGGGAAAGAGCTTTGGTGCTCTGCTTAGGGCTGAGTGATTAAAAGTCACTTATTCTCAGCACATTGATTAGTTATGGGTCTATGCTTCAACTATTGCCTACCGGAAACAGAGTTTCTCTGACCAGGGCTGAGAATAGCACTAATCTATGTGTATAAACATAAATATCTAGGAGGAAGTTTGACACCATTCCAATTAACAAAACAACAGTAGTACATTCCTCTTCAGGGCTTTTGATAATCAAAGCCATCATCTTTGAACAGGTTTACAGTACCGGTGGTGCATTCTTTCTGCATAGTGGGCCTCCAATCTAATCAGAAAATGGTTGGTTACTTCCTTGTAAGTTATGTCATTGTTGCATTAGTAGGCAGCTTTTGCCTGCTAGGTTGCTATTATATGTTGCTAGTGAGTTTTCTCCTTCAGCAGTTTCCATAGCACTTTCCAGCACCATGAAAGCTAACTATCAGGGAGGAAGCTTCCAGTCCAGTTCAAGCTTGGTTTCTCTATGTATAACAAGCGCATGAAAGACTTCTAAGAATGCTACCTGGCTGCTGTGTTAGAGGCATTCATTGTGTAGCAATAACAACAAGAGGAGCTAGCAATGGAACCTGGGTGTGTTTGACTCTAAAATCCATCTAAATTTATGCATTTTTCTTTCTCTTTAAACATTTGATTTTGTTACTTCATAACAAAATCTAGTATGAGATACACTTAAGTATGACTATATATTGAGATATTACTTTTGCATGTCGATGTTGCTTTGCATTCTACAAATGCTTTCCTGAATTCTATTTTCTTGTCTTTTGCCAAATCAGAGAATTACCATTTTACAAATAATAAGTTTTCATTCACTCACACAATATTTAATGATCATCACTATATGTTACATGGATAATAGCTCCCATTAACACACAAAAAAACTTTATTAAGTATAAGCTTAAGAATATTGTTACTGAAAAAAAATGAAAAAAAAGAATATTGTTACTGATTAAGGTAGGAAGAACATGAGGAAACAAATACTTAAATACATAAGATGCAAGGTGAGATGAGTTTTCCACTAGAAGGAAGTGCAGAGCATTGTGGGGAGAATTAAAAGCTTGGTTTTCTAGGCAATTAGAAGAAGAAAGGAAGAGAAAAGACAAGGACTCTCTAGGTTTCTTTGTCTATAGCCTGCTGCACAGCCTGTATCTGAGACTGTGCGGAGGGTGTCGGGATTGATGACACAGAGACCAGTCAGTGATGTAAAGAAAACTTTAAGCAGGCCCCAAGAAGGCTCAAGAAAACTTCCCAAGAAAGGCTTCTCTCAAGAAAAGCTTCCGCTCCCTACCTTACCCCTGGCAGCTTCTGCTCTGACACCAGAGACTGTGTTGGGTGGGTCAGAAAGAGGTGGTTAGTCTTTGGAAAAGTCGAGGTAAGGGCGTTCCGTGGGCGAGCCCTTTTCAGGAACTTATTGCTCCAGCAAACATTTCTTATGGACACCGGATTGTTTTCAGTAAACATGTTTTTAGTAAACATTGTCTTACAGCTGCCTGCCCCCAGGCTGATGGGGAAGTGGGTCTCCGGCCAAGGTCTGTTCCCACAATAGCCCTAGCTTTGAGTCCTTAATAGAAGACATCCTCTCACCACTAGTCAGAGGGAAGAGGATGGAGAGAAGAATCTCAATGAGGAAAACAAATATTTTCCTCTTAGTCGGTGTGTCAGGAGAGATTCCAAAGATTGTGTTTAACATACCAGGCCTATTTCAGATAAAAATAGTTCATTGCCATTTTTTTCCCCCAATAAGAATGGCTCTTAAATTTAAGGTAATTTTTCTTTTCAGAGTGAAGCAATGGTTCTGTAGTTCCATGATTTCCTCACAAAAAAACAAAAAACAAAAACAAAAACGTTAGTGAAAACGGTTACTATTCTAGCAGGATCGATCAACAGTTTAAGAATAAGCTAAAAATGTCTTTGTCCAAGTAGTGTGGTCTACTTTAAAGGGTTGTTTTTAAAATCATGTTGTTTTTCTTGCATTAACCAACAAGAGAACTGAATTTTACTCTCAATAGTAATTAATCCAAAAATGAGCTCTCCTTTAAGAATTGAAGAAAAAGGTTACTTAGTTGAAGTCTTGAACTATAAAGACTGTGTAACTCTAAGATGTCAGGAATGATCATCTTCATCAGGGAGACAGTCAACCTACATAATAAAGCTAACACCAAAGTAGACAGGCTCTCTTCTGGAAGTTAATAACCTTTGCAATGCATTGTTATTTTTCCTCTCTGACTTAAACTAATTTGAATTGAGTTGTTGTTACTACCCAATGTGGTGATATCTTGCTTGTACAAATAAAGTCTGTCTGAGGGTCAGAAAATGGAGCTTGCCACTAGCTAACCATTGAGATCTGGGGGTCTGTACAGACAGACAGGAAGTAAGATATCAGGGAGGAAGCAGAATATAAGCAGGGAGAAAGAAGCACTTGCTCTCTGGTCTACTGAGACGCTAAGGAGGTAAGGTGTGACCATGGCTTGCTCCTTGTTTCTGATCTCTCAGTATTTTCCTCTGTATCTTACTCTGGGTTCTTATTACTTAGACCAATTAAGAACTTCACTTACAATCCAACATTCCTGTGTTAGTTAAATTCATTGTCATATATGAATTCCTAGTGGAGGAAATGGATTTCACATTCATATGATCTATCATGTCTTTGCCTTAATTCTGACCCCACCCCCATATTTTCTCAGGCCAAGACTTTGCATCAGACAGGACAGAGTTGTCCTATCAACTCTGGAAGTCCGGGCTGCCTTATTCTAAGCTGAGCCGTGTTCTGCAGACACATCTTCTCTGTAAAGTAGGAGCATTGTGGTTTGCATCTTTAGGTTTATTTTTGAGGTGATTCATGTAAGAATCCCTTAGTGGATTTTTAGGATCTAGATAAATATGGTCCATGCAATCTTTAGTTTTAGACATTACTTCTACAGATATTCCTGGACACTACGAATGTAAAAGCAAACACTTGGAAAGCAGGTATATTCAGGGATATATATATATCCTCTCCTGCACTCAGGTCATCAGGCTTGTCAGCAGGTAGCAGGAGCTTTTCCATTTTGCTTTCTTTCTTTCTTTCTTTTTTTTTTTTTTTTTTTTTTTTTTTGGTTTTACGAGACAGGGTTACTCTGTATTGTTTTGGAGGCTATCAGACCAGCCCGGCCTCGAACTCACAGAGATCTGCCTGCCTCTGCCTCCCCAGTGCTGGGATTAAAGGCGTGTGCCACCACCACCTAGCCCATTTTGCTTTCTTATAGGACAAAAATTACTCGTTTAATTTATCCTAAACTGGTAGGAGGAATGGAAGAGAACATACTATGACCTAAATTTAGTTATAAAGGCCACAGGGCTGGGGGAGATGAGACAATGTAAGCTATGTGTGCATGTGTTTGTGACTGAACGCTTGGGATTGGATCATCTATTGAGGGCTTGACCCTAGAAAAGACTAGTTCTTCCTACTATTCCTGGGAGAGAGGGTTTTTTTTTCCCTACCTGAGAATTTCCTCTTTTTTTTCTCCAAAAAACACGTTATCAAATCATTCTATTATAGTGTTATGTAATATGTAAACTGCATTGTAACAGAAAATAAAGTACGGTTTTAAAAACTAAAACTATGGTTATATTAAAACCTTGACTTAAGCCTTACCATGATCTACCATTAAGACAACCTCAAGCAATCCAGGAAGATCTATCTATCCATCCATCCAACCAAACTTGCATACCTTTATCTATTAAGAAATTAGTGTGTGCATAGATATGTGTGTGATATTTGTGTGTGCAGTGTGTATATGTATACATATTGTACACATGTAGGTGCATTTGTGGGAGTTCACTTACCTATGTGCATGAAGAAGTGGGCAGAATCGATACCCAATATCCTCCACTACATTCTCCATCTTTTGTGAATGAAATTCTCACTGAACCAAGAGCTCGTTGGTTTGGGTAGTCAGGTGATTGCAAGCCCTTGGGATCTGCCTGAATCTGTCTCTGCCTCCCCAATGCTGGGATTATTCATGGGCCACCAGGTCTGACTTCCTATGCAGATGCTGGGAATCTGAACTCAGATCCTCATGCTTGCACAAAAGGGTGGACTTCCTGAGCCATCTCCCCACTCCAAGAAGTGAGTTATTAATGGGTGTATCTGTTTAGACAGCAGTAAAACACTATGCTTACATAATTATTTTGTGCCTGGTCCCATTTCAAAAGGCCTATATAGGATTACTAATTTGATTTTGTAAATGCCCACTCTTGTTGTTGGTGTTGCTTTCAACTTTCCTTGGAAAAAATGCAGACCAGATGGTTGATCACAAGTTAAGATATCAAATGATGAGGAATTTTCCCCTTTTCTATGTTGTATGCATGTTTGTGTAAAAAGAACAATGATGCTTCGTAAGTTTCCAAGATCACCATTGTAAAATCATAAAATCTCCATACAAGTATGGTGATAAAAGAATGAGGTTTTTTTTTCACTGAGTATCATCAGCAAACTAGCTTAAACATTCTAAAACTGTAAACACATGCAAAGCAAAACGAGGCAAATTTGAGCAAAACACCACCCACGGCATGAACATATTTGAACTCACCAATGGGATTATTTCCGTGCTTACAAAAACCTTCAGAAATCGTACATTTACCCCATGTTCTTCAGTTTTCTCTCTACCTCTCTAGGAGGGCTGTTTTCTCATTCATGAGACGTGACTTCAACTTCTTTTCTGGTACCAAGCATCACAGAAAACCAAAGCCAGCATATCCGGTGAGGTGATGCAGTGACTGCAAGGGGTGTTTGCAAAAGCAACCCTCACTGCCACTAGAGACTGGAGTCTGTAAACCGTGCAGCCCAGATGGGAGATGCTGATGAGGAGGGATGTTCTCCAGCAGCCTCTCCGTATGTGACCTCAGTTTCCTGTCACTTGCTTCTTTCTCGTTTAATACGAGGGGTTGGGGTTCTAATTAGCTTGCCTGACACAGCTTAGAGTACCTGAGAAGGGAGATTCACCTGAAGAATTGTGTAGATCTGACTGGCTCATGGGCATCTCTGTAAGGGATTATCTTGATTGCTGATGGAGGGAGGGAGAAGGCCCAGCCTGCTGTGGGCATCACCATTTCCAGGCACAAGAAAGCTTTCTAAACATGGGAATGTGAGTGAGCCAGTCAGCAGCGTTTCTCAATGGTTTCTGTTATACTTTCTTGACTGATTTCCTTGGTCAGAGGTAATGTTGTGTGAAATGGCAAGCAGCTCTGTCTGCTGGTCCCGTCATGAGTTCCTGGCCTGCCTTCTCCCAATGATGGACTGTGACCAGCAAGCTGAAATAAGTTCTTCCCTCCCCTTAGTTGTTTGTGGTCAGAGGATTTTAACACAAGACAGAGAAGAAACTAGATTTATTCCACTATTCTACTGTCTCCATCTCCTTCCCTCGTCAAAGACTCATTTTCAGATTCTCAGTCGTTCTCAGACCTCAGAGGAAGTAGGTATCCCTAAGGAAGTCATTACACACACATGCGCAAACACACACACACACACACAAGCATGCACTCACTCATGCACGCATACATCCTTTTGAAAAATTGAAAAATAATAAATGCTGTGTTCTTATGGAGTATGTTGTGATATTTTGTTGTGTATGTGCATTCTAGAATGATCAAACCAATTCAGTTAACATAGCCACACCTCATATGGCTGCCACTTCTCTGTGAGATGAGTTGGAATCTGTTATTTAGCTACTGTAACTGCAATCACCCCGCTGTGCAATAAAACACCATTAACTTATTTCTCCTTTCTCATGGAACTCATGCCCTTTGACTGACATCTTCCCTTTCTCCATCCATTCCCCTCCCCTCCAGACTCTGGTAAAGAGCTTTTGATTTTATTCCATCTATAGGTGTGTTCATGCAGTGTTTGTTTCTCTACACCTGACTTATTCCTGTTAGCATAATGTTCTCAAAGTTAATCCATGATCTCACAAATGGCAGAATTCCCTGTCTTTCAAAGCGTGAGTATAATCCACAGTGCATTCCTCATTATAAAAAGTCAACATGTTTGTTGATGCACACTCAGAAGGTCTCCATATTTTCACTATTGTGAATAGGGCTGCAATGTGAGACATCTTTTCTTTGATATGCTGAGTTCAGATCCTTTTAATACACATCCAAAAGTAGAATTTCTGGGGGACATAATAGTTCTATTTTAATATTATTCTTTGTTTGGGGGAGAGCCTCAATACTGTTTTTTTTTAAAGGCTGAATTAATTTCCAATGCCATCATTGGTGTATAAGACTTTCCTGTTTCTCACTTCCATCCAACACATAAGCTTTCTTCGTGTGTGTGTGTGTGTGTGTGTGTGTGTGTGTGTGTGTGTGTGTGTGTGTGTGTGTGTTGTATGTTCATTCATGAGTGTGAATGTCAGGCATCCAGCTCTATTGCCTTCCGTTTAATTCTCCTCAGAGAGGGTCTCTCACTGAGCTTGGAGACAGGCTAGCAGTCAGCAAGCTTCAACAGTACTCCTGTCTGTGCTGAGGTGACAAATACACTTACAGCCATGGCTTTTTACATTGACTCTGGGAATTTGAACTCAGATCTTGAGACTTGCATAGCAAGTGCTCTTAACCCCAGTCATCTCTCCAGTCCCCTCTTCTCTTTGATAATAGCCAGTCTAATAAATGTGAGGTGGTATCTCATTGCAGTCTCAATGTCTAGCTCAAGCCTAGAGAGATGGAGCATTCTTTCAGGAATCCTTTGACCACATAGGTGTTTTATTTTAAGAATTGTCCTTGGTGGGAGGCTGGGGGGGGGATGGTGGGGAGGGTGCGGGAGGAGGGGAGGGAGAGGGAACTGGGATTGACATGTAAAACAAGCTATTTAAAATTAAAATTAAAAAAAGAAAACAAAAAAATGAAAAAAAAAAAAACGAATTGTCCTTGGAAGCACGCACTCTGGAATACTTACTTCTATCCAAAAGTGTTTGATTTAGTAGGATAATCAGGGTCCAGCTTTCTGCCTTTCAAGTATGCATCCTAGATGTTTAGGTTATGAAGAATTTTTTGAGGATTGCAAATTGAAAAAAGAATCCTCTGAAGCTGGGCGTTGGTGGCGCACGCCTTTAATCCCAGCACTCGGGAGGCAGAGGCAGGCGGATCTCTGTGAGTTCGAGGCCAGCCTGGTCTACAAAGTGAGTTCCAGGACAGCCTCCAAAGCCACAGAGAAACCCTGTCTCAAAAAACCAAAAAAAAAAAAAAAAAAAAAAAAAAAGAATCCTGTTACTGACAGCAAAATAATTTCTCCAAAGATCTACGTGAAAATTTAGATTTCTGCTGTATTCCATGTCGGATGAATATTAAATTTGAGAAGTGTAAAAACAGTGTTGTGGAGAGGCCTGACTGAGAAGAAAGATCATTCTAGTTTAATGCCTTCATTTCATAGATGGGGAAATAGAAGCTCTGAGGAGTCTGTGATGGATAAAGGGCTAGAAATAACGTCTTAAGGCTTGATTAGACAAATTCTTATGTGGTTTTCACCTTTTTTTTTTTTTTGTCTCCGGAGTTTCTAAGTGTTTCTCAAAATGAAGTTCGCATCTATTTAAACACAGCAAAGGGGTTGGTAGTCACAGGGGCAACAGAGAATGTGGAACATACAGCTGGGGAAAGGTGAGTTTTCTCTGCAGACTCTAAACCGATGGTTTTCAAATGTCCTAATGCTGAGACCTTTCAACACAGTTCCTCATGCTGTGGGGACCCACGAAGCATAAAATCATTTTCATTGCTATTTCATAACTGTAATTTTGCTACTGTTATGAATCGTAATGTAAATCTCTCATATGTAGGATATCTGGTATGTGACACATGTGAAAGGCCCTTAATCCCCTGAAAGAGTCGAGACCCACAAGTTGAGAACTATTGGACTAAACAGTGATTTTTTTAATGCATTTAAATACCTGCAATCACATCTTGGAATCACTTTGGTCTTTTGGATATTCTGCATAAAACCTTTGCTTTCTGCCCAGCAAGATTCCATTGGGTCTTATTGTGGCATCCTATGAGCAAGGTAGGTGTACCATAAGTGCCAACACCCATTCACTGATCCACACCCCCTGAATGTGGGTGTCAGTGAGGAGGCCTAGGCAATCTATGGGATCTCGGGTAGTATTTATCCCTGGAATACAAATGGACTTTGGGTGCCCATCCCACATTGAGGGATGCTCTCTCAGCCTGTAGACATGGGGGGAGGGCCTAGGCCCTGCCCTGGATGATTCCCCCATGGAGGGCCTCACCCTCCCTGGGGAGCAGAGTGGAGATTGGGGGAGTGTTGGGGCAGCTGGTGGTGATGTGGGGGAGGAGGGGTGGGAGAGGGAGCTGGGATTGACATGTGAAGCAAACTTGTTTGTAATTTAAATAAAAAAGAGTTACACATAGAACTCTTACACAAATTACACTGGCCTGGTTCCTTAGAATAACTACTACCCCAGATGTTCTTGTTCTGTAAGAGAAATATTCATTAGAAAATGAATTGCACATTTAGAATGTGAAGTCTGGTATCTTTTTCAAAAAGGAACAGGGCCATTAGAATAAGAGACATAGACACACATTTATTTACTTACTTTTCTCACTGTTTCTCTTTGCAGAAGTCACAACATAAAATCCTACCAACACAGATGTCAACTTCCTTCATAGGTCTGAAGTTTGATTGCCAAAAGTTCTCTAAGTGTTAAAATTAATTACAGGAATTATATCCAAATATGACTTTTTGATAAAGATTTGTTTTTATTAATGTGATAAGGGAAAAAAGTTTCCATAAAGAATTGAGCATAGGCCGGGCGGTGGTGGCGCACGCCTTTAATCCCAGCACTCGGGAGGCAGAGACAGGTGGATTTCTGTGAGTTCGAGGCCAGGCTGGACCGACAGCCTCTAAAACAATACAGAGAAACCCTGTCTCGTAAAACCAAAAAAAAAAAAAAAAAAAAAAAAAAAAAAAAGAATTGAGCATAGGCGAGTAGGAAAAGCACAGCTGCAGAAACCAGGTGACCAGGTGGCGAGGCCTCCAGCTGACCACTCTGAGCAAGCTTTAACTTCTACTTGATTCTGCATGAAGTCAGAATTATATCTCAATATGAAGCACTGTCAGCAAAGCTTCCTGAAACTTGTAATTACATTTAGCAACTGATATATGCTTATTTGTGGTGAAAACAGTATTTAAAGTACTGGGTCAAACTACCTTTTAGTATTAACTGTTTCTGGTGAAAGACCAGCACAACTGTTTGCAACTCTAACATTCCTTAGGGCACTTCAGCAGTGTTACTCAGTTCGAATCCCCCCAGATGTTAGAGCTTAGATAGCATCTTGTTAAAACTTCCAAAACTCTATTTCAGGAAGGAATTATGGCTCATGGGAGGAGGAAATAGATGTTGCAGGGAAAGGAAAACAACCAGAGTTGAAGGATAGCTCATCAATACCATTTAAACAAAAGATTACCTCTAGCAGGATCACCTACAATAAGCTATGAGCCACTGCAACTGAAATCTAATCCATTGTACAGAAAAATGGCAGCAGTGGTGTGAGCACTAGGCAGACATCACTGAGTGTGGGATTGGAAGGGATATAGTTTTAGGAAGCTCCCAAGTTGCTTCTGATCTCCAAGGAGGCTTAGGAACTAAAGCTATAGATGATCTAAAGTAATGATTCTCATTCTTTTGTACACATTGGAATCAGGAAAGGTTTTTAAAATTCAGGCTGCACTCCTGAATACTTTATTGTATCTGACATCAGAATTTTTAAGAATCCCCCATACTTCTAATGTGCTGTCACAGTTGAGAACAATTGATAGAGTTTTTAGTCTTATTCCAGGAAACGTTTCTCTTGAAAATAAGTAATTAAATTACTATACACATGTACAACTGTGAACACTCAAGTCAACCTAACAAATATTTATTGGACATCTATATGCATGGATGTGATGTGACCTCATCAACTGAGAAACGTTTTATTACATTTATTTATATGTGTGTGTGTATGTAAGTGTATGGGTACTTGGGTGGTATGGCACATGTATGGAAGTCAGAGGAAAATCTGTCGGAGGAGTCACTTCTCTTCCCCCACCATGTGGGTACTAGGGATCAAACACAGGTTATCAGGTATGACAGCCAGTGCCTGTCTCAAAACAAACCCCCCATTGATACAAACTATTATTGCTATAAATATACTAATAATTACTATGCTTTGTGTAACAATATTGCATGTTACTAATTACTCATTGTACTGAGCATTTATTTCAATTTAGAAACATAGTTTTCATAGCTGAAAAATATACCTGTATTACTTATTTAACAATCTAATAATTTCTTCCTTTTTGCCTTTTGATACTGTTTTTATGAAGTCTTTATGAGCAAATGAATTTCTTTAATGTTGGATTTTATGGAAAATTTTGTTTAATGTGTTCTTCCATTGAGTGCTCAACAAATTCTTTTAAAATAAACAAATGAGTCAAAAATGGTTATATCTCATGAGGAATATAGACTAAAGTTCCTTGAATCCCAGCTATATAAGAATACTTCAATAACCAAAATATAAGAAAGATACATGAAGTGAAGTACATTTATGAACTGTGGGCTCAATGTAATAAGTAAATTTCTTTATATCAAGATTTATTAGAGCCTTAACTGTGACAAATTTCAAAATCTTAAGAAGAAAATAACTATTAGCATTTTTAAATTTATTTTCATTACAAGTTCTATTTTTTGTTTTTTTTTTTTTTTGTTTTTCGAGACAGGGTTTCTCTGTGGCTTTGGAGGCTGTCCTGGAACTCGCTTGGTAGTCCAGGCTGGTCTCGAACTCACAGAGATCTGCCTGCCTCTGCCTCCCGAGTGCTGGGATTAAAGGCGTGCACCACCAACGCCCGGCCACAAGTTCTATTTAGATAGTTTATTAGCAATGAGTTATTATAAAGCAAATTACATTAAAATACAGCTTGAAATTTTTTTTCTTAGCAGCAACATGCTTCTTAATTCTGTCTTGGAAAATTATAATTTTTTCTGTTGCAAAATTATACTCTAGACCTAGTATTTGAGGATTACTTTCTTAAACTCCTCAGAATACCAAACTGACCATCTTCCAATTTGATCTAAATTATGAAGAACAAAAAGTGAAATCTTGTATCAGAAAAGGTTTTGTATCCAAGTTATTAGAAAGAAGCAGAAATGTGGACAGAATACCTTTGGGACAGCTTGGCATTGGGCCATCCCAGCATTCAGAACTGCCCATCCCTTAGGATCAGGGTTAGTTTTGAGACAGATTGAGGTTGAGAAAGTGGTAACACCAAAGGCAATCATTAAGTGTCCTGTCCTCTATTGAGGTTCTGTTTCTAATCTTCAGTGTTTGCCAAAATTTCTGTCTGCATATTAAGAAAGCAGCCGTTGCCCAAGAGCAGAATGCTTACTGAGCCCAAATCCCCAGGGCCTACACGTTTATTGATGAAAAGATGATTGATTCTCAGGACTGGTAGAGTTAGAAAATGCTGCGTATGAGCCACAGCTGTAGACTTGCTGCCCACTCCTGACCCCTGACCTCCACTTGGCCTTATGCTGTGTTCTGTAGGAAAATCCTAACTCCACACTGTCTCCTGTCTCCACTTAGCTTCCGATGCTGACCATGCAATACCTGGGTTCAGTCTCATCCTCATGCTGGTTTCTCTCTTTGCACTCAGCCTTTTGGAACAGCTAATCAAACTGAGTGAATTCCCTGGTTCATTTGCCAAAACAGCTCAGAAGAAGAAGAAGAAAAGTCTGAAAACCTTCTCCCAAAATTTGATAGAACTGCATGTTTAATAGATTTAGCTGAAGAATGGCTGTACCAAGAGAATTTTGGGAAAAAAAAATGACACAGAATCCAAACAGCACAGAAAAGCACTGACTGATAAAAGCATGCTTCTACTGTGTCATCTCTGGCAGCTGCGCGGTTGTCTTGCTTGGACCCACTGGCACTTCAGTAATCCGTCCGTAGACACATTTCAATGGGCTTCCACACATGTGTGGTTTACCTGTTTGTGTTTTTTCTTCTTTTACACAAAGGTATTGTGTTTCCTGCCCTGCAGGCTCCTATCTTCATCGACTTTAGCTTAGTGATCATCACAGGCTGAACTGTATCTATCTAGAGGTACATTGCAGTCCTAAGCCCTGGTACTTCAGAAAATGCCATCATGTGGATATCTGTTGCCTGTAAATATAATTAGTTAACATTAATTTATACTGGAACAGTGGCTTCTCTGTCTAGTGTTACTGGTATCCTTGTAAGCAGTAGGTACAGAGACATTCAGGGAGAATGGGGACAGATGACGTGACAAAGGCAAACAAACTGTGAGGCTTGCTGACAAAATGCCAGAAGCAAGCGAGAGACGAGATACAGGATTCTCTGCTCCTGGTTTTGGCAGGAGCATGGCCCTGCCAACAGCTTGATTTTCGACTGCTAGCCTTTGAAACTGATAGTGAATTCATGTTATTTTAAGACACACAGCTTGTGATTCTTTGTTTCAGCAATCTCGGGAAGTGTACGCATAGATCTCTCCACATCAGCGGACAGTAGTGTCATCTATCCACTGCACGGTGTTCTTTTGTATAGTCCCTGCTATACAAATAATTTCCTTAGTCCGCTGTGTTCAATCTTTGTCATTAAGAATAATATAGAAATTAGTAAGAGCCCTGTATAATTTTAATAGGGGTGAGATTATCAGGAGTGGTGTGAACTTCAACTGAAAATGCTTTTCCCATGGAGAAAGTAAGAAATTACTGTGACTCGAGTCAACTGAGTGTCCACAAACAGAGGGTGTCATGGAATTGTGCTCAAGCCAATTACACTGCCAACTGGGATGCTTTATCCTGGCTCTTGTTCCTCCTTCATCTCAACTGTCCATCTGCTACATAACCTTTGAGTCTCTTTTCTCTGAAGCTCTCATACCCTGAAATCCTTTTTTTTTTTAAATAGCTTTCTTTTTCAAAATTTTTTTCAATAATTTACTTATTTGTATTTTATATGCATTGGTGTTGTTCCTGCCTACATGTCTGTGTGAGGGTGTCAGATCCCTTGGAACTGGAACTACAGACAGTTATGAGCTCCCATGTGGGTGCTGGGAATTGAAACCTGGTCCTCTGGAAGAAGTATACATTGTTCTTGACAGCTGAGCCATCTCTCCAGTCCCTGCCCTGAAATTCCTAATGCCATAGAGTGATTACAAAAAGCAAATGAAAATACAAAGAAAAAACATTGCCTTGTTCTTGATGGCAGTTGTGTTACCCAAAGACAAGAGCAAGATCTTGGTATTGCCTTTGCTTTAAAGGAAGGTGTGACTTCGGGGCCTCGGTTCACACTTTACTCCTGACACACACAATGGTGCTTGTAACATGCTGTCTTCCCACCAGCCACTTGGGCCCTACCACAGTTAGCCGCTTTAGCCCTCAAATAACACACAAGACACTATATTAATTATGAAGCTGTTGGCTGTTTGCTATGGTTTCTAATAGGCTAGCTCTGACTTAATTATTAACCCATAATTATTAATATGTATTTTTATAAGGACTAATCTTTCCAAGGATGCAGCCTCTCCCCGTAATCACATGGCGATGCCTCTCTTCACTACATTCCCAGAATCCTCCTAGACTCCTAGTCCCACCTATCTTGCTTCCCTATTGGCCAACAGTGCTTAATTTACATATACACAGAAGGACTTCACCCATCAGATATTGGATCACATGAGTGCTTTTCCCATGTCTGTGCTTTCCTTGGTAATTGCTATTGTTTCCTCTTTTGTAATGCCACACAATAGTAAGCACACTGTTTTCTACAAATAATACCACTCAATGAACCCATACTTGTTTAGTGCCCTTGTAGGTTAAATTTCTCAACAATGAAATTACTTCATTTCCTGAAAGTGGCCTGAGGATTTGCCTTTATAGAATACAAATTCTACCGCAACTCTTCTTCTTTCTTTCTCACATAAAAAGAATTGTTGGGAGATATACCTTAGCTGATGGTATCAAAAGGGATCAGTACATGATACATTTAATTGTCAAAGATAATTCATGACAGGGGCCACCCAATAGAAAGAGGCATTATCTACTTTACCTGGTTCATGAAGACTTTTCCACAAGGCAGAGTTTGAGATTAGGACTTTGGTCACATGGTCATTATTCATAGTATCATTTAGTTTTGGAGCCTGTCAAGGATTTTCAAAACTAAGTATAGGCTGCTGTTTATATGGTATAACTGGGAAAGTGTTAGGTGGAGTTCCGAGTCTTTGCGCATCTTTCCTAGAGTATTCCAAGGTACTCAAAATTCTTACCTTCAAAGTCAATAATTTAGTGAATTCTCTGCCTCAAATGTAAATAGCTCAAAGGGATAGCATAATAAACCATTATCAGTCATTAGCCAAACAGTGGGACATTGGCCTATCTGAGTCCTTCCTGGTGGCAATAGTTAATAACAAAAAAGTGAGAATTCAATGGAGAGACTTTCACTGAGGTGTGCTGCTCTCTGCCTCCACCTAGGCCACCTTTCCCTCAGCTTCTTACTTTCCAGGACCAAACTTGAGAAAGCAAGCTGTAGCATAGGAGAGACCAGGGGACCAGCTAAAGTGACCTCCCCCATCACCTGCTTGCAGAATGAGCTGTGGTCAAAACCACCAGAAGGCTTTAAATTTTTCTAAGCTTCCAGTTCACCAAGTAGAAGGACAACTGGCAAAGCTCATATCTGACTTCAGAATCTATCAACACATTCTTTAAATTGTCAGGACTGGGAGTGGTTGGGCTTTGAATCAAGCTATGAAGATGAAGATACGCTCTACTCCCTGGATTTCCATTTCTATGACCCTGTGTGGCCATTTTTTTCTACCCATTTTAGAAGAGGCTTTTTAAATTTGAGGGTCATAAAGTAATCTCGCGTCTCCAGAATGTCTCACTGCTGGCCAAGATCTGCAAGAAACTGAACTAGTCTCTGTCTGTCTGTGTATCTGTCTCTTTGTCTGTCTCTTCCTTTCTTCCCTCCTCTTTATAATTCTCATAGAATCTAAAAAACTGTTGGAAAGAGGCAATATTCAATCTAGGCAAGTTGCCTAGGCTCCTGCTCACCTCTTTCAAGAATTCTCATTCATTTTAGAAGAAGTAAAGAACTATGAAATGAAAGCACCCCATGGAGGAAACATTTGCTTTCCAACAAATTGTGGGTGGATTCGTAAATTAGATTCATCCAGAGATGTTTCAATCCACATATTACTTTCTGTTATTGATTTATTGAACTTGTCACATTATCTCTCTGTGAAATTTATCCTTTATGAGAAAACCTTCTCTAAATAAAGAAGTTTCCGCTTTTTATAATAGTATTATTTTTATTCAATTACTGGGCACTTTGCTACTGCCTAAAAACTACGGAAGACTTTATCCTGGGGGAAAAAAGGAAAACATTTTCTTTGGATGCTGTTTCCTACAAAGTAAATGCTTTATGTCTTTCCTTCCATACATTAAAGGTGTGTGTGTGTGTGTGTGTGTGTGTGTATGTGTGTGTGTGTGAATGTGTGTGCATGTGTGTGTAAGTCACAGGTCAACATCAGGTGTCCACCTTGGAGTGTGTGTGTATGTGTGTGTGTGTGTGTGAGAGAGAGAGAGATAGAGAGAGAGAGTTGTGTGTGTGTATGTGTGTGTGTGTGTGAGAGAGAGAGAGAGATAGAGAGAGAGAGTTGTGTGTGCATTACTTTGCTTGTTTGTTATTTTTTTCTTTTAGAGAGGATATTACTATAAAGCATGTCTGGCCTGGAACTTCCAATGTAGACCAGGCTGGCCTCAAACTTGCAGAGATCTCTCTGCTTCTGCCTTGTTCTGCCTTGTGTGCCACATCACTGGGAACATTCACCTTGCTTTCTGAGACATTGTGTCTCACTGGGACATGGGGCTTATGGATTAGGCTAGGTTAGACCCTGATATTCTCCCAGAATTCTGACTGTAGGCATATGCTGCTACACCTGGCTTTTATGTAGCTGCTGTGGAGTGAGCTCAGACACTCATATTTTACTGAGTCATCTCAGTCTCCCCATTTGAGAAGCTTGTCTGTCCTAACTTACCATTTTATCCTCAACTTCCTGTAACAATTTCTTTTTTCATAGCAACATATTTGTTGAGTGAATTTGTGCAAGGTACATTGCATCGTCCGTGTATCACTTCTTTTATTAATTGAAAATAGATTCTTCTCTCATATAACACTTCCTAACCACAATTTCCCCTTCCTCCACTACTTCCAATTCTCCCTCAACTTCCTCTCTCTCCCAGATCCACTCCTGCTCTGTTTTCCTTCAGAAAAGAGCAGGCTTCCAAGAGACAACAACCAAACATGGCAAAACAAGACACAATGGGACAAGGCAAATGCTCTTGCATCAAGGCTGGACAAGGCAACCCAATAGGAGGAAAAGAGTCCTCACATCGGGAAAAAGAGTCAGATACACCCGTTTCCACCATTAGGAGTTCCACAAAAACAGCAAGCTAGCAGCCATAACATGTATGCAGATGGCCTGATGCCGACCCATGCAGGCCCTGTGCTTGCTACTTCAGTCTCTGTGAGTCATATGAGCCCTTCTTCGTGGATTCAGTGGGCCATGTTCTCTTGGTGTCCTCCATCTCCTCTGACTCTTAAAATCTTTTGCATTCCTTTTCCGCACCTTTCACCATCTTTTAGGGTTAGAGACCTACTAGAGACCTTCAGTTTAGACTCTCTCCACATAACGTCTGGCTGTGAGTCTCTACATCCTCTCCAGTCTGTTGCTAGAGGAAGCCTCTCTGATGACTACTGGCCATGGCTCTGATCTATGAGTACAGCAGACAATCATTAGGAATTATTTTACTGATTTTTTTTTTTGCCAGTCATGTTTGCTTCTCCCCTACATCTATGGGATACCCAGTCTCCAGTTCCTGGCTGTCCAGTCTGTGTAGGGCATAGACTCCCTCTCATAGTGGTGGCCTCCAGATAAAACATACATTGGGGAGGGCCTAGGCCCTGTCTCGGATGAAATGACAGACTTTGGGGGATCCCCCATGGAGGGCCTCACCCTCCTTGGGGAGTAGAGTGAAGATGGGCTGGTGGTTGGGGGCCCGGGGGAGAGGAGGAGGTAGAGGGAGTTGGGATTGACATGGGAAGCAGGTTTGTTTCTAATTTAAATAATAAAAAGAAAAATGCACTGGTTGGCTACTCCTACAGGTTCTGTGCCACCATTGCCCTAGTATTTCTTTAAGGTAAGACAAATTGTGGGCTAAGGATTGGTGTCCAGATTTCTCTTTCTGTAGTCTGCAGAGTACCTTCTGGAGCCAAAGAGATTGGAAGCTAGAAACAGTTGACCTGAGTGTCAAAGAGTGATGAGCAGAGGTTGGAAAGTGTGAGAAGGAGTGTTGATAAAGGGAGATTGGATCTGATTAGTGCACACTGTAAGATTTCTTGAACTGTCACACATTAGTATGCACAGTTGATAAATAACAATTAGAAATAAAGATATAAAATTAAATAACCATCAGATGTTTGTTAAGTGAGCAGATGCATAACCCTCCACTAGTCGGTTCCATAATAACCACTTGTTTCCTAAGGTTTCCATTGCGTTATCTGTCCGCCAGAGGTCATTCTCAATGAATTAGCCATTAGACAATAATTACTCTTCACAATCCTTTTTTTTTTTTGGTAGTAGCTATGGTTATTTTCACATTGGACATTTAGAGAAACTGACATGGAAAAGCAGACTGACTTACCTGAGTTTATGCAGATAATAGATGATAGATCAAAGAGTACGTTTGACTCTCTTTTAAATCCACACTCTGAATATTGTTCTTACTTCCATTGTTGCTATTGTTTTCTCTGCATTTCTGAATTATACTTGGCCTAATTATTTTGTTCATTATAACAATGACTAAGTTCATGAAGTTAGAGATGTACATCTGGGACTAAATATACATTCTCAGCTTTATCTAACCTCTCTTCTAGATCTACCAAGTTTAGGAACCAAAATGAGGAAAGAATTTGAGGGCACATTGCTGGTTAAAGTCTGGTCCACTGGACAATAACATCAGATACAAACAGCAGGACTCTGGTAACTCAAAGCTAAATCAGACCTTAGATCAGAGTTTGCAGCCCTGGTTACTGTCAGCCCTGTCACCTGGGGTCATATGCAGCATTTGAATGGAGGGTGAAAGGCTGACAGTCAAAACCAGATACAACGTGGAGCAACCATATAGAGTAAGGTGGGTGGATGGTCTGAACCACTGAGTGAAGGTCAAAAGATGGGTCCACAATGAGGAACAAACTGAAGTCAGGGCATGTAAATAGATTTACAAATAAAAAGAAGTAGAATGCTGATGTGTGTCAGGAGAGTAGACAGGATCAGAGAAAGTGTGGCAGGGAGGAACTGTTTCAAGTCACTGTAAAGTCAATCAAATGTCTTCCACTCCATGGTAGAGTGGAGAGGCTTTTGAACTGGGTGTCACAAAAACCCTGTGTTATAAGTTAGTTCTGACATCAGTCAAAAATGTGGTCCTGGAAAAGCAATTCAAGCTGTCTGGAGTTCATTTTTATCGGGTATAAAATTAGAGATTTCAAACTACATCACCATCTAGTTACAAAGCCTACTGTTCTTACACAACACCTTAATGGTGTGTGTGTGTGTGTGTGTGTGTGTGTGTGTGTACACGTGGACACACATTATATGCATGTGTGTTCAGGCATGCTTGCCCATGTAGATACCTGTAGAATTCAGAGGTTGATGCTGGGGTTTCTTTCCCCACCTCATTTTTTTGAGATAGGGTCTCAGATTGAACCTGGTAGCTCATCATTTCAGTTAGACTGGCTGGCCAACAAGCTCCTGGAATATGCCTGTCTCCACACCGCATGACAGCACTGGGGTCTCCAATGGGTGCGGCTACACATAGTTCTAACATGGTTCTGGAAATCAAACTTGTGTCCTTGTGTTTGTGCAGTAGGCACTTGACTCATTGCGGCATCTTCCCAGCCTGCTGTCAAGATTTTTAAATCAGTCTCACTAGTAAGGAGACCCCTTCCAATACTTCCATTTGGTAAAAAGTTGCATGACAGATTCATAAATCATTCACAAATGCATGTATTAATATGTACCTCTATACCAACATATTAAGTATGCTAGTAAAGTACCATGAAAATGCACAACTGTCTTGTCAATCATGGTAGCATCAAGATATTGCTAGTTAGTTCCTGAAGGTGCAACATTCAGATAGAATGAGATTGATCATTATAATGGATGTAAATGCCTGTTTTGAATAGTCTTTGGCAGTTTTGCATTTTTTGCTCATTTCTCATCAAATATGATTAGATTGTCATTATTTTGATACTATAATGTACTTGAAGTCAGAGGAGTTTCATCAGTATTACTCATGAATACAGTCTTCAACATACAGTTTCTCTACCTCTTTTTTAAACATGCGCATCACAGGTATTGTTCCAGCTAGTGAGATAAGCCAGAATGTGAATATACTTACACTGACTTTTGGGGTTTTCCCAATAGCCCACTGGAGTTGTTTGCTTGGGAGCAAGACAGGGAGAGAGTAGACAAAGTGAGGTAAAAGTGATGAGCCTGCTGATGCTGCAGGCTCAATCCCCACAGGGACCATCTGAGAAGCTATGCAGTGCCCCATCCCTCCAGTCCCAGAAAAGGAACAGGCCAAGACCCTGCTCCACCATGTTTCATCTACCAGTGCTTGCTGGTCGTCTCTGCTGGCATTGACTCTCCTTCATTTCAGGGTGGCCCTTGTTACCACGGAGAAAACTTTCTTGGCCATGTAGCGGTGGGAAGCTTTTAGCATGCCATACATTGTCTATCGTATCAAAGGTGATTCTGGCTGGGTTCAGAAGGAATGGGAAGGGCTACATTTGATGAGGGTTATGGTTAAGATAGGGTCAGAATCAGGAGCTCTGATTGGATGAAACAAAAAGAGACATGCACCAGCATTCGCCTCTTCCCCTTTCCCTAGGACATACTGAGTACCATGTTTTGGCAATCTATATATTCAAGGTAATAAATTATGTTCTATTTCCCATTTTCAGGCAAATACATAAATGAGAACTTCAATATGAATGCCATCTGGCATATCTCTTGGACGTCCTTACCTCCCTCTCACTTATGTTCAGCTCCCTTGAGCAGTGACTCAACGGCCTTATCCCTGATACAGTAGAGATTTCTGTCCTGACAAAGCTACATCGTCTCATGAAAGCATGCCCTGTGTGGCAAATTATGGACTTCTTTACCCCTCCAATGCAGAGCTGTGTGTTTCGGTCAAGTGTGTACCTGCATATTCTCCAAAGACAGTGTCTGAACACCCTCAAGGAGTCTAGAGGATGGTAAAATACAAAAGTCCATGTGCTGGGAAGACTTCAGTGAGCCATCGAGGCTCCACGGCAATGGGGTAGAGAGAAACATGGAATACATCTGTAAAATAAGTTCAGTTAGCAAATTAGGACATTTAAAACTGTGGTGAAGCCACATTTGCCTCTAAACGTGTCTTTGGCTTTTCTATACTTGAATTTTGGTAAACTAATTTCACATTCAAATGACATTGAATCGGTAACCCCTGCATATGAACTACTGGAGAATGCTGTGTGTCAGAAAATCAGAGTAAGCCTTCATCTCTTATAACCTAGTAGACAGAGGAAGTATTGCATATAAGTAACAATAAAATAAACCCCCACCAGATTAGATCCCCCCAAAAAACACATAAAGGGCTAAAAAATTCTAACAAGAGGCATTATTTATGCATGATGTATTTATTACACCTTGTGATAATAGCTAAATTTACCCCCAAGTTCCATATTCTGAAGTCATTCTCTTTCCCACACCCTCTCTTTGGATCAAACCTTGGACATGGTCCTGGGCAAACAATCTAATGATGAGCTACATCTTGGAACTTTTCTGAAAGTTTCATTTGGAATCCAACCACATTGGAGTTTATTACTAAGTAGGTTTTAGCCTTAAAATGACAGAAGTTTCAGGTAGATTTTTCTTGCGGGAGAAGTACAATGGCCTCTGAAAAGACCTCAAGAAATAAAGTAGTACTTCTCCAAGGTCTTAGAATCTATTTTTAAACACGTACCTTTTGTCATAAAATAGAATATTTTGTATTTTTGTTTCTTAACTGAAAATCAATTTATAAGATTATCTATGAGAGAATTTACTAGAAAGGATGATAGAAAATCAAGTTCAACAAAGCAATTAAAAGCTATAATCAGTTCTATTTCATATTCAAATACTGAGTTACTCTATACTTTTCATATAGGTACAATAATTTTTTTATTCTGACCAAAGGTCAATTTTTTTCTATGACTGCTTCAACAAAATGTGTGTGCCACATTGGCCTACCACTTTATATACATAGAGCCTGCACTAGACTACTATGCAATGTATTCTGGGGGCAGCAAAGGAGGATCAGTGGGTTCATGGAGGTGGAAGGAAAGAACAGACTCCAAAAAGCTGTCCTCTGACCTCCCAAGCTTGCTGTGGCATGAGTGTGCTCCCTCTCAGTCCACTCATACACACCATAATCACAATAATAGTAGAACAATAATTTTCTTCCTTCTTTCTTTCCTTCTTTCTTTCTTTCTTAATTTATATATTTTATTTTATTTTTTTCTCTTCCTTTTTATAATTTAAGTTAGAAACAAGCTTGTTTCGCATGTCAATCCCAGTTTACTCTCCCTCTCCTCCTCCCCATCCCTCCCCACCAGGCCTCCCAGTCCCCCACCCATTCTACACTTGAATCCCCAAGAAGGGTGAGGCCCTCCCTGGTGGATCTCCAGAGTGTCTGTCATGTCATCCAGGGTAGGGTCTAGGCCTTCCTTCAAGAGTCCAGGCTGAGTGAGCATCCCTCTCTTTCTTCCTTCCTTCCTTTCTTTCTTTCTTCCTTCCTTCCTTTCTTTCTTTCTTTCTTTCTGTCTGTCTGTCTGTCTGTCTGTCTGTCTGTCTTTCTTTCTTTCTTTTCTTTCTGTCTGTCTTTTCTTTTCTTTTTTTCTTTTTGAGACAGGGTTTCTCTGTGTAGCCCTGCTGTTGACTTTTCAGCCCACTTGTGCAGATCTTGTCTCCTGGACCTAGATCTGAGGACCAGAAAGAAGGCAGACTTACACTTTAATGCTGCAGACAATCTTACTTCAGTTTCAGTGTACTTTTATGCATGGATGTAACAAAGAAAGTAACAATTCAAGGAAGGTTGCTTGAGTTCAGAAAAACATGTAAATAGACGTCAGTAAGCATATACTAAATATTAGCAGAGCAGCCCTTTCCCAGAACTTTCTTAGGACAGACCAATTTAAACACAATAACCTAGCATGTGCTACAGATTACATCTGAGAAAGAATGAAAGCAAGGCAGAAGGCCGTATCCAGATTCAGAGTGCACTGACTAGATTAGGTTCTATAGCTATATTCTGACATCCAGCAAGAATGGACATATCTTATAAATGGAATATAAATGTTTGTTGCAGGCAGCAGGAAACCGCGTCCCAGAACAATCTAGAAAACAAAATGGACATGAGGTAAAAGGCCCTCTGCCTTTTTCTCCTGGAGCCTCTCTCACAGTTCCGCAAGGCATTGTTCACCATGCATCCTTCTTCTGACCTTGGTTGTCCTGCTGGAACTCAGTCGGTAGGCCAGTTGGCCTCTGAACTTAGAGATCTGCCTGCCTCTGCCTCCCAAGTGCTGGGATCAAGGGTGCGCACAATTACAATAACAATAAATTTGAAACATAGTCTTTGAGTTAGTGCTTTTATTTTTTTTCTCTCTGTGGCCATTGATAAGGTTTTGTTTAATTTCAGAACTGACCATAACCACCAAACTGCTGAAGAAGCAAACCAAATTTCATTGTTAGATGCAGTCAAATCTGATCAAATCCGTCTTGAATTTATACCGTGAAATGCATAATACTATTGCTATTTTGACTTTCATTTTCAGAGATCATATTATACCCTTTACCATCTCTCTCTCTCTCTCTCTCTCTCTCTCTCTCTCTCTCTCTCTCTCTCTCTCTCTCTTTTTATTTTTCGAGACAGGTTTTCTCTGTGGCTTTGGAGACTGTCCTGGAACTGGCTCTTGTAGACCAGGCTGGTCTCAAACTCACAGAGATCTGCCTGCCTCTGCCTCCCGAGTGCTGGGATTAAAGACGTGCACGATCACAGCCTAGCTTCCATCTTTTATTTGTAACACCTGGAGTGTTGGGACTTGAGAGGCTGAGGCAGGAGGATTGTGATTGTGAAACCAACCTAGCTTACATAGAAAGACCCCCTGTCAAAGCCCAAAAGCAAATAAGGATACAAACCACAATTTCTATTTTCCCATTGTTCCTACATCTCCTTGAACAGGCTGTGAACACTACCAGTGTGGTGACATGGAGGCCAGTTACACTGCCACAAGATCTCCTTATCCTGCACCAACTGTAGCCTGTTGACATTAAAACAAACCAATGAATTTTTCGTATAACAAGCTGTTCAATATGCGGATTTAAAGTTTATTAGCTCTAGACTGCAGGCCCAGGATGTTCTGAATATATGACCATTACCATATTCAACTTTACTCTTACAGCTCACTTGTCCAGTGCATTTCTTTTATTTTGTTATTATTTTAGCAGTTTTACTGAGATAGCTGAATGCCATATCATCCACTCATTTCAAATGTGAGGTTGGTGGCTTTTTGGAATACCCACAATTGATCGATTTCAAAATTTTCAGCAGACACATCTCACTTCCCCTGAGCTAGTTACATGCTGGGGACCACCATTCTATGCTGGGGATAAAATCTGGGTTTTGTGCATGCTTTGCAAGCACTCTACTGGGGAGCTAGCCACTCCAGTCCTAGAATTGCCTCTTCAGGAGAATTCTCACATGCAAAATTCTGTAATTCTTGCCATTCTGACTGGCATATTTCATGTAATGTGATATTTTCAAAATTCATCCAGGTTATAGTATCTATTAGTACTTTCCCATTTTTTAAAATTTTGTCAATCAATAGCTGTGTGATAGCTTGGATCTGGAATACCGCTCAAAGATCATGTGTTAAAAGGTTTAGTGTCCAGCATGGAACTATGGGGAACAGTATAAACTTCAGGAGAGAGATGTACTGGCCATTCTCCATGTCACTGGAGAGAGTCCCTTGTCATTCCTCTCTCTTTACTTCCTGGTCATCATGAGGTGGACAGCTTTGCCTTACTACATGCTCCTCACCATGACCTGCTGTCTCTAAACAGGCCAGATGCAATGAGGCCAATGGGCGTGGACTGAAACCTCCGTGAGACAAAGTAGAGTTTTTCTCTTTATACCTTGCTTATCACTTGTTACGGTGACAGAGAGCTGATTGACGCAATACCATTACACACAGACTATATTTGTTCATCTACTCTGGATTTGATGGACATTTGGATTGTTTCTACATTTTGATTAATATTGGTAATGCTACTATCAACATTGATTTATAATTTTTTTTGTGGATAACTTTTTTCATTTATCTTAGGTGCTAACGTAATTGCTTTATCTTTATATTTATGTTTAGTATTTTGAAAGACTATTAATATGTTTTCCCAGGTAGTAACATCAGTGATTGGCTCAGTCAAGCATCCAGATCACTTCCTCGCCAATACTTGTTACCTGATATTTTTATTACAACCCTCTTAGGTGGGATAAAGTCTTACCTCAGGTGGTTTCTGCCTAATAGCTAATGACATTTAACATTTTACTATTGATTTATAAGCCACATGTACATCCTCTCTGCAGACAGGCTGATTTTTCTTCTTTTCTCTATTGAAATTATTATCATCTCATTGTTGAGTCATGAGTCATGCTTGGATATTCTGCGGATAGATGATTTCAACATGTTTGCTCCATGCTGTGTGTGTCTTTTTTTTAAATCAGTTCCATAGCAATCTGTGAAGCATAAAAAATTTTGATTTTGATAAAATGCAATGGATATATTTTACCATTGCTTATATTTTCTTTTGTTTGCTTTTGTTTTTTTCGAGAGAGGGTTTCTCTGTATTGCTTTGGAGGCTGTCCTGGAACTCTCTCTGGAGACTAGGGTGTCCTTGAACTCACAGAGATCCGCCTGCCTCTGCCTCACCTATGCTGGAATTAAAGGCATGCGACCAACACCCGACTTCTTTTTGTCTTTTTTAATTAAAAAAATAAATTTTCATTTTACATACCGACCCCAGTTCCCCCTCCCTCTCCTTCTCCCACCACTACCTCCCCTTCCTCACCCCCATCTTCTCTTCAGTGGGGTAAGGCCTTCCTTGGGGAGTCAACAAAGTCTGGTCTTTCCATCTTTCATTGCCTCCTTCTGTCCTTCTGTCATATACATATTCATCACAGCACGTGTAAGTGAAAGCACAATTCTCTTCACACTGAGTGACCTCAGCAAATATTAAGAACCAACTGGATATAGAGTGGATGGGGTGTTAACGAAACCCTACTAAATTGATTTATACAAAACAAAAATTGAAGCAAGAAGTAAAACTCCATAGACGATATGACACTTAATACTTAAAGAAAAAAATGGTTTCACACTCTAGTGAAGACCAAGACAAGGATGTCTGGTTCATCCAGCTCTTTTCAACATTGTATTGGGCATACCACCTAAGACAGTTAAGCAAGAAAATGAGGCATTCAGACGGGAAAGAAAGAGATGGAACTCTATTCTCTGATGAAGAGATTCAAAATGTAACTTTTCATTTCAGTTAATGGGCTTTTAAGGCTGCAGCATAAAATTTGTTCTATGCTTCATCTATGCAATGTCTTAAATGAAGTAATGTCTTTTGGCATTAAATGTCATTGTTAGCATAGCATTTGTGGTGTTAATTTTTTGGCTTTGTTTTTGGTTCTCCTCAGCGGGATGAAAATGTTCTCCTTTCGTTTATGGTAGGTAGAGTGTTTTCTTTATCAGAATAGATGATGAATTTTGTTAGATTATCTTACCCTATCAGGTGGCATGGCCATATTTTGTTTCTGTTTTTGCTGTTGTTGTTGGTTTTCCAATGATTATTTCTTCTTCTTCTTCTTCTTCTTCTTCTTCTTCTTCTTCTTCTTCTTCTTCTTCTTCTTCTTCTTCTTCTTCTTCTTCCTCCCCCTCCCCCTCTTTCTGCCCCTCCTTCTGCTCCTCCTTCTTGGCATTCCTGGATGTGAACCCTGCATAGTCATGGATTACGGTCACTCCTATTGCCTCAGTGTTTGATTAGGTTTACTTTAGAAGGACTTCACATGATTCTGCTCTGTAGTTTCCTTTCTTGTGGTGTCTTTGTCAGGTTTTGTTATTGAAGAGTCACTGTCATCAGTGAATGAGTCACTGTGTGTTCTCTTCCTCTTCTAGGTTTTGGAAAAGTCTGGGGTCTGGAACTAATCATTCTGTAAGTGAGAAATTCTCGGGTGAAGTCATCCGGCAGTTGGCTTCTCTTTCTTGGGAGGTTTCTTAAATGTTAACCAACAGTTCAGTCTCCACTTGCAATCGATTCAGATTTTCTATTGCAGACTCCGCTGTTAGATTCTGCAGCTTGTGTCTTCAGAAGTTTAAGTTCTCATCCAACTAATGTGGTTTGTTGGAATACTGAAATCCATAGCATTCATTGCTAACCCGTTTTGTATCTATATGGTTGGTAACAATGTTTTTTTTCCATGTCAGTAATTTGTGCTTTTTAAGTTTATTTTGGTGATTTTTGATCTCTTTGAACAACCAACTTTCAGTTGTATTGACTTTTTTCTTACAATGTTTCATTCTGAACATGGAATCTAAACTGCTGGGACATCCTGACACCATAATTTTTCTTTCTAATTTCATTGCTCTTTGCCAACATATTTAATTTCTCTTTATGTTTACTGTTAGTTTAGTTTGTTCTTCCATAGTGCCTTGATGACAATGTTACATCATAGTTGAAATTTTCTTCTTTTTAAAAAAAATAAAAATTTCTGGGTATAAATTCTCCAACTACTGTCTTATCTAGATACAATATTATGTTGTGATGTTTTATGCCTTCATTTTTTCATTTGTCCTAAAGTACTTTGTGCTTTTTTGTTTATTCACTGACTCACTGATTATATTCTATTGTCTAATTTTTGCATATTTGTGAATATTCCACTTTTATTATTAATTTATATTCCTTGTGATTAGAGAAATATTTTCTACAATTCTTTTATTTATTTACGTATGAATGCTTTATCTGCATGGACACCTTTATGCCAGAAGAGGGCATCAGATCTCATTATAGATGGTTGTGAGCCACCATGTGGTTGCTGGGAATTGAACTCAGGACCTCTGGAAGAGTAGCCAGTACTCTTAACTGCTGAACCATATCTCCAGCTACCTCCCCCATACATTTTTTCTACAGTTCTTATCCCTTTAAATTTATTGAGGCTTGCCTTGTCGGCTAGAATATAGTCAATCTCAGAAAAAGTTCCAGCAGCTAGAGAGATTGCTCAGTGGTTAGGGGCACTCACTGCTCTTTCAGAGGATCAGAGTTCAATTCACAGCACCTACAAAGGGTGGCTCCCAATCATTTGTGACTCCAGCTCAAGGGGAATTGTACATTGCTGGTCTTCCTGAGATCTGCATTCACCTGCACATACCAACATGCAGACGCACACACCCACACATAATTAAAATTAATAAAATAAGTATTTTTTGGAATGACAGTGCTCTTTGTGCTCAAGTGAATGCACATCCGGCTGTGGTGGGGTGGAGAGTTCTACAACTGTCTCCTGGGTCTAGTTTATGTGTGCAACTGTGCAAGTTTTTTATTTCCTTTTTACAAATCCTGCTTGAATGTCCCATCTATTATTGGAGAGAAAGTATTGAAACCTTCAATTAATGTTGGTGAATTGTCAAATTCACATTGAATTGTGTTCATTTTTACTTCAGCCTTTTGGGAATTGTTTATTATTGTAGCTACCTGACAGATTGACTCTTTGTCTGTCCTGTCTATATAAAATGCCTTGTTTCTACAAGCTTTTCTACTTTTAAACTGTCTCTACTTTCATTTTAAAATCCACTGTGAGTGATATTATTACTGATACTACAGCTTGCCTATCAAAGTTGTTTGCATGAACTTAGTTCCTTAGTTCATTGGTTAGAAAGTTTTCTATATAGACAGAAGATATTTGCATCATGTTTTCTTGTCCAGTATGAAATCTCTAACATTTGATTGCATTATTCAATATATTCCCAGTTAGTAGTATTATTGACATAGATTATCTCTGCCATTTTAGTTTTGTCTATTATTTAGCAAGCATCTTTTTGTTACTCTATCTCTCATATGGGTATCTTTAAGATCAAATAACTATGTTCTACAGTATTTCAATAATTGTAACTACCTTTTTGCCATTTAAAAATATATTTTCTTAATTGTTTCTCAGGGTTATAGTACATATATCCTCCTGGAATCCTCTTTAAATGTATACAAAGTTTATTATAAGACATAGAAATATTGCTTCTATATAGTATGCTTAGACATATGGCCTCTAGATATGTTAGTACACGTAAACACAATAATATGCCAGTATAACTATTACACTGTAGTTTTAGGTCTACCAATTAAAACGAGAAGAAGGAACAGTTACACATTTGCAGTTTGTTGTGTTAACCTTATTACTTAACATTTTGGTAACTCTACACATGTGGTATGGAATTAAACCAGAATCTTTAACATTTCCTGAACTCAATATATACTTGTTCCCATCTTTTCTTCTTTACACTATTTTGGTGTCTCACATTCCTCAGCCATTTTAGATTCCTCTATTGAGAATTATCTATTTAGTTCTGTAGTCCACTTTTTAATAGGATCCTTTGGTGTTATGGAGACTTGCTTCTTGAGTTCTTTGTAGATCAGCCCTCTGACAGATACGGGGTTATATTTTCCCATTCTGTGGGTTGTCTTTTTGTCTTGTTGACTGTACCCTTTGCCTTACAAAAGCTTCTCAGTTTCAGGAGGTTCCATGTGTTAAGTGTTGACCTCAGTGTCTGTGCTACTGGAGTTATGTTCAGGAAGTGGTCTCCTGTACCAATTCGTTTAAGGGTACCTCCCACTTTCTCTTCTAAGAGGTTCAGTGTGGCTGGATTTATGTTGAGGTCTTTGATACATTTGGGCTTAAGTTTTGTGCATGGAGATAGACATGGATCTATCTGCAGTCTTCTACATGCCAGTATCCAGTTGTGCCAGCACCATTTGTTGAATATGCTATCTTTTTTCCATTGTATAATTTTAGCTTCTTTGTCAAAGATCAGGTGTTCATACATGTATGGGTTAATATCAGGGTGTTTAATTCGATTCCATTGGTCTACCTGTCTATTTTTGTGCCAATACCAAGCTATTTTCAGGACTATAACTCTATAACAGAGCTTGAAGTCAGGGATGGTGATACTCCTGGATGTTGCTTTGTTAAACAGGGTTGTTTTGGCTATCCTGGGTCTTTTGTTTTTCCATATAAAGCTGAGAATTTTTCTTTCAAGGTCTGTGAAGAATTTTGCCAGTATTTTGATTGGGATTGCAATGAATCTGTAGATTGCTTTTGGCAAGATTGCCATTCTTATAGTTTTGGTTGTGAGCCTAGCCTTTAATGGCTGAGCCATCTCTCCAGCCCCAAGATTACCATTTTTACTACGCTGACCCTGCCTATCCAAGAGCATGGGAGATTTTTTTTTCATTTTCTGGTGTCTTCTTTAATTTCTTTCTTTAAAGACTGAAAGTTCTTGTGGTACAGGTCTTTCATTTGTTTGATTAGCATTACCCCCAAGGTATTTTATGTTGTTTTTGGTTATTGTAAAGGGAAATGTTTCTCTGATTTCTTTCTCAGTACTTTTGTTGTCTATATATAGTAGGGCTACTGATTTTCTTGAGTTCATCTTTTATCCTGCCACTTTGCTGAAGGTATTTATCAGCTGTAGGAGTTCCCTGGTAGAGCTTTTTGGGTCACTTATGTAAACTATCATATCATCTGCAAATAGTGAAAGTTTGACTTCTTCCTTTCCAATTTATATCACCTTGATCTCCTTTGTTGTCTTATTGCTCTAGCTAGAACTTCAAATACTGAAGAGGTATGGAGAGAGTGGACAGCCTTGTTTTGTTCCTAATTTTAGAGAAATCACATTGAGTTTTTGTCCATTTAGTTTGATGTTGGCTGCTGGTTTGCTGTATATAGCTTTTATTATGTTTAGGTATGTTCCCATTTTTCTGGATCTCTCCAAGACCTTTATCATGAAGGGGTGTTGGATTTTGTCAAAGGCTTTTTCAGCATCTAGTGAGATCATGTAGTTTTGTTTCTCAGCTTGTTTATATGGTGGACTAAACTGATGGATTTTCTTATGTTGAACCATCCGTGCATCCCTGGGATGAAGCCTACTTGATCATGGTGGATGAGTTTTCTAATGTGTTCTTGGATTTGATGTGCCAGTATTTTATTGAGTATTTTTGCATCAATGTTCACGAGGGACATTGGTCTGAAGTTCTCTTTCTTAGTTGTATCTTTGGGTAGCTTGGGTATCAAGGTTATTGAAGCCTCGTAAAAAGAGTTTCGCAAAGACCCTTCTACTTCTATTGCATGGAAAACTTCGAGGAGAATTGGTATAAGCAGTTCTTTACATTTCTGCTAGAATTCTGCATTGAGGCCATCTGGACCTGGGCATTTTTTGGTTGGGATACTTTTGATGATTGCTTCTATTTCCTTAGGGGTTACAGGACTATTTTGTCAATAAGAAAAGCAACTACTGTAGAAAACTGATAGTGAGTAGGGGGACTGTTGCTGTGATTAATCTAATCATGTGATTGTGGATCTCTGGAACTTGTCCATAGGAAGAATATGGAAGAGTCTGGAGCTGTAAGCTACCAAAGCCCTAATGGGTCAATCTGGTAGGAATTCTGGAGAACAGAATACTGATAGGAATGAGGGCAAAAAGAAACTGCTTGTGAGGTTTCTGAGAAGAATAATGCCATTGACAATGGAATTAGAGGCCATTTGTCTTACATTCTGGCAAAAAAAATATACTCAGTTTCCGACTGTAATGGTTTTATTAGTTAAGACATTTTTTTAACTGAACAGCCTACTCTTGAAGGATCAATGCCCACTACAGAGAAAAGAAAACAGACTTTTTTAATACCAACAATCCACACAACAACATAGAAATGTATTCTAAATCAGTTCATGTCCTTTCAGACATCACCAATGGCCAGAAACACAAAATGGCAAACTAAGGCAGAGTATGCTATGATGTTAAAAATTGCTCAGGGTAAATGAGGAGGCAGCAAATAGATTACATAATGGAAGGAGTCAGTGAGGTGGGGGCAAAATAGAGCAAATGAAAAGTTAAAGTAAAGTGTAACAGTGCTTTCTTGTTGGGACTACCAGCTCACAAATAACGACATGGAGACTTATTAATTACGAAAGTTTGGCCTTAGGCTTGTTCCTAATTAGTTCTTATAACTTAAATTAACCCATATTTTTAATCTACATTCTTCCACGAGGCTCGTTACTTAATCTCTACACTGCCCATACTGCTTCCTCTGTGTCTGACTGGCAACTCCGCCTTTCTTCTTCCCAGAGTTCTCTCTGTTCCTGGAAGTCCCATCTAGGCCCTTCCTGCCTATCTATTGGACATTGAGCCCTTTATTAAACCAATAAGAAGGATCCTTAGCAGAGACACATCTTCACAGTGTAAACAAATATTCTGCAACACTAAAGAAAGGGTAGAGAAAAGGAATACAAGGGAAAAAAAGGAAACAAAATTCTTCAACAACAAGAAAGTTTCCAATCAAAGCTGGACAAATTCAAGAAAAAACCCACAAAACTGAAAGTGCTTAAAATAATAAAAAATAAGGTAGAAGCTGGGCGGTGGCGGCTCACACCTTTAATCTCAGCATTCGGGAGACAGAGGCAAGTCTGGTCTATAGATTGAGTTCCAGGACAGGCAGGGTTACAAAGAGAAACCCTGTGTCATAAAAACCTGAAACCAAAAAGTAAGAAAAAAAAAAAGGTAGAGTCAACATACTACAAAAAAACACAGTAGAAAACAAGAGGGTGGGGCCAAGTGGAAAGAAACAAAGTTAGGTAAGTGTATAAAGGGCAATAAAAATTAAGCATTCTTTTGCCGGGCGGTGGTGGCCACATCTTTAATCCCAGCACTGGGGAGGCAGAGGCAGGCGGATCTCTGTGAGTTCGAGGCTGGGCTGGACCAACAGCCTCCAAAACAATACAGAGAAACCTTGTCTCGTAAAACCAAAAAAAAAATTAAGCATACTTTTAAAATATGATAAATAGAAACATTACTGTAAGTGTATTGAAAATTAAAATTGAATGTCATGGTCAAAAATAAAACAAAACAAAGATGGTACATTGGAGTACTTAAAAGCATGCTGAAAAGTCAGAAACTTCCAATAACACGCATGGGGTGGGAGTTGGATTCAATTTGTGCAGTCTTCCTTTTCCTGTGACATATAATGATGTTGAACCTGTGTCTGATAAGTGTCCAATGTCCACCAGAACTGTTCTCACTTCACAGACTTCTGTCTTTGAGTAGGTTCTCCCACCCTTTAGAGCTTCCTCAATTTTATCTGTGTGGCACTTAATGTGCTGGGGGTGTCTCCCAAAGTTTGGGAGTTGGGGAAACATCCACAACACTGAGATCAATTTGGGTAGATAACTTATCTTCATATTTTCCAAGAAGTTGATTCATATTAGAGCTTACACAAAAATCGTGACAGCTCATGGGATAACCTTCCTTTTGTGATACTAAATTTCAATCAGTAGCATTTTTTCATCTAAATTCATTAGAAGTTAATTAGCTAATACTGGGTAACAACATGGCCAAATGTTGTTAGTAGAGTGTTATAAAAAGTATTCAGGAATTAATAGAGATTCAGGCAGGGTGATTGTGAGCTTAAAATTAAACTGAAGAACACAGAGAGTCCAAGATCATCCTGAGCTACACTGCAGGACCTTTCTTTAAAAAAGGGTGGGGGGCACTTGGCATGTACTTTAGTGGTGGAACTCTTGACTAGCATGCACAGGTCTTGAATGTTGTCCCCCAAAGAAGAAGAAGAAGGAAAAAGTGGAGGAAGAGGAGGAGGAGGAATAGGAAACAGACTACAGTACTAGTGCTATGTGGTTCAAATATGAAGTTGGGGGAGTTAATAAAAAAATAGGATGCATAATTTTTGATTTCTCATTCTCCCACATTTTATGCCACAAGGTATGCCTATTATTAAAACTTTGCTAGGATGAGGCGCGCCGAAGCAGCAGCACAACAGCTCCCTGGTGTACAAGTTGTCCTTGCTAGAAAGAAGTGAGCTCTTCCTGCTGGCTGTGGTGCTTATGTAGGCAACTTTGGGAGAAAAGGCATCAATGGTCTTATTCAATTTGGGACCCTGTATGCTATAATACCAAACTCCTAGGCAATATGCACCCACCGGTGCCCTAGTGGCAAGACTGTTTATAAGAGTAGCCAATCGCTGTCCGACTGAAAGTGAGACCTGCTCCACAAGGGGAAATTCATGCCTGCAGTTGTAAACATGTAAAAACAAAACAAAACACCAAAAACAAGAAAAAACATAGCTAGGGAAGTCACAGTCATATTGATGTTGGTTTTCTAAAAGGTCATGTTGTCAACCTGCCATCTATATTTATGTTTATTTTCATAGAGCTGTGCTGCTCCCAACTTTTGTAAGAGGAGCTTCCTATTGCAACAGGAAGTAGTTAATGCAGAGATGTAACTCTTCAAAATGCTGAGATTAAGTGCCCATGAGTACTCAACTGCAAATGGGACAATTACATCAGCACCCAAGACTTAGGAAATGCTGCAGAATAGGAAACTGTGAGAGCCTGAGAAATGCTGAGAAAGGATGGTTTCTGGATGTTCTAAACTGTATGATAGCTCACTTCACAACTTCTTGATCTGTGATACTGAATGGCTTCTCATATTCTTATTTGTCAATCTTCTTTCTTGAAATGTCTCATCAGTTTACTTACCCATCATTGAAATGGGGCAACTTTGGCTGTTATGATTAGTTTTAAGAGTTATTTATGTACATTTTCTAGCTACCAGGATAGAAATAAATTAAGACTTCTATACCTAGACAAAGTCTGAAGATTCCTAACTTCAGAAAAAAAAATGAAGACCCTTCCTGGATCTTCTGGAACACTAGATAGTTCTCACTATAGAAGAAATGTAGAAGTGATTGTCCTTTTCCCCTGTTCTACTAGATTCCACAAAACACTATTCATAGCCTGCATTTTGAAAAATAGTTCACTTTAAAAAAGTTATATGGGAGACTGGCATGTAGAAGAATGCGGATCGATCCATGTTTATCACCATGCACAAAACTTAAGTCCAAATGGATCAAAGACCTCAACATAAATCCAGCCACACTGAACCTCATAGAAGAGAAAGTGGGTGGTACCCTTGAACGAATTGGTACAGGAGACAGCTTCCTGAACATAACACCAGTAGCACAGACAGTGAGATCAACAATTAATAAATGGGACCTACTGAAACTGAGAAGCTTCTGTAAGGCAAAGGACACAGTCAGCAAGACAAAAAGGCAGCCCACAGAATGGGAAAAAATATTCACTAATCCCACATCTGACAGAGGGTTGATCTCCAAAATTTACAAAGAACTCAAGAAGCAAGTCTCCAAAACAGCAAAGGACCCAATTAAAAAGTGGGCTGTAGAACTAAATAGAGAATTTTCAATAGAGGAGTCTAAAATGGCTGAGAGGCACTTGAGAAAGTGCTCAACATCCTTAGCCATCCAGGAAATGCAAATCAAAACAACTCTGAGATACCATCTCACTCCTGTCAGAATGGCTAAAATCAAAAACACCAATGACAATTTATGCTGGAGAGGATGTGGTAAAAGGGGGACAATCCTCCATTGCTGGTGGGAGTGCCAACTGGTTCAGCCACTTTGGAAAGCAGTATGGAGATTCCTCAGAAAAATGGGGATAAACCTACCACAAGACCCAGCAACTCCACTCTTAGGCATATACCCAAAAGATGCCCATTCATACAACAAAGATGTCTGTTCCACTATGTTCATAGCAGCTTTATTTGTAATAGCCAGAACTTGGAAGCAACCTAGATGTCCCTCACCCGAAGGGTGGATAGAGAAAATGTGGTACATCTACACAATGGAGTACTATTCAGCAGAAAAAAATAATGGAATCATGAGATTCGCAGGCAAATGGATGACACTAGAAGAAACCATCCTGAGTGAGGTAACCCAGTCACAAAAAGAGAAACATGGCATGTACTCTCTCATATATGGATTTTAGACATAGATCTGGGGAGTGCCAGCCTACAATCCTATGGCCAGACAGTCTGGGAAACAGAAACTACATTTAGTGGCTGGTTAAGAACTGAGCTGAACTCAAGAAAGCCAGTATCAGAGAGGGAGGTCTGATGATCAAAGGGATTAAGACTGGGCTGGTTTAACCCCCAGAAATAGCTGACCAGACAGGGGTTAACTCTTGAATCCCAGGCATCAGCCTGGGAATCCAGCATGGGACTGATCAAGACCCCCTGAATCTGGGTGTCAGTGAGGAGGCCTGGGTAATCTATTGAGCCTTGGGCAGCAGATCAGTACCCATCCCAAGTATACACACGGACTTTGGACTCCCATAGAACAATGTGAGGTGCACTCTCACCCTGAACTCTTGGGGAAGGGTCTAGGCCCTGCCCTATATGAAATGACAGACTATGGACACCCCCATGGAGGGCCTCACCCTCCCTGGGGGAACGAGGGGATAACGGGGGGGGGGGGGTATGGGGGGAGGGCACGGGAGGAGGGGAGGGAAAGGGAGAGGGACCTGGAACTGACTTGTGAAGCAACCTTGTTTCTTATCTAAATTTAAAAAAAAAAAGAAAAAAAAAGTTATATGATATATATAAACAGTTGAAAATCTCAAAGTGGCATAAGGGATGATGGAGTACCTGGTCTTAGCTACTCAGAAGGCTGAGGCAGAACTATTATTTGGGTCTAGGAGTTCAAGGCTAACTTGGGTAACATAGCTGTCTTTTTACAAAAGAGAGACAGTAATAAAAGTGATAAGAGGACATACGGTAAATAGCCTCTTTCCATTCCTTTCTGTCAGCTAGAGGCAATCACCTGTATTAGGTGTGTGTATGTGTGTGTGTCTTTTTTACGTGTGTACAGACTGCTTTTCACTAATAATTGAACACTGCACATATTTAGTTTAACAACAATTCTCCGAGATCACATTTTATTAATGTAATAAGTCTTTGAAGTAGGCGGCATCTATTGGAGAGTGGGCTAACAATCTGTGCTGTGCACCACACCATCTCAGAACTCAGTGGTGGAGGACAACAGCTAGTTCACAGCAGCGCCTGGGTTTGTCGTTTGGCTAAAGGTTAGACCAACAAACTTAACCGGGACATGCCGGGGCTTTGGCAAAATGACTGCAGGGCTCTACTTTAGACTGAGTTGAACTGGACCAACTTACTTGGAGACAGATTATTTTGCTTCCTCCAAAGACCAGTGGAATAACTGAATGTGTTATTCTCCTGGCAACAGATAACTGCAAGAGTGAGCCAGCCTAATCCAAGCAAGTCCTTTAAAGAAGCTGTCTGAATCCACATTGATCCACGTGCCATACGTCAGAGCAAATCACACTCTGATGCCAAGGCACAGAGAACCACACTCTGGTGCAAGTGGCAGGGCTCTACCAGCTGACATGGAAAAGGGCTGCTGCTAAGGAAAACCTGAAGGAGTGGGGCTACCGATGCCATCCACCACAAACAGATGCCCCACGCTTTACTCCAGCCCCCCACTCTCAGGGTATATTCAGCCTTCTACTACCACAAGTGTTGCAACAGTGACTGAGTACATATGTCATCTCCCACGCGTGTCACATACCCAAAGTATAAATCCTCAGAAGCGAAACTCTTGATTAAAGGATATGATCTGAGCTTTTCTAATTCTGATCGTGACTGCCAAAACACTGCTCAGAGATGATTGATTGCGACAATTTATGTCCCTGCTTCCCATGTTGGAAACTCTTATCGTTTTAAAAAAGTTTTTGCTACTCTCCCTGTGAATATATTGTCTTTGCAAGACTGATTTCTACAATTCTTGCTATAGGTAAGACTGACAATCTTTTAATATGTTGAGAGGCCATTTATGTTTTCTTTGTGAACCCATCTGTTCATCTTTTACCATTTTGTTCTGGTATTTTCTTTTTAAGGAAAAAAATCCAGAAACAAAACAAAAAGCTGTTGGCAATGGAACTAAATGAAATGGCGTAGCAGTCTTACTAACAATAAAGCCTGTGTGTGCTCTCAAAACCTCCAATTTTTATTTTAAAAATGTTTTCTATTTGTTCTTAGAAAATATTGTACAGGCATACAATGTATCTTGGCCATAGCCACTCCCCACACTTCCTCCAATGTGCTACCCATATTGCATGGGTGAGGGGTTACCCACTGGAGCATGGAAAAATCTACCAGTGGCCACCCACTAAGAAAAGTGACTCTCCCTCCTCAGCAATAAAGTGCCAGTAGCCCCTCAGCTACAGATGGGTCTTCAGGAGCCCTTTCCCCATCCGTACTGGAGTCTTTAATTAGCTTGATCTTATGTAGGTAGTCACAAACTCTGTGGGTTCTTGTGTGGGACAGCCACGTCCCACACCCAATTTGAAGATGGCAACCCTATCCAAGGTGGAGAGGATGTGAGCAGTGATATCTCCTATCCATCGTCTATGGTCATATAAAATGGACAAAAACACATTAGAAGCCAGGTTGGTGATTTTTGAACAAATCAAATATGAATCTGTTGAAGACTCCTTTTAAACTCCTGGTATTTGTCCATGATAAAAATGTATGCTCATACAGAGATCAAAAGTAAATGTTTAATCCTGCTCTGTGTGTGATAGCTCCTGGCTAGAAATATCTATCCACAGGCCAAAGATAAGGTCCTATATCACACTCTGGCATACTATTCAGCAAAAATAAAACAGAAAGTACTGATACTTATACCAACATGCATAAATCTCAGATAAATACACTGGAAAAACAACAATAAAAGAGCATGCACAGCTATGGTGTTTTGGACACTTTGGTGCTTTTTTGTGTGTTAAGATCAAATCAGAGTCTCCACCATGCTAGGCACATACTTCTTCTGAGACACAGCCCAGCACTTTTCTTCTAAAGAAATAGGCATCATTATCACAAAGCTTGGGCATCATGGACGGATTTTAGGGTGACTGAGCATCCCGTACAGATGGTTGTAGATATGATGAGAAGCCTTTCAGTGTCTGCAGAATTCTGTAGACACACAGTGCTCACACTTAGGCAGACTGTATTTGCAGGGCCGTGGTCTACAGGTGGAGCCCTGCCCGGTAATGAAGATGGACTGTATCTGTGCCCCATTGTTTTCAAACTATTTTGATGGTTGCTCCTTAGTAAATATCACTGCATCAGTATTTCTTGGCTGGTATCATGTGTCCCTCTATTCAAATTCAGTAAAGCCACCTATGGCATGTGCTCTGCCTCTGCCTTTGCTCTGCCATAACCCACACACTGTTCAACCACATGGCTTGACACTGGCTTGACCTCACTCTCCCTAGCCAATACTCCTGAGCTTTTCTCTTTCACTGCTAAGGCAATATGATAAATTTATATTCCAAAATACATGACATGCTTTGGTCCTTTGGCTCTTACATGGGAGACCTATACTAAATCAGATAGAATATTCAATGTATCGGAGTAAACACTGCAGACAACACTAGGATGATCATATTAACCAATGCACTTTAGCTTGTGGAGTCAGATTTGCAGAATACATTAGAGAAGCAAGGTTCACGTACTCAGACTTTGGCCTAACACTATCCGCTGAACACTCTCATGGACACCTGCTAGATGCCTGCCAGTGTGCCAGGGTGAGAAACCTTTTGAGGAGGATTGCTGACTTTTGAGGCAGTTCTTTTTGGAAGGCAAAGTGGGGTACTACAAAAAGATAGCACAGTAAGAACTACTCGTCAATTGTATTGTATTTAGTTGAAAGAAATTGAATTTGAATGGTCATTTCAATTGCAAATGCTCCTTCCTAATTCTGGCCTGAAATCTTGTTTGCCTTTGACCCACTTGATCAGAAGCTAAAGAAATGGATGCTCCTCAGCAGTATTTTCAAGGCGGAATAAATTTGCATGAAAAACTGAATATGAATATGAGGGCCAACAAGATGGTTCAGCAAGTAAGCGGGATTGATGCCAAGCCTCACAAGCCGAGTTCAATGCCTGGAGTCCCCATGGGGGACGAATAAATTGTCCTCTGACCTGCACTCTCATGCCCTGGTATGCATTCACCCAGTAAATAGAAATGCTACAGTTGTTTTAAATAAGTGGACATGAAGCAACATTACTGACTTAAACTTTTTCCATGGCTCACGTTCAAAAGATAACAATTTCAGTCAGGTAAGACAGGCTCTTCTGTAAACTGGTAACTTCACTCTTTTATCCCTTCTGTAGGAATGTGTCAGTTCCTCACAGTCAAACTTGGCTCTCCAGCCTAGAACTGTTAAGACTTCATACTGTGTACCATTTAAAATGTAGATATCTCCTACAATATCCTATTTTAAAAACGAAACCTGTCTGCACTCTCACAACCACAGTGAATAAATTACCAAGAGCTGAGTTCTAAACTCTTAGACATCTGTACACATTGCTTTAAAACTTTCTGAAACCAGTGTTTACTTTTACAATAAATATATATTTTTTTTTGGTTTTTCAAGACAGGGTTTCTCTGTATTGTTTTGGAGGCTACAATAAATATCTTATAAAGCCACATGTAGTATATAAAAACATTCCTTCTCACCAAATTGTTTGTTTGTGTGTGTGTGTGTGTGTGTGTGTGTGTGTGTGTGTGTGTAATTTTCAATCAAATACTAAAGGATAGATAAGGGGAGAGCAAGTTTTAAATGAAATATAGTACTACATAGAAATGATTGTGCATAAGCTTATCAGAAGGCTTAAGGAAATAGTAATAAACCTCCATTCACCTATAAATAAGCTATGATTTAAGGGACATTGATTTGTTACATGGGTGAATGCAGGCACCCGCTTCTCAACACACCAAGGACCACCGCAATCGCAGTAACTCCCAATGCAGATGGTTGCAGGTGAGCTGTGCTGGCACCACAAACCAAGCAAGTGCCATGGTTGTCAGAGGTAGTTTTGGTTAAGTTTCAGACAAAATAGCATCTCTTCTTCTCGTGGCCAGCAACGAAGTTTCATTCCATGAAAAACTGGTGTGCAATAAAACGATGCTGCATTTGTTGTCTGAGTGTGCAGGGGATCTGATTCTAGGCTAGATCTTCAGAGGTTAATCTACAAGAGTGCTTATTTGAAACTCATTCAAGACAGAACAGTTCTTCATTGTAGGGGAGTTGCTATCTAATTACTGGATTTCTAGTATTCTTGGCTTCTGCCCATTAAATGCCAGAAGCTCTCTGTTACTGTTGACAACCAGAAAAGCTTCCGAAATATCCGAAATGCCCAGTGGGGGCAGTGACCCTCTGTTGAAAGCCAAGTGACTGTATCATCTACTTCCCCATCCCTGCCAGGCCAGTCTTTCACCTCAGTTTCATTAGTTTTTTGTTTTGTTTTGTGTTTTGTTTGTTTGTTTGTTTGTTTTTTACTTTTTTATCCTCTCTCACTTGGGTCTCCAAATTTCTTTCTCTATTTTCAGTCTTCTCTGCTGAAAACTCATTGTTCTGATGACCTAGTCATTCCCTACTGATCTTCTGCGGCTCCCCAGCACTGTAGGGTAAATCAACCAATGGTTTGCAGGTCAGCCATATTTAATTTCTTGTTGGAAAAGAGCAGGGTTTGAAGCAGGATCTGATGTAGCTTAGGCTGGTCTCAAACTTGCTATGTTGTTCACGATAACCTTGAAATAGACACCCCTGCTTCTACTTTCCAGCAGTTGGAATTAGAGACATTTCTTCACATCTGGCTTGATCCATCCTATTTCAAATTGGGTCTGTACATCTCCCTTCTCTGTTTGCTGTACTCTTCCTCACATAGCATCTGGAACTGAACATTCCGACTCTTTTGAGCAAGTTCTTACTAATATTTCAAAGTGCAAGTCAGGTGTCATGATATAGTGAAACCTGCTTCAGATCCACTTTGCAACGGTTTGTTCTGCTCTCCCACAAGACTGAGTCAACTGAAGGTAGGGATTTTTATCCCAAGGATCACACAACCAGCAGGTAAAGATGAGATCTCAAATAATTTGTTGAATTAATGTTGAGTAATTATGCTCACCTTTTGAAGATCTGTGCATATGACATAATTGTTTTCATTTGCTTTCCACTAATTTCTCACCCATGAAGAAACACCTATTATCAAGTTATTTATTCACTCCAGTCTGTCATAGCCTTTTAGCATGCTCTTTAATAAGTATTCAATTTTCAGTGAACTTGAAGACATCTCTATTGTATTTTTTAATAGCCCAACTCTACTTTTTAATGACTAGTGAGATAAGTCTGTCATCTCTGACCTATTCTCTGGCTTATATTTCACTTAAATCAGGTTGTTTTTAAGAGGCCAAATATCATTTTTCCTAAAATAATTCAAAATCAGTTCACAGGAATATTCTTTTTAGTTGTGAGCAATTTATATATTTTTGAGTTTAGGTCTTATGGAAATAGGGCTTGCCTGCATGAATGTCTGGGCACTCATGCCAGCAGTGCCCTTGGAGGCCAGAAGAGGGTGTTTGATTCCCTGGAACTAGAGTTACAGTCTGTTGTGAGTTACTACGTGGGTTCTGGGGATTGAATCCCAGTCCTTTAGAAGAGCATCCAGTGCTCTTAATCCCTAAGATATCTCTCCATCACCCATGAATAATTTTTAAAAATTATTCTTTCACTCTCTCTCTTGCTCTTCTCTCTTCTTGTATGCAAGTGGTTGTTACTGTTTTAAGTGTTAGTTAATAGTTCTGTAATAGATTTGCTTGGTATTCAACACTTGACTTTGGTAGATATTTCTCAGACTTGAGAGTGTTCTCTTCATCAATTCCTTTACTAATTTTAGGTAAAGACCTAAATTAACTAGTTTTAAGGAATCTTGGTGTTTGTCTATGTTGGAACTCCTGATGGTTTTCTCTGCTAATTGTCAGTTTCACATATTCTCCCTCCCTCCCTCCCTCCCTCCTTCCCTCCCTCCCTCCCTCCCTCCCTCCCTCCCTCCCTCCCTCCCTCCCTCCCTCTCATAAATGCTCTGCAGTCCCAAGATTTAGCAGCAATAATTCAGTAATATCTCTTTTAGTGACTTTCCTTTGGGTCATTAGAAGAAATATGACTTCTGTAGAAAATAATCTTCTATATAAATGTTAGTGTAGGGCTATTTTACTGGAGGCTACAAAAATGACCTTCGGAAGTATATTAAATTGACTTTGTAGGGACATTCAGGCCTTTCTTTCCCCTTTGGAAGATGTGCTCTAAAATCCTCTGTCCTGCTTCAGAGCATGTAAATAGCATTATGCACAAAAATTTTTCAAGCTGTCAAGAGTAAAGTAAGTATGATAATTTAGTATAATTAAATGCCTAAGACAATCAAAATAGAACTGATCCTGGTAAGTCATTCTCACTTGCAGGAAACTTCTTTAAAAGTAGTTATTCATGTTGCAATAATGCTGTTGGAAATCTTGAGTGTAAGCCAGTCGTTGTGGCACATGTTTGCAAATCAAGCACTAGGGAGGCAGAGGCAGAGGATAAGACCAGTCTGCTTTACACTGGGTTTCTGGCAGTCATGGTTTCACAGTAAGATTTTGTCTCTAAGAGCCAAAACCAAAGTTATAGCATAGTAGTCCACAATGTGCAGTATTTTTCAGTCTTAAGGAAGACAGCAAGACAGGCAGATGGCCTAGCTGGTAAAGTGGTTACCTTTGAAGCAGCACATGTAAATCAGTTTGTGAGAATGGACATCTTGCAATCCCACCACTGGAGGTGCAAAACAGTGGCTTCCTGGAGTTCTCTGGCCTGCCAGATTAGCCTACTTGGTCATCTTCATGCCAGGGGAGACTTTGTGATGAATGACATTCATGGATGTCCTCTAGCTTCCACATGTATGCTCACTTTCATATGAATATCTGTCTGAACATACACACATATACACACACACTCACAAAATAATGCGCAGGCATGCACACACACAAAAGGATATATATATATGTATATATATGGACATAAATATATCTTTAAACAAAGATTGTAAATAATGCATATAGTATGTAGATATTATCCTATTCATAGAAGAAATAGAATATTAAAAGTGGGGGCCTGGAGAGACAGCTTAGCAAAGTCCTTGCAGTGTGTGATGACTAAGATTGTTGACTTAACAGGATCTAGAATGGCCTAGGAGACCAACCTTTGAGTATACCTGTGAAGGATTATCTAGACGTGGTTAAGTGGGGTGGGCAGACCCACCTTAACTGTGGGTGGCACCATTCCATGTCTTGGGACCTAGAGGAATAAAAGGCAGAAAGTGTGCTGAACAGGGCATTTATGGCTCTCTGTTTCCTGATTGTGAACACAATTCGATCATCTGACTTAAGACACTGCTGCCAAGACTCCCTGGACATACACGGCTACACCCTTGGACAGTTAGCTAAAATAAATGCTCTCTCCTTTAAACAGTGAGTGTTAGAGCTTTTTATCACAGTAACAGGAAAAGTAGCTGAGATAGGGAAACTGGAGCTGGGTGTGAGGTCACTGTTGTGATAAACTAGCTCCCCTGGTCTGCAGGCCTTTGGAACTGCAAGAAGAGCGTCCAAGAGTTTTAAATGGGGACCAGACAAGCCCTCAAATACTGAAAGCATAGCTTAATGGTGCCTTATGGTAGGGAATTAGAAGACAAGCATGCGTAGAGAAAACAGACAGTAGAGGCTCAGTTCACAGGGTTTCAGAAGAGAACAAAGGCTATCAAGAGCTGCGTTACATTCTGACAAAGAGTCTGCTGAAACTCTGCATGTGTCCTAAGAACTTGTGTGATGGTGAATTAAAAAGTCATGATTTCTTTGAGAGAAAGAATTCTAAGACAGCATATCCTTCTGCTGTGATGTGGCTGTTGCTGTGCAGTTTTTTTTTAAATTCAGATCTACAGCAAGAGACAGAGAGAGAGAGAGAAAGAGAGAAAGAGAGAGAGAGAGAGAGAGAGAGAGAGAGAGAGAGAGAGAGAGAGAGAGAGAGAGAGAGAGAGAGAGAGAGAGAGAGAGCCAAAAGATTGAGCCTCAAATGAAGCTCCTGCTCGGGAATTTTAAACAGTGCTGGAATTCTTTTTTTTTTTTTCTTTTGAGACAGGGTTTCTCTGTATTGTTTTGGAGCCTGTCCTGGAACTCGCTCTGTAGACCAGGCTGACCTTGAACTCACAGAGATCTGCCTGCCTCTGCCTCCTGAATGCTATCACCTCTAACAGTGTTGGGATTCTTAAAGACTATACAGACTTTTGAAGTTGGTCCAAATCCATTTTGCATTATGGGATATCACCAAGGAGACGTGACTTTGTACAATCTGTGAGGAGTTATCTAGACTAGGTTAGTTAAAGTGGGAGAACCAACTGAACCATGGGCAACACCGCAGTATTCACTGTTTGACTAAAATTAAGGTTAGCTCTGTGTCTTGCACTTGCATTTGTTAAATGTAGCAACTCTAGCTTTTCTCACCTTATACTACTATCACTAACAGGACAATCGAATCATAATAGACAACTGGAAGGACAATAATTAGGGAGAGAATAATAATAATAATAATAACAGTTGATTTTGCAGAGTGCATCTCAATTCTCATGGAAATCCTTTGAACTTTACTTGGGGGTCCCATTTTACTGATTTATGTAGAAGAAATATGCAGGCCACACAGCATGTAAGCATAGGAGCTATAAAACACCTTGTTTCTGGTCCTAGCTAGTTGCTAACCACAGGGGAAAAGTTGAAAGACAGGTGTACTACTTACCTGGCTGCCTTCAGACATACCCAGCCTTTGACACTGCCTGATGCCTCTTTCATCTATGTTCACATGGGAAAACCATGAAACTGGATTACAAAACAAAAATGTTTTGAGTACGTTTGTGGTAAGACTTTGTTTGTGCTTTAACAAATAAAGCTTCCCTGAAGATAAGAGTGCAGAGCTAGCCACTAGTTAGCCATGGAGGCCAGACAGTGGTGGCACACACCTTTAATCCCAGCACTGGGGAGACAAAGGCAGGCAGATGTCTGTGAGTTCAAGGCCACCCTGGGCTACATGAACTTGATTCAGTCTAAAAGTGAAACAGAGCCAGCAAGTGGTGGATCACAACTTTGATCCCAGTACTGGGGATCATACTTCTTTAATTCTAGTACTAGAGGGATAGAGACAGGAGTGATGTGACTTGGTGGAAAGAGAAATATAAGGCAGAAGGAGACAGGAGTTCAGAGCATTCAGTCTGAGGATTGCTAGAGACAGGATCGCCCCTTCAGTAGAGGTAAGAACTAGTGACTGGCTGCTCTGCATCTCTGATGTTTCAGCATTTACCCCCATATATGACTTGGATTTTTATTATTAAAACCACTTAGAATTAGCGCTACTTACATTTGTAATTTGTGTGTGTGTGTGTGTGTGTGTGTGTAGGGTGCATTCATGGCCACCCTGGGCTGCAGGCTGAATGCATCCCAAGAGACTGGGACTTTGCTTGTCTCAACCTAGCCTAGAGGTGGAATGTGAAGACATGAGATCTTAGCCTGGTTGCACCTCTGTCTTCCATTTGACGATATCCTATACTTTACTTTCACGCCAGCGTTCTCATCCGTAAAGCGGGAGTGAGGAGGTTTATCTTGGTAGGGAGGTGAGAGTAAATGGGGCAGTTGTTATCAAGTGGCATGACGAGGCAAGCAGAAGGCAATCGATGCTGGGTCAGAGCAGCTCAAAGCCATAGTTTCTGCTTATTTGCTTTTTAAATTTGGAAAGCTGAGCAGAGAGGACTCTGGACAGGACAGTAGTCCTATCTTGCCTTAAAGGTGTTTTGAGGATCCGATGAGTTTGTGTTGTTTTTCTAAATTCTAAAGATCCAGAGCAGGGATTCACTTGCTCTTTTGACAGAATCAGATTTAAGACCATGCCAGAGGGTCAGAAAAATTCTTCCCATGTCATTTACTACAAAAACTAGGAAGTAAAATTACCTTTTTCCGTGTACAGTTTTCTGAGTCTTAGTACATGTATGGATTTATATAACCATGATTGCCATGTACAACAGGACTTCAGCTTCTGAGTCGGTCCCCCCCCAACACTTTTCACATTTATATTGCTGAAACACTCAAAAATAAGAGAAAGGGTTTTAGATAAATGTGCTGAAGATGCAAATTAATATAACTGTCTTTTTGCACAAATCTCTGCAGTCTCCAGACTCTGCGGCTTTTTTCCTGGGCCATTTTGGCTGGTGTTTGTGTAAACTCTCTTTGCACAGAAGGAATCAGCCACAGATTCAGAACTGGACCACCACAGTAACGATGCATGCTGTGGGAACAATACCTAGCATAGTTAATGTGATCTCTTTTGTTTTATTGGTCTTCGTTTTCCAGCCATGTTTCTTCTGTCATTTTCTCTCTAAAATAAACAAGACTGGAATAGCCCACACCTTTTACATCGGGGGAAAATTATTTGACTGGGGAAAAGAAGATAAAGCGTTTTTGAGAGAGCAACGACAGGGCGTTCGGAACTCCAAATCTCCTCCATTTAATGACATTGGTCCTCTAAGCATTCCAGTCCTTTCCCTAATCCATCATCCGGCGCCTGCCAGCGCCCCCTGGGAGACAGACTTTGGGACAAACTTCTTTCCTAGGTCAGCCCGCCCACCTCCCGCCGCGAGCGCTCCCTGCGTAAGTGACTTGTGCTGACACAACGCACCGAATCTGGTGGAGGGAGCTTTCCGGGTGACTCACGTCTTTGCTATTTGCCTTTGTTTCTGGGGTGTTTTAGCTGCCGTTTTCTTCCCTCTGGTTTTAATTTTGAGAGGAAAAGAAAAAAAAAAACCTCATAATGAATCAAGAATGAGTGTCCTTTCCACTAACCCTCATCCACCTTAAAGTTGACTCTCTTCACAAGTTTCATAACTACCCAAGGCGTGCGGGGGTGGCACAGGTAGGAAGGCATTAACTAACTACTTCTGAATCTGAAGTTGCCAGCCTAAGCGAGCCACGCGAGAGGAGTCTTTCTGAATCTCCCTCACACCCGGGCGTTTGCCGCGGCGGATGTAACGTGTGCAGCTCGTTCCTTTCTACTGCTGCTTTGCGTTGATGTGGGTCACGCTGAAATCCATCTCAGCATTGCCAGTGATGCCCGAAGCAGCGTGAATTCCGAGAGATCCATCAGCCGTTTTGTTTCTGTCCGAGGTAAATACGCTGTGCAAAATACGGAGCCACCAAAGGATGCCGGGGAGGGGGATCAGAAGGGGAACCCCTCACCGTTCCCGGACGCGTGGCTCGTTTATCTCCGCCACGAGAAGGCGCGCAGCCCCCGTCCCCCTCGTCTCCCTCTTTAAAGCCCCCATCTGGCAGCCGAGGTGGGCTGCGCGACCGCAATCTGTCCCGCAGCCCCGGCCTTCCCCGGCCCCCCGACTTGGTTTTTCCCAGCCGTGGAGGTTGGGCTAGGGGCTGGGGTGCAAGGAGAGTCGGCGCCCGCAGCGGGAGCCCGGAAGGCGCGGGGACTCGGAGTTGGCTTTGGAGGCGCCGGGCGCGGAGGTGAGCGGCGGGGACCCAGCGGCCAGGGCAGGATCCTGGAGGCGGGACCGGGGCTCCTTTGCACACTGGGGCGTGAGACGAGCTGGGGGTCCTGGCTGCCAACCCGCCCACGGTCCCAGGGCCGCTTTGTTGGCGGGTTCCCTCCCCCTTTCTGGAGCCGTCTGAAATCCCTCGGGATCTGGGGGGCTGGAGGACTACGAACTGGGGAGTTGGGAGTGGGCGACAGCTGTATGGCTCCGCACTGCTTTCCCCACCAATCCAAGAAGGTACAAAAAGAGATCGAAAGAGTCGCGTAACCAGAAACTTCGCTCTCATCCCAACCTGGGCGGGGAGGAGCGGCGTGGGCGGGGACCCCGGAAGGCAGGTGGTCGGCGGGGGCGGTGGGAGCTGGGAACTGGGGAAGGGAGAACTTTGCTGGCAGGACACAGCGGGCTCTGCGAGAAGTTCTAGGCGAGAGAAGAGTGCGATCCCGGTAGGAGCAAGGCGGGAGGTGGCTCTGGTACAGATGTGGGCCCGGAAGAGGCCGGCTTAGTGCTCGGGAGTGGGGATCGCGTCCCTCTGTGGGGAAGGGCGCACGCGGAGGCTGGGGCCCGGTGGGGAAGGTGGGGACAACTTGGCTCGTGCTCGGGGCCCTGCGGCTGCCCTCACACTTCTCTCCCGCTTGTCCCAGGTCGCTCATCCGATCCTGCCCTGTGAAAGGCGCCAACAAAAGAGTCGAGGAGGTGCCACCCCAGCGGCTGCGGGAGGAGGAGCGCTGAGGCCCGTGTCGCTACCGGCCGGCCGTGCGGACTCGCTGGAGGGAAGGGCGGGGAGCCGCTCCGGGAGGGGGACGTCCGGTGGCGCGGGGTAAGCCAAGTTCCAGTTTTGGTGTGCCCCCCCTCCCCTGACTCCCACGCGAGGAAAGTTTGCAGCCGACGCTTGCTGCGACTCGCGCCCGCCGGGCCCAGCCGGTCGAGCCTTCGGAGCGGGCGCCGTCCCAGCTCCGGGGAGCTGTGAGCCGCGATGCCTGGGGCGGGCTCCCGGGGCCCGGCCGCCGGGGATGGGCGGCTGCGGCTGGCACGGCTAGCACTGGTGCTGCTGGGTTGGGTCTCCGCGTCGGCTCCCAGCTCTTCGGTACCCTCGTCATCCATCTCCCCGGCGGCCTTCCTGGCCTCAGGGTCTGCGCAGCCTCTGCCAGCCGAGCGATGCCCCGCGGCGTGTGAGTGCTCCGAGGCGGCGCGCACAGTCAAGTGCGTTAACCGCAACCTGATGGAGGTGCCCGCGGATCTGCCTTCCTACGTTCGCAACCTCTTCCTCACCGGCAACCAGATGACCGTCCTCCCGGCTGGCGCTTTTGCCCGGCGGCCGCCGCTCGCCGACCTGGAAACGCTCAACCTCAGCGGCAACCACCTGAAGGAGGTGTGTGCTGGTGCCTTCGACCATCTGCCTGGCCTGCGCCACCTCGACCTCAGCCACAACCCTCTCACCAACCTCAGCGCCTTCGCCTTTGCGGGCAGCAACGCCAGCGCCCCCAGCTCCCTGGTGGAGCTGATCCTGAACCACATCGTGCCCCCCGAGGATCAGCGGCAGAATGGAAGCTTCGAGGGCATGGTGGCCTTCGAGGGCATGGTGGCAGCTGCCCTGCGCTCAGGCCCTGCGCTCCAAGGGCTGCATCACCTGGAGCTGGCTAGTAATCACTTCCTTTACCTGCCTCGGGACTTACTAGCCCAACTGCCGAGTCTCAAGCACCTGGACCTTCGGAACAACTCCCTGGTGAGCCTGACCTATGCGTCCTTCCGAAACCTGACACACCTCGAAAAACTCCACTTGGAGGACAATGCCCTCAAGGTCCTTCACAACTCCACTTTGGCCGAATGGCAAGGCCTGACTCATGTCAAGGTGTTCCTGGACAACAATCCCTGGGTTTGCGACTGCTACATGGCTGACATGGTGGCCTGGCTTAAAGAGACAGAGGTGGTGCCGGATAAAGCCAGGCTCACCTGTGCATTCCCAGACAAAATGAGGAATCGTGCCCTCTTGGACCTCAACAGCTCCGACCTGGACTGTGACGCTATCCTTCCCCCATCCCTGCAGACTTCCTATGTCTTCCTAGGTATTGTTTTAGCCCTGATAGGCGCTATTTTCCTCCTCGTTTTGTATTTGAACCGAAAAGGCATTAAAAAGTGGATGCATAACATCAGAGATGCCTGCAGGGATCACATGGAAGGGTATCATTACAGATACGAAATCAACGCGGACCCCAGGTTAACAAACCTCAGTTCCAACTCCGATGTCTGAGATACAGGACTGGCCAAGGACAGCTCTGCATGAGGTGTAGACTTCAAGTTTTCATGTTTTGGTTTGTTTTGTATTTTTTTCTTCCCTTTACGAGGCTTGCACCACTTCCGCCCTCCACTATGGACACCAAGGACTCTGACTGAAAGCAGTGAAGGGATTTTGCTTCCTTGTTATGTAAAATTCTTGGTGTGTTCTGTTAATGTAAGAACATGAACAACTGTGCATACAATGTTTATTTACCCTTTTCCTTTCGGTACTCCTCGATGCCTGCGGAGGGATTTTTTTTTCTCCCATAAGTTCCAGCATGGACAGGGACTCTTCCTTAATTCAGTTCAAGATGTAGCACAGATAGCATCCAACGGAAGCTGCCTCAAGTTTTTTAAGAAAAATACTTTTTTCATAAATATGAGTTTCATCGTCACCTACGTAAATTTAAAGAGAAAATAATTGCATCCCCAAACTGCCTGCAGACCTTAGCAAGCTCTTCCATAGAATCTAGTGCACAGGCGCACCTGCATCCAAGAGCATGCTTACATTTTACTGTTCTGCACATTAAAGAAAAATTGCAACTTCAGATAACTTCTTTGACAAACTAAATTACTTTTTGATTGCAGTTTATAGGAAACTGACCTAAGGGTTTTTCTGTTTTTTTTTTTCTTTGTTTGTTTTTATAAACTGCATTGAGATCCAACAGACTGGATTGTTTAAAAAAAATCAATAAAGAGTCTGAAAAGAAGCCTGGTGTGTTCAAGTTTGGTATTTAGAAGCGAGGATTAAAGGCAATGATACTAAATGGTCTTGGTTCAGATGAGGAGTCATTAGTTAGCAGACCTGAGATCAGATTGGAGCAGTGTCTTATATACATAGACACGATAGTTCTGAAATGGTGGATCCTTTTAGGGCTTAAATAGATGAAAATAATTACAGGGCCAGACTACTAAAGGTCCCCAAGTTAACGGTGCTCAGCCTTGTGAGGTTGGCAGTAGTGAAGAGTTCTTTATGATGAACATCTCACAGTTGCCACTTTGTATAGACTAATGAAGTTCGCAAGACAGAAATAGTAGTAAAACTGAATGAAGTTGCTCCCTGGAATTTCAGAGCCAAGTGTGAGCCATGTGGTGACAACAAATGTGTGAAAATAAAGTATCTTAAAATATTTTAAAACACAAACTTTTTTCAGAGGTCAAAAATCGGAATTCAGTGTCTTGAGAATATTTTTTAAAAATTTCAAAGTGGGCCAAAGAATGTATTTTTAAAATTACCATGTTTGCATTTAAGCTTAAAAAAATAACCAGAGATAAATATTTGTATCTAGGAACAAGTGTCCTAAATAATTGGGTTTTTATGCTCAGCATTTTAAGAATTAGAGGGCTTTTTAAAAAAGGCTAAGCTCTGAGCACTATGGAGGTGTATATACCTCCATAAGGAATAAACCATACTTAGACAAAATTTAAAGCAATTCTTCACTAATACTCTTGTCCTTTACTTTTCTAGCCATCTCTAATCCCCTGCCCCCTGTCTGCATTGACTACTTACAGTGAACTGTAAATTTCATTAGTTTGTCTCCAAGCCAGTATATAGAGGAACTTAAATTTAACCATTGTTCCCTAACTTAAAATAGGAGGACGCTTGCATCAATAAACCTCAGGATCTATTTTCCTTTTAAGTGATTCATGTCTACAGTACTTTACATTTGAAATAAAACTTACATTTTGCCATTTTTAGGTAGAGTAGCTCATACCTTAAGTGATAAACTCTTTTGCGGATTACTTCCTGCTGTTGAATTCAGGAGTTTTCAAAGCTATGTGAATCTATTTGTTGTTCGGAATTGGTTATATAGTCTAGTCAGAACATGGGGGTTTAGGATCTTCAGTTCTGTATGGCTTATTTGTAAAATAGTATTCATTATTTATGGGTAATATTTCTGTTCCTATAATTACCTGAGTAAAGGCTAAATATACGGTGCTTAGAGTTTCATTAAACATGGTAAGTGTCTATGTGGCGTTTATAAACTGGCTGACTGCCATTATTCTCAAAGAATAATGAAAATGTTAGTCTGCCAAAAACAGTAAAAATACCTCATACATAATAGAAATGAGATACTGATGACAGGTTTTGGGTGTGTGGATATTGTATAGTACTGATAGACCTGTATTACAAGAATTATTTCTTTGCCACCTGATAACTGAACAGTTAAAAATTAGGCATAATTGAAGATTCAGGAACTCAGTAGCCTCATTGGTGTTTATTTTTATTTGCTTTTTTTCCCTATTAATTCCCAAAGCAGTGATGAATCTGATCAGATGAAGATGATTTGCCTATTTGGAGGGCTGTTTTGTGGTTGTTCTCCTGTCCCGTCCGTGTCGGCCCTCCCCCCCCGCGTGGACCTGCTGATGTATTAGCCTTATTTTGTACAGTCATAGTACATAATATCGAAGCTCTCAGGCCTTCTAAGTTCCTTGGAAGACAAGTGCTATATAAATACAATATGCATATGGGAAATGGGAAACAAAAGTTGTGACTTCATTTAAAGTAATCACACTTGTTTTAATTACCGTTCTTTACCATTATACACTTGTTCTTAGAAACCTACAACATTCCATTTTAAAACTAAATTTTGGCTGTTATTTTACTTTATCACAGGAGGTAAGTGTTCAGCAGACTTCCTTTATCCTCAGCAAGTTTCATCTGAAGAAAGTTAGTGAAATACATCTTTTACTCTCCTAATTGGAAAAAACTATTTGAATATCTAATACTTTTCTAGTTAGTGAAGCAAAGATCTTTGTCCCCGCGTTAGTGCTGTCTGGTGACCTTCATTCTTCAGCACTGATTTTGTTGTCAGTTTGGTCGCCCCAGAGTGCAAGTCTTTAGCACTCTATTAAGGCTTCCCTTACAAAACAGGGAGGCTTTGAAACAACACGTTTGATGGGTTCATTTTGTTTGTTAAAGATGAACGGGAAGGCTGGGTTGAAACACATGGTGATTCACAATTAGTAAGTTCTCATGAAATATCATGATTGACAGTGAATTAAAGCTCATTGCATTATTTAATTAAAAATCACTTACACCTTACTTTACCTTTTTTTTTTTTTTTTTTTTTTGGTTTTTCGAGACGGGATTTCTCTGTATTGTTTTGGAGGCTGTCCTAGAACAGGCTGGCCTCGAACTCACAGAGATCCACCTGCCTCTGCCTCCTGTGAAGTGGCTGTGATACAAGGCAATCAATCCATGGCTTTCTTTGGCAATTTCATTCTTCTCCCCTGCACGGGGGTTCTAATGCAAAGCTCACTTTGTTGAAGATGGCAGAAGCTTTGCTACTCAAGTTTGCTGGAGTTGATCCTCCGTGTCATTCCCACTTTCCCTCTTGAGTTTTCTCCAAAGACTTTGATAACAGATGCTGTGAGGATCTGCAGGACTTAAGAGCTAGGTGCTTTCTTCCTGCTCTAAAATCCCCTAGCTGTCCAACCTTTGGAGGAGCATTGGGAAGACAGACTTCATTAGATCTGGTTGAGGAGAAAAGACAGGAAATTCCATTTGTGGATAACGTACAAAAATTTGTTAATAATTACTTCTTAGAAGGTTTCAGCAACACGGCAGAGGTGTGTTAGAAATGGGTAGCTTAAGAAGCCCTGTGCTGTCCTGTGCTACAGTCTCCTCTCAGATGGGGAAAACAGCTCCTTGAAGGGCTCACACAATTATCTTTACATTCTCCTTGGAGACTGGATTCAGAAAGGCAGGCTTTTAAATTGTGTGTTTTGTCTGAGAACATCTTAGCAGCTCGGCGATTGCCATGGGTTAAAAAGAAAATCTAGACTTCAAATTGTGTAAGATAACGGATTATATATGTGAATTCTTAGTGTTTCAAACTCAGAAGGGCTCTTAGACAGGTCAGGCAAGTGTTTCATTCTACAAATGAAAAAATGATGACTGTGACTTACCCATAGCGTAATGAATGCCAGACATTCCAGATGCCAGGATTCTAAGCTACCCATCTCCCACCCTGATTACAGATGGCAGTATTACTAATTACCTATCTTGGAAATTCCTGTGTCTAAGTTTTAAAACGACAATTTCCTTGGTGCACTTGTATTGTGTTTTGAGTGAGCATTCCAATCCCCTTCAGATTTTTCTTCAAAATTAGTAATAGGTACCATGCCTCAGGTCCCTGAACATATGCTAATGTTTTTGAAATATTTTCCTAATGGTTGTTATTATAAAACATCTCTGCATCTATAGCATAATGGGAAATAGTTGTATAATCATACTATTTAGAAATTGTACAGAAGAATGGATTTTACCACAGCATTTTCATATATACCTATTTACCCCCATTGTAGGAAATAGTTTGGAAACTCTGTGGTGAAACTTGGATTGAAAGGACAGAAACTCTGGAATGCTGGGGTAATGTGTATAATTCTGTTTAGTTTGTGAGTAATGGACCAAATTAGGCCAAGTTCATGGTCATGAAGTTCGTCACCAGGTGAAAGGGTCAGTTTTGCATGATTATGGTCTGCTTTCCTGGCTGTGCCAATGCAGGTGTATGTTACCATCTTTCCGGGGTCTGGAAACAACCAAACAGGGAAACTCCGGCAATGCAAAGCATCCTCACCTTGTTAAAGGCTGTGTGTTGGCAGGCTGTGGCCAGCCCTGCTGCTGCACGGGTTTGATCTCTGCACGAGGCCACACAGACAAGAATCTCAGTGGTCTCCCATTGTGGTTCACATGCCACAGATTGCAAAAGGTTTGACATTTATGTGGGTTTTGGAAAGACCAGTGGGTATCTTTGAATGTGTCTTGTAGGAAATTAGGTTTGCTTAATTATCTAAAATAAAAATGTGCCTTTAAGTTATGACTGCTACATTACAGATTTACATGTAAATTCTTATTAAATATGCTCTGTGTTTAGCCAACATTTTATGATAATAAGGCCTATTTATGATTCAGTTTAGTTTGATTAATGTCAGAAAACACTTGTTATCAAGAAAGCAAGAACTTAAAATACAATTAACAATTAGACTTTTGTGGAAAGTACATATTTAATAATATGTTTTAATTTAAAGATATAATCAAGATACAGTTTTGTTGTTGTTGTTGAAAGCTTGTAGACTTTCCCCACATAGTACTACCTTTACTAGTTTTTGGCTAATTTCCCCAAAGACAGTTGTGACATGATATTTCAAGGTCATTACTTGCACACGGGAAGTGAACTACCTGTGACTTTAGACAGGTCAGTTTGCAAATGTGTCCTTCATGGACAGTCTCCAGTGTTAGAGAGTAATGGCAGTGAACTTCAAAGAGGACAGCTTTTCAATCAGACATATTCTGTGATCATTCAGATAGCTCCCAAATGTGGCTATAGAGTGTCTAAAACAGGTATTTAAGTTAATTTGTACTTTAAAATATTTACATATAATTTATAAATATTTACAACTCCAGGAGTCAGGGATGACACAGTGTTTGATACTGTCATCAAGGGGGAAAAGTCTTAATATTGAGATAAACTGCTTTATGTCACATGTATTTCACGTATGTAATTTATGTGTGATTAACGTGTCATGATTGCCACTATCCCTAAAATTGTTTTGGTAGCTGGTTTTAGAATATTGCGTTTCTTACCGAGGATGTGTCCTGTGACTTAGGGGAACTCTCTACTGAGCACTGGTGTCCCTGTCTGTGTTTCTGCTTTTGCTGTTTTCTCCCTTAATTCAAATGCCTGAAGGAGAATGGCTACCTTTACCTAAAGTCTGAAAGGAATGTTGAAGCCTATTTTAAACACACAGAGTTCATTTTTTTGTTCTGAGGGTTTTATATCAAGTTCAACAGAGCAAGAAAGTATTTGTGGACAGGATTTTGAACAAGAAGAAACCTAGCTAGTTGCAGTTTTAAACCTGCGCATGTGGATTTTCCTCAGGAAAGCAATACATTTAGAAGTGAAGGTAGCTTAGAAGAAGACAGAGAGAGGGAAGGAGAAATGGAGGGAGGCAGGAAGGAGGCAGGTATGAAGGAACACGTGCAGTTAATTGACCTTTTCCATATTAGGAAGGAGTTTCCAAGGCAAGCTGTGTCCTTGCCTGCACTCTGCGTTTATTTCGGATGTTAGGTGTGTACCCGATCGTTTAAATTCCATGCAAGCTGTGAACTGTGTATTGATCTTTTCATTTATTTACTTTAAAATCTCAACGAGGCTCCATGAATCATTTGTCCAGGTTAGTCAATAAATATTTATTAAATGCTTTCTGAGTATCAGGCACCGTTGTCGGGATGGCGCCTGACATAACAGTCGTCTCACACCTGCTGTTGAGGCTCAGTGATGACAATAATTCATGTTGTACTGAGTGTTTGCTGTAAGGCAGACTTTGAGCAAAACCCTCTGAAGAGGGGGCTGAGACTGAGTGAGAATGGTGATTTACTTACTGCCTAACATCTAGGTTAGTAAGGCAGATGTGGGATTTAAGCCGCAGGGCTTTTGTGGCAGCGGCAGTTGGGGGGGGGCTTCTGTCTCTAGGACATATGCTCAAAACTTGAGCTTTCGGAACAGCATCATATGAACAGTTTTGCTATAGAGTGGGAGATGAGACTAAAGACTCCCACTGTGGTATGAGTTTCAAGTAGGGAGAAACTTTGGCTGGGAGAATCTGGCAAGTTATCTTTTAGGGTTGTTTTGAAGAAGAGGAACCTCAGGTGATGGGTGGGAGAAAGCCTCACTGCAGGGAACAGATTCAGCAAAGAGAATGAGCAGTGATTATTGAAGTCTTAGCACTAGCTTCATCCCGTGGGAGGGGGACAGCTGAGGCCCACAAAGTGTTAGTGCATGAGCCTCACAAATGGATCTGAACTGTTAGGATTTACCATGGATGCTTGATAGATGGATCTGAACTGTTAGGATTTACCATGGATGCTTGATGGATGGATCTGAACTGTTAGGATTTACCATGGATGCTTGATGGATGGATCTGAACTGTTAGGATTTACCATGGATGCTTGATAGATGGATCTGAACTGTTAGGATTTACCATGGATGCTTGATAGATGACTAAAACACACCATATCTCATTCAGTTGATGTATAACTTGTTTATTTGAGCCGTATTGTAATCAATGCGGCCTGAAGTACTGGGCCAGTAGTAAAAATACTACTGACTGCTGCCTGTAGGAACCATGGTGTACATGTTGGGAAAAATGCAGATCTTGGCCACTGTCTGAAAGACTAGTCACTTGGAAGGGTTAATGAGTGATGTCTGAAGACCTCTTTCAGCATATGCAAGTATGCGACCTGTAAATTCTTAAGAAATTCTCAATTTTCACCCCTCAAAAGGGTGAGCTACAATGAAGAGTAGTTGCTATTGGTGATTAATTGGCTAGATCTTTGGTACTATCCCAAGAGTCTGTCAGAATAAAAACACTAAACTAGTTGCTAGACGCGAGTCTTCTAGGCCAAGATGACTAAATGGAGTTTAGCAATTTTGGTGACAACTCATCATGGGCATGCTGACTGAGACTAGTTGGCAGCAGCTCCCTAGAGAGTGTCATCACATAGCAGGGTGATTTTGATATCCGCAAAGCTTACAGACTGTCTTTTTAAATACTCAGCTAATCTTACTGGACTCTCAAGTCTCCAGGGGAGGTGGGAGAGGACTGACATCTTACAACAGTATCTAACAAAGAACAGTGGATCGGACAAGTCACTTCTTCCTGTAGGTCAGACATGCCAGAAAGCCAAGGTTTGGTTATATTCTGTATGATACTGCCATGATGACAAGGAGGTCTCCGTAATTGCTGACTCTAAAGAGTCTTGTGTCATGGTCCACAGCCCAAGGGGCAAACTGGGTGCCAGGGATCACACGCTGGGCCAGGGCAGGACTTTATCTCCAGAATGGCTCAGTATGTAGCAAGCTGTTGATGCTTCAGTACTGTGTAGCATGAGCCAGAGGAGGACCCTTATGCTGCATCAGAATACAGCAGGCAATTTGTAGCTACCATAAGGGAGTTTGCTGAGGTTTCTGCAGTGAAGGACCCTTGGAGAGGGACATTAAAGGGAATACTAGGTATGGTACAGTTTAGGCACAATGCCTTTTGTTTGGGAGGGTCCTCCTTAAGGGGTTAAGTTTCCAAGGGACAAAATAAATGATCTTAAGTAAAACAAGTTAATATCATGTGAACCTCTGAACTAATTAGATGTTGGACTTGTTTGGACATCATGGGTGCTGTGAAATAAACCATTGTTTCACAGTATCATTAAGGAAAGTATGAGGCAGGTAACTGCAAACATAATTACTAGAAATGTAATTGAGGTAGTAGGGCCTTGTACTCTCTCTCTCTCTCTCTCTCTCTCTCTCTCTCTCTCTCTCTCTCTCTCTCTCTCTCTGTGTGTGTGTGTGTATGAGAGAGAGACAGAGACAGAGAGACACACACAGAGAGAGAGACCCCATTGCTTTTCCGTGAACCTGTGTCTCTTTGTTTCTTGAATGAGTATGTCAGATGAATCTTGAAAGATGAAGCTGTAATCAGGTAATGCACCTAGATATTTAAATAAACACTAGGTCTGAGAGGCCTCATTGAGGGTTCTCTATGAGATGCTATTCATTTCTGTCAAGTCTCATCATTGGCCAAATTGGTTAATTAAAGGTGGAATAGTAGAAACTATTGCTCCTATAGTTTAAATGATAGCTAAATTATTGTAGCTCTTGGTTTTTTTTTGTTTTGTTTTGTTTTCTGAAATATGCCATTTTGTCTGTGGAGTAAGGTGCATGAGGTCTCATTTTTTTCCTGCTAATTTTAAGTGCCAAGTCAACTGATCATTGCCTGTTATGGAATATTTTGTGCCAACAAGGCACTATGACCACCAAAACCTTAGTTAAGGCTGAGGTGTGGCATACCTATGACCTGCAAGGTCAGTGAGCAGGCCAAGAGAAAGAGAAAAGAGACTCCAGTGGGCTAACAGTCATCAAGTAGGGTGTAGTACATGACCACCACTTTTTCTCATCCATTGCTTGAGTGCCAATTTCCCACTTAAAATTCCTTTGGATTTTAAAATTGATCTCTCTCTCTCTCTCTCTCTCTCTCTCTCTCTCTCTCTCTCTCTCTCTCTCTCTCTCTCTCTCTCTCTCTCTCTCCCTCCCACCCTCCCTTCCTCTCTCCCTCTCCCCTCCCCAACACACATACACACCCCAAGAAGGAATGAAAAGATCAGAAGTGAGGACAGTATGAAATACTGGTCTAGATTGGCTTGAATAAGGGAGAAAGTGGATGTGGTTTTGATTGTGGTTATGTTTTTGCCAAATGAGAGTCCCCAGGTCTGCATGATTTGAATTCTCCCTCTGGCATTCCTGCCACACCAAGACAGCAATAGTCAACTAATTTGTATTGTTTTTTTTTCCCCAGATACTGAAGGGAGGAGTAGGGAGGAGAGGCTTAAAAGCATCAGAGAGTAGACATAAAAAAGAAACACGGAGTCAGAGTCTAATACCCATTGTTGTAGGAAGATTGATCTGTCAGAGAGGACTTGAGACACGGGAGACACCACAGAGGTGTTCTTCTTAAATTGGCTCTGCACTACACACTGGATAAGGATGCATGTAGCTTTATGTCACACACATGACTTCGTATTATTCATATAACTGACTAAAAGTAGTAAGTCATTTTGTCTTCTTAATGGGAAGACAGAGACCATTTCATAGGTGGGAAAACTGATGCACCCTAGAAGATAAATAGCCTGCCCAAATTCACATAGCTACATAAACGGTACAGCTGCAACTTAAGACTGAAATTCAACTTCTGTTGCAGTAGGTGTTCTTAACCTCTGTGCTGTATCATCGTTCCGGCCTGTGCCACTGTAAGGACTGCAGTGCTGTGTCAGCTGGGAGGCATGAGGTCACAGATTCCTGCCCAGCAACCGCAGCAGAGGGGATTTTTGAGAACCAAGTAGCTAGCTGGTCCTTTAGTTTAAATGTTGAGTCTTAGTTTTGAAAATTTATAAGTATATTTATTAATTTATGTATGTATGTGTGTGTGCGTGTGCCATGGTACACACGTGGAGGTCAGAGGGCCTGGTGCAGGGTTCTCTTTTCTCCTGCCATGTGTGTGTCAGGCTTTCAAATCACCTTACCAGGCTTGATGGCAAGCATTGGTTCCCATCCAGATGGCTCCATTTGTAAAGTTGTTAAATCATAAATACAGACATCACCGTATTTGATGATTTTGAAAGATTTATTTTGGTGTGTGTGTGTATGTGTGTGTGTATAGGTGCACTCAGAGGCCAGAAGGTATTGTATCCCCCGGAGATGGAGTTACAGGCTGTTGTGAGCTAACTGACATGGGTGCTGAAAATTGAACTCAGATCCTCTGGAAAAGCAGCAAGACAACTTAACCATTGAGCCATCTCTTCAGCCTTGATTTTTTTGTTTGTTTAATACAGAAGAACAGTGATCATGTTATATAGCCTGAATAAGATATTGCATGTTGAAAAGAGGGACTAAAGTCTACCATAAGGAGCAGAGAGACGGCTCACTTTGTAAAATCCTTTGTGCAAGTGTAAGGACGTGAGGCCTAATGTTACCTAAGTTACCTAAGAAGCAGAGCATGGCAGCTCACATCTGTAATCCTAGCACTGGGGATGTCAGATTAGTAAGACATAAAGACACATGCACACACACATGCAGATGCATGAACGGCTTCATACAACACACACACACACACACACACAATTTAGAAATCTAGGTTGAAAAATAACCTCTGTGATTGCTAAGAAGCACTTCCTGTGAGAGGGAAACAGCCCTGTTGGACCATAGGGATCTAGATTGGTAACAGATTTCCTTTGGGAACTTGAGTGGTCAGTTTTTGTTTGTGGCTATGAGCTGCATCCTTTGCAGGATGGTTGATGTACGAGCAATGTAGATAATTACAGCAGACATTCCTATGCTTCTCCTGGGTGCTTGGCCTTCATGATCAGCCATGAGTCACATCTACCATGGGAGGTAGGGGTTGAGGCCTTCCAAGTTTAGTTAACTTGCTTTAGCATCTTTCACTGGGCAGATGTTTCTGAGTGAGGTGGCAGTATGCTAACTGTCCCTCTGCCATGTCTACCAGAGCAGTAGTTAACCCCCTACATGCTTACCAAATCCCAGGACTTGGCATATATTTTTCTCAATGCGAAATGAAATCAGGATAGCCAAATAGCCCATCTCTCCAACTACAAACTGGCTTCTTTACCACTTTAACTGAGATCATTGGTTCTCTCAGCAGATACCTACTGAGCTCCAACCAAAGAAAAAAGTGTTTTTGATTAACCTGACCTTTAGAATAAAACATAAAATGCATTTTCCATCCAGTTGACTTTTGGTCTGCACTGATTGGATTGCTCTGCTTGTGTGGGTTGCCATAGTGTCAGTCTGAGGCTCTTTGGTAAAAAATGTAGCAACAAATAGAATGAACAACGATTGAGTCAGCTGCCTCTTGGTTGGAGGTAAGTTGCTTAGACTTTGGGGAAAACTGACTCAATTCTATGACTGTGGCAGGAAAAAATAGTGTTTAAACACAGTCTACAGGGATGGTGTTTAGGGTATTTGACAAGTTCTTTGTTTTGCTGGAGAAACTCAATGTGCAACTAGCATGTTGTCAACAGAGCCAGCAGAGATCTGGGACTTAACCAGATAGAACTGCATTTGGCCAGTCTATGGAGTGTGGTTGAGTTCCAAGATGTGCCTTGGTTGACTCAAGAGGGTTATTAGTAGCCAGAGTTTGGGAGACCCTAGTAGCACCATAAGCTCAGGGAGCAGAATACTTTTATTGACTGATTCAGAGAGTGGCAGAAATCCTAGGGTGGAAGTAAATTCATTAATTTCTTGTGAAGAGAGAAGATGTGAAGTTCGAAGGTAGGATAGGTAGGATAGCAACTTTACACGACCAACTTTCGGGGATTGGAGGCCATTTCCAGCTGATTGAGTCTGTGTTTCATTGGTAGCTAGATGCTTTTGACCTAAACTGGCTTGAGTCTGGAATCATTCTAGAAGGAGCCCTTGGAAAATCTGCTTCTTCCTCCAGTAGGAATATTGATTGCCTGGCTACTTGTGTGTGTGTGTGTGTGTGTGTGTGTGTGTGTGTGTGTGTATGTGTGTGTGTGTGTGTATGTGTGTGTGTGTCTGTGCACGCGCACGGGCCCTTTGATTCCAGAAGAAGGCATCAGGTCTTTTGAAACTAGAGTTACAGGTAGTTATGGAACAACCAATGTGGATGCTGGGAACTGGACCCCAGTCATTTGCAAGAAAAGCAAGTGCCCTTTTTTGAAGAACACCTTACTTTATTTTCTTTTCATGGATATACTTAGCTCCTTTGAATTTTTTCCACTCAGTAAACAAGAACATGTAATTAGCCGTCAGAAGGAGGGATGGAATATTCTCAGTTTCATACCACCACTGGTTAAGTATTAGGTAGCTGTGGAATGATTTTGATTGCTTGATATGGTTTTCCTCTGATTAACCTCCTCCCTCAAGTTGAATATCTCTAGAGTCAAATGATTTGATTGTATGGCAATATGCAGAGAAGAAAACCAAACATCACAGCTCCTTCTGGTTTAATAGATAGTTGTTTTTGTTTTTTGATTTTTTTGTTTGTTTGTTTGTTTTTTGAGACAGGGTTTCTCTGTGGCTTTGGAACCTGTCCTGAAACTAGCTCTTGTAGACCAGACTGGTCTCAAACTCACAGAGATCTGCCTGCCTCTGCCTCCCGAGTGCTGGGATTAAAGGAGTGCGCCACCACTGCTCGGCTAGTTGTTTTGTATTTTGGCCAACAGTGATAAAATTATTTTATTCTTGGACTGGAGAGATGGCTCAGAGATTAAGAGCAGTAACTGGTCTTCCAGAGGTCCTGAGTTCAATTCCCAGCAACCACATGGTGGCTCACAACCATCTGTAATGAGATCTGGTGCTCTCCTCTGGCATGTAGACATACATGGGGGCAGAATGTTGTAAACATACTAGATAACTCTTTAAAAATTATTTTGTTATAAAAAGTTTTTACTACAAGTTAATAAATTATTCATTGTAAAACATTTGAAAAATTCAACAGCTTGAGAACAAGCACTAAATCAACTCTCTGACCACCTTTGTCCTTAAGTTGTTCTTCTTTCCTCCCTGAAACTAGTTAGCATTAAAGAATTGAAGATGATGCATTAAGTATGTAAGTTTAAGTAGAAAATGTCATTAGCACATGGAATTTACCTTTAAGCAGGAAGCTGTTGCGTTGACAATCTACTCACTGTTTGGGTGGTATGATCTACAGAACTCAGGCATGTAATTCCTTAGGTGTTCTAGTTTATTTCCCATGATGAAGGCAGAGGTGTCTGGTGTGTCCTGAGCGCCTTTACTCTGTAGCAACAGAGGGAACTTGGGCTTTGGATTTTCAGAAAGACAGTCACAATCCAGCAGATTTTACTCTTGTTCTGAACACAGAATTTAAAAGTCATTTTTCAGAGGACTCACAGCATATTCTAGTTATGAAAAATTCTAGAAAAGCCTGCACTAGATTTACTAACAATTTGAGGAATGAGGATGCAACAATTGCCCTGATACACTAAAAAATAACATATTGGCAAGACGGGGGCTGCTCTTCTATTTGTCAACAAGAATTCTTTTGCTTGCAAGTTGCGATTTGTTACTCATTAGTGGAAGCTTTTATCGTGAACTTCCAGCTGTGTGTTGAGATTTCTAGAAAATATTTAGCTCTGGTCATGTTGAAAACTTGTGACACTAATAAATAGATTGAACCATTAAAAGATCTTAGACATTTCTTATGGCTGTGCATGTAAATGTTCATGTGTGTGTGCATGCATGTAGATGCTCAATCTCTTCCTTTACCACTGTCAACTTTATTTGTTGAGCCTGGAGCTTGCTGAGTCCACCAAGTCTAGCTAATTAGTTTTCCCTGCTGATTACCAGTCACTGTCTGCCTAGTACAGAGATTACAGATGCCTGCCTGACTTTTACAGCTTTTTACAACGTTACGTGGGTTCTGAACATTAGAACTCTGGTATCTCTCCAGTTATTCACTTTATTTATTTATTTTTTTTTTTGAGACAGGGTCTGTTCCTGCATCTGGAGCTCATTGATCTGCTAGACTGCCTGGCCAGCAAGCCCCAGGAATCCTCTTATCTCTATCTCCCCAGAGGAGGTGTTACAAGTTCAGACCGCCATGCTATGCTGCCTGACTTTTGTGTGTGTGTGTGTGTGTGTGTGTGTGTGTGTGTGTGTGTGTGCGTGCTAGGGCTTGATTTTAGGTTCCCATGCTTCAACATGGCAAGCACTTGTCAACCAAGATGTCTTTCCAGCAGCAAGTTTTAGAATTAAAAATCTCTTTTTTGACTTATCTTTAATAATTGTCTGTCCTTTACAAGCAGTATGCATAGACATGTTTTAGAGTGGTATTCCCAAAGTAGTAGTTTGCCCATGAAGTCCCCAGAGTCCTTCTTAAAATGGTGTTTCTGATTGAAAAGGTCTGGGCTGGATCCGGATATTCTGCAGGTTTCTAATAAAGTCAATGCCAAAGCCATGGAGGGTCTATGTTTTCAGTGACACAATTTTAGAGAAGAGGGAGGAGGAGGAAGAGAAGGAAGAGGAGGAAGAGGAAAAAATTAATAATAATAAGAAGATGAAGAAAGCAATTGCTGTCCACAAGCAAAAAGGAAAGCACCTGCCAGGTGAATGTGAGGATTGGAATTCAGATCCCCAGAACTCATATAAATAACCACGATGGGTGTGGCCTGCCTGCAGTCCAAGCACTGGAGAGGAAGAGACTGTGGATTCCTGAAGACAGCTGGCTACCTCCAAGTCAGCAGACTCAAGGTTCAGGGAGAGACCCTGCTTCTGTGGATAAGGTGGACAGTGGACAAGGAAGACATCCAATGTCCTCTTTAGGAATCCACATGCAGGTAAACATACATGTGCATACGTACCTGCACACGCATGTGTACCCACGCCCCCCCACACATATGTTTTTAAAAATTGTCCTGCAGGTGTCAGATATATCAATTTGAATCATGTGCAAATTGACGGGGAAATACTTGACTGTTTGCAACTGCCAAAATATATGAAACATTAACTCACATTTTTCAAAGTGCTTTGTATCTGTGTATGTAATTCCCTAGCCCTGTCTTTTCAGACACAAGTTCAAACTGGAGTCTAGACTTCAGACATCAAGTAGAAAACACAAGCTCATATTTGTGTTTGGAAGGGAACTTGAATGGGTCTTTTCCAAGTCTTTGAAGATATTTAATGTAGTCATTTTCGTTAATTGCTCTTAACAAGTAATTAATACTGCTTCAGGGTTTCTCAGGAACTCCCATCTCTCAAAGGCTGGACTTGGATTCTAGACTGTTGTTCAGCCTCCGGGCCCCTTCATTGCTGCCTTTCAGAAGCTTGATGTAACAGCAGGAGAGGTTTAGTGAAGGGACCCTAAGCTCAGAGGGCATGGGTGGAAGAGGATGGGGGCTTGTTGCTGCTGTTTTCTTGTTGTCTTTTCTTTGGAAAGTGTTGATCAGTGGGCCTGTAACAGACAACTTCACGATAGTTCTGCAAAGTGGAATTTTTGCCCCTTTTGAGTAGAATTATCTAACACGAGTAAAGGTTAAGGGAAGTAAATATTTATCTCAGTGGTTACAAACAGTGCATTTTAACAAGTTAGCAGCAGACTCCACCGCCCATTGTGTGGCTCCAGCTAGATGCCTGCTCCATCTGCAGACATGCACACAGGCCTGGCCACACAGGCCGAACCCCAGAGTGCACACACAGTCCCCTCACCCACCCGGTAGGTCTCTCTGCCCCTACCATCCTTCTCCCACAGACTGCTCCTCATTGACTTCAAGGTATCAGGAAGAGCCTGCTCCAGTTCCGAGGGGAGATCCAGCTTTAAAATGGTCCTCTTGACAACTGTTCCCTTCTCTCCATCCTGATGATGTCAGTAAACCATCCACTATAGGTGCTTCTGTCAACCTTCCTTTGTCTCCTTCCTTCAAAGATCAGGAGTGAGGTTCTAAGTTTTAACTGGAAAAGATTCCTTTATTGAAGCCTACAAGGATGCCAAGACCTTGTCACTCAACTACTGACCTAAAAAGATTTACTTTTTAACTCAGATCCTCAGTTTCCATGCTAGGAAAAAGAAATCCCTAATTAAATAGCAAAAGCAATTAAGAAATAATTTTTGAAAGCAGGATGAGGCAGGCACACTCGGGCTGCATTTCAGTTACGATTCAGACCACAGCTGATGATTGTTTATTCTCTAATAACTAACAAGCATGGATGACGCAGAACTCAGACTTTGGTCCGGCAAACCATTTTCACCTCTCCCCTCCACTGTTAGTCAGGTCTTACCGCAAATCTTTCCTTCTAACCTGGTTTATCAGAGCTCCCCTTTCCCTCTGCCTCCTCTGCACAATGGCTTTCTGCCTTAGGAAGTCTCAAACAAGCCTTTAGTAACTGCACTTCCCAGGTTTGAAGGGATGCTTCCCAACCAGAGGTCTTTGGTCATCTTCATCTTTTAAGATGTTTGTCCTGACTCTGCTTCTTAATAAATATCCTCAGAATGCTCAGGGCCAGTGGACCTGTGCCAAGTACCCAATGACGCCTGTGCAGCTAGCTCCGCCGCAGACGTAACTGCTACAGTAACATTTTTCATTTGTTATAAACTGTTTATGAAATTGCCTCCAGATAAAAGTAAAGAACTTAAAACACAATTAGCAACTGGGAAGGTGGCTCAGGGGGTAAGAGCACTTGCTGTGAAAGCTGGAGGACCTGAGTTTGATACCCAGCAATTCTGTAAAATGCTGGGCATGGCTGTGTGTGCCTGCACCCTGCACACCCTGCACTGGGAGGTGGGAAGATACTCTGGAAGCTTGCCCAGCCAGCCTGGCAGTTTCTGGTTCAGTGAGAGACCCTGTCTTAAATGAGGAAGGGAGAGAGCAGTAGAGAGAGACACCTGATATCCTCCTCTGGCTTCTCAAACATATACACTCAAGTGCATGCATCACACACACACACACACACACACACACACACACACACACACACCAGTACACTTGATTACTCATTAAGTATGAGCCCCTTTTTGAGAGGGAGGAAGTAGATCATAGATTGCAAAGGTAAAGGGACACACCAAGGTGGTAAAAATAGGCAATGAACCCCAATGTAGCCAGCCAGGGATCATGCCACAGGGCTGCTGCTGGCTTCAAACCTGCACTTCGGGTCTGTACAGCCATTGCACATAGCACCAGGAACTTCTATTTCATCATGAGTTCTGTGCATGCGTATCCATGTGTGAAAGTGCATCTTTGCACATGAATGTGTGTGTATAGGAGTGCGCACACATGCATAAGTGACGTGGGCATGTGCCTAAGCACATGCAAGCTTGGCTCTGCCTGTTTTCTCCTCCAAGCAAGCACCTCTGAAATGGTGAGAAATCTGGGCTCCCCCCAACTGCCACCTACCCTGATCCATCAGACTATCAGCATCGCTCTTGATCTTGATCAATCCTTTTAGGCATTACTTAGAAAGAACTGGTAGACTGTAGGATAAATTTAACATTAACGAGTCACTTAAAGAGATTTTTTTCTCTTTTTCTGGCTATCAATTACAGAAAAGAGTAACACAGGAATAAGAAAATTCGATTACTTAAAAAAATCTTCTGCATCATTTAAAGGGTCTTTTTAGTTAGAAAACACCAATAGAGAATGTCAACATGTCATTTCTATAAAGGGATAGCATTCATAGAAATAAGGCAGGAAGACTCGGTTAATCCGAATTGCTTAACAACCTTATGCATCATGACTGCCAATTTAAAATTAAGGAGGAATGAACTGGCAAGCTGGAAGATAATTCTTTCTGAACCTCAGTTTATATAGAGCCAGCTTTGTATGGATTCTTTTTCTTAATGTTTCAAGGTTTCTATAAAATGATAGAACAAATGAAAATTAACACAGCATTTTTTTTCTTCCCGCAGAAAGAATAGTTGCTTCTGTATAGTACTGGGGAAATTGTGCCTCCTGGGGATGCAGCACTCACAACAGCGATAAGTGCTTTTTAGTAAAAGTTCATTTACATTAAGTAAAAAAATATCTTTTAGACAACTCTTCCATTGAAGTTGGCTGCCTCTGCTTAATTTGGGGCCTGCCCTCAAGTTTAAATTGTTCTCTCTTCACTTTGTACTCTTGTAGCAACTTCAAAAGTGAGTTGAACCCACTAGGACATTTGTTACAACGTGCATCACTAAGAAAATATGCACATTTCAGAAAAGCAAACTTTACTGTTTATTTTTGGAAAATAATTTTATTTTCTAGCTGAAAATCATAATAACCTACATTATTACAGAATTTTAAAACTCTGAACTTTCTAAGCATGTTCAATAACCACAGTATGCAGTCTTTATTTAAGAAATTAAATATTGGGATTGGAGAAATGGCTCAGGGGTTAAGAGCACTTTCTGCTCTTGCAGAGGCATTGTTCTCTCACATGCTGGTACTGAGCCAGCATTCACATGGTGGCTCAACCATCCATAATTCCAGTTCCAGATGACCCAACAGGTACCCTCTTCTGACCTTCGAGGGCACCAGGCATGTGTATGGAACATATGCATACATGCAGGCAAAGCATTCATACATATAACATTTTTTAATCTACAAAAATGTTTTAAAAATATCAGGGGGACCAACGAACAGCTTCTTTGTGTTACTTTTCCCACATATTCCTAATTTTTGTGCATCTAGTAGGTAATTTTCCTGGGCCATTATATTCCTCCCAGAAGACATAATATGTGCACATAATTCTGTAAATGAAAAATATAAATACTTGCATGAACATATTTTGGACATTTGTGTGAAACACTTGCTCATCTCCAAAGAAAATGCATTTTCTTATCAGACTCCACAGTTCATAAAACAGGAAACATAGCTTTCTTATTTCCTATTAGCTCACATAAAAGGATTCCTCTACATTTCTTTTCATTTGAATGACAAAAGGGCATGCATTTCGGTATGAACAAATAAACAGAATATAAGCTTAGAACCTAGCATTGATTTTAACTACCTTTCATTCATTCCCTTTATGTTGTGAGGACATAGGACTTTATGTAGTGTTTTGAAGTCTTGGTTGTGTGAATGAGGAACTTGCAGAATTGGTATGACTACAGAATTAATTGTGCTATGTAAATATCTTGACCTCTCCCACCTCTCATGTGCATGGATTAGAAAAGATATGTAGCTTTTCTTTTTGGACAGTGTTTTTCTGTGTAACAACCCTAGCTGTCCTGGAACTATCTCTGTAGATCAGGCAAACTCACAGAGATTCTTCTTCCTCTGCCTCCTGAGTGCTGGGATTAAAGGTGAGCACCACCACCACCCAGCATTTCTACTTTTTTTTATTTGACTAGATAGGTATCTTTTATGAGTTGCAACTTTCCCATTTATAATATACACCCACAGTATTTACTACAATTTGCCTACCAATTGAGCACTCATTAGGTGTGCTTGACAAAAAGAAAACGTCCAATAAATACATCTCTTGTTGTACCTAATTCTTCCCCCATCCACCTGGTAAGCTTACCTACGATTTAGGTTATATACTTATTTTTCATTTATTCATAAGGTATGCTACTTTTCATTGTAATAATTAAACGTTTGCTTCATGCAGTGACTTTCACATCAGACAAAAAGGAGTTTACTTAGTTACAGTTTAAGGCAACTGCACAACATCTGAAGACAAGGTCAAACTCTAGCAGGATTTTCCCTTTTCAACTGAAAAATTCAATGGAAGGAAACATAATGGCCTGGATGAACATTACACCATACATAACATAAGACCAAATTTTAGCACTAAAATGGTAGTTCCAAAGACTCTTAATTTTTTCATTTTAACAGAAAAAATTGTTATATCATGACATAGCTGATGGAATTGATTCTATAAAATGATGTTTAAAACATCAATCTGGGAAGCATAGCTTTCCTTCACAGTTGGTGTTTATTCTAGTAATGGTAAAAGCCAACCACAGAAACCCCTCAACTTTCTAATACACTTTTGCTGCATTTCTTACTTCTGAACCAAAAAAAAACTATTTTGAAGTGATAAAACCTTTTCACAATATCATGTCAAAGTGAGGAAAGAAAATATTTTCCCAGTACTCCTAATCTAATGCTTAGCTTCAGGTGTGTATTCGGCATTTCATGAGGGTTCTGACACTGCACTGGTAGCCACAAGTTTCTTCATGTATACACATATCTTTGTTTATTGTATAGAATCCTATTCATTGGCTGTATTTGTATTTCTACTTTGTTGTTTGTATTTCTACAGTGATTTTTATTATATATGATTGCTCACTTTTGTTTTCACCAAATTATGTTATTCACTTGCACCACAAAGTGTTTTCAGTGTTAATCTGTATCCGACAGATTTAAGAGAAATCAATATGATGACCCAACTCCCTGATCCAGTCGAAGATCTTTCTACCTGATTAACTACCTGATAACTGCAGAATAAGAAAAGTCCTCAAATCGTATTCCATGCTTACTTCAGATAGAAAAATGCCTGTTGCTCTTTCCAAATCATTTTTAAGAGTTCAGGAATTTTGTCAGGAGTCCATCATTAATCCACCCAACTTGATTAGTCTATTTACCTATACTGATTAATGTCTGTTCAGATGTCCAAGGCACAAAGTCTCATGCAAGAAAAAACATTTACATTATTTAAATAGTGTTCTAGCCATGAAATAATGTACTGTTCTCTCTCACCAGCCAAGCACTTCTTTGCCCTCTCCAGGTCCCCAGTGAACTACAACTCATTAGACCTAGATACACCATGACACCAGCCCCCCTCTCTAACAAGCAAAGGGGTCACCACCAGGAGATGCACTAAACTGCCAGCTGGCTTGTTTCCTTGCTTTAATGAGCTTGTGTTTTTGCTTCTTGGGTCATTCCTTGACTCTGGCTTTGCACTCAGCAAGAACACCTGGGATTCTGCAGCCTTGCTGTGTGTGGAGAACAGCACCAAAATAGGCCTGCTAAGATGTCCAAGATGGATTGCTAGATGTTGTGAGTCACCTCTGGAACCCAGAGTCCCATGCTTTGTGCTTTTTGTTTGCATCCTTAGGCATTTCAGCAAAGCAAATGACAATTACTAGTGAAAAATTTAGATATAAAAGCAAGGCTTCTCTCTCTCTCTCTCTCTCTCTCTCTCTCTAATAAAAAGAAATATAAAGGGCAAATAAAGCCTTGGCTTAGAAAACCCTGTGCAACTACTCTTAAGAAGTGTTGCATCAACAAAGGCTTTCTAATAAAAAATATGGTATTCTACTAGTAATGCAAAAATGTATTTCTCTATGCAGTACAAATTTCTATATTTAATTTTTCCACATGTTTGAAATGAATAATTAGGTCTCCTATGTTATTTGTTAAGATTTCAATTTGGGTTTTCACATCAGGGATATTGGTCAGGTTCTCAAAAGTCCATTGGCTAAGTTGGCATGCTCATGAGACTAGGGCATGAGATAATGCAGCCTCTGCAGAACACACAGAATAAGATCTGCTACACAGAAGACCTGTTTTATTTATGCCTCATGTTTAACCAAAGAGCTACTGCTATTCGACAGTATGCATGTACAGAAAGGCCAGAGGTAGAACCTGACAACAGCAAAAGGATGACGGAATATAATGGGCTGATAAATATGGATGCAAGGGCCATAGAATTGAAGTTGCTTGTGATATGAAGAAGAGCCACATACATTTTAATGTAACTCAATACCTCAAATCGACTCAACACAGTGCCCTGTGTTCATAACCATTTACTCTGGCAAGCCACAGAGACATATTAGTGAAGAAAAGGAGAGAATGGTAAACCTAGAGTAGAAAGCGAGGGTCTAGAAAGGAAAACTCAGAAATAGTGGCACCGGGACCAGAACTAATGAAAAATAAACGAGTAAATGTTTTTTCTTAGTTATTTATGGCATGGAGAGAAAGAGAGATAGATCATGGCTAAGGGAAATTCGGGTAAAAAATTGCAAAGTTAGTGTCACTTGGTAGTTTGAATTTGCCTTAACAACCTCAGTGTGTTTTCAGAGCTTAAGTGTTTATGTCGGGTTCACAGAATCATAGTCTTTCTTGCCTCATGTTCAAGTTCAGATGACAAGTGACAATCTGCATTTGTAAAACCAGATTAGACAGGATTTTCAGTTTACCGTGGTAGTATCTGCCTCCACAGGTATGGAGTACCAACATTTCAATGCCACTCTAGGCTTGCAGAGGGGAACAATTGAGAATTCATTGAACAAGTGAAATAAGTTACACTGGTCCAACTTAAAATGCAACCCCTTCACTGCTCACAGGTACTGTCTTAGATTCATTCGTTATACTTTCCAGCATGTTCTTAGGTCCCATATTTAAAAAAATGTGGGGTAAGCTTAGAAAATTCTAAAGTGTGTACAAATTCAATTAGACTAAAGGTGACTCGCAATACAATCACATGAGTTTTAGCCTTTTAACTCTAAATTCATAGCTGGTGCAGTGCTTGTCAAAAACTTAACTGCCTTAGGGTCAGACTGACCAAACGATACGGGTGGCATTGCTTTTGTAGAAATTAAGTTGTTAGAAAATAGAATCATTATCAAGAAACAAAGCTAGCTTGAAACTTGAAGTTCTTTTGCGGCCTTGTGAGTTCTGTTATTACAGACATGAGCCACCGTGTACGGATTGAGAATATATTCTTTTAAAAAGTTTCAGTGATTTTATTAGCACATATTAACTATATGTAATTATGTTATTGTCATACTTGTGAATAATCTATTTTGATCGTATTCACATGAATATATACATTATATTCTCTTGTCCGTCTCCCAGTTGCATTAATCTTCTTTCTGATTAGTTCTCCAATTTTACCGTATTTTTCTTGGGTGACACAATGAATTTTCTTTGGGTTGTTTACAGGAAAATGGGCACTTTAGCAGTGGCAACACCATGGAAAGAAAATGCTTCTCCTCTCCCCAGCAAGGATTTCACTGGGCATGACTGAACCTGGGGCCTGGAGATACTGGAGAATTGGAAAAACCCAGGCAGACTATGAGAAGCAGTTTGTAATGCCTCAGGAATGCTGTGATCCAGATTTTAACTTTAATAAAAATTGAATTATGATAACTTAAAATACAAAAGTACTAAATACTAAGATGTATCACATCCTAGTTATTCATCTACTTTCTATTATTGTTTGTATTATTGTGATTATATCTACTTGAATCGATTAGTATGAACATTGTAACTGGGGTGCTACTATGCATTTCTTTCTAACTCCATGTTCAGTATATCTACAGTGGTTAGAGAACTCACATAAGAGAGAATGTCAAGCAACAAGGCTTGAGTTCTATAGGGTCTGCCATCTGTTGTTATGAATAAAGTTTTATTGACACACATCCCTGACCATTTATGTATTGTCTTAAGTAGCTTCATGCTATATTAGAAGAGCTTGGTGGTTGCGACAGAGGCTTATGGCCCACAAAGTCTAAAATATTTACTCTTTGGCTCATTTATTCTCTTTATCCAGACATAAAAAAGGAACAAGGAAAAGGATGCAAATAAAGTTTAAATACAGGTGGTGCTGCAGCTGCCACATTGTAAATAGTGTGAAAACCTGGGGGAATATTGGAATATATCTGATTTAATAGTCACTTATATTGATAAATGAGTGATGTTTTAACAGTAAGTATGCTGAGCCAAGGAGATTTTAGTTTAATGAACATTTTATTTTTTCCTAAGGAAAAATGGCTTAATACATACATGTCAGACTCAATGATAGTTTCTTTATAATGGATAACTTTACATCATTAGAAGTTTAATTATTAGAATGTGGAAAATCAGTGCTGTTGAAGATGTGAGAATGTGAAGAAATTGAATTACCTGTGTATTGTTAGTGGGGATACAAAAATGGTGCCCAAACCATGGAAAATAGTATTAAAAACAGGATAAAACTGTTGTTTTGGATCAAATTAGCACAATCATTATCACCTAACAGGCCTATTCCTTGGTGAATATTCTAGAAAATTGAAAGTCAAGTCTGAGTTACTTGGAGAATTGTGTTTATAGTAGCTTTATTCATATAGCCAAGGGATAGACACAGCCTGACTTTATCAGGATATGGGTCCACATATCTCATGTATGGTTGTGGAGTATATAAAATGGGTGTGGTATATATGTAACGAATATAGTATGCATGCAATGGATGTGGTATTCATGCAATGGTCTATGCATAAAAAAAGGTAAGAAACTTTAAGGCATGCTACTACAGGGATGAGTTTTAACTATGCTATATAACAGAAACCAAAAGACAAATTCTTGTGATTTCACTCAGATGAAGTATCTAGAGGGATGAAACTCATAGAAATAGAGTCAGAACAGTGGTTCCCGGGGGCTGAGATGGGGAGGAAATAAAGACTTATTGATTCATGGATAGAGAGTTTTCATTTTATGAGATGAAAAAATTTGGGGTATCGGTTACACAACAATGTGAATTCATTTACTCAACTAAACTAGACAGTTGAATTTCTCAAGGTTCTGCATATTATGCTGTATGTATTTTACTACAATAGGAAACAGTGGATTGAGACACACATCTCATTTATCACATTATAGTATAATTGCAACTACATTCTGTCTAAGGCTATCCTGGTTGAGCAAAAATAGACTTAACTGTTCTGTGAGAATTAGTTGGCTGTCTGGATTCTAAAATAACAACCTTGAATGTTTTTATCACCTATAAAATCTATGCTATAAGCCCCCTATATCGGTAGAGAATAAATATACATGCAAATAAGTATCTATACGAATCCCCATAGAGAAAGCTATCTGCCATAACCCAGATCTTTAAGTGAAATCCATTCTATGGGAAAGGATTGGCATGCATGCAGGGCCCATTTCTGTTTCTGATGCTTTTCCTACTTAGACACCTTCGCATAACCAGCTTAGATGTTCATGCCTTACTTTCCTTGTGTGTTACATGAGGGACGGGCCAATCTGGTAACCTGTAAGTTTACTTTCTGCTACGTAAGTTTACAACCACAGCAAACTGAGGGTTCCATGAAAGTAAGGACTGCTTTTCATCATTTTCAAAAACACTCAGAGTAGGTCTTCCGATGTTCAACCCGTACCTACCACAATAAATTGAATAGTGTTTTCCTCAAGATGGAGCTCCAAAAAGTGGAGTGACTAGTATTTCTGGATTATTGTTCTCTAGTTGCTGTATCATATTTAATTCTTTTAAACTTATGAAGTAGGGATCGTTCTTAACTCCTTATTGCAAACAAATGAAATGAGGTCTTAGAGCTCTCATACCTGGCAAGTTGCACACAGATTAGAATTCAAGTCTCTTTCATGTCACAGAACCCCTCTTAACCACTGTGTCACCCTGCTTCTTATCAAGAATGACAGTCTCAGGCTGGAGAGATCATTTAGTTAGTAAGGTGTTTGCTGTGAAAGCATGGGGACCCAATCCACACAAAAACACCTGGCATGGGGGTGCACACTTGTAATTCCCAGCATAGGAGAGGTAGAAATGAGCTGGGAATCAGTAACTTGAATAGCCTAATTAATAGTGAGCTCAGACCAAGTGAGAGGCCTTGTTCCAAAAGAAAACAAGGAAAGAGATCATGCCTGAGGAACAACACCCAAGGCTGAACTCTGGGCTCTGCACACATGTGCACACTGACCTACACACACACACACACCATTAGTAATGAATACAATTTAAGAATATGGGAAGCAGGATTGGTGTTGTGGAGCTGCATTCGGGATGGTCAAAACCCTCTAACTCATGTTAATGAAAGATACTGATTGTCTCAGTTAGGGTTTCTGTTGTTGTGAAGAGATGCCATGACCACAGCAACTCTTGTAAAGGAAAACATTTAATTGGGGATGGCTTACAGTTCAGAGGTTTAACTCATTATCATCAGTGTGTAAGCAGACCTGTACTGGAGGAGCTGAGAGTTCTCCATCTTGATCCAAAGGCAACAGAAAATGAACTGGAACAGTGGATATGGCTTGAGCATATATGGAACATCAAAGCCTAACCCCACAGTGACACACTTCCCCCAACAAGGCCATACCCACTCCAACAAAGCCATACTTCCTAATGGTGCCATACTCTATGAGCTTATATGGGGGCCAAATACATTCACACTACCACACTGGTCTTATTTATCCCTCTCTTTTCTCTCCATTCATTCTCTCCTTCACTCACCTCATTCATATATGTTATGTAGTACATACATTTGGTGGAGCTTGCCAGGTGACAATAATAGGAGTAAACATGCATACATCAGGGATAATGATGGGTAGGCTCAGTGATGGCACCCTAATTAAAGCTGCACCTAAGTCAGGCATGTCCCTCAGGACAGGCTCTTCTAGGAGGTGCCTTTGAACTAAGTTTCAAAGTAAGAGCAACAGTATAAAGCAGATGGAGAAAGGGAGTGCGGGACTGATTTTAGTTTGATTTTGCTTGGAAGAAAAGACTGATGAAGACACAGATGACAGAACCTGGAGTGGAAGAGTTAGGGAGGGAAAGGAATTCAGCAGAAATGTCTGAATGTCAAGCACCTGTTGTGAATACCTGGGGCTGGAGGAATCTAGAAAACGAGCTTCAAAATGTCTGTTCCAAGAGATCATGGTGGACTGTGTGCGCAGACCCCATTCCTCACTGGGATCCGTGATTGTGGATGCGTGTCTGTGACAAAGGAGGAAGCTGTGTTGTGGAGAAAATGGAAGACGGACCACCTGTTTTCTCAGAGCCTATGAATGGGGTGGGATTGGAGTGGGGATGCTAAATGTCTTGCAGATCAGTGGTTCACAACCTTCCCAATGTTGCAATCCTTTAATACAGTTAGTTCCACCCGTTGTGGTGACCCTCGACCTTAAAATTGTTTTTGTTGTTGCTTCATAATTGCAATTTTGCTACCGTTACTAATCATAATGTAGATGTCTGTGTTTTCCAATGATTTTAGGTGGCCCTTGTGAAAGGGTCATTCGACCTCAAAGGGGTTATGACCCACAGTTTGAAAACCGCTGCCCTAGATGGTCTTCAGTTCACATGAAAGCTGAGCTCTGACTACATTTTCTCAATCCCACTCAGCGCCTCTTACAATCTGGATAGCTGCTTCCCACTATGTGTGCTTGGTTATCTGTGCTGTGAATGTTCGTTTCTTTCTGTGCTCTTTGTTGAAAAAAATCTACCTGGGACTTCCTCCAGGTGTCATTGTGCCCTGAGCCACTCTTCTCTGGCTGTTTACCTCACTTAATAGTGGGAATGGTTCACCTTAACCTTTCCACAGGAACATGTGAAGAAATCCACTTGGTAAATTTTTATAACCACTTCCTGGGTCTTTTTGTGCCTACTTTTCATAAGTATAAAAAATAGTCAGAATTATATCCATTTATTCATAATCAGTAAGCGAAAGAGACCAAACTGAGTCTCATAATTACAGTGTTAAAATTACTTTATGCACTGACACATAAAATGGAAAGAAAAATGATTAATAATTTAAAAGCCAAATATAAAATTCAGGCCTAAATTTTATCAACAAAATAGGATTTTCTTACAATTTCCTCTCAAATTGCAAAACCAAGTTAGTATAATTTCCTCGTAATAAAGTAATTTGTGAGAGAGCAGTTTCTAGAATGAGTAAAAAAATGTGTAAGAGACAAAATAGTAATTTCTAGAAATTACTGAATGTTAACATGTTCTTTATATTTCCAGGTTCTACCTTTAAATGTCTAATTTGCAATAATCTCCAAGACACTGTAATTTATGTATTGTGTTCCTTTTCAAGACACAGAGATTATCTTCTCAGCAGATTCATCTTATTACTGCCCAGTGCAGAAAAGGCCAGTTGTAAGAAATTGCTCAAATATGAGGTTCATGGGACTTAAAGCATTTTACAAAGAGCAGCAAGAAAAAAAAAAGAGAGAAATCATCCAACCAATAATTGAAAGATATGTGGGAGTCCCCATTACTAGGATGTGGTTCAAAGTCTGAATTTTCTTTTCTTGGAACCCTGAGGTATGTAACCCATTCTTTGTGACTAACATAGCCTTCCAAAGACATGCTTGGATGGGTAAAAGTTTTGACTGTATTTCAACATTTGTGTTCCATGGAATTCAGGTTCAGCATATGGCTGTACAGGGGCAATCACCTATGAAGTGCACTGATGTCACCATCAACCAGAAGGTTTTTAAATGCACACCCAAATACACAGGGAGTAGGAACACACACATTATCATCTCTGATCTACAACTAGGGATATTAAATTGTACAGTGTACTTGTATACTCACTCGGAGGGTGAGACTGTGTCCTATTTTAGGGTCACTTCAGTGTTTGTTTCCTGAAACATATCCTTATTTAATGCTTATAGCAACACATTTCATATCTATGTAATACCTCTTTTTTACCTATTAATAAGGACCAACTGACTTCAAGACACAATCAGCATGATAGTAAGCATTGACGGTTCTGTGGTGCTGATGGCATCTATTGCTCTTATTGTACAATAGCTCAGTCTGGGGTTATAGGAATATCAGAATTTTTTTTTGGTTTTTTGAGACAGGGTTTCCCTGTGGCTTTGGAGGCTGTCCTGGAACTCGCTCGGTAGACCAGGCTGGTCTCGAACTCACCGTGATCCACCTGCCTCTGCCTCCCGAGTGCTGGGATTAAAGGCGTGCGCCACCAACGCCCGGCGGAATATCAGAATTTTAAACTTAGAAGGAACTTCTAAAGTTATCCATATGAGTATAGATACATATTTTTACATTTAGAAGCCAGTTATATATACAGAGTATTGATCAAGATAATGTCAAGTATTTTACATTTCTGTGATATGAATATCCCAGCATGACAAATTTCAGGTATCCATCTAGAGAATTCACTGTTTTTATTTTTGTTTTGTGTGTGTGTGTGTGTCTACCACACGTGTAAGATATATGTAAATAACATAAAGATCTTATACAATATGTCAGAAGAGATGAATCTTCAATAAAACAGTGTCTAAGGATAACTATTAACTTAAAATCAAAAATTTGCTAACTCAAAAGTTGCATGTTGCTTTTCACTGGATGCCACCAACAAATAGAAGCCAATCAAAAACAAACTTATCCTCCATCATCCCTGTATAGTTTGCTGCCCCACCTTAGAAGACTAATGTAGTATCATCACATCATATCACATAAACAACCACATATGCAAGTACTGAAAAAGAGCAGACAAGATGCCAATTATAATCAGCACATCGTGTAGGAATAATACAAAAGGAATTAGAAGTGTAAGATCCACCTTGTCTCCTTGCAAGGAATCATTAATTCAAAGGATTTTAAAAAGATGTTTTCCAAGCATCATACAGTTTCTAAAAAATAATCAATATAACCACTATCGTATTTACAAGTGAAATTTGTTACTTTACACATATGCACACACATGTATAGACATTAGAAATGGACGTGGGACTACTTTGCACATACACACTGAGAATGTAATTTTTAAGAATCAAGTACTATGAATTTCATTTGGTGTGCTCCAGATCAACTAGCCCAGAACTGACAAAGAAATTATCCCTGTTTAGTCGATAGGAATTCTACTCATTTCAAGACTGAAAACTGTTTTCTATTCTGAATGTTGGAGGTGGTTTGTAAATGTAATGATTTCACTTTTTATGGTCTCTTTTTTTCTCACTAACTTATTGAACTCCCAACATAATGAAATTTCTTGCTTCATAGTTATCATATCAGAACTGACATTTGCAGCTATGAGGTAATTGAAGCAGTAATTTCTTTGTTCCCTGTCCATACTTGCCATGGGATGCCGAGGGAGAAGGGTGGCTTTGACCCCAGAGAGTTGCCTTGGAATGGGACAAAAGGAAGTTTCCTGCTTTTTTTTTCCAGAATTCCAGGAGCTCTTTCTTACACAATACTATGATGAACACCTGTCACTTGTCCCACCAACTCTCTGCCTGATGACATGGAAGCAAAGATAAGTGAAGGCTACTGTGGTTATCGGGATGAGATATGTCCCCCACAGACTCCTGTATTTGAACACCTGGTCCCCTGAGGCAGGAACTATTCGAGGATGTCATAAAATCTTTAGGTGGCAGGACCTTGCTGGAGAAAGTATGTCACTGGGGTGGGTTTTAGGGGTATATAGACTCACCTCACTTCCTGTTCTCTCTGTTTCCTTCTGGTATGTGGATGAAAGGGTGAACATCCAGCTTCCTGCTCCACAGTCATTCCATACTTTCCCTGCCATGATGGATTCTTTCCCTCTGGTGCTGTAAGCAAAAATAAACTGTTTTCCCCCCTTAAGTTTCCATTAGTTATATCATTTTATCACAGCAACAGAAAAGAAATTAATATAGTTCCCAGTGACTATTACCTGGGATCTCAGAGATCTTACATCAAGAAAACTCTGAAGATGGAATGGAAACTTGAGGCATCACACCCTCCCTTTGAAGGAAATAGAACCTAACAAACCTAAAATTGCCTCATTAAATTATCTGTAAGTGCATAAACTAGAAAATAAGGGCATTAAAAATATGAGAGTACGGAGTTAGTTTACCCTTTTATCTGTCTTAATGTGATTCTAGTGTCTTTATGCGTGACATTTTCATTTTACTGATAATTTATTCTAATAACATTTAATATGTAAACAACTTCACTCATTGCTCCAAGCAATAAGTGCTCTAATTATTCTATACTGTGGAATTTATTACAAGGCAGATGTATTATGTGTCTTATCCAAGGACGGTTATCAGTGGAAATAAAGTAAAGCTAATTAAAGTCCTAACAATTCAACAAAGTGGTCTGTATCCATCTGTGGCATGGACTAGATGTACTGTGTACCAATTGCCTGGTTTGTGGTTTTGCATCCCAGCATTTCCATCACAAAGCAGCCTATGCCAGGACAGTCAAGATCTGCTTCAGAACCTGCTGTTTCAACCATAAAACATCCAAGAAGATTCTTCCCATAGTTCCTTGCCTGGCTCTATTATCTGATCTCTGCATTTTCCCCTATACTATTTAAATGTCATAGAGACAAGGGGAAATTTTATTACCTCTTACTTAGCATGCCTCATACATATTTGTTTGGATGCGCTGGTATTATAATGATAGACATTTCTAAAGAAGGAATAATAGAAGATATTTGTATCCATGTCTAACAACCCAGAGATATTTTAATTTTGAATGAGAAAGGTAAGTTATAGTTTTGAACGTTCGTGCTCGGATTTTTAAAATGGAAGAAAATGGACCAGAGAGATAGCTTAGTGGTAAGGTGTTTGGCATACAAGCTTGAGAACTTGAATTCAAATACCCAGAACTGTGGCAAAGTTGGAGGTAGAAACAGGAGCATACCCGATATCCACCATGGTGAACAACAACGAGAAACAACCTGTCTCAAACAAGGTGAAAAACCAATGCCTGAGGTTGTCCTCTGATTTCCACACATGCAGCATGGCACATGTGAACACGCATACACATGCACACGCACACGCGTACACGCACACACACACACGAGCACACGCACATACACATTGTTTAAGGAAATAACAGTCTGCAGTGAATCAAGCCTGTGTATGAGAGCATGCAGTCTAGAGCAGGACCTTGAACCCAACCACTCTAGGTTCAAGTCCCTACTCTGTCCACCTCTTTCATTTATTTTTGTGCTAAATTTGGGGAGCTGCTCACCCTGTCTGTCTCAGTTTCCTCATCTATAAGATGGGGATAACAGTTGGCTTTATTCAGACAAAATGACTTGACACAAATAAAGGGCCTTATTAAACATTCAATATTATTTGCTATTACACATATAGGCCATGTTGATAATTCTTGGACACTTGTATAGAGTAAAATGATACAAGTTCATTATAGACTATCATAAATATTTGATAATTTGATGAAGTGGTTGCTCACCCGAGCAGTTGTGACAGTGCATGGCTGTAATTCATCCTGACTATGACTCATCACGCATTGCATGGGAAGCAGTGTAGAGACACATGGGAGGTTTCAGTCTTTGGTTATTTTTATTTGCAATTGGTCTCTGACATGAGTGCCACAATTTGATTTGTTAAGCTTCAGTATAAAAACACACAAGTACACTTATTGACATATGTAAAACACTTTCCTCCTGAAAAACTTATATGGAAAGATTTGACTTAGAATAATTTTTAGTGAAAATTTTTTCTTTTTTATTCTCTATTGGCCTAAAATATGAGGGTTCTATGTTTCAATGCCAACAAAACAGCCACCTCTTAAAACTGACTGTTTATCAAGATAGTGGTAATATTTTGTTCTCTAACTTTGAAAAAACTTAACTATCTGAAATAACACTACACATTTTCTAGCAAACTAAGTATTTGATATATTTAATTATGCTTCCTTATTTATTTGTATGTATGTGGGGGTCACACATGTGACTTGACATCTGTGTGGAGGTCACAGAACAGAGGACGTTCAGGAGTCAGTTGTTAATTTCCACCATGTGTGTCCTAGGGATTAAACACAGTCATCAGCCTTGGTGCCAAGTAGCTTTGCCTGCTGAGTCATCATGTAAGCCTGGTATTTGATACAATTTTTAAAAATAAATGAAACTACATATAAAATAATTAATTTTAGTCCTGATTACAGAATTTAACTTACATGGTACAGAAGTTTGAGCTTTAAAATAACAATTATAATTTAATATGCAGTGTAAATGATGATTATAGGTAATACCAATAACAAAATAGCATTAGATCCCTCTTTAAAAAAAAAAAAACTATGGTAGCTAGTTCCAGGACAGCCTTCAAAGCCACAGAGAAACCCTGTCTAAAAAAACAACAAACAAACAAACAACCAAAACAAAACTACGATAGGACTCTAGGCTGTCCACACTACTTCCTAAATCTGCTGCCAGTGTCTCTTCTTTTCATAATCCCAGAAAACTACTGAAGTTTTACTTAAGATGGCGCATTCATAATTCAGATTGTCCTTTGGTTTTGTCTTCTGTTAACTTTAGGAAAGAAATCAGCATCTTAACAAAACCAACAGTAACTACATACCTGGTATTTTTTGAGTGATTCCCAAGTGTCCCAGACACTGACATCCTCCATGATCAGAGTAACAGAAACCCAAGTGTGAAAGCTTTCCCTATACTTTAGATGGGCAGAGGTGATTCACTGAGCTCACACACAAGTGTCAAAGCCCTGTCACACGCCTATGCAAACTGTCTTCAGCTCCCATCTTCAGCCTTTAAACTTGATTTATATCATGAATTATGTATGTGTTATATGCATGGTATAGGATTATCACTTTAATTAACGATTAAAGAGCACTCAAAAAATTCTCCCTTGAGGAAGTATAACCACAAATGATGTTGCCAAGGATTCATAACAGAATTTTACATACTTCCGCTCTTGTGTCAGTCATGAAAACAGAAGATTCTCAGCTATCTTAAACAGAGAACATGCAATACTGAGAATAGAGGAGAGATTCTGGAAGGCTGGAGAAGAGGGTAGTGCAGTGAAGCCACTGACTTGTGAACTGGGAGTCATAGAGAGGCTGCTGCTTATCCCAGAGTCCATGTCCACTGTAGGCAGGGAACGCCACCACTGCAAGGCCATAGAGACCACAGCAGCCACCTTGAAGGAAGCCAGAAGCCCAGTAGCTTCTTACGGAGCCAGCTCCAGGGAGGTGAGAATTAGTACTGCTCTTACAACCTCTGAGGGTGGCTCACAAGTATCAGGTGCTGTTGTTATTGCCTAGAATATTGTAACGGAAAATTGGCACATCCCTTCATACTACTGGTGTCTCACAGGCAAGACTAACACAACCACACTGAGAGGACACCTGAGAAATACAAGTTGGTAGAGTCCTAGCCCCCAGCTTTCTCATTTGGAAAGGACCCGACATTGTTGTAGCCATGACTAAATAATAAGCCAGCAGCCAGCAACAGTAGGTGTCAACTGTAGCTCTCATCATACCTAGTGTATTTTAGGTTATTCTCAGAATCTCTAAAAGGGCTGGGGAGGCAGGTCTCATGGCTTCCTAGTAGATTAAAATTTCAAGACTGTCCTCACGGATAGTCCAGACAAAGCCCATTGGCACCTGTGGGCATAGACAGCACTCTGCACTACTGTGTACACTAGGTTCTTCTTCAGTGGCTGAATCCCACTGCCTTCATTGTCTGTCCTCATCAAAACAGACCTCGCGATGCCAACGCTCTGCATTGCTCTCTTTCAGATTGGAGTCTGATTGCACTTGATCACATGTCTACCTTCAAAGGAGATCAGAAACTGCACGGTTCTGATGCCTCCCATAGGGAAGTGGTTGTCACTGATGCCATTCAATTCTGGCAATGAATCATTGTTTGTAAATTATCTAATAAATTTGCTAAGCACTAAAAAACCCTATAACTTGCATCGCTTTGTAGATATATGTGGTATTCTATGAGGTGACTACTGTTGTCATTTCTACATTGCAAGTGAGGAAGCAAAGTGCAAAGACATCCTTCTAAACATGGTCCTGTAAGCATTCAGAGGTCCAGGATTTTGAACTTGAGATTTTTTTTTACTTCCAGGTCATGTCTTAATCCTTCTCAATATTGGACATAGTAAATGTTGAGTTACTACTCATCAGTTTTTAAAAAATTCTTTAAAATTGTTTATTTTTCTTTTTCATGAAAAATATGTATGTGTATCTGTGTGAGTATATGCCATGTGTGTGCGTGTATGTGTGTGTGTGTGTGTGTGTGTGTGTGTGTGTTCCTGTGGAAGCCAGAAGAAGGCATCAGATCCTTTGGAGACAGTTATAGACAGTTACTATGGGTGCAGGAAACTGAACTCTGGAGGAGCAGTACTCTAAACCACTGGGCCATCTTTCCAGTCCTCCTTTTTTCTTTTCCTGGATCCTAGACAATTAAGAGGGGAGGAGTTAGAAGGTACTGGAGAGCCCTCAGAGGCCTGGCTCAAAAGCAGTCATGTGAGTGATTGTTGAATGTACCATTATACTGGGATTTGTGTGGGAGCAGTGACCATGAAAGTCAAATACATGTCTGAGTAACACACTATGTGAAAAGAGAGAAGAATAAAAAACTCTCTCTGTTGTTTTTTATTGTTAATCTTTTGCTTTTTGTTGACTTTTAATAGTTGTACACCTTGGGTGATAAATTGTCTAGTATGCCCCATACTTACCAGCTCTTTGTGTCAAGAATATCATCTCAAATCTCTTCTTCCATTTTGAAATATCATTATGACTGTGCTGATCATATCACCCTATGAGAGCATCCCCCCCTATCTAACTGTGACATGGTACTTGCTGACTAGCCCTCTCCCCTTTACCTCCATAGCCTCTGGTAACACCCTTCCACTTTCCATTTCCATGTGAGCAACCTCTTCAGATTCCACAAAAGAATGAGGGCATCATGTACTGTCTATCTTTCTGTGCCTGGTTCATCTCACTTGCACCTTTTAAAGGCATTTTTGGGTGAGGGGCAACAGCAGTCAGCCTGAGAAAGAGTGACATAAGAAGTACAAGTACAAACAGGCAGAATGTCGTTCTAGAATCCAGGACACGGCCTGTGATAGGGGCAGGAGTAACTAAAAGTACAGAATATCTCAGGAAGATCAAACGAGAGATTGCGAAACTGTGCTTCACACATACAAGCCTGGAGGTCACTGACATTACGTTACCATAATTTAGTAATTTCAGTAGTATCATTGAAGTTGAAGCAAAGAGCAAAACATTGAGTAATAAATAAGAGGGTATACAGACAGGAAGCAGACACAGCTTTAGAGGGTTGGTGACTGAGAAGCAAAAGTAGAAGGAGAGGACAAGAGTAATTTTCTTAAAAATGGAAGAAGGCTGAAGGCCTTTCATTGGAACAGAAGGATGTATTTGAGAGGAAGCTAAGGGTCCCAGGAAAAGAGATCATTGATAAGTTAAGGGGCCTGAGTAACAGACAGCAGATAGGATCTACAGAGCAGGACAAACCAGTCTTGAGTAGTTGTTTCTTCCTGCTGGGTGGATGGCAGAGTTGTAGATAAGACTATATGGGCAATGGAATGTGGGAAGTATCTCCCCACAGAGACAGTTTCTAATCTCACTGCCACAGGCATTGACTATGCTGTGCAAGTTTCTGCACAAGTCTTCAGAAGTCAGCACACAAGGCTTACATGGTAAGCCTCCAATCAGCAAAGCTGGAGTAGAGATGAAGGAATTGATTCTTTAGGACATATTTTGAAATAATTACAAAGTACTTGGCCAAAGAGACACCCAAGGCCTAGGTGGGGAGTGGGTTTAGATGGTGGCTTGTGAGAAAACAGACGTGGCCACAGTTTGGGAAACTCAGGTGAGTCAAAACAAAGTTCAAGTGTGTCAGGAATAATGGAGTGAGATAATTTTTTGGAAGAATACGGCTGTAGTTGGAGTGGGAGAATGAATCGATGCCACACTGGGAAACTGAAGGTGATGGTGGCTTCGAGGATGGACTGACTGAAGAGAGTGTCAGGCAAAGATGTTGGAGAGGAGCAGCTTAGAGTAGGGATGTTTATGGGATATTTATATCTGTAATCAAAACAAACCCAAACTGCTTTAAAAGTAGATTTTCATTTCTCCAGAATAATGAGGGTGTGTTTTCCCACTTGCAGTTGAGTCACAATATCTCTTGGTAGTTTAACCTGTTAGGTATCTTTTATTCAGTGACATTGCCATGTTCAGGTTGCTCTGAGTTGGGCAGTCAAACTGGCAAAACACACAAACCTAAGGATGCCTCCTAGTCCCAACAAGACAAAATAATCGTGTATACTATTTTCCAGCCACAGAATCAGTCAGGTATTTGATTAGAACTTTTTTAAAATAAAAAATAAAGTTCAGAAAAGCGAATAAATTATATTTGGCTTCTTCCCCCTCTCTTTAAAACAATTCTGGCTTCTGGCAAGGCAGTTCCAAAAGATGTTCATACTTAGAAACACTCTCAGGATCACTCAGTGACGTGCTAAACACATGTCAAAAGCAGAGATGAGGGGATTTTGGCTAAGGATAGACAACAACAGATGGATGAGCCTAATGAGAGGGGACACTTACTGGATGATACAGGCTGCTGATCAGTACCACCAAAATGGGGTGCATTGCCTTCCTCAGGACAAAATTCCTCCCCTCATGACTTTTCTGTAACCACTGTGAGGCCCGTGATCTTGTTGTCCACTGGATTTAGACACTGGAAGTGCTTTCCTCTTATGTTTGTAACACCCTTGGAAGTTCTATGCACATCTCAAAAGTCACCAAGACCTATTCATGAATCCCTCTGCTCGACTTTTCTTCAATACCCCAAAGAATGATTTGTCAGGCTCATGGCACCCTGCTGCTGACCTTAGCAAAGAGAAGGGTGACAGAGCGATTCCACCTTAGATGCCTTGCCTGATGGAGTTTCCTTGACACTGCTGTGGTTGCTTTGGGAGTGTCTTTGCAGATTAGGTTAGAAGCCTATGCTCGTTAGACTCAGCTCCCTGCCAACCCTAAAACAAGATGATGGGAAACGCAGTAGATATCTATGCAATTCTAAACAGCAGATGAGAAGCACACTGCTTTGTTTCACTGATCAAAAGCAGGGACTATAGTGATTCTGTGGCCTGCAAAATATCACACACACACACACACACACACACACACACACACACACACACACTAATTAAAGTGTTTTAGCTAGGTGTGGAAGTGCATTTCCACAGTCCCAGGTCTTGAGAGGCAGAGGCGGGAGGATCATTAACCACTAAGTATGAGACCAGTCAGAGCCAGTGAGTTTTAGGCCAACTTGAGCTTCATAGTGAGACATTGCATCAAATAAATTTAGGGCTAGATGTTGCTCTGTGGCAGGGTGTCTGTATAATATGTAAAAGGTCTTGGGTGGGGAGTAGAATGATGATGGATCAGTGGTTAAGAGTAATGGCTGCTCTTCCAGAGGACCTGGACTTGATCCTTAGCACCAACATGGTATAGAATACAACCATCATTAATTCCAATCCCATGAAATCTGATATCCTCTTATGACCTTTGAGGGCATTGCGTGCATGTGTTGGTACACATATAAACATGCAGGCAGAAACACAGAGACATACAGACAGACAGACAGACAGACAGGCAGGCAGGCAAACGCACACACACACACACACACACACACACACACACACAGTGCCCATGTGTATACATATATTCCGTCTTGAGTTTGACCCTGTACACTGCAGAAAATAAAAGTAAGTGCCTTTAATTTGGTTGCACAGTCAAATAAGAGCACCAAACCCTTAATAAGCAAGACTCTTAAATCTTATATCATATATCTATAACTATATAATTAGGATATGCTAATTGTTAAAATGTGTGTACACACCCTCCCAAACTTGGCATGAAGCACTAAGACAGAAGTTCATTTGTTGCTCGTAGAAGGTCCAAAGTGAATTTTCTGTGTTGATAGTTCACTCTCACTTCCTTGCAGCAATTCTTCCAAGTTCTTTCTGTGTGTTATTCTACCACCTTTAACATGTGGCTTCAAAGGACTGCTTCAAGTCAGTGAAACAAAAGTGAATATAAAGGATTGACTGAACACTCAATCAGGCCTGGAAATGACAAATATCACTTCCGTTGGCAACGGTCTTAAGAGAAATAGGGATCTCACTGTATGTCCACAGTAAGATAGCAACTAGATCATTGTAAGGAAGTACCAGCATCAAGTAACAACTCTTTTACACTGAATATGATGACATAAGTTCCCAAGAAAAATCAACAGAAAAATAGCCCAAACCTGCACGTGAACTAGGAAGCCAGAGGGTTACATATCAGGAAATATCTACACTAGAATTTCTAGCAAAGTCTCCTAACTTCCTAAAATATACTAAAAGGAACACACTATTCAATAATATGAAGCTGGCAAATTGACAAATTGAAATGTGGGCAGTAACAGTAGGAAGGAGCTAGGCAAGACGCCCAGACTAGGAAGGCACAGCTCCAAGAATGCCCAAGTAATATGCACATGAGAAAATCAGATAAGGGATTGAAATCAAGAAGCTACTGACACCTTGAAAATCAGCCATGAGAGTTGATATGAGAATTGGCTGGCCTTCACATCTGCTTGATGGTAGTGGCTACCCAGAGCCTCTGAGTTCACTATTTCACTTTTCACTTTGCTGTGATAATATCTGCTTCACAATAATTGACCAGAGTATCGAGCTAAACAATGTGGTAGGCTGACAGAATGAGAAAGGGACTGATTTTCAATCTATTTCTGTTTTTTCAAGCTTAGGGTTGAGGAAGAAACGGATTTCAAATCTGGCTTGTGACAGAAAACATTCTCAATCCTGAACAGGAAAGGAGGAATGTTGGCAAGAACTACTTTATATAAAGTCTACATTTTGGATAGGAAAAACTTTCAAATTCACAGGCTTTATAAAAGTCCACCATCCTGCCTTCCATCTCCAGCCTTTCTTGCTATCGGTTCTTTCTTCTCTGTCTTATTCCCTCTTTCCACCTCTCCTTCCTTCCCTCCCTTCCTCCTGCCCTCTTTCCTCAACTTTTCTCCCTTTTTAATATTTTCCAGTTATTGTCTATATCCATGTTCCAAGATGTTAGGAGGGTATTATTCTATGTGTAAGAATTCTAGTTGGGGGAGGGGGCAGATGTGTGATGGATAAATTGTCATCAAGCCTCTGGGCATATGTGTGAGGGAGTTTCTAGTGTAGCTTCAATGAAGTGACAGAACTCACCCTGAATGCGAGTGGCACCATCCTGTGGACTGGAGTTCAGGACTGCACAGGGGCAAAAAAGTGAACTAAATGCTAGCCTTCATCTCCCTCTGCTTCCAACTGTGGATTCAAGGTGACCAGCAGCCTCAGGTACCCGTCACAAAAATTTGCACATCACAATGGACTGTACCCTTAAATTTCAAGCGAAAATCCCTCTTCCTTCCTTAGGTTTTGTGAGGCACATTTTACCAGCAGTTAGACAGGCAACTAGTAGAGGGTTGAACCAACAACAGACATACAGAGGATGTATTGTCCATCCATGTGTCCTTTTGTTGTCTATTTTTAGCTAAAAAATGCTAGTACATACTTGTAAAATGGAAATTACCTTTAACCTACATTTAATTTTCATGATATCCACCCAAGGAAATATTTATAAAAATAATCTTATGAATAAAGATTTGTTGCAAGTTTTATTTATAATAGTAAATTCTTTTTTGGCTGGAGTTTCAAGACAGGGTTTCTCTATGTAATAGTCCTGGCTGTCCTGGAACTCACTTTGTAGAACAGGCTGGCCTCAAACTCATGGAGACCCACCTGCTTCTGCCTCTTGAGTACTGGGATTAAAGGCTTGCACCACCACCATCGGACTCATAATAGTAAAAAAAAATTAAAAAGTAAAAACAGATTTACTGCTCAAAGTTTAACAAATGGGAAATTCAACTGTTGTAGAAATACAATGAGGTATAGTTATTAAAAATTATGAAGTGTTTCAGTAATTCGGAGCTTATTATGATCAAGTATAAGTTTGCCAAGTGATAAGAACTCTTGTCAAAGCTACAGGGAAGAAAACCCTAAAAAGAACCAAGTCACGATAGCACTGGGTACTCCCATGTATGGATGACTCAGGTGACATTTATGATTTTTCGATATTTCCATACCTTTTATCATTCACCTGTCTTTTTATATTTGACAATATAAAGTAAGTTTTGTGGAGAGTTGTTTATATTAACTCATCCCCTCTTAGTTTTATGCTGTCACACAGAAAAGTTGTAGAAATAGCAATACAAATCTGCTTCGTGCATTGTAATATAAAGTATGCTTTTCAGAAGGGAAAAACATATAAATCTGTAGGTGCTCTACACACACAGATGCATGCATACATACATAAAATATGAATTTTAGCATCAGCAATCTCATAAGTCATAATCCACAAAATTTGATGGGGAATAGTATATACACAAGATTCCATGGGCAAAATTTCTAGTCCCTGACACTGTGACAGCACTAGACTTACGGCGTTTGTCTAGACCACAAAGACTCTGATACAGTCAGAAGGAGTGGGAGTGAACTCTTCATTGCAATGACTTTGGCCACTGATACCTGTGAAAGCTTTTTGATGATGGGGACTCTGGGTGATAAATGCTTGCCTAATTATAACTAACAAACATCAAAGACTCCATTATGGCTGGGTGTTCTTGACTCCATTATAACTCACAGTGGGAGATGGAAGAAACTGAAATATCCCTGCTCAAAATTCCACTTAATTAGAGTGATATCGATGTGTGCAAGTGTTCTCAAAAGTTTAAGGGACAACATTAATGCATTGTGTAGTCACTGATAGTTGAAAAGAGATACATAGATTATTCAGTAAATAAACGTTTACTAATGGTCCAGAAGGAAAGAAGGTCTGTTGAGGGTGATTTAGAAGAATGCTATGGAGCTGCCAGATGATGCCAAAGGGTTAGAGAAGTGGACAAAGTAGAACCAAATGCCGTTTTCTTATTCAGCCAGCCAGTATTTAAAGACTTAAAGCATAAAATGGTGATTTGGTCAGGGAGGAACAGAACTAAGAGGATGTGTGTGTGTGTGTGTGTGTATGTGTGTGTGTGTGTGTGTGTGTGTGTGTGTGACAGGAACCTGAGGCCACTGATTACATTGAATTCACAGCTGGAAGCAGAGAGATGATGGCTAGTATACACACACACACACACACACACACACACACACAGAATTTATCAGTGTGTGTGTGTGTGTGTGTCTGTCTGTCTGTCTGTCTGTCTGTGCTTAAAACAATAACTACAGCTAAGTCACACCCAAGACAATGAGGACCTGGTAGTTGTTTGGTACTTTGGTGTGGCTACCTCAACTGTCAGGGTAGCCAGACAATAGCTGCCTCTCACTGGGGTTGACCACTTAGAGTTACACATTCCACAAGGTGGGGTGCCTCAGTAGTCTCAATCTGGTTCAAGAAGCCTGGATAGTTTCTGGAGAGCAGCTGGTCTCCAGGCTACAGTGTGAGCTTGGAAACACAGGTTCTGCTGTGTATCAAAGGGATTAACACCTGAACCAACAGGACAGACCAACTCAGGGGCAGTGGGAAGCTGAGTTAAAGGTGAGATAATCTTCCTTTTGAAATACTTTTTTTTTTAAATCTGGGCTGCTACCAGAAGGTGCTGTTCACAGTCCAGTCTGTGAGCCTTCCTACAACAATCTCAAGTGATTCTAATTTGTGGCAAATTGCTGCTGAAACCAACCACAATGAATGGATACAAGGCATCCTATTTTAATATCTGAAGGGTTATTTGGAATTATTATAAGGCCCACCCTCTACAACCTGCTAATAGAGCATAAACATGCATTCAGTATTAAAACAGGATAGTGAACCATCAAGTTTGCTCACGAGGGTAAAAATGACAGATTTTAAATGTGTAAGGAAAATATAACCCAGTTAACAGGAAAAAATGATGTGAATATGATTTTTTTCTTGTCCATGCGCATGAAGGTACACTGCTGTTCAAGAAGTATCTCAGTCTGTTTACAACTGGGATTCCTAAGTGCCTCACTTCAGTTGAAGTCGCTGACATCCACCATCCAGATTTGTTTAGACACAAAGTTGTATTTCATTTTCTTGTAGAGGTTTCACAGTGGTTTTGAAATTACTAATTTGGGGTCATCACACTATAGACAAGTACATACATACAGGTGTTTTAAGTGTTTATTTAAAGGGCCTGGTTCAAAGGTTTCATACTGCCTTCTGTTCAGAATTTTTGATCAGTGTTTCTCCAACTTCAGTGTATACAAAAATCCTGTGTGTGTGTGTGTGTGTGTGTGTGTGTGTGTGTTTAAATGAAGATTCAGGAATAAGCAGAACTCATTAATCTTTCATGAGGGCATTAGAAAAATGCCTCCTTTTTTAGGGATAGTGACTAGGAGCAACATCAGGAAACATACTAGAACTTGTCAAATACATCTATAAAATTGTGTATCTCCTAAATGGCTGTTATTCCACATTTGCAATTTTTAACAAAAATTTAAATGTTGATTTATGGGCTAGAGTTGCCAAACATACATACATGCATGCAAAATACATACATACGAACATACATAACACCTTAAGTGCTATCATAAGGTTAGCGCTTATTGGCTGGAAGGGCCATGTGTCAAATATCAGGCATGAGTAAAGAAACAACAAGCAGATTCTGACTTTGCTTCTGATGGAGCCTATGGCTACTTTCACAGCAAGCATGGGTTCTGCTGGTGCCAGTTCACTCTTCTCAGAAATTTTCCTCCAGAGCGGATCCACACTAGTGAGCCCTGAATGTTTTGTCTTTGCAATGATGGAAATGAGTGACAATTCTTAGAACTGGATAGTTACTGTGCTTGGGAGCTGGCCCTTAAGGCTTATTTTTACTTCTTACCCTTTCTAAAAGCCTGCTGCAAAAGAGGATCTGTTCTTACCTCCAGTATGACCAGAAGAATCAGACATAGCTTAGCAGGATGGGAGTATTTTAAAACCAACTGTTACTTTGCTTAATCCCCCCATGCAGTTCCTGGAACTCTTTGGTAGGATCGGTTACCTCAGGATTTGATCTTTTACAGGCATGAGCTTATGTGCAGCCCCAGAGGATGTGGCATGGGTAATTCTTGTTGGCAGCACTCTCCGCAAGCCTGTCGTGCATCTTGTTAGCCAATCTGCAGAACATGCTCAGAAGAGGAAAGCCACCAAAAGAATTGCTAGTGACAAAGGGAAACTTATCATAAATGAAATGGAAAAATTATCAAGCATACTCCCTGCTGCTGTGAGTTATACACAGTAGAAATGATGTTAGTTACAGCTTGACAACTTCTATTTTTTAACAGACCAAAACATCTCAAGCAATGAACAGGGAAGGTGAGAAGAAAAAGTGACCCTGGACTCATTTAAAAAATTCCCCTAATTATGAATTCTTTTACCTCCAGATGTTTAAACAGTTGCTAATTTCTCCTGGTCTCTAACATAGTTTGTCTCCAAGTCCTAAAACAAAAATAGGAGATACAATTTGAGGTTTACGGCTTCAGATAAAAATCCCTCTGTACACAGTGAGCACACACATTTTTGAGCAAACTACAAGCAGGCTTCAGATGCCTGAGAAATAGCCTGGTCTGAACCCAGTAATGGGGAAAAGTAATCAGTTCTCCGTTGTTCAGCCAAGCCCACATTTGCCTGGTTGTTTGCTTGCTCCCTGCCAATGCGGAAACATCAAAGAAACAAGAAGATGCCAGAGGCCAACAGTGCCTTAAAGGAAGGCACTGTCTTGGATTTGTTCATTTATTCAACAAATGTTTATGGGATCCCTACCACGTGTCAGACAGTACTAGGCTCAGAGAGAACAAGAAAACAACAGCTAAAAGGGCAAGTGCTCTCACTCCGTGAGAGATGTTTTATGATTCATAATGTGCCGTTAATAGCAGAATAAATATCCATTGTAGAAGAGGGAATACAATCAGAAAGAATTTTTCAAATTCTCATGGGGACCACATGTCTCAAACTCTTACTCAATTTTTTTTTCTGTTAAAATGTACCTAATATAACATTTGTCACCTTGCCTGTCTTTGAGTTCAGTTCAGAGGTGTTAAACACACTGAGGATGTTTTGTGGCTGACACCATCATCGTGGTACATAACTCAACATCATGGGAAATTGACACTGTTTATTAAACAATTCCTTGCTCATTCCTCTCCACACTACCTGGCACCATTATTCTAGCAGTTGTTTATATGATTTTGACAACTTTAATGTCAGATAGGCAGAATTTATGTTTGTCTGACTTATCTCACTCAACCAATGTCCCTTAGGACTCACCTGTCTGTAGTGTATATCCGTGAGTAGTATTGTCCTGTAAGCACAGAATGTCCCTTAAGAGTCACCTGTCTGTGGTATATGTTGGTGAGTAGTATTGTACTGTATGCATACACTGTCCCTCAAGGTTCACCTGTTTGCAGTGTATGTCAGTGAGTAGTATTGTGTTGTAAGCATACATGACATTTTCTTTTTCTGTCTGTGCATGCATAGACACTGGACTACTTCTACAGATTAGTATGAATAATCCTTTTATGAACACATGTGAGCAAATGAGTTTTTAAGGCTTGGTTTTCAGTTCTTTTTATAAATACCCAGAATTGGCATTCCTGGATCATGCATGGCAATAATATTTTTAAATTATTTTGAAGACCCAGTTCACCTTTTCATAGTGGCTATACCATTTCAACCAGAGTGCATAACACTGGAATTCCTCCACATCCCCTCTATCACTTGTTATTTATTCACTTATTTTGATAGCAGTCATTTTAATGCGTGTGCAGTGGCATCTTGCTGCAGTGTAAACTAAGATCACAGGTCACATCCACATCCAAGAGCCTGTAGACTTGAACTTTGATTTTGGAGCTTTGTGACTGTGGAGAGATGCAATGTTGTAGATCATAGGGTCAAAATTATCTTGAGTTTTCTTTGTTGTAAATGACAAATACATCCTATATAACAGATTTCTCTACTGCTTTCTAGTCCATATCCTTGTTGGCCTGCCTCCTCTCTTGTGACCTCTTTCAAGAGTAGGTAGCATGGATCTGTGTTCCTGGGGCACGGCCATTCATATTTGTTATAGAATAAAGTATTTTTTTAATTCAGAATTTTTATTTTAAGCACATCAGCCAAACTGTACTTTTTTATTATTAATAATATTAATTATTGTTATAGGCATTATTATACAGAAAATAAAACAGAAATAACTTCTAAATATATGAAAATTAATGAGCATGGGTGTGCAAGTAAGGCATATAAGTACTGATAAGTATCACTGTTTTTTTTTTTTGCACCTGTTGAGTTGTCAAACCTGTTAGATAGACAAACAAAAATTTAGAAGTCTGTCATCTTTGCCGGGCGGTGGTGGCACACGCCTTTAATCCCAGCACTCGGGAGGCAGAGGCAGGCGGATCTCTGTGAGTTTGAGGCCAGGCTGGACCCACAGCCTCCAAAACAATACAGAGAAACCTTGTCTCGTAAAACAAAAAAACAAACAAAAAAAAACAAACAAAAAAAAGAAGTCTGTCATCTTTTTTATTTTCATGCTATCCATGCTTCCAGCTGAAAGAGTCTTTGACCAAGCAACATTTTTCACTAGGTCCTGTGTCAGCCATAGACAGTATAATTCATTTTACTAACTATATCATAATATTCTCAATATATAGGCTTATTATGAAAGTGAACAACAGGAAAGCGAGCTATAAGACAGTAATTCCATATCCAACCAGTGTCATTACCTAGCCCCAGGGTTTGAATGGGTGGTAGAATAGCCATTCTTAATCTCCAAAGTCTACAATGAATAGAAAATTTTGTATGAAAATTATCTTACCTCAAAGTGATCAATTACCACATTTAATGCAGTTCCCTTCTTTTAAATTTGTTTTTTGATTATAACATAATTATACCACTTCCTCCTTCTCTTTCCTCTGTTCAAACCCTCCCATCTATGTCACCCAACTTGCTCTTTGTCAGACTCATGCCCTCTTTTATTTTAATTATGGTTACACACACACACACACACACACACACACAAACACACACACACACACACAATTTCCCAGTCTGTGTAATGTTACTTGTATGTATATGTAAAATGGACAGTAGTTACCTTCCTAATATCATTATTTTTATTTACCTATAGGAAATGACTCAAGTTGCACATTATGTACTATCATTGGATACAACTATAAGTCTATGATAACATCCTGAAATATAGAATAGAGTCAGTCCACATTTGTTTTTCTTAAAACCAAATATCCATTACAATAATATTTATTATGTAATTATGCACATGCTCAATGAACTTCCAGAGCTTTGAAAATACTTGGGATGTAAACTCAATGTGTTACACTACCTATATTTAAAAGGCTCTATATACAGCTTTGGCTAGTGGTTACCATAGGTATAGAATGTGTCTATTGTCATGGAAATTTCCAGTTGGCAGCAGTGTTCCAAGCAGGTGTATCTCCTTATGTTTTGTTCATTTTGCTTGTTGCTGTTTGAAACATTATCTCTATGCAGCCATGGCTGTCTTGAAGCTTGCCATGAAGATCAGGTTGGATTTGAACTCACAGAGATCTTCCTGCCTCAGCCTCCCCAGTTCTGGGATTAAAGGCAGGTGTCATCACACCTATTTTTGCCCCTTTTTAGAGATAAATATTGACATTATTTTCTTAAATTGCATATTTAAAGGTCAGTTTGATGGGATTCAGCAGGGAAACATGATACCCATGGCTCAGTATTTGGAGCATTTGTTTGTAATGCCAGTAGGAGGAAGGGGCAGACAGAGATTTGCTTAGCTTGTGATGATCAGCTACTGTTGCCACCCCTTAAGAGTAATTGTCAGCTGGTTTAACCCCCAGAAACAACTGACCTGACAGCTGATGCCTGGGATTCCAGCATGGGACTGATCAAGACCACCTGAATGTGAGTGTCAGTGAGGAGGCCTAGGTAATCTATTGACCCTTGGGTAGTAGATCAGTATTTATCCCAGGTATACAAATTGACTTTGGACTCCCATCCAACAATGAGAGATGCACTCTCACCCTGAACTCTTGGGGGAGGGTCTAGGCCCTGTCCTGGATGAAATGACAGACTATGGATACCCCCATGGAGAGCCTCACCCTCCTTGGAGAAATGAGGGGATATTGGGGGGGTTGGTGGGAGGGCACGGGAGGAGGGCAGGGAAACGGAGAGGGACCTGGAATTGACATGTGAAGCAACCTTGCTTCTAATTTAAATTTAAAAATAAAAAAATAAATAAGTAAATTAAAAAAGTTAAAAGAAAAGAATAATTATCAACGCTCAATAAGGACATTATAATACTTCATAATCTCTACTTGGGACTATTTTCCAGTCTCTTAGTAGCTGAGGCAAAGACAGACACATGCATAAGGATTCAGATGTTGTCATTCACAGGATGAAATATTTCACAGAAATTAGCTGTTAACACATTCTTAGCCTTTGGATTGATACAGGCTAGTGTATATTTAGCTAACAGTCACAAAAGGAAAAGTTCTATGTCAGATACAAAGGCTCAGAGTACAGGGTTATTAAATGAGACTAAAAATAAGCAAAGATAACTTGATTTCATGGTCTAGAACATCCCATCTCTCTCTCTCTCTCTCTCTCTCTCTCTCTCTCTCTCTCTCTCTCTCTCTCTCGCACGCGCGCACACACACACACACACACACACACACACACACACTCCCCTATGTATTTATCATACTCAGAAGGTCAGAGAAGGTAGATGGTACAAATTCATAGCTCTGTCAAACTGAGGAAACATGGACCATTACCCAAAACTTGAATCACATTGTGCCAAACGAATCTCAGCATCTGCTATGAGATTTATAGAAAAGCTTGGCAAATCTTTTGAGCAGGAGCATTTCTTAATGGAGAGTGAAGCTATTTTAAGGTTAATGAAGTCAATTGGGGTATCTTTATACTCATAAAGAACTAAAGAAGAATGCTTTCTGTGCCAAACAAACTACCTCAGAAAATGCCAACAGCAGTCCACTTACCTTAAAGCCTAACGGTTTAGGACTCCAATGTCTTACAGATAGGAATCACAGTTCCTGGTGCTGTAGAATGGGAGACTTAAGAGTTTCAGAAAGTTTTTGGCCTAAAAATTGGTCTTCATCTCTGGGCCCAGTCCATATGTTTCTGTAATTCTTAGATAAAAATAAACCCTCAAAAGATATTTGATGAGCTGGATGAAATATAGCATTTCCATCTAAGTTTCTAAAATATAAAGGAGGCATCTTTGTGACATGCCAAGAATTTCTAAAGTCAATACGATGTCAAACTAGTAGTGTGATGTCTGTTCCCTCTTTATCACGTTAGGTCCTGTATCATATTGCCTCAGGAATAAACGGTAGTCTTACTTCTTAAAGTCTTCTTCCCACACACACCTTTCTTCTTGACTTAGCATTTGATCATATGTCAGTATTCACAGTAGTTTGTATTCTGTTACTCAAAAATGTGAAATAGGCTTGCAAAGCATGGACATTACAACTTAATCACCCTATGGACCGCATCAGCTGTACCATGGAAATAATCTAGTACAAAACCCATGCAGAGATGATAACTTGATTAGGATTAGGGTATGTATTCTGATATTTAATGTCACAGACACATTTTAGCCATAATCATATAATCTGTTGAATGCTTCCTGAACTGTGTTTGCTTTGTTTAGGCTGAAGTATGTAAATATACTAATATATTGCATTATCATTTCGATCATTTTAACAACTATCCAGGTCAGTGCTATAGCTGGATCCAATTTGAAGAGAAGAAAATAAAGTTTACAGGAGGTCAATGAGTTTGAAAGTCACACACTGGAATATTCCTGAGGTAAAATTTGAGCTCAAGTTAACTCCAGAACTTGAATTCTCAACTACCGAATTGCATTGTCTGAAGTACTCTTTTCATTTCAGAGATATTAGTAGGACAATGTAGAATAATTATAACTTTAATTCATATCAAATAATAATTACCCATTTGATCATAATTTCATCAAAACCAAAAATGTAATATTGCTGCCAAAATGGTGGTAAGAATATGTCTCTCACTTGTTTTATCTAGGAAAAGTTATTCTGTGTTTTAATTTTCCTGTGTTTAAACAAATACATTATTGGAAGGGGAAACTCAAATAGTATATACTAAAAATGCTTTTTTTTTTTTAACTGAACTATCTCTCCTCCGCATCATGGTTGTATATTGAGGGTTTACAGCTAAAAGATAACAAATCATGCAGAAACTGGTGTTAATTTTGGTCTTGTTTCTTCTTCAAAGTCAAGTTCCCACTTAATTGTTCTGAAATTTAAATAATTGCCCAGTTATCAAAAACAAATCTCTAGATGTTTTAATTTGATGACCATGGGCAAATGTATCCATAGAGCACTTCTATCCCAACCAATTTGTTTGGAGTTCTCCCTTTGGAGAGCTTTCTTTAACCCTGTCACTTGGATAAAGCTGTCATTGTCAACCAGAGAGCAGTGGCATTGCCAAGGATGAGGTACTGGTAGTGTAACCTGTCTCTTTCATTTACCAATTGAATTGTCCTGGACACTTATTTCTGTTCCAAGAATAATAAAGAGGAATTCTGGTGCTTCTGGGTGGATTTGGTCTCTATGAGCTGAGACAAATCCAACAAAACTCAGAATGTAAAATCATGAGGGATTGATTATTACAGCCATTGGTTTTCACCCATCCGCTGAGGGTGCATTTAGTTACAATGAAGAAGAGTCTTTATACATAAACCACTATGTTTACTGGAATTACTGTTGATGCCTTTATAGTTAGACTACAATTTGTAAATGAAATTAATCTTAGAAATTGTCATTTTCAGAGATTAAAAAGCAGGCCCAAAGTGTTTAAGACTTATCCAGGGTCTATCTGAAATTCATAAAATAACACCAATCTTCAAATATTTCACCAAACAGGGCTGGCAAGATGGCTTAGAGTTGAACACAGCTGATGCAAAGTTAATGGCCTGCATTGAGTCTCAGGATCCACACAGTAGAAGGAGAGAGACAACTTCCATTAGTAGTCCTCTGACCTCTATGAATGCACAGTGGCATGTGATTCTACAAATAAACACCCATGCACACAATAAAAATTAGAAAAAGATACTATATTTTCACCGAAGAGAAATCCCAACTTTCTAAAAGTGTATAAAACTTAATTGCATTTTAGGATTTTCCACACCAATTTCAAGAGTGGAGAACCCTCAAAAAACTAAAAATAAATCTACCATATGACCCATCTATATCATTCTTTGTCATATACGCAAATAACTAAATATTCTATTTCACAGCTACTTGCTCAACTACAGTTTTTAAGGAAATAGTAATTCTTATTTAACATAATGAGTGACCAGGACTTTATGAGTGCAAGGACTTCAGTTTTTAGTTTGTGGAGAACATTGTCCCAAAGGTGGCAATAAATCAATTACTTTGTGAGTACGTCCATTTGTATGGTGACTAGGCCACTGAAGTGAACCATGGCATTCATTTTTCTGTGGGATTGAGGCTAATTTCAAACAGGAAAGCGTCCTATTGAGTAGAACCTTGTTATCACAGATATAATTTTCTTTCTGGTTTTTAAGGTTGTTAAAATATCATTGAATCTTTCACTTTTGAAGTTTCACATATTAATTAGTTCTATATCTTTTTATTTGTTCTTTAAAGTGAATGTACAGGAAGATTTCTATCTTATTCTTCTGGAGTTAAAATTTATAGAAGATATTAATTTCTGACATTCTTCAGCCCTTCACTGCACATATTCTAAATGAGCTGTCTCAGGCATTTCTGCCACTTGTAAGTAAGCAAACCCAGAAATAGAGGTTTAAAAGATCAGGGTGATCTACTGACATCAAAACAAAATATTGCAGCTTATTCAATGTTCCCTGCTACAGCTTCATTCAGAGGCTGGCTTCATGGTTCTGCTCTGTCCCCTGTGACTTCTTATTCATATAAGTTGTGCGTTGTAATAGTGGGGAGGAGACAAAAATATGTGATCAATATTGCACTGCATAGTGAAAGGAGCACATGATTTGAATTGAAGCAGTATGCATCATTCCGGACAGGCAAAGGCAAGGGCAATGTAACTTGTTTAATCTCTTTATGTTCAGAAGCATAACAGAGATTTAACCTGGGGCTGGACACATGACTAATTAGTTAAAGCACTTGTTGGGCAAGCAAAAGGACCATAGTTCAGATCTCCAGAATCCACGCAAATGCTGGGTGAGCATGGTAGCCCTCCTGAACTTCCAGTTTTAGAAAGTGGAGACGGGGGAATCCCACTGCGAGACAGCTAGTGAGATCAGTTGCATAGGCAGCTTCTTGTTTTGACTGAGAAACTCCACCTCAAATAAAAAGGTGGAAGAGCAACCAGGGTAGAGTCTTAATATCAACCTTGACCTCCACACACATGCACATGTGCACTCACACACGCAAACATACATACAAGCATTCACCACACATATACACATGAAAATACCCATTCAACCTACTCACTGTAAAAGTGGTTATAGATAGCCTCAAAAGATGAGTTCAAATGAATATGTTCGATAATCTAAGAAGTGATATACATAATTCTATATTAGTTGGGAGTTAAATGCTGTTATTTACAGACTGAATCTTCATAAAGGAGAAGGTGTTGTTTATTTATCTACATTCTTCCACTGTCTAGCAGTATCTAGCCCATATTTGTCTATTAATAAACATAGCAAAATGATATGTAAATAATAAAAATGCTAATGGTAATAATTTGAGGAAATGTATATTGTTTGTAATGCATGTAAAAAAAAAGGAAGGTTTTTTTTGAAAAGATGGCTTAGCCTGTAAAGGTACATGCTCCCAAGACTTAAGGTCTAAATTTGAATCTTGTAATCCACATGGTAGGATAGAGCCAACTCCAGAAAACTCAGATCTGCACATGCATGCCCTGGCATGTGCATACACAGCAAATAAAAAAAAGGGAAGAAATAGTAATGGGTAGGAAAGTATTTAAAATGGAGAAAAAAAACTGTGTCTGAATCTGGACTAATAATCTACCAATAAACCATTTAATGCATCTCAAATTCCACCATGCTGTTGGGCTACCTATCCACTGTTTCACTTGAACTTTGTAGCTTTGAAGGCTTTGTCCCTTTGGGAAATCTTTCCCAATTTTTTAAGGACATCAAAGAGAAATAGGATGGGCTTAGAACTGCATTTGCTAGAAGGCATTTACACCATGTAGCAACTATCCCCATGTCTCCTAATTCTGAGTGTGACCAGGGGATCTACACTATGGATGGAGTTCTTATAAACCGCCACAAAAGAAATAAAAATCTTTGCTGCTTTAAGTGTGCTCTGTAGTCCTATAAAAATCAATGACACTCGTCACAGGAAACATGGCGCCTTAGGCACATGTGTTTTTACTCTGGAGCTTCTTTCTGTAACTAAATGCAATTAGATGTCACATGTCCCTGATTTATGGCCATTTACAAACAGTAAAAACTGCCAGGATGTGCATAGGCGGCACAATTTGAGATGATTCCCGCTGAGTCGGGTGGGAGGAAGACTTTCAGCCACACTACTCTCAGTAGTGTCTTCTGAGAACTGTCGTCGACAACCCGCAAATTCCAGCTACAAATCCTGCAAACGGTACCGCTGGGAAACAGCACTTTAACTGATGGTCTGGTATTTCCAAAAGATAATGTCACCATGACATTTTCAGTCTTTTAATATCGTTTTATTGAGTCCCTGTGGTACCATTCTGGAGTTGGGTCCCCTCGAGCTGGGAGAGCTGCAGTGTGTTTTTCCTGGTCCCCGTGCTGTCTGGTACCTAGCAGACTGGGCCTTCAATATAAACCCCAGGCTCTCAGACGGAGGGAGGCCTCTTGCTGCCCATGCCTCTGCAAGAGAAATGAAGCTTCCTGTAAGTGAAGGGAAGGTTCTCTCAGTCGTGGAGTCTGCAACAGAGGGATGTTTACTATTTACAACTCTCACTTGAGCAGCCAAGCTCATCTCATGTCACTGTAGATGAATAGAAGGCAGCATTGTCCCCATGGGATTTTATGATGTCTCTATGTAAGTCTGTCATCTTCTTTATACCACAGAGATGCCACCTCTGTCAAATGTTGAATTTAAGGATAAATGAGGTACTATATGTATACCATAGTCTAATACATAGCAAACGCTCCACAAATGAAACCTGTAATCCATTAGTTCACTCATATTTCCTATGTACCTTAATTCTTACCCTTCTTTAGCTGCCACCACCCTGCTCTAGTTCAAAAGCTTCCTAGATTATTTCCTGATTTAGCCCCGGGAATAGCCAAGGAAATTCTGACTAATAGAATGATATGTGAGTTAAATGTGGACACACCCAGAAGAAGCATTTCAGGTAGTGTCGTGGACTGAATGAAAAACTGTCCCACATAGGCTTAGATATTTTAATACTTGGTCCCCAATTGGCAGGGCTATGTGAGCCAGTAGTGCGCCTTTGCTGGAGGAAACACATCACTGGAAACATGCTTTGGGAGTTCATAGCCTTACACCATTTCCAGTTCCCCCTCTCCTTGGTGTTTGTAGCTAAGATGTGATCTTTCAGCTTCCTGCTCCTGCCACCATGCCTGTGACTTACTGCAATGCCTCTCCACCAGAATGGACTCTTACTCCTCTGGAACCATCAACCTCGAATAAATGCTTTCTTCAATAAGTTGCTTTTGGTTGTGATATTCTTATCACAGCAACATAAATGTAACTAATACTGTGAGAGATGAAATAGCAAAGAAAAGAAAATACCCGACAACATGAGCTTTCAGGAAGAAAATGTGGTTCTCTGTCTTTAGAGAAAAAAATGTTATTTCTCCTATTTTCAACAATGGGAAAAGGCTTTTGATGAGAATTCTTGATATAGTGACCACAAAATGTATTATTTCTTTCTTCCTTGGTGTCTGCCAAAGACAGAATGTGTGGACTGACCTCCAAAGGAAGCGTGACAGCAGCTAGCAGAGCATCCTGGGTTCCACTACCAAAATCACATGGTGACTTTTTAAAAACCAAAACAAGTTGTTTTTGAATCCGTGTCAAAGCAAGGAGGATGCCAGAATGAGGTTCTCGTCTATCAAGTCCTCACACTTTATTAGTAATGAACTGAGTATACTACCAAGGCTTACTCATCCCAAATTGGCATTTTAACCTATTGGAGTAGAAAAACATCAGGACTGAGTCAAATAGAGACTAAACTCCCCAAAGTGAGAGCCATCACGGGGCTTTGTGAGAGCCTCAGAAGGAAGAGCCGCGTCTGTAAGCCCACAACTCAGCTGCACAAAGTCAAGTTAATTATGTTCTTCATAACTTCTGCTTCTTTTTTGAAACAAAAATATATTTGTTTGGGCTTTCCATAAGCCTAACCTCTGGGAGAAAACACATAGAACATAGATTTATTCTACTTTTTTTAGGCTGTTAATAAGCTGCTTTCATATGGCAATGAGCCCTTTTGTCCCCTTTCCAAACTGCTCTTAAGCAGTTGAAGTTTAAGCTTCCTTTGCCCTCCACAAAAAACAAAACAAACAAACAAACAAAAAACCCTGGCTTTTGATGAAAGCAATGATTTGATGGTAAAAGAGATTTTTTTTAGCAAGAGAACTTAAAAGAAGAAAGATTTGTATCTATAGAGAAAATGTTATTTTAAAAGCAGATAGCAAGGAGGGCTGCTTTTCCCTGGGGCTGGAGTTCTAAAGAGAGGAGACATGCACAGCTGCACTGCCCATAGGAGGCGGGACTGACTTCAAACTGCAAGTCAATCCGGACCTCCTAGGAAGCCTCACATACCCCAAGCCACAGACCACACCTGGGGACACTGTTCAGATGCCTGGCAGGGATGGAGATGGGCACTATCCTTAGGTCTACCAAGATGGCTGCTTGTCTGACATGCTAGACTTCACAAGAGTTTCCTGAAGGGCCAGCTCCCATCATGCATCTCTGAAAGTCCATTCAGCAATACATAAAAGCACCTAGACGGAACTAGTAAAAGTCCTTTGATTTAGGGTACCTATTAATGATGTCTCACTCAAGTAACTTATTTGGGACTAGTCTGTGGTTCCTTGTAAATGATTACAAATTGCATAACAAATTAGACTGAACAGCACTCTGCAAAATATGAGAGTTTCATTATTATATATTTTCAAAGGAAAATTTTCAATAATTATTTTTCTAACCCCTAAATATTGCAACATTTAGCATTCAGTTTTTAAAAACGGAATCACATATTTGGCTTCTAGACATATTTTGGCTCTAGGAAGCAAGATTCAATCTTTAACAGTCCCATTGCAAAGTTCCTATTTTCCAGCTACCAAGAAGCTCCTACTGCAGAAGACTCTTGTGCACTGTGAAAGATAATGAATCAGAATGACCATTTTGATGGATTCCACACAGGAGGAGGGTAGGAAAGCAAGATCTCCTTCCTGATAGGATGGATGTGTTTCATATATACACAGCTTCTCTTCAACCCTAAGCAGGTTACCTTGGGCCAGCTCCTATTGGACAGCCAGCACTGGGCTTCCTTTCTTGACTCAGAGAACAAGATAAGCCCATGAGATGATCCTATGACACTTTATTAGCATTCTCAGTGGATTCAAAGGACACAAGAAGTCCCAGGATCCATTCTCAGCCCAGAAAAATTAAGAACTAGCTGTATGAGAGGGAGGAAGCCCTCAGTGAAGTTCTGAGTGACTGTGCATTATTGACATGGGCATAGCCATACCAAGGATGTCAAGGCTTCAGACATGCAGGAAATTGGCAAAGCAGTTACCCATATGGCCCTGCCCAAGGGAAAGGGTAAAAGTTTCCTCAGGGGTCTCAGTATGAGTGTTTATGAATGATTGACTAGCATCTACATAGACTGGAAATTGCAACTTCTTCCCAGATGTTTACAGCCTGAGATGCTCCCCTACAGAGACCTCCTTGCTCCCCTACAGAGACCTCCTGTGGAAACTAATTACTCCTCCTGTGCTGAACCTAATAAACACCGTGGGGTTCTAGGTTGCAGTGGCAGTGGTAGCAGATTCCACTTGACCTCAGTTTCACTGTCCCCATGTTTGTGTGTCTGTCTTTTATTCATTTTCTTGTTACCCTCAGCCAGGGTTCCTGGGTTCAAACCATGAAGACTGCAGCAACCTAACAATATTTATGTTACTCTTCATGCCTGCATTACCTATATGCACGGGTGCACGTGCGCGCGTGCGCGCGCGCGCACACACACACACACACACACACACACACACGCACGCACACACGCACGCACGCACGTTAGCAATTTCTCCATTCCTGATGAATAATGAATTCAAAATAAAGAGTTCTAGGAAGTGGGCGTGGTGACAAGCCCCAATCACTCAAGCATCTTTGGAAGACAGAGGCAGTGGTCACTCTGTGACTTGAGTCCTTATATCAAACAAATAAACAAATACACAAGAGCTTCTCATACACGATATTAAAAAGAAATCACTACATATGGAGTGGGTTTGCTCAAGGTGAAACAAGTATTACAAACAATAGAAATTTTTTGCATATCTCTAGGTGAACCTTCCCAAGAATCCTGTCACCACTATCTTTAATTTCCTATAAAATGATGTATTTTCCCCTTCCTTGCCACTGTGACTGGATGTCACATAAAACATACAGATAACAACAAGTAAATGCACAGACCCAGCCCTTCCCCTGTTTACTGAGCCTGGCTGAATGGACTCCTACTTTGTCTTGAACATTGCTCTTCCAAATGATACTTCTGCACTGGAAGCATGATTCTTACTCTACACAGCATTTGCCCTGTGTTCCCTTTCCTCTTCTCATTGCATTCCTAGGGATTATTAGCCACATCCTTGGCCTCAGAGCTCGCTAAAATGCTTGTGATATCTTAGCCCATAATTGCAGCTCTAAAGATCTTATAATTATATTCGACAGTTGTGTCCTACAGAAATTTTCAGCTCAGTGTAGCTTACCTATCGTTAGTTTTTTCATCGTCTGTCTATGTAAACCTGCATCTCTTGACCTCCCTAGCTTGGTGTTATCCACACATTCCTCTCATGGTGGGATTGATGTGGCTGCAAACAGAAAAGAATGTTCCCCTGAAGCCAGGCCCAAACCTGAAAGACAAGTATGTTGATGCTAACACAGACAACAAACTTGGGGGCATATGCACAACTAATAATCAAGTGTGAAATGAATGCTGTGGAGCAGAAGTGGGATACCTGGCTAGATGCCAGAACCAAGGAGATTCACAGCCAAGAATCTGAGCGCCCAGAGAGTGAATGTAAGAGAGGAGATCCAGGAGAAGTGACCGGACAAGAAGCAGTGAATGGAGACAGATCCCTGAGGCCTGTGGCACTATTCGGGTAGGGAAGGGACAGTCTGTGCTTTGTGAAACACATCCCCCACTTTCTCTGGAGAAATGAAACTATGCTGTGAGGAAGAAAACTCAGGAACATAGCCCATGTCAAAGAGTAAAACATCAGGGAGTGAGGTCTCCAACCCACGCCCTTTAACATAGATCCCAAGTCACTCTCTGTACCCATACTTTCAAATAAAGGTGAGTGTATCTCTTAAAATGACAGATTTTTAACTACAGAGAAACCTGTAGCAATGTTCTCATCTGCCCTCTTCCATCTCAACTTGTATCTCTAAGACTAAGAGGACCATAATTTTAGCACAGAAATCCCTTTTATCTCTCAATAGAACTTTTTTTTTTCAATGAAAAGTAATCAAAATTAAATAGAAAAGGAAAGCTGACCTATTACTCATAAGGCCAAGACTAATTCATTCTGCCTTGGGCTTTTATGACTTTGCTTTATAGAAAAAATTTCCTAGTCAGAACCCAAGAGTGTTCAACACCAAATGTCACAAGAGAAGAGACAAAAATACTCTTCAGTCTTTGATATGAGTCTAAAAACACTTGATTTAGAGGTGATTTGTATGTCCATGGCTGTCCTCACACACACCACTTCCAGTGACATCAGGAGGCTGGTTGTTGGGAAGTGACTGTATCACGTGGGATTTGCCCTCATGAACGGGATTAGTGCCCTATCCAAAGATCCCAGAGAGCTTCATTGCTAATTCCACCATGTTAGGATACAAGGAGACTGTCTGGGTTAAGGTTCCTATTGCTGTGATAGAGCAATATGACTGTAAGCCACCTGGGGAAGAACAGGTTTAGTTCACATCCTTCCCCACCATAGCCCATCACAGAAGAAAGTCAGGACAGGGACTCAAGCAGGATAGGAACCCATAGGCAAGAACAGAAGTCAAAGCCATGGAGAACTATTTCTTACTGTCCTGCTGTCCATGGCTTGCTCAGTATGCTTTCTTGTAGCATGCAGGACCACCAGCCCACGGGTGGCACCACCTGCAATGGGCTGGGCCCTCCCTAATCAACCACTAATTAAGAAAATGTACTACAGAATTGCTTGCAAAACAATTTTATGGAGGCATTTTCTCAGTTCAGAGTCTCTTTTCCCATATGACTCTAGTTTGTGTCAAGTTGACATGAAACTAGCTAGCACATTAATGCATCACCCATGAACCAGAAAAAAGAGGCCTTCAGTGGATGCTGAACGTTCCAGAAGCCTCATCCTGAACTTCCCAACCTCTCCAACTCTGAAAAATCAGTCTCTTCCTTATATGCTGCCCATTGAACGGCACTTTGTTTTCACAGCCCAAATGGACTGAGGTATGAGACATACATTTTTGACAGTTCAATTTTTTTTAGAATATTATGGGCTGTGACTCTTCAGTGAAACACTTGCAAAGTGGTAATTTAATGAAATAGATGAAAAAATTGTAGAATGGCGCACCATTTAAAAAATAAAACTACAAATTGGGTGCAAACTAATCACCAATATTTTCCATAATGGATGCTTAGGAAGGCAAATGCAATCTTATTCTTCTGCATTCTATAAGTTACAATAATTTATGACTTTTAATGTGCTTAGGAAGGTGGCAATCTTCAGAAAAGTTGGCCATTATACTGTCTCAATTGCTAAAAACTGCAGTGTGGGATAAGTCTATGAATGAACAATTCTGATTGGATTTTTCCCTTGTTTTTATAGGGAAATTGGACTACTAAATAAATGCTTAAAACTAAATTGCATTTCTCTACTATACAAAATTTATTTTGACATAACTTTTGCTTTACTTTTAAAACCTATAAACAGGAGAGTAACATTACAGAACTGATGAAAGCATAAACAACCAAATCGATCAAACTCTAGTACAGCAACTCTTATTATCAATGTTCATGTGTGTGTGCGCGCACGCGTGTACATGTGCACACTCACACAGTGCATGTACTCTTTTCCAGTCTTTTTTCATGTTTTATTCGGTGGTAGCATATAATTCTATCAGTTAGATATATTACAGCTTAAACTGCTTTTTCTTTTGCATTTAAATTTCCCACTTCTATTATAAACACAAGCTATTAAAATGCATGATATCAGTGACTTCCCCAGAGGAACAGAGTATTACTCTTATAAATCCCATATAAATATAAGCCTGAATTACTTATAATGATTTCTTTGGATGCAGACACTGATCTTCATCTCACAACGAAAGTGTCATGAAACCTTGAAGAAGCTCCTTACTAAAAGGCTTGGAATCCTTAGTATTGAGTATTATATATATATAAAGGCACACACCTGCAACTGTAATATAATATATCCCCATTTATCCTTCGAATCACTTGGTGAATGGACAGATCATATATCTAAAACACAAATGGTCATCTCAGTAACGCTCAGCAATGATGAGCCTGGAGCTTGACATCAAGCAGACCTAGCCTGAGCTCAGACTCCACTACTCCTGCAGTGGAGAGGACAGCTGTCATGTGCAACTCCAGGAGCACATTCACTTCAGAATCTCTGCAAATGGCAGCTGGATTATAACTGACCATCACTTAGCATAGACAGAGAGCCACTTACCTCCTGGCACTGAACAAAACAGCTTTCCAAGCCACAGGCAAGTCATTTAATCTCTGCTCTTCAGATTTGAACTCTGTAAACTTGAGAGTGGATTATAGCAGAGAATGTTGTAGTAATGTATTTAGCACAGATCCCTAATATAGTAAGCCTACAGTATACATTAGCTCCTATGATAATTTCTCCCAAATGTATATGGTTCAAAAGAAGGACTTAAAAAATAACTTCATTTGCATGCTTCCCCCATCATATGGCTTGTTTCTGTTCTTAGTTACTACATTCATCTAATGAATTCAGAATGGAAGAACACTGAAGAGATGGATAGGATAGGATAGGATAGAATGACAGGATAGCCTTTTGCTTATATTATCCACCCCTGAACCTGAAGACTGATTTAATTTCATCTTGAACTAAAGTTAGCCAATTATTGCTAAACTAAGCATGTCATAATCCAAAAGCTTTTGAGAAATCAGTGGTGGGGAATCTCTTTAGCTCAGAGGGGACTCAGGGAGAGCACAACCAAAAACAGAAGAGTCGGGACTATGCATAGGGCTAGAAAGGAGTAAAACATGCAAGATGGCTGTGTCCAAGAACAGCCATGGAATACCCAGGTATAATGGTATGCTCCCGTTACACCAGCATGCAGGAGGATGCTGAGGACAGAAGGATCATGAGTTTGAAGCCAACCTGGGTGTACACAGTGAATCCAAGGCCTGTCAGAGAGAGAGGGGGAGGGGAGACAGATAGACAAACACACATATATGTTACATTGTACACATGTATGGAACAATAATAAAGAAAAAGAGGCTATCAACTTGAGGGGGCATGAGAGAAGTTTGGGAAGAGTAGCTGGAAGGGGTTAGAAGGAAGAAAGTAGAGCAAGAAAGTGTTGTAAATAACAGCCTATGTGTCCTGTAACTGGCTCTGCAGACCAGGCTGACCGTGAACTCACAGAGGTCTGCCTGCTTCTGCCTCCCGAGTGCTGGGATTAAAGGCAGGCACCACCACTATAACTTAATGAACACTACTTGTATGTCCACTATGTGAAAAATCTTGCAAAGAAGAAAAAGAATGAATATTATCAGATTTATCATCACCTATTCTCATGAAATTTCTCTACTTTCATTAAATCTTGAACATTATCCAGTTTCAGGTCTTGGAGTCAACTCAGATACTTCCTAAAGCAATTTGGGAAGTCTGGAGATAACCAGCTTAATCCTCTCTAGGCTGCTTCAGGAGGGAGGAAGATTCCAATACTTCCTGCCTCTTACACCAGCCTCATAGGGATTAGGAACTTTTATTTAAACTATTTGAGAACTGAACCTAAGGAAGGGATGTGGCAAAGGAGGCATGAAAAGAGTGGTCTAAACCCTCAAAGAGCTAGTCTGTGATGAATTCAAGATGACCTTCAGATCTTCAAAACCAGAGGCTTTTTGAAGCCTTTTCCATATGATGGGATGGATGCTTTGTCTAGCCTAGATACTGGGGGGTGGGAAGTTAGTCCTTCCTCAACTGAATGTGCCAGGCTTTGTTGACTCCCCATGGGAGGCCTTACCCTTTCTGAGGAGTGAGTGTGTGGGGGTTTGGGAGAGGTGGGGGGTGGGGGAACTGTGGTTGGTACGTAAAATGAATTAAAAAAAGATGAACAAGGGGGAATCCAAAGGAAGTCAATGCTGTAAATTAAGAGATGCTTTGGATTTGAACCCTTCTCCACAGGATGACAGTTTAATCACACTGACTTCTCAGCATAAAATGTGGTTCTGCCAGATAAACTTTAACTGTAATTTATTTTAACCTCTGTACTCAGTTGAGGTTTGAGAAGTCAGCCAACTCAACCAGCTTCAATTCAATTTGTTCTTTACATTGGCAAAGTGCTCTTGTCTTACTTGAGAAGCCACAGTAACCATGTGTGATTTTTTTTCGTAAATCACTTCTCTCTCAGATACTGTATATTTGTCACTTCCTCATATTCATTCTTTTATATTTAAGTTCATAGAACATGACTCATGTCTTTTTCTAGAAGGCCAAAAGCTAAGTGAATATGTTTCAGTTCAAGGTAGAAATTAATCTTGCAGCTTCTTTTATGGAGAGTACGAACTAGGCTAATGATTTACTCTAACAGCTTGAGGTTTTGCCCTTGGAAGCTATTTTTCATTTTAACAATAAACAGAATTGCTTTCTGGAAAGAAATAAAAATATATAAATGATACTTGTCATGTCTATATAACATGGTCAAGTTTTCTGCTTCGAGTTCCCACTTTCATATCAGGTAGAATGTTCTCCTCAAGTGGATTAATTATTTCACATCATGGTGGAAAGGGTGTACATTGTGAGACAGACACTTGATGGGCACCATCTGAAGATGGTAAAAACTATAGGCATGACAGAGGAGCACTTGAGGGCAGCTAAGGATATCAGCATCTTCTGACCCACTCAGATTCAGGTCTGGGCCCAGACAGAACAGGCAGTGTGGGAGAGCATCAGTCAGTTTGTTCCATCAGAGGAAGCAATGTGCTCAGTGGGATCAAGATAAGCCTGTCAGGGAGGAACTAAAGACTCAAAGGCAAGAGGTTCATTTACCTCTGAGAAAAAAGAGATCTTTGTCTCTCTAGACCAAATGGCCTTTTGTTTTTGTTTATCTAGAGGCTCTGTCCTCTTTTTTTCTCTCTGTAGACTCGCTTTCCACATGTGGCAATGCAGAGAAGAAGCATGGTGCTGCCCTCGGCAATGTCTCTTTCCTAGTTCTACAGCTCTCATGAACTCTACAGAGCCTCTCAGTTCTAACTTCTTTTTCTTCCAAGAGCTATCTTGATGAAGCTCGGGTTACACATACACTGACCTGAAACCCCTTAGCAAGAGTTGGGAGGCAGATTCTCTCAAAAGGTGGTGTTGGGATGGGAAACGTGATTGCAGAGTAAATTATATAGAAACACAGTAAAATTATTCAGCAAACTTATTCTTGCCCATCTTTTACGTAATTGCAGTCACACATTGAGCTTGATGAAACAGTCGAGAAAGTTCCTGGAAAAGATACAGATTGTCTCCAAGAGGCAGCTATACCAGCCTATTTGCCCCCAATTTTGGACTATATCATTAAAAAAAAGCAGATTAACTAATAAAAAAACTTCCCCAGACAATACGAGTCTACAAAACCCCTGAAATTAAAATGTCAAGGACACACAATGGTCACCTATAAGAGGGAGAAAAAGTGACAGAGTACCTGACATGTGCAAGTTCCCAGAAGCCTGCCCTGTTATGACTCCTAAGCCCAAACCTGCATTCTTCCCACGCCTCTACACACAGACACTTCCAACCTCATCTTTGCCTTGTTAATGACCAGTTCTCTCCACTGCATAGTTGGAGTTGAATTGCATCCCCATGGGAGGAGTATTATAGTCTTAACTACAGAAATACTCTATTTGAAGCCAGGATTATTTCTAAATATGATCACGGTAAGATGAGGCCATACTGGATTAAAACAAGCCTTAAATTCAGGGACTAGAGTCTTTGCAAAGACAGAGGGATTTAGGGACAGACAGAGAAGTCAATGTGATAGCTGAAATGGAGATGAGACTGAAAGAACTATAAGCCAAAAGGTACCAAGGAACACCATTTGCCTCCGAAGATGAGGAGATAGCAGGAAGGATTCCTCCTGGGACCTGTCAGTGAGGAATGGCCCCTGTATACTTCCTGACTTTAGATTTCTAACCAAGAACAGCAAGAAAATAAGTTTCTATTATTTTAAGTATCACTTTGTTATGGAAGCCACAAGATGTCATGCTCAGGAGTCATCACCTCCTTATTTCTTCCCCAGTAACATCAAGCACTGTGTTGGGCTCTTGCTCCACACCACGGCACTGCATCTCATCACCATAGCAACCCTTTCACTACCACAGAAAAATGACATTATTCCATAAACGTGTGCTTTTCTCTCTTGTGCCACACAGATTTTGAAGGCCCAGAAGCCATCCCTGTTTTTGTGTCTCCAGTGTCTGTCCTACAGCAGGAGATTCAATAAGTGCTTAGGAAAAATGAGATAATGACAGTTTCCGGCTGTATTGAATCTACCATGCTCTTGTGTAAAAATGTCCACATCTCATGAAGTCAATGTGTGTAGGTATGACACCCATTGCACCCACATTGTTGGATCTTAGCATCTGCATTAGTGTGTGCTACAGGAAGAAATATGGGGGGGGCAGATAATTGGATACCTGGAAGACACCTTTTCTTTGGGTACACCAAACTCTGGCTAAACTCTAGGAAAATTTTGAATATAAAATAATGAGGAGGAGAAAAGAGGCCCTGGGTTAGTTTTTATGAATTTAGCATTCTAGAAAATCCCTTCGAAGTCAAATAAAGTCATTGTAATTCATGAATTCAGAAATGTGGGCAAATGCAGATGAAGACAAGTAGCACAGGAGCCATTTGAGGCAGGCAGATTCATGGGGGAAATTAGAAGCTGCCATCAGGAGAGTTAATGGAAAGTCTACTAATCCTAACGTTCACCCAGGATAAATGGAATCAGGTGCCTTGGTGTCTCTTCTCCAGTTTGCTCTCAGGTGAGGTCCCCCTCTCTGGAAACAAGGAAGGGGGCTCTTTTTATTACACTCCCCCAGCTCCAGGATGTATTAGCTCTTGCTGTGCCATTTTGAGATGTCTGTTATTTTTGGAGCATGTTTTCTATTTTTCCAAATAAAGGAAGAACTAACAGATCCTCTGTGTGATGTGGCATATTAGCTCACTCTGCTGTAAGTAAGGACTACTTGAAGTCAGACAGTTTTTAAGCTAAGTGGCAGAAATTGTCTGCTGCACTCCGGGGGTGCTAGGCAGTCAGTCTTATCAACACATTTAATGGAATAATTACATTTTGCAATGCATGACCTCATGGTACTTGGGCAGTGTGTGTGTGTGTGTGTGTGTGTGTGTGTGTGTGTGTGTGTGTGTGTGTGTATGTGTGATACTCAAAAAAACCTTTGAATTTAAGGCCAAGATGACAAGTATACTTTGAGAATGAGTCTTGCATTGTTTACATTTACTTCACCAAGTTTTCCAAACTTGCTGTTCCTATCTAATTTACATATTGTATGCAGAAGTATGCTAAGCACTTGATTGCTTCCTACTGTGGTTCCATTTTTGAGATAATCTTAAACCATATCAAAGAGGAGTTTAGGAATAGGTATATAACTGGATCCTGGAAATGAGACGTGAGAGAAATCTCCTGAGAAGCATATCCTTCCCTCTACCACAGTCACAGGAAGAAATGGCCTCTCCTCTGCCTCCGGACACTGTGGTGAGGTGTGAGGCACCTCTACAGTCATCTTGCAACTTGAGAATGAGAGCCTCACCAGGATGGCAGAACAGAGGAAATGGAACACAGGCCCTTCATGGTTTTTAAAACAACAAATCACACACTTTGAAGCCTTCTGTAACCAAGAATTCGAAGTACTAGTGAACAAATGTCCTTACTTGTGTTTAATGTTTATCTTATCTGAAGGCATTCAAATGCCACACTCTGCTTATGATCCTCTGTAGAAATGGGAAGGCCAGTGGTCAGAGCAATCCCAGTGATCCCTTAGGCCTAAGCCAGTGTGAACTGCCTCCTGTGCTTGTGAGTGAATGAATCCCAGTTAATGCCCTGTCTCATTGACAGCCACCAATTTCCGAACATGCTGTATCTGGTCATATTACGACATGCATGGCCTCTAGGTTCAGCATGATGTGGAAACGAAGACTTTAACTACTTTGTTGGTGAAAAGATGATGACAAGGGCAGACAATACACAATCTAGGTTTCTCAGGCTCCAAAGCCAGTGTTCCCCACTCTTCTGCCTCTCCTTGCTGACACGGAGAACAACCATTGCATTGCAGAGAACCCACACTCCCTTCTGAAACTTACTATTAAAGTACTTTATAATTTTAGCAAAGGAGTGATAACTCAAGTGTCTTTTATGAGTTCTTTCTTTGTTTACCATTCTGTTTGTAGCAGCTGTTTAATGGAACTACTGAATAAAATAACTGTGGTTCCTCATTCCTTTTATCCTTGCTGATTTTTTTTTCTCCTGGGATCTCTCTGATTTTGTAAGACCAACTGCTCTACATCCTTGATATTCCGGTTCAATGTGACAGTACCTCAGGGTATAAATCACCCCCCTCTTTTTTTGCAGTTTTCCTTGCGGCCTTTTTTAAATAATAATTTTTATTTAAATTAGAAACAATCTTATTTTGGATATCAATCCCAGTTTTTTTTTTTTTTTGCCTTTCAACTGACATTCACTTTTTACATAGCAATAACGTTAGCTAGGAGTTATTCACCCCTTAATATAATGTAGGCATACTAAGTAGTATGTATTTGATAAACTTTGTTTTCTTTTGTTACTTTGCATACAGGGTTCTGTGAATGCTGAATGGATGGACAGATGATTGAATGCATGCATGAATGGTATTTACAGCTTCACAGATCTGGGGCCGTAAAAACTTCTAAACAAACAAGTATAAGAATCTCTGAACCCCATTTAGCAAGTTATGTTAAAAAGTGGGCATTCAAAACCAGAGTGACAATAATATTGCATATTTTTTACATTATTAAAAAGTGAAAATAAGTATCATTATGTGTAATGCTTAACATCTTGTAGATTACTGGCAGGAATTGTTTCAATCATATCAACCTTTATATTTTCCATTTAACTTACATCAATCTGATACTATGGTTTTGGGAATTCCAAATGCAATTTAGATGTCTTCTGTCTGTAAGTCTGATCCCTCAACAGACTTTATTATATTAGCTCACTGTTTCCCTCCTGGTGACCTAAATCCTGCAAGAATATACTTCCTACTTACCTGAAGTGATCTAGTAAAAATCAGTTCTATGGGTTGATGCTAGTCCTTGCTTAAAAACTGTATATAACAGAGATAAATTACTGTAATTTCTCTAACAGCCCTCCTCTGTGATTATACAGTTCAGATTCCTATTAATGTTTATGCCCAATTATAATAGCCTTTTATTGATTACTCTATTCACCCAGTTTTACAGATTTCTGAAGGGAAATGCCTCAATAGCTAGATTCTAAAAATGAAGGTTAGGGAGACTTCATTTGTTTAAATATAAGCTTTGGAATACAATTCCATATCAAATCTGTCATGTGAGAAGGTTTAATAAGGAATATTACGGAGACCAGTAGGATGGGTCAGCAGGAAAACGTGCTTGCTGTGCAAACCAGGTGATGAAAGTTCCATCCCCAGAACCCACATAAACATGGATTCAGAGAACCAGATTCTGGAGACTGTCCTCTGACCTCCACATACACTTTGTAGCATGTGTGCCCTCAAACACACACACACACACACACACACACACACACACACACACAAAGAAAGAATATAAAGCTGGGTGTGGTTATGGGTGACTGAAACCCCTATGCTATGGGGTGCAGACACAACAGGACGGCTGGGGATTGCTGTCATCTTCCCAGCTCCAGGCTAAGTCACAGATCCTTTCTCAAGGGAGTAAGGCAGAGAGTGCTAGAGCAGGACATCTACACCATCCTATGGCCTCCAAGTACATACAAGCATGCATACCCAGAACCACATGTGTGTGCATTCAGCACATGCATCCAACACACACACACACACACACACACACACACACACACGCACACACACCCTCAGGTTCAGATAATCTGTATTGCATCAGTAATGATGCTTGAAAAATAGCTGTGTTTTCTATTTGATTCACCTTTTTCAAAAATGTTTAGGAGTCTGTGTAAATGAACAAGATAATAGCATGAAAAGATACATTAGTTGAGACAAAGAACACCCAAAGCCAATATCATACATATATTTATGTAGCTCATAGATGGGGGAAAGTAACATTTTCTTTTACATGTGCATTAGCACCTTAGCTAATGTAGAGCTTCATAGCCTCCCACCTACCTATACTTAGAAAGAAAATTGTGAAAAGGAACATGTAACTGCCACTAGTAAGCAAGCTTGCAACAATGACTTTAATTCAGCCTTTCTATACATACTTAATTTGGGACAGTGAAGAAGTCCCTAACCGTATAGATACAAATTATTCTTTTTTAATTATACATGTGTACACAATGAAATATAATTATATCTGTCCATATTTTCTTCCTCCAACTCCTCCCATATCATCCCAACATGTTGCTATTCCTACTTAATTTTTTAAAAAATATTTCTCTCTCTCTCTCTGTGGTGTGTGTGTGTGTGTGTGTGTGTGTGTGTGTGTGTGTGTTCAAGTGCCCAAAGAGGCCAGAGGTGTTGGATCCCCCTGAAAATGAAGTTGCATGTGGCTGTGAATTGCTTGGTGAGGGTTCTATGTTCTTAAGTGTTGAACTACATCAACCAACTCCACCTCCACCCCGTGACAATTTACTAAGTTCAGCGAGTGATGCCCACATATGAATGGGTGTAGAAATGTCCACTGAAGAACAAAAATACTACCAGTGAGAACACCTTCCTAAAAGAATGATTCTCCCTGCCTCTATAGCTATTGACTGCCAAAACTCTTCAGTAAGGGATAGAACCTGGACAGAACCTTCCTAATTTTGACTGGCTTGATCTAGTGAGTGATTCAGCTAGTAATCATGTATAATCAATTTTCACATTCAACCTTAACAGAAAAAGATATAAAGTCATGTGTTCATGGTGTTGTAGAAGGAAGCAAGGTGTTGTACATCACACCCCAGGAACTGATGAAGCTCAGCTTTTCAGTGTAGCTTAAGACTCATGTAGTCTACTGGAGCAAGTTTTAACACTCTGCTTGAGTATCAGTAGTGATGAATGGTGAAGTCCGTTCATTAAGGCACTTAGAATCTTGTTGGACTCCACAATTTTCTGAAGAAAAACTGCCACATCTGTTCATCTTGCTGTAAAGTGTTCAAGTTTTGTTGGCTTTGAACAGGTTAGCATTCTTGAATGTGTCTGAAGACAAAATAATCGGTTACGCCTTTGTCTTTACCAACAAATTATTTCAGACTATTTAGGAAATATTTAAAGTTCAATATGAAAAAATTAAATGATGTCACATTGCAGAAACATTACTGTTTGCATGCCAGTGACTCTTTAATTATTAGTGTGGTATGCTTAAGAATTGAATTTGACAGGACTCAACATTATGATCCAATAGTTCTCAGATAAATGGTCAGCACTGGGATTTTCCCACGTAGTGATTGCTTCCAGTTTCGGTCAATACTGTTATAAGATTAAAGGTGTTATTACAATCAATCTCCATGGCTGGGTGGTGGTGGCGCAAGCCTTTAATCCCAGCTCTCAGGAGGCAGAGGCAGGCGGATTTCTGTGAGTTCGAGACCAGCCTGGTCTACAAAAGCTAGTTCCAGGACAGCTTCCAAAGCCACAGAGAAACCCTTCCTCAAAAAAAAACAAATAAACAAATAAATAAATAAAAATAAAATCAATCCCCACTTACTAACCACACTGCATGAGTCTAACTCACCAAATGGTTCCAAAATTGAGAGAGATACATGTCTACTTCAAAATACACACACACCAAATGTGTACAAATGCTATTGTAAAATGTTCTGAATGATGTAATAATCTTACTGTTAAGATGTCATTATCCACTAAAGAAAAAGGAGAAATGAACATCAATATTCTAAAACAGTCACAGTTTAAAAAATGCTTGAAGAGCTTAATGGAGGAGCTGGAGAGAAGGCTTATTGGTTAAGTGCTCTTACTGCTCTAGAAGAGGACCAGAGATCATATCCCAGTACCCATATCGTAGCTCAAAACCACCTGTAACTCCAATTCCAGAGGATCTGAAGTGTTTCTGGCCTCCATAGGCTCCTGCATGCATGTGGTGCACATATATTCATACATATACATACACATACATAGAAAACTAAAAATATTTAAATAGCTTAATATACAGTGTCTCAAGTCATTTGCAGAAGATATTCAAGGCTAACGCATTTGACGAAACTCATCTCATATGATCTGCCCTTTCTTCAAATTCTTCAGCTTTAAGAGCTTGGGTAATAGCCCAGTCAACAAAGTACTTGCTTTGCAAGCATGAGAACTCAAATGCAATACTCAGAAGTCAATAAAAGGCCAAGAAAGTGAAGACAAGAATGTCTTCCAGGTTCACTGGGCATTCAGACTTTCACAGCTGCGATCCTCAAGCTGGGAAGAGATCCTATCTCCCAAACAAGGTGTGTGGCTTACAGGGAAGAACACCAAAGGTGATTTTTGGTTCACACATGTATGCTCACACGCATGCAGGTGCAACCCCACTCCCACCCCATGAACCCACATATGCATATATATATACATACTCATACATAAATATTTAAGCCTTTAAAGCATCAAAGTATTTTCCATTTACAGTTGTTTGTAATTTTATATTGTAATTAATAACCACTAATCATTGCTCTAATTAAGAAATTAAGAATCATTTAATCATTGGTCTAATCAAACACATTTTAAAAACTATCCTGGTCATTTACACCTTTTGTCTTTAAAATAGTATGCTAAATCTTATTTTTATAGTTACTTATGAAGTAAAGAATTTCTTCACAAAACACACACGCTGTTCTGATTTGATGGCAATGTGATAGATAGTAGATTGTATAGATTCCATAAGATAATTATTCCAACCTTCTGTCAGATGTGGGATTAGTGAATATTTTTTCCCATTCTGTGGGTTGCCTTTTTGTCTTGCTGACTGTGTCCTTTGCCTTACAGAAGCTTCTCAGTTTCAGTAGGTCCCATTTACTAATTGTTGATCTCACTGTCTGTGCTACTGGTGTTATGTTCAGGAAGCTGTCTCCTGTACCAATTCGTTCAAGGGTACCCCCCACTTTCTCTTCTAAGAGGTTCAGTGTGGCTGGATTTATGTTGAGGTCTTTGATCCATTTGGACTTAAGTTTTGTGCATGGCGATAAACATGGATCGATCTGCATTCTTCTACATGCCAGTCTCCAATTATGCCAGCACCATCTGTTGAAGATGCTTTCTTTATTCCGTTGTATATTTTTAGCTTCTTTGTCAAAGATCAGATGTTCGTACGTGTGTGGGTTAATACCCGGGTTTTCAATTCGATTCCATTGGTCTACCTGTCTATTTTTGTGCCAATACCAAGCTGTTTTCAGGACTATAGCTCTGTAATAGAGCTTGAGGTCAGGGATGGTGATGCCTCCGGACGTTGCCTTGTTGAACAGGGTTGTTTTGGCTATCCTGGGTCTTTTGTTTTTCCATACAAAATTGATTATTGTTCTTTCAAGGTCTGTGAAGAATTGTGCTGGGATTTTAATGGGGATTGCATTGAATCTGTAGATTGCTTTTGGCAGGATTGCCATTTTTACTACATTGATCCTACCTATCCAAGAGCATGGGAGATCTTTCCATTTTCTGAGGGCTTCTTTAATTTCTTTCTTTAAAGATTCAAAGTTCTTACGATACAGGTCTTTCACTTGTTTGGTTAGCATTACCCCAAGGTATTTTATGTTGTTTGTGGCAATTGTAAAGGGTGATGTTTCTCTGATTTCTCTTTCAGCCCTTTTATCATCTGTATATAGCAGGGCTACTGATTTTCTTGAGTTGATCTTGTAGCCTGCCACTTTGCTGAAGGTGTTAATCAGCTCCAAAATTTACAAAGAACTCAAGAAGCAAGTCTCCAAAACAGCAAAGGACCCAATTAAAAAGTGGGCTGCAGAACTAAATAGAGAGTTTTCAATAGAGGAGTCTAAAATGGCTGAGAGGCACTTGAGAAAGTGCTCAACATCCTTAGCCATCTGGGAAATGCAAATCAAAACAACTCTGAGATACCATCTCACTCCTGTCAGAATGGCTAAAATCAAAAACACCAATGACAATTTATGCTGGAGAGGATGTGGTGAAAGGGGAACACTCCTCCATTGCTGGTGGGAGTGCCAACTGGTTCAGCCACTTTGGAAATCAGTATGGAGATTCCTCAGAAAAATGGGGATAAACCTACCACAAGACCCAGCAACTCCACTCTTAGGCATATATCCAAAAGATGCCCATTCATACAACAAAGATGTCTGTTCCACTATGTTCATAGCAGCTTTATTTGTAATAGCCAGAACTTGGAAGCAACCTAGATGTCCCTCACCCGAAAAGTGGATAGAGAAAATGTGGTACATCTACACAATGGAGTACTATTCAGCAGAAAAAAATAATGGAATCATGAGATTCGCAGGCAAATGGATGACACTAGAAGAAACCATCCTGAGTGAGGTAACCCAGTCACAAAAAGAGAAACATGGCATGTACTCTCTCATATATGGATTTTAGACATAGATCTGGGGAGTGCCAGCCTACAATCCTATGGCCAGAGAGTCTGGGAAACAGAAACTTCATTTAGCGGCTGGTTAAGTACTGAGCTGAACTCAAGAAAGCCAGTAACTCAAGAAAGCCAGTAACAGAGAGGGAGGACTGATGATCAAAGGGATTAAGACTGGGCTGGTTTAACCCCCAGAAACAGCTGACCAGACAAAGGTTAACTCTTGAATCCCAGGCATCAGCCTGGGAATCCAGCATGGGACTGATCAATACCCCCTGAATTTGGGTGTCAGTGAGGAGGCCTAGGGAACCTATTGAGTCTTGGGCAGCAGGTCAGTACCCATCCCAAGTATACACACGGACTTTGGACTCCCATAGAACAATGTGAGGTGCACTCTCACCCTGAACTCTTAGGGAAGGGTCTAGGCCCTGCCCTATATGAAATGACAGACTATGGACACCCCCATGGAGGGCCTCACCCTCCCTGGGGGAATGCGGGGATAACTGGGGGGGGTTGGGGGAGGGCACGGGAGGAGGGGAGGGAATGGGAGAGGGACCTGGAACTGACTTGTGAAGCAACCTCGTTTCTTATCTAAATTTAAACTGGAAAAAAAGAAAGTTATTTGAATGCATATTAAACATTAATGTAATTTTTGAAAGGTTATATCTGATTTTTTTTACCAAAATAAATCGGGAGAATAAAAAAAATAAAATAAAATTAAAAAAAGATAATTATTCCATTGATTTTAAATGTAACCGTCAGCTGCTTTCTGTAGTAATAACAAAATACCTAAGCTGCGTGATGTATAAAGAACAAAGATTCTGTTTGGTTCAGGGTTTTGGAGGATGGGAAGTCAAAGAGCATGACCAGTACCAGCCAGGCTTCTCTTGAGAGCCTCCTGCTGCTTCAGCTCATGGTGGGAAGTAGAGAGCCTTTTGTGTGCAATGGAAAGAAACAACAAAGAGAAGCCCAAGGCATTATGTTGTGCAGTATTAGTTAGGGATATGTTATGTTCATTTATGCTGTGGAATATTTGCTTAATGATGCAAAGATGTGTTGCATTCTTTTACTTTGCATTTGTTTAACTCTGTAAAGCTGTGTTACTTTACCTGTCTAAAACACCTGATTAGGCTAATAAAGAGCTGAACAACCAATAGGTAGGAGAAAGAAATAGGTGGGTTGGAAGGCAGAGAGAATAAGTAGGAGGAAAAGTAGAGGAAGAAGAGGATGCCGCGAGTCAGCCACTCAGTCACACAACTAGCCACAGAGTAAGAAGGAAAGAAAGATAAATAGAATAGAGAAAGGTAAAAGCCCAGAGGCAAAAGATAAAAATTTAAGTTGAGTAAAGCTGGTTATAAATAAGCCAACCTAAGGCCAGGGCACTCATAATAAGAATAAATCTCCAAGTATTTATTTGGGAGCTGGCTGGTGGGCCAATAAAGATCAAAGAGAAAAAAGAAATGTGAGGATTCAGAAAGCAAAGTCAGCCACAATCTATAGAAGCTAGGCAGTGGTGGCACACACCTTTAATCCCACTACTTGGGAGGTAGAGGTAGATGGATCTCTGTTAGTTCAAGGCACACTGAGTTACAAGAAATGTATCCAGTCCTAAAGCAAAAGAATAGTTTATACAAAGGTGATCTCAGCACTTGAGACCAAACATCTTTAATCTCAGTACTCATAAGAGGTATGCAAGACAGAAGCAAGGTCTCAGAGTTGGCATTCATTCTCCAGTTACAGGGAGGATAGGAAGGCACTAAATTCTCCAGCCACAATGAGAGGCAGCAGTCTGAGGTTTGGTGAGAGCTCATGGAGACAGGATCAGCCCTTTCAGCCTGGGGTAGAGGTAAGAGCTAGTCTCTGGCAGCTTTGTTTTCTGATATTCAGCTTCAAGTTTGAACCCCAATATCAGTCTCCGGGTCTTTTATTTTTTGTGATATAAAACAAAACAACTACAGCATTAATCCCTTTTGAACCATCTCATGTAGTAAAGGCCTTGACTGCAATGGTAATTAAATGTAATATGAGTTTGGAGGGGAAAACCATATGTGACCACAACAATAACTACTGTTAACTCACAACGTCTCAAAGGAGAAAAACAAAAATCAGATGACACCTAATGAAAAGAAAATCAAAACCTTTTCAATATTAAAATTGACTCCACATTGGAAACAAACATTTCATATGGTCTGCTATGTGTTGTTTTTGCTCTTTTGGCTTTTTGGAGGGCCTGCCATCCAGCTTCCAAATAAATCATACACGGAGGCTTATTCCTAGTTATGAGTGCCTGGTCTTAGCTTGGCTTGTTTCTAGCCAGTTTTTCTTATCTTAAATTATCCTGACTACCTTTCCCTCTGGGTTTTCTCTTTCTCTTACATAATCTTACTTTCCTTATTACTCTGTGGTTTGTTAGCTTCCACTTACCTTCTTTGATATGGGAAAAATTCTATCACAAACCCTTAATGAAATGTAAAGACATTTCTACAACATGAAGGTCTTTAAATACTTTAATTAACTGTTTCTTGTGACTTTGTTACTTATAAAAATCAGTGATGTTTTCAGATTACAACTATTAGAATGCAAATATACTTTAATACAGAGGGTGGAGGCTCCATGTTGATTTTACAGACAAGTATCAGAATGTGAATACAAAGCTGTTTGGAGCATCAGAAAACCTTTCTTGTTTTAATTCATGAGCTAGCCCATCAGTTCCTTCTGAAGTGTGGACAGATGTTACAAATTCTGGTGGTGTCCATTCCTGGATTCTGGGCTAACCTCTCTGTACACTTTAAGCTTCATATTGTCATTAGATCTTTTTTTTAAGGTCCTATAATCTTTGTTTTTTTCCTTCTTAAAATCAAAATAAACAAACAACAACAAAAACATGGTTAAAAGATTCTTCAGGGTCTAGAGCTGGAGGAACCATTGTATTTGGATCTTTCCTGATCCAGGGCTATTTTCCAAGCATCTCAGTCAGGCTTCTTAATAATGGCAAACAGAGTTCCCATCTTGAAACCCAAACCCTCAAAGCAGTCAGTTATTTCAAAACTGGAATGCTTTGCTCCTAAAACCTACATTATGGGTGTGTCTATGGACAAGCCTACTGGACAGCTGTTCACCCTAGAAATGTCTTTAAGTATGGTCATCATGATGTTGGCCTGAGTTTACAAAGTCTCAGGAGTAGGAGGCTACTGGAGCCAGAGAAAGGCACCTCTGTCCCAATCCTGGACACAGCTTTTGTCCTGAGAAAACTTATATACAAGCCATATTGGGGTCATCCCCTTGCATGTCTCCTCTGCTTAGGACTCAGCTACCTAGGGCTCCTGTCACCCTGAAACCTTATTTGAGATGGTAAATGCTCTGTGCCAGTTTGTATGAACCGAAGTGACCTGATCTTTAGCTCAATAATTTTCAGATGTTTTTATAGAACATTTTAAAGATGAGATTAGCATTTAACCCAGCACACTTTGGTTAGTAAACTACCCCCTCTACTGTGAGTGGTCCTCTCTTTATCGCTAGGTGGCCTTAATAGAAAAGGCCTCTTCTAAGTAGACCTCCTCAGAACCTGCCTGCCTCTGAGCTGGAATGACTATACTATCCTGGGTCGCCAGGCTGCTAGCACACCAACAGATGTTGGACACTCAAACTGTGAACCAAATTCTTAAAATAAGTCTCTGCCCCACTCCCACCTGATGGGAGATGTCATTTTGAAATCTGTCTCTTATTGGATGTTGAATAAAGCACTGTTGGCCAATAGGGAAGCAAGACAGGTGGGACTAGGAGTCAGGGAGGATTCTGGGAAAGAGAAACACAGGGAGTCACAATGTATCCTCCAGAGGAGTAAAAGGTCGGGACACTTTCTCCAGTAAGAGAAATACTTAGATGGGTTAAATACTTAAGTCAGAGATAGCCAGTAAGAAACAAGCTAACGGCCAACAGCGTCATAATTATTATAGCCTCCTGTGTGTTTATTTGGGACTGATGTGGCTCTGGAACTAGGCTGGCGGGAAGGCTTCACCCATACACTCACCTTAGTCCATCTGTTTCCATGGAGAACCTGGCTAATAGACACACCTACTCACACAATTTCATCCCGATGTAGAGAAGTTGATTTCAGTTCTAGACATGGTGGAGCTAGAACAACCTGCCCCCAATTAAAGGTGTTTGACTCTTCAAAATCTTTGTTTTGAAGACTTTGACTAGTGTAAGAATATTCCCAACTGGTGAAACTCCGGACTGTTGTAATTCAGAACTGAAACAGTGGAGAGAAGCTGGAAGGTAGAGCTAGCCTTGAGAGTCAGGCTGTCAGCATCTCCGAGCCTATTGTGCAATGCTGGCAGCAAGCAGAAGTGAGAACTGCTGTTAGACAGCTCTCTCCTTATTGCTGTGGGCCATTCATACCTGTTGGCTGGTTGAATCTGCCTTCTGGGTCCATAAGTTACATTCCTTCATCCCCACCTGGGGAAGTTGTCCCAATTCAGTTGGCTTAGACAAACTTCCTAGTCTGGCCCAGACTACAGGTTCCATCCCTCTGTTGTTCAACTGCAGTGCAGGCAGGGCCAACCAACTGGATATAAGCAAACAGTGCTCACATTTCCAGTGAACTTCTCACAGATGTCTTCTGTGGCCCTGTGCCTTGGCAAAGGCTTCCTAGAAGATAAGGGGTAAGGAACTTGGTTGTTGTTTTCTTTCATTTCACAGCACACACAAATAAATACATCTGTCAGTGTTAAATATTTGTTGAGTGATCATTTGAAGAGACTAACAAAGATACAGCTAGGGATAAAACTTTCAATAAAATCTGAATTCATAGTGAAAAAAGAGGTCATTGATTTGAAGGAGATAAGGGAGGGATATATGGCACGGTTAGGAGGGGGAAACGAGGAAGAAGAAATGTTGCAACTAGCTCATAATCTTATTTTTAAAATAAAATCTGAATTTAGATATAGAATGTATGTGTTGTGTGCCTGGCATATGTATGACATATGTAGGTAAAACTGTACAACCTTGGTAATAGTGCATAAACACTCATGAAATATGTTATTTGTGATACTTTTACCCAAGCTAGCATGGTTGGTCTTTACTGCATGACTTTTCCAGGATTCTGATATTTTAAAAGATATATTTGCATTAATAATTATCAATATGGAAAAGGATTCAACTCTTGGTTAGTCCTGGGTGATGACTTGTTGGTGATAAGTAACAAAATCCCACTTTACACTACACCATGAAACACTGTTCAGATCACCTCAACAAGTGAACTTTGTTATAGTATCAAAAGGAAAGGAATGCTTAACAAAGTTCTTGACAATTTCTAAACTTAGAACACTAGAAATTAAAGGTGGGAAACTCTCACAATTTAATTAGCAAAAAGAACTCCATAACATTTCATATGTAAATTTAAAAATCAACCCAAATATTATAAGTAAACAACAAAGTATAGCAATATGTCTGCTGATCACTACAGAAAAATAATTGCTGTTACTAATAAACATTGCACAGAAATGGAACCTGACCATCAGTCTGAGTTACAGACCAACCTGGGATGGCAGTAATTACTGATTGTGTGACTTCGGGCTCGAGCCAGTTACTCAGGAGTTCTGTGACTCCCTTTTCTCATCAAGAAATGACAGAGCTCTCCCTGTACATTAAATGAAGTGAATGTTATGTGTCTGACACAATTCTAAGCTCATACTAAAATCATGTAATGAATGATAGTTTTACAATTCTAGCCTAAGAATCACTCACAAAAAATAAATAAAATAAAATAAAACAAAATGTGGCCCTGGAGGCACGAGGTTTTGTTTCATTTGTTCCCTCCTGTGCTTTCAGTTCAGAGAACGATTTCTGCATATGTTATTGCTATGCATCAACAAATAGTTTTAGGGGAATTAACATCTAACAAACATCAAGGACTAACATGAAGACGTGTTTAATCCCCTTATCTCAAATAAATTGATAGTAGCACAGAAAACTCCCGCTTTCTCGCTGGTTTTCTGCAGTACTCATTAGATGTGCTAGCTTGGTGTGGTGAATGAATACTTCACACTTTGCCACTGGCGTTAGGATCTGTGTAAGCCTTTTGAAAAGCAGAACATGAAAAAGAATCAAGAATGTGGAGGCTGGAGGGAAGCTTCAGCAGCACTTGTTGCTCTTGCAGACAGCTCCTGTTTCTGTACCAGCAATGACCTATGTTGGGTAGATAATGACCACCTGTAACTCCAGCTCCAGGATATCTGACGCCCTCTTCTGGACTCTGGGGCACTGCACTGTGGTGGCGCACATGCATCCACATAGACAAACACTCATACACATACATAAAAATAAAATAAATCTTTATAATAAGAACCCGAAAAGGTCTTATTCTATGAAACTAAATTTTATGACATATAATATAATAAAAATAATCCTCAATATGAAAATTATTTGTCTTTAAAGGTATATGCTGTCACATTATTTATAGAGGAATAAAGCAAGGACTACCAAAATTTAGAACTGTGGTCATGGACCATACATCAAATTTTTTTGAAACAATTAATATCTAGTAATTTTTTTCCTCCTGTTGGATTGCCTTGTCTAACTTCAATATGAGGGCTTTTGTCTTGTCTTATTGTGTCTTGTTTTGCCATATTTGTTTGTTGTCTCTTGAAGGCCTGCTCTTTTCTGAAGGAAAATGGAGGGGAAATGGATCTGGAAGAGAGGGAGTGGGGAGCTGGGAGAGGAGGGGAGAAGGGAAACTGTGGTCAGTATGCATTGTATGAGGGAAGAATTTCTTTTCTTTTTTTGTAGTTTTTTAAAAGTCTTTTATATTTTTAAATATAAATTAGAAACAAGGTTGCTTCATATGTCAATCCCAGCTCCCTCTCCCTCTCCCCCTCCCATACCCTTCCACCAAACCTCCCTCCCCCTCCTCCAATCTCCATTCCTTTCCCTAGGGAGGGTGATACCCTCCATGGGGGGGGTGTCCATAGTCTGTTATTTCATCCAGAGCAGGGTCTAGGCCCTCCCCCAAGAGTCCAGGCTGAGAGAGCATCTCTCATTGTGGGATGGGCACCCAAAGTCCATTTGTATGCCAGGGATAAATACTGATCTACTACCCAAGGCCCCAAAGATTGCCTAGGCCTCCTCACTGACGCCCACATTCAGGGCTCAAGACTGGGCTTGTTTAACCCACAGAAACAGCTGACCTGAAAAAGGGGGAGCTCTTGAACCCCAGACTGATGGCTGGGAATCCTGCATGGGACTGATTCTGATCAATAATTTATTTTCTATAAAAACTACAAACATACAACATTGGGGGAAAGAATATAAATTTATGTGAATGATACATTTTCATATAGAAGTCCTATACATATTGGTATTTATAATTTTGTGGCTATCGCTATCTTTAGATTTGCCTTACAAAGAAAGACTTTGAGGCTAGGGAAATGGTTCAGTGGGTGAAACATTTTTTTCCATACAAATGTGAGAACTGGAATTTGATCCCCTACACCCACAGAAATGCTAAGACACAGATGGGATCCACAGAACAAGCTGAACAGCTGGACTGGCTAAGTTGGTGGCTTCCGGACTCAGTGAGAGCCTCAGCCTCGCTTTATAAGATGAAGAGCAGTTGAGGGAGATACATGACATCAACCTCTGGTCTCCATATGCTCACATACATGAAACCCCACACATGAGCATGCACACATACAAAAAAAAAAAAGGGAAACACTGAAGTTATTATAAGTGATTTTATTGGAGGCTAAAGTAACTGTTTCTAACTTTGATTTACTTCTGAATCTTACAGATTTTTCTATAGTGAAGTTATACTTGTTTTAAAATGCAACATTTTTTTTTACCCACTGCTATTCACATAACGCAATGTTATGTACATGGTAGAATATATTGGGCTGGTCGCCAAGCTAGTAGTTTCTTAGAAAATCATTTTGTTGTTGTTGTTAGATAATACGCATTTTAGCTATTTGTTTACTGCTGTGACAAAATACCCCCACAAAAGCAATATACAGAGTAAGGGGTTTATTCTGGCTTACAGTTTGAGGATTATTCCACCATGGCAGGGAAGGATTATGGGCAGAAGCAGGAGTCCAGCATGAATGTAAGTAGAGGGAGAACAGGAAGTGAGGTCAGTCTAAAAGCCCTCAATGCCTGCCCACAGTGATCCCTTTCCTCTGGTAAGACCCTGTCTCCTGAAAGTCCTACAGCCTTCCCAAAGCCACCAGCTGGGAACCAAATGTTCAGACACACAACCAGAAGGGGGAACATTTCACAGTCAAGCCACAACAATGTTCTTCGTCTTGAATTTTATGCCAGTGTGTATAAGCCCATCTACAGTACTGTGGAAGACATTAATATTTGTTTAGAAAGATTTTAAAATTTCTTCCTAAAACAATAACATGTTTGAAGAAATTTGTATAATTTCTGAACTTTATATAATGTGTCATCTTACTATTTTCTTATCGCTCGTATTAAAAATGTCCCTCCCCAAAAGGCAAACTGTGAAGAGATTGTTGTCACTATTTATTTTAATCACATGTGTCACCAAGTGGAAGTTTCTCATAAAATCTGCAAATGAATCTTCAATATTCCAGATTTGGCTTCAAAGATTTCCATACCATGTTGCTTGTTTGCTTTCTTGCTTGTTTTTAATGTGTAGGTGTTTTGCCTGTATTTATCTATGTTTGTGTACCACTTTATACCTGGTGCCACAAGAGGGTATCAGATCCCCTGCAACTGGAGTTATGCATCTCCATCTGGATGCTAGGAACGGGACACAGGTCCAATACAAGAGCATCAAATGCCTTGATCTTTGAGCCATTTCCCTAGGCCCCAATATTGTGTTTTGAAAGTTTCTATACACAGTTTTCTTGTATTTTATAGGAAAAACACAAACCCAAGATCATCCTTATTACTGGCTTCAGAGTTGACAGCAATGAAAATGATAGCAACCTTAGTCATATGCCACACTGGACCATTCAAGCTATGATTTAGAGAACACAATTGGGATACTAGAAATCCAAGGAGAAAAACTTGCACATAACCATCTTTTGTGGCTTTTTTTGCTCTACATTTTACTCTAAACAGTCCAGTATGTTTTGAAACTGTGTATCTGTTTATCCTTGTACTCCTGATCATCCTGTCTTAGTCCCTGGAGATCTGGGATTATAGGTAGGTTACATCATGCTATGCTATAACTTTTAAAAAATACATTTTACTTTGAAGAATCTCATACATGCATATAACATGTTTTGAACAAATCTACCCCACCCCTCCCTTCCATGCCCCCCAACTTTTCCTTCCTAAGTTCATATGTGTGAAGTGGTCCTGTCATGCTCAACACACACTGTCTTATTGCAGACATCCACTACCTCTAGATCTTACACAACACTTCACACCCTCTTCTATAACTCAGCGTTGGAAGAAGAGAATATGATACAAATGTCCCATTTAGAGTTGAGCATGCCAGTCTCTTATTCTTTGCATGTTGATCAGTCATGGATCTCTGTTTTAGTCACTTTTCCTATTAGTGTTGAAAAATGATATAATCTATGGGTGTAAAAGTAAGAACTTAAGGAGCATCTTATTACATGTTCATTTAGCAAAAAAAAATTAGTAGGTTCTCCTCTCTAATTTAGGATCCCATGGGTTTTTGTTCAGGTTGATGGCACCCAGCATGAGTTCAGTCTTACAGAGTGGACTTTAAATCCAGTTGAAAAGCGATTTGGTTGCTCCCACATCAGTCATGCCATTATCATACCACTGCACATATCTTCCTAGGCCAGTTGCTAAAACTCACCGGACTTACATCTGGGTAAGACTTTTGCTTACTTTCCTTGTAACATGCACAGAGCCTTCCAGCACTATTAGCCACTAGAGATGAAACTTACAGGTTTGGTATCAGCTCAGTTTCCCCATAGTTATGCAGTGTGTTTAGCAATAGGGTCTTACTACCAAGTTCTGGAGGGTAACCAAGACCAACAATATTTAGAAGGTTTATGGGACCATAACAGCTAACAAATCAAAAACAGTTATTCCATACCTATCACTGGCCTTTTTCATTTGGTAGTGTGTGGTATCTAGGAAAGGCACTGTCCCATGGTTACAGGGCAACTCCATTTTAATTCCTTTTATACATGCATATGTGTGTGTATGAGTTTGTGTGTATGTGTGTATTTTAGGAGATGTCTCATCTCATCCTAGTCAGAATGACTAAGGTAAAGAAAACAAGCTCTGCCATGGATCTGGATACACTTATTCACCAGTGGTTGAATACAAACTGGTAAGTCACGATGGAAATTAATGTGGAGGTTTGACAAAAAGCTAAGACTAGATCTACCAGCTATAGTACTCTTGGGCATAGTCCCATTGAGCTTTTCATCCTCTATGTAGATCCTCGATCACCCCCATTCATTGTTGATCTATTCACAGTGCCAGGAAATGGAAACAGTCTAGATGTCCATCAACAGAAGAATGGATAATGAAAATGTCATACATACACACAACTGGCTATCATTGAGCTGTCAAGACAAATAAAGTTATGAAATTCACAAGTTAATAAATGAAACTGGAAATAAACATTTGAACTGAGGTAATTCAGACCCTGAAAGACAAAAACCTCATACTTTCATATGCAGAGGCTACATTTGAATATTTAGGTATATTTGATTAAATTGGAGTACCCATAGAGGTAAAAAAATATTAAGGGGCCATAGGGGACATCTCAAGCAAAGAAGGATAGAATACTACCACACAATCCCTTTGAGGGAAAGGAATTGAAAGTGCTTTCCCATTGGCCTAAGGTCTTTGAATAATTTCATGCTCACAATGTATCGTCTGAGCTCTAATTCTTGATTCTTCTCCAAATTTCATTTCTTTTCCTTAACTCTTGCATTAGTTAGGATATAATGTTAACTAAAAATGGTAACTTCAAACTTAGGAGGAGAACTTTAAATAACTTAACTGAATTTAACATATCACACATTTTTCTTACCACAGTCTTTACAAGATTAAGGGAGGTCCCTCTGATCTTAGATTTTTTAGACGAGTTTCTGTTTTCATTTTGTTGCTAGGTATCATATTTCTTCTAGTATCTTTTCTATTTTTCTTAAGTATGTGTTATTTTATTTTTTATTCTGTAAATGTTACTGTTTCCCAGTGCTATTTAATAAACATCCATTTTTGCCATTGTCATTTGCCATACTATCTTTTTTTATATATTAAATTTATATATATTCTTGGGACATGGCTTAGCTTTCTATGCAAACTTGATTTGTTTGTCTATTTTTCATTATTAAATGCTTTAATTACAGAGATTATTGGTATTTTTCATCAGTTTCTTTCTAATATTAAAACTGGTTCTTGTATTAACTTGCTACCAGGTCTCCTAAATCATCCAAGAACTCTGCTGTAGGGATTTTAGGCTAGGTTTGCTGCTAATTACACCCAACTGGTCACTCTCAACACTGGATAAACAGAAGTCTGGGAAATGTGAATTTTTGAGTTTGTGCTGCAGAGCTTAAAGTGATGAGTTAAAGTGAGACAATGCTTCTCCTGACAAAGGATCTCCTTGATCTCAGATCTTGGTGCTTTGTGGCCAACATGATGTTAGTGTTCTGCTGGTGGTCGGCCATTGGGTTTCCTCCAAAGGGTGAAGTTCTGTATCACTGGGGTTCTCTTCAGGTAACACACACACACATACACACACACACGCACGTACGCACGCACTCACACACGCATGCACACACACATACACACACAGAGCTGAGACTGTGTGCTCTGAATGCACAGGAGTTTTGTGAAAGTCTTCCAGGTGCTCTTCTGAATGGTGATCTGAGTTGGCACCTGCCTTTCAGTAGCCTTGCCAACAGAATGTCTTGTCTTGTCTTGTGCCAGTCTGACAGTTGAGAATGGGTGACACCTGCCTGCAGTACTATGGCTGCAGGTGGTTTATCAGGGCCTGCATGCCAGACTCTCTTCACTACCTGGAGCATTGTTTTGCATCCTAGGTTGCAAGACTTCAGTCAGGAATAGCTCAACAAAGGAGAATCTTTTCATAGTGATCCTCAAGAGGTATGTGCTCACACTCTCCATCCCAGATCTCCAGAGTAGCTGATATCTTCAATAGACTGCTTGATCCTTTACTTGCTCGTAAGTCAAGAAGTACCCAAAAGGGAATGCTCTAAAATATACAGGCTCATGATTAATCTTTTATCACTGAAACAATTTGGCTTTCATTGGTAGAAAAAAGGTAGGTAATCTCCCAACTTCCATGGAGACTTCTCTATCCTCAAAAGCAAAAATAGCAAGTAGTATGATAGCTTCTAAAAGTTGGAACCCACTAGGGATTCTATGATGCCGTGTTTCAGAAGGCTTTTCAAGCATCAAGTATCAGTATCAGTCTGTCCTAGACAAGGGATGCTTCTAGGTTAAACATTACCCTTCTAGAAGTTAGAACAGAAGGTCTATTTATGGACTCAGTAGCTGACTTCATAAAAAATGGTGGAACTTCTGAAAAATGGCTGTTGGCGCCTTCAATGGTATCTGCCTTCAGTGTATCTAATGTAGAGATCTGACATATGTTACAAACCCTTAACTATCCTTATCCCCATCTCCAGGCCTTGGGATCTGATGTGCTTTCTCCTAAGTGAAAAAGCAGAGACAGTTCCTACTATAATGTCACCTTTCTTTTCTCCCCTAATACCACTAGTCAGCTACAGCTACAGCTAATATCTCAGTTAAAAACTGATTTGTTTTAATCATCTCATGGCCTGGGACCACATTCCCCACTCTCAAAAGTGATGGAGGGATAGAAAAGCACACATGTCTGTGAACAGGTATTCCCAGAGTGCACTCGCCTACCTGGAAGTTGAGTCTCCAGTGGGGTGTTTTGTAGGTAAAATAGTGGAAAGGAAAAGCCAGAAGGAAGCAAAGAGGTTGTAAAACACATTGTGACATCACATCTTCTAAGTCTACTGGCAGCAGGCACAGTGGCATTTTACCCAGTCTGTCTCCATTCCAGTGCTTTCTCCATTGCTTGGTAAAATGAGCCTCTGAGTGTCTAGTTAACAGACCAGCTGAGCTCCTTAAATCCTATAAATTCCTACCACCTGTGAAGCTTTTGTAGTTTTTGGCAAAAAGAAATGAGTATTGGTAAAATTGAGACATTTACATTATTTATACATTTTAATCAATACTTTGTGTACTCTCAGTTTTAACAGCTGTGTAATGGTGTATCTGAAATGGCTATTCAAATGTAGGGTATAAATCAGCTAAGTTTTGGTGAAGTTTTAATTCCACAACTTTACAAATAATGTAAAACCAAAATATACAAGCTAAATGTCTGGAATATCATAAGTATCCAAGTGGATTTTGAGGAAGCAAGACCCTTATGAACACTTTATGCATAATTCTGTAAGTACCTCTATGGGGCAGAGTCATTTTTAATGAATTACTTCCCTAAAATGTTCACAAAGATGATTTGAGAGTATAGCATTATTTATAACCTGTATTTAATATAATATACATATTAAACTAGCAGCTCTTCCATTACATAACCTCAGAATCTCCTATATTAATTGCTCTTTGCCACGATTAGTAACTACTTTAAATAATGAATATATATATATAAAATCATAAACAATATCTATTTGATCACTACTATTTTTTTTTGCTAGAAAAAAAACTTCTCATCCAATTTCCTTAACAGAAAATAGTGTATTTTTTCCTAATGTTGTTTCCTTATAATGATATGCACTTTAAGAAAATATGAGCCCAAAGAAATTTGTGACTTTCTAAAACTTTCAATCAATCACCATTCTGTTGGGAATAAGCCTATTGCCAGAAAATTCAGATCTTCATATATATATAGATACATATATATCATGTTTATTTGAAAAATAGGCCATTAAAGTGACAGATGAGTGTTGAGATAAATTATGAGTTACCTATAGAATGGTTCTTAAGGAATTATGGTGACAGGCAGGATAAATATAAAAACATGATAAAAATCCAAATAATGAGAGACTGTTCGACAAGGCCACTGCTCAAGGCCATATAAAGCACTCCCAAGCAGAATTTTTAATTTACATTTTAGGCCCTCTAGCAAAATGTCATCGAGTAAAAGCTGACATGAAGTACCTCTCAGGACTCAATTTGATTCACAAAGAAGGACTTGGTGACAACATGGGGATGACAGAAAGAGAGAAAAGTGACCATGTCATCTTGGAGTTCCCAAAAATAAGAAAATGAGTCGCTGAACGTTTCTAGACATAAATTCCAGGCAGTCAAAGAGCTCCATGAAGAATAACCACATGCCAGCAGCCAGAGACACAAAAGGAAAAATGGCGCATGAGCATGAAGAACCCTGGGGGGAGTGGAACTCTGACTGTACCTTCCAGCAATCCAAGGTAGAGCTGGGCTGAGGGGAGACACTGACACTAAAGGGGTAGACACCAGAGAACTGGATAAGCCCACGCTTGTAGGAGCACAGTCAAGTGATGTGAGGAGAGCGAAGGAAGCAGACAAGTGCAAACAGCATGAACTGTTAGGGCTAGTGACTGGGAAGTCAGTGACCATGGTAAGCAGAGAGCTGAGGACAACAAAGTTAAAAGGAGTACCACTGACTTAAAATGATCTGAATGAAGAAATAGGACAAAAATGGTGACTGCCTAATAATAATGCAATATCGATCAAATATTAAAAACAGCGAAGTCAATGATATTTGTCCCATTTTGTAGAGAAGAATATGAAGTACAAAAATATTGTAAATTTTGGGGTATAGAAACTGTAAACAGTGCAACAGAGACGCCAAGCCAGCTAAGGGTGAGCATTCCCTACTTCCGTCTCCTTCGGTGTAGAGAGACACGCTTCAATACTGGTCTTCTTCATTGCTCTCACACCTCCACTGTTGTAATGAAGGATCACACACCTGATGATTGGTGAGTCTACGGGAATTTGTGCTAACCAGCCTCTCCTCCCGCCTGCTCTCAGGAGAGAACACTTTCTGCAAGCACATGGCCTCAGTTAACCGACAGTGAAGACCTTCCTTTGTCAGAGAAGCTCTTGATGCAACAGAGATGCTTGCAATTGTCTGGGAAGGTCTGGGATTGCTGGGGGTGCTGTTCCAACGCCTGAGCTTCCATCAGTGTCCGGTCTTTAGTGTCAGTTCTTGCAGACATGCAGAGGATGTGTTTATTTCTCACCTGTCTCAATTTTATTTTTTGCTGCACTTCACTCCATCCTTTGAAGAAAGGTTTCTTGAAATCAACAGAGTCCTCATTTACATACCCCCTAGCCTATCTCCTTATCACCAACCAATATCCGTGAGCTGCCATTTCTTGTGTGTTGATATGATGCTTGAAGGAGATAGAGGAAGCACTGGCCTAGGCTGTAACTGAATTTTATGTTTCTAAATTAGACATTAAAAATCAAGACACATGGAGAAACTAAAATCTCTATAAATTCCTTGAGAAAAGCTAAGTCTTTGGTTCCATAAAATGTTAGTATTGCTTACTTAAACCTAAGCAACCACAGAAGAGACACTAGTTGTGATAGTTGAGAAGTTGCTATGTGAAAAACGTCTCCAGAAGTCAAGTGAATTAATTACTTCTCTGTTGCTGTGACAGAGCACCAAAAGTAACTTATGAAAGAAAGGGTTTGTTTTGATTTATATTTTCAGAGGAAGAGTCCACAGCAGTGGGAGGAGGTATGGCAGTAGGTAGCCACAGCAGGAAGCTGAAAAAAAAATCACATTTTCAACTACCAATACAACACCAAGGGAAAGAGAGAGAAAGCAGGAAGTGGGGCTGGGTTATTACAGGATTCTCCAGCAGGTAGGGCTGTGGAGGAGCTGGTCCCGCCCATCCCTCCTTGGGGCTGAGTGGGATGGAGAATGTCAATGACCCAGACCCCCCTCCTAGTAACCGGAGAGAACCACACTGAGTCGGGAGACTTGTTGAAGCAGGATTTCGCTTTATGGTAACAGGCATGAGCTTATATAGCACTGAGAAAGAGGATGGGGACCTCAGGATGGGATGAAGTATAAGGGCCAATAATATTTCACCACCTTAGCAGTACCTGGGCAGAGACAGTTTTAGATTAGGCCTTGCTGAGCCACCCCTATGCAGAAGTGATAGACCAAAAACAGGTGGCCAAACTCTAGCCAGACTCAGGAAGTTACGCTGGATCTCATTCCCCAGGCCTCTTTAGGCCCAACGGGTTATGAACTCTCAAAGCTTATCCCAAGAGACACACTTCCTCTAGGAAGGTTCCACCCCTTAAAAGTCCCACAACTTTCTCAAACAAACTACTAACCAGGGACCATGAGTTCAAGCATCTGAGCCTTTGAGGGACATTTCTCATTTAAATCATCACAATGAGAAATAAGAGGATGACCTTGCTCTTCAAAAGGCTAAAAAATAGTAAAGTACCAAAAATTGCAACCAGTAGATTTGACATCAGCCTCCTGGCAATATATAGATCACGTCTGTCAGACAGACATACATTAACAATTATTGCTTGGATGAGTCCGTTAAAAATGTAAGGTACTTCACATTTATCACTAAGAGTTTTATGCAAGCTGGTCCTATGTGTATCAAGAAAGGCCTGAGCACACAGCATATATTCATTTCAGAACAAACGGCAGGTTGTGACTTTTACTGAGTACTGCATAGGCTGGGAAGGAAAGGCAGAGCTAGGCCGTGAAAGAGCTGATCTGCTGGGAGATCAATCCTAGCAAACATGAATGGCCTCTGGAAAGTGAGTGGAGAATTAGCTACCTTCTAAAAAGCAAACACAGTCTTCAAGCAGCACTAAATTAATGAAAATCTTCCCGTCATGGAGAAAATATGCCCAGTTCGCCTTTCGCTTTTGTGTGAGATTATGAACACCACACATGAAAAAAAGATCGACAGGCAGGGACATGCTCATGAAACGCAAACCTGGGTTGCAGGTCAATAGGATGAAGGCTGAGGGAGTTAGAGCTTTCTACCCATTGAAGATCATAATAAACATACAGTTTAGCATACAAGTCATTCAGCTTCTTGTGTCCTCCTATTTTTCTCTAACAAATAAATGAAGGAGCCTGACATCGACGTGGGGTCTACAGCCACTGTCTGAATTGATTTGTTGCTTCCACCAGGCCCTTGGGAAAGGCAAGGTCCAGAGCTAAATGAAACCCTGCTTATTACAGGAGGCAGAAGCAGCGTTAGAGGCTCCAGACAGGCAAAGTCATAACAACATGAAAGAAGACTGAAAACCTTTGATTAGTTTTTAAATTTTTAAAAATTTTATGTGGATTAGTGTTTTTCCTGCATGTATGTCTGTGTGAGGGTGCCAGTGGGTTCCTTAGAGAAAGTTGTGAGCTGTTAAATGGATGCTGGGAATTGAACCCAGGTCCTCTGGTCTTAACTACCCAGCCATCTCTCCAGCCCCTTACATTAATGTTTACTCATTTTGTATGTAGAAGCTTTTACAGATGCATCATAGAGTGTAAGTGGAGGCCAGAGGACAGCTTGAGAGACAACTTGGGGGAGCTGGTTCTCTTCTGACACCAAGCTAGGTTCTTGAGATTGAACTCAGGATCCCAGACTTGGTGACACATGCCCTTATCCTCAAAGAACTTTCTAGAAGTTGATATACCCTAAAAATAGGATGCCAGTAGCTGGCTTGATAGCAGAGTACCTTTTAAGCAGTGGCTGGGAGATGACAACCAAGGTGATTTTTCTTTGTTATTATTACATCTGAAGTGTATTAGGAGTCTGTGTGATGTCAGGGGAGGCCTTACGTGTGTTCTGGTATACAGAGGAGCTTCTATAAGAAATGTCATAGGAAAGAATACTCCAGGAGCTGGTGGGAGGGTCTGGCTCAATGAAGCTGACAGTTTAGCATGCACATGTTAAAACAGGGTGCTCAGATTTTCCTACATATCCTAATTTAGGAGACTTGGAAGGGAGCCAGTGAACTTGTATTTTTAACAGTGTCTCAAGTGATGCCCATGTCTATGGTCCAGAGACCACACTGTGAGAACCACAGGTCTCAAAGACTCTTTGAAAATCCAAAGACTCTTTTCAACTTTTATTCTAATGCTAAGATCCTAAGTTTCAGTAACTATTCCACCCTCCTGGGGCAAAATCTTTCCATAGCAGCCTTTTTTTAAAAAGCATGTCACCAAGAGATATTAGTTAGGTTAATCACTCAAGCCAATCTGTCCTGCCTTCCCCTCACTTCTCTTAAAAAAGAAAAAAAAACATTTCTAAATGGGGTGGGGAGGGAGCAAGTTTCTCAATTTTTACCTCAGTGATTCCTCATCATGCCCTTTTCAGACATTTTGATCTCCTCAGATCTGAATAAGGAAAATTACATTGGGAAAAACTACATAATCTTATAAAACACATCATGGTCCACATTTTGTAAAGAATCATTTCAATGCTTTAAAGCTTTAGAAAGATGAATTTCTTGATGAGCATGGCATGGAAGTGTGTGTTTGGAGATGAAAGGTGAGTGTGTGTATGTGTGTGTGTTGTAACGACTATGTGACTGTATGTGTGTGTGTGTGTGTGTGTGTGTGTGTGTGATGAGTGCATGTATGTGTGTGTGTTCTGATGACCGTGTGACTGTGTGTGTGTGTGTGATGAGTACATGTATGTGTGTGTGTTGTGACGACCGTGTGACTGTATGTGTGTGTGTACATATATTCCACAGGAAAAAGAAAGTTGCATCCCCAGTTGCTTCAGGTGACTTTTCTCTGCTATTTTTAATGCTTTTATTATTTGAATTTTACAGCACCCCAGGGGTCGTTAGCTATTTCAAGAGATGTCAGACAATTCTGAAAAGTTCCTCACAATAACATTTTAAGTCATCTCAATTGAAAAATACAGATTTGCAGTAAGACATTTTCCAGAGTGGCAAAGGGAGAGTGTTTAGAATTGAAATAAACAAAATAACTGCAAATTGCAGGGGAGTGTTAGAGCTTCCAGTTCGTGCTGGTTCCCAAATGAATCGCCCATCGGTGGGTGTTCTGTGCCCCAGAGTCCTGGCATCTAAATCAAACATACAACACCCCATGCTTTGAGAGGAAAACAGAACAGAACAAAACAAAACTGTTCTCTGGCAATTCTCAATTATGTCATTAACCAATTATCTAGATCGGTGATATTATCTCTTTAATTTGAGTTGTTCTATTTTGTACTTAGAGGTGAGAACTCTCTCCCTGATGTCCAAAGAATTGCACTCAATGACAAAGGTGCCCCTGCAGGACTTGGACATGAATTCACAGCACTTTTATAGACAGCTTTCTTCTTAAATCCACGCAAAATGCCTCTTTTCTTACAGCAAAGCTGAGGAGAGGAGAAAGAGACTGTGCACTTGAAAGGATTTCTGGGCCTCCGAGTAAAGAGGAAGAGTGGTGATATTAGTGTTATGATTACATTAATTAGGTGCTAACCAAATTAATTACTTGATTTTCAAAAACAAGAATCCTCTGCTAATTGTGTGTATACGAGAAGCTGAGGAGGATACAACTGTTTTAAGGAGTTCCAGGTGCACACTTTTCTCTGGGAAGGAGCTGCAGCAGAGGGCATATAGAAGATCTCAGACCCGAGAACACTGTGTGCTGATTACATAAGGCCGGAGGCAAGGTGGCAGTCAGAGGTCGCACTGTCTGCCCTTCCTGAGTCTCTCCCTATAACCAACCAGCTCTGCCTAAGTTCATCCCACGGCCCGTCCAGCTCAACCTCCTCGACTCTAACCAATAACAACTTTTCATAAGTATAAACATCTCCTTTGCACTTCCTCCCTGAAACTGTAACTCATCCTTCAGGATTAGCGACAAGTAAACTCCAGTTGGGAATTTCTTTGGAAACCAGAAACAAAAATGAATGTGACTGTGTTTGGTTGGTTTTCTGAGCTTGACACCATAATACTTGTGTCATGTTTTTATAACCTGAAACATGGACTATAAAATTGAATATAAAGCTCATGTTTCACTTCCCTCCCACCCCACCATTGCCTGCCTCCCAGTGATTTAGATATCCCTCTGAAAACCCACTCCTCCAGCAGGACTGCTCCACTGTCTGCATCATGACTGAGTCTTCTGTGTCATTTGTGTGGCCCTTTAAATCTTGATCCTTTAGCTTAAAATTAAGCCATTGTTAGCCAGGGTGGGAAATGAGGATGGAACTAGACCCTGGGTCTACAAAGCATGACCACTGATGGGCAGTGGACAGAGCAGCTTTGTTTATGTAGAACATGGATAGGCAGGCAACCATTGATGTGTGAATACCAATTATCACAAGATACATTTCCAATTTGACTCCGATGTTTGTATATTTAAAGTAGACTAGTAGCACTTCAGAGAATTTCTGAGGGGATAAATGAAACAGTGGTCTAAATATGATATTGATCCCCAACTAATAATGTGTCTCCCTTTCCAATGGAATAAGCTCAAACAAAGGACCTGCTCTAAGAGTTCCAATAATCTAGCATCCCGGACTTGGACAACACATAGACTGAGGTTGACTGCAGCTTCTATGCCCACAGCAGTTTTCTGATGTCACAGGGCCACTGGCTCACTGGGAGTTTGTACACTCAAACATCTGAAGAAAGTGGAACAAACAGGAGCCGGTTGAATGCCAATTAGGCCTCGGCTACTCATATCACTATTATGTTTAGGAAAGAACACATTTCCTTTGGTCGGGGGATTGTTTTCCAGTTTCCTCCTGAACAAGCTGCTCTAGGTTCTGTCAGTAACTAGAAGTTACATTCTTGGACTGCATCTTCTTCTGGGCTTCAAACATACTCTCTCATTCTCTCTCTCACCCCACCCCACTTCTCATTCTCCTCAACCCTGTGTGTGTTTGTGTTTGCCGAAGATACTAAACTGCAAACAGTTTAGATGGAACTCTATCTCAGTGATAGAGTGATTAATCAGTATACACAGGATATGAGGATCTATCATATCTCTCTTTCTCTCTCTCTCTATATATATACATATTTATATATATCACAAACATCAAGAGTTATATCAAGTGGAAACTTCCCAAAAAGAACATTTCAACTTTTTTATTTCCTAAAAATAACCAGGAAAGTGAACATCTGAAAAACAATGGCTTGAAGAAAAATCAGCATATCGTGTCATTTTCAGTGGTGAGGGTTTTGGGTTAGGTCAAGGGAGGGGGAACTATTCTCGGTCTCCCTCACATTTCCCAGACACACATTTCAGGCTTGTGCCATGTGGGCATTTACAACGAAGGTCCATAGACTGGTGCAGCACTCAGATGGAAACTACAGTATGAAGCACACTCTGCAAATACTCCCATGGGCAAGGCATGGGCGCACAAGCCTGTTATGCCCTAACTTTGGAGGCTGTGGCAGGAGGAAGAGTTCAATGAACAAACAGAGTAACAAACAAATAAGACAGTTCCTTGAAGAGTCTATGTCTGTATGATGGTACTTTTGCATACTTAGCTGATCTGATGTAGAACAGTGTTTAACAGCTGTTTCCAGGCAGAAGCAATTTCAAAGCGCCTGGGTCTTTTATAACGTCAGCTACTGCACAGATACAAAATCACACACCTAGAGGAAATGGAATAATAAACATCCCTAGGATGTTACTCTTTTCCTTTCATTTGTCAAAAATCAATCGCAGCTTTAACTTTCCATTGTGCTACAAGGCCGTAAAACAAGAGAAGAACGCATCAGGAAAAAATCACATTTTACAGCTGAGGTAGGAGATACAGCTCAGAGCCCCAGCAGAGCTGGGTGCCGGGTCCAACAGCCTTTGCCTCAAAGATGTATGCTCAGAAGTCCATGGAGGAGAGGATAGCATTATAAATTTTTAAAATCATTAATCTCATGGAGAACAAATTCTAAATATACTAGCTTTTAGGAGAACTGATACTTTGTGGGCTTTTTTTTTTTTTTTTTTTTTTTTTTTGTGCTGGGGATTCAGTCCAAGGCTCAGGCATGTTATGCAATCATTCTATCACCAAACTCCATCACTTCCTGGAAAGACCTGACTATTTTCCATGAAGGTAGAAGTTATGATGCTCCATTTTAAGCACATTTAAGTTTGACAAGAAAGAGTAAGACAAATGTTTTCTGGTTGCTTATGTTGTCAACTTTTGACCACATTCAAGAATTTACCATTGAAATTTTGCACAGAACTAGTAGAACTCTCATTAGCATATAATTGTTGCACATAACAATGGGTGTTGTTATGATATTTTATGCAGCCACCTAGTTTCTAATTTGTTTGAGGGATTGGTTGGTTTTAGGCAGGCTTTTGCTATGTAGCTGAGGCTGGCTTTGAATTCATAATCATCATGCCTCAGTCTCCTAAGTGATGGAATTATGGATTTATGCCTGTCATGCCTGGCATAGGACCCCGATTCTTGATGATCAGAAATTCCTTTTGTAGTGACACAGGAGCCAGCTCTGGGTATAGGTAAGGGAAGAAGAGCCACAAGGAAAACCTGCACATTGTCACATGTGTTGGAATGAGACTTAGTGTTAATATCTCAACCAAGGGCACTGGGGATGAGAAGCAAAGCTCCAGTAATGGTGACTGGCACAGCTAGGCAGACCTTATTAGTGTTGGGTGGCAGGCTGGACTAACTTCCCTGAGACACCCTCGCCCCACACCATCCCACAAACATAAGCTAGATGCTATCACTCTTATACAATGTTGCTTCAAAAATGCCACTAATTGTAGAAGACTAGATAAAGGTCGAGTCTAAAAAAGACCTCTGCCTACATTTAGGAAAGAGACTCTGGACCTCCCAGTAGGCAAGGAATTAACAAAGAGGAACAAAGAGATCTTCTTATAAGGAACAGCAAAGGATACACCTGGAAGGTCACTTGAGGGTTGCTAACAGCAGCCAGGACTACCAGCTGACAGACAGACAAGGTCAACAGCTAACAAAACAGGAATCAGAGAGGTTCCAACCATGGCTGAAGGTTGGGCAGCACACAAACGACTCATGATCATCCTCCTTTTGGGCCAGGGGGATGTGCATGAAGTGTATGGGCCCTCGATTGACTCAGCCAGGGCCAGCCCGGGTGACTAGCCCATCTCATAGCCATTGGGTGCCTCAGTCTTTGTCTAGTTCCTGCCATGGCTCTATTAAACCAAAAACAAACATAGACAAGGAATTTCAGGGCCTTTACTCTCTGAAAAGCCCCTTTCTTTCCCAGAAATTTCTTATTTTTCCTTAATTTCTTACTTCTCCTTTAATTTCTCAACTGTCCTTAACATTTCTCAGCACTGCTAGCAATGCCCGAAGCAGCATCAAATCCTTATCATTTAATAAACTTGATTCTATTCTGTTTGCCTCCCTGCAGGAGCTTCTACATCTTTAACCATTACTGAACTGGGATAACGAACTCAGGAACCATTGGCCCAAGTCCATCTTTGGTCATGATGAGTGTCTTCCTGTCACTCTAGACCTCTAGGTCAAGTACAGTGGGGCTGAGAAAAGTCCCATCACACTAAAAATGAAAAAAAAAATCCTGCATCATTACTATGTCTAATTCGACCTAGTGTTTCATTTTCCCAGCACAAATGTGGCTCATCCTTGACATCTTGGCCATCCCACCAATTTAACCTTGGTAATAATTGCTTTTCAAAAAAATCTAATACTACATTATTAATAGTTACATTAAAACAAATCACTTTCATTGTAGCTTCTAATAGTCTCATTTAGTAGCACGTAAAATACAGGTTAAATACAATTTAAAATTGTGTGTTGTCAGGATTTATGCTGAACACGTGGATAAGCTTGAAGGATAAGCCATGCTAGCTCAGCTTGCTTGCTTGCTAACTCCAGATGAAATGTAATTAACACTGCTAGATCAGTTGTCTATTGTTTCATATTTAGTTCCTTAAACAACAACTTTGGCTTACATAGACTGTCTGGTTGGTTCTTCCACTAGGCTCGTCTGCACTTAACTCATATGGCTACACTGAGTTGGTTGGGATGGGAGAAAGCTCAAGATCATTTCATTCATGTGTGCTGGCCTTTCTCAATCCTACTCATGTGGTCTGAGCTGGAGTAATTCAAGACGTGATGGTCTGAGGGTTTTGTGGTGGATGATAAAACACTTCCTTCTTGTCTCTCATGGAAGTAGTTGATACATTAGCACTACTGGCCACTTGACATATTAACTGTTGTACCTTGATAAGCATGGAAGTCTATGACTTATACGAAGTTGCCATGGGTTGGAATTAAGAGTCTATGACTGGGCAATAAATTCTATTGAACAATAATAGATCCTTTTTTAATTGGTTCATAAAATATGTGTGGAAAATAGAGATAGATAGATAGACAGATAGATGACAGATAGCACAGTATCTTCAAGCTTAGAGGATGATTTTTCTCTTTTAAGATGGTTCAGTATGCAATTGTATACAGCCATTTCAGATGTGATAATTACATCTCAGAGAGGATCAAAGAAGATGACCCATCACTTGCCATTCTTCAGTACACCCATGTGCTAGATATGAATTCTGATACTTCCTGTGTTTTACATATTACTAGATGAGATTAAAAACTGGAATTACAAAATGGAGATCTACTACACTCTTATGTTTTATATAATTATATGTATTTAATGTAGCCTTTTCTCTTTTGTAGTCATTTAAGCAGCAATGACCTTTTAAAAAGTTCACTACTATGATGAATGTGTAATTTGTATAAGATTCTCATTAATATTAACCACCCACTGTTAGGGCCACAGTGCTATCATCAATTATTTAGAAACGGGAAGACAAAAACAAGATGAGGAATTTACCTTAAAAATTATATTATTTTAGAAATATTGTGCTCATAGTGATTTAATATATGGAGCTACACTTGGTAGGTTTACATAATTAATCATTTGAGTGAACAAAATTTCAGTTCTTTATAAATAAAAATCACTTGATTGTAATTAACTCACAAATGAAAACACAACACAGCTTGTTTAAGGGAGCCAGTCAAGTACTTATCTGGCCTTATATCTAAAACATCTCACAGGAATCCTACACAGTTACAACAGCCATTCTGAAACCATGAAGCTTATCTTAGGGTTTTACATTTTTCACTATGAATTACCATTTTACTCACATATCCACCACAACTAAAGGAAAAAAAATGGGAGAGTTGAAAACAGGAAAACAATTAGTTTATAATCTCTCTCCTAACTCTTCTGTCATTTTGCCTACATCCCATCCACACCATCAAGAAACTTCTTTCTAAATGCTACACTATACGCACATTTATAGACATTTACATATAAACAGGAATACATTGTAGGCTAAGATCCACAGATGAGAATAAACGTGTTTTTTTCTGAGTTTGTAATATTTCTAAGGTTCCTGGAAAATGCCATAATTTTGTTTTTCTCTGTAGCAGAATAATCCATTTTTATATGAATCACATTTTTCATCATCCATTCATCTGATGATGGGCATCTAGGTTGAATTAGTTTCCTTGCTATAAATAGAGCAGAGCCAAACATGGATATGCAAATATCTTTATAGTAAGATGTGGATTTCTCCATGTATATGCCCAGGAGTGGAATAACTGGGTTGTATGAGAGTTCTATTGAAGAATGTCCAAGTTGATTTTCCTAAAGGTGGTATTAATTTGCACCCCCTCCCCCAGTAGACAAGGATTCCTCTTTTTCCACACCCTTTCCAACGTTTCAAATTTAGTACATTACTAATGTTTCAAAATGAGTACAAAGTTTCAAATTTAGTACATTTAGTACATAAAACAATATTTCTGAGAAATTCAGAACATACACTACAAATTAAAGAACACATACATGAGAGTTCAGAGCATATATGACACAATTCTCAAATTATACAATTATAATTTGGAATATCTTGGCTTTTGCAAAGACTCATGATGCAATGTACATTTTATTATATAACGTAATTTTCACTAAATGAAATGTAATCAACAGGTCTATGATGTTTTAATAGCTGAATTAGGCAAAATGCTCACTAGTGATGAGAAGGCCCTTATTGATGAGTTCTAACATAAAATATGTTTTGGCATGTATACTTTAAATTTGGCAAGATAAATAAACAAAAAAAACCACAACTGAAAACTTTTGGGAACTCTTTTTTAAAGATTTTTTAAAAGACTTATTTATTTTATGCATGAGTGTTCCATCTGCATGTATGATTTCATGCCAGAAGAAGGTATCAGGTCCCACTATAAATGGTTGTTAGTCACCATGTGGTTGCTGAGGACTGAACTGAGGACCCCCAGAATGTCAACCAATACTTTTTTTATAATATAAAAAGTATATTTCGTAATTGGCTTACAAACTAGTAAGTTTCCACAGTCTTTTCCCATGCATCCTTCATTTTGTTTAACCCTGTAAATCATCTCTCCAGACCATTGAAATGTTTGGATATCTTAACATGAAAACTTAGAATTCACATTACCCTCCATTTGATAGAATTTGTCCTGAAATAAACAGAGACATGGGGAAGAGAAGAGTATTTCCTCTATTATAAACAGCAATGGCCGGGCATTGGTGGCATACGCCTTTAATTCCAGCACTCGGGAGGCAGAGGTGGGCAGATCTCTGTGACTTCGAGACCAGCCTGGTCTACAGAGCGAATTCCAGGACAGGCTCCAAAACAATACAGAGAAACTCTGCCTCGAAAAACCAAAACCAAACAAAAACAAAAACAAAACCAGCAATGTCTACAGAAAACAATTAATTGAAGACATAATGGGATCAGTATCTTTTCTGATAAGTAAATATTATAAAAAGATCAAGTTATAATTATTTGTATGAATCCTCTTCACATAAAGCATGTTCATTATTAAATGAGGAATTATTCACTTTCTGAGGCAAAGGACATTGCAATTCTTAAAACATAGGCACCAAAATCTGCTGCTCAAATCTGGCAGATTGGCTTCTTATAAGCTCACTTGTGCTTATAGTGTGCGTGGTACACACAGAGGAACCTAAGGGTTCAATGTGACTTCACAAATGATAGTTAATCCCATTGACTAAAGTGAAGTGGATTCTAAAGTGCAATGTACCTATTCTACAGAAATTAAGTCACAGGGTTCTTGTGCTTCTCTAAAAAACAAACAAACAAAAAAAACTTGTCTAGTAACTTACAATGTGTTTAAACATTTTGATTAATTATCCTGAAATAAACATTAATTTCAATTTCCAAGGTATTCAGAGATAGTTTGGGCCTCAACTGTTAAATACAATAGCCTCATACCCCACTAATACTGCCTAGATAACACAACTACATCTGAAACCTTGGACCTCATTTGATTTTATTCAACATATTCATGAATTAGGGAAATAATTATTTTAGACTTCCATTATAAACATAATGGCCTTTACACTGCAAAAATTACAATACGGGAGCTAAAACCAAGTTAAATTTAGAAAGAATTGTATTCTGGTGGGAGAGGCAAAATTTCTGCTTTGATAGGTCTGGTGGTGGTTAGGAATAAAGACGAGGCAGACAAGGGTCACAGCTATGGAAGTTCAGGTGGCCGTGCTCTTACTCCAGCTAGAGGTAAAATCAAAATGAAATGTATAACTTCTCCCCTCCTGATTCTGCCTTTGTACTTCTATATCACCTTGGAATTCGGGGCATACAGGTAATAGAAGACACAAATCAAAATCTTCTCTAAGGTTTTGGTATGCCACCTACTAAGTCCTGGTGTAGGGAAGCTCCAGAAATAATTTATGTCCTTGTGTCATTGAGATTTCTTTATCTTATCATTCTGCCTTTCTTGATACATCATTTAGCAAATTCTCATGGTCTCGGGATGATTCCGATAATGTCTTGTCTTGCTACTGTTTTTCCTAAAATGGCTGAGTCAGGGGCAGAGACTTTTGTCCTTAATGTTTCTCTGTAAGGACTAAACGCAGGAACATATTCTGAGAAATGTGTCACTAGGTAATTCTGGTGTGAACATCATGCAATGTACTCACAAAGACTAAAACAACTATTAATACATCACCAGGAAGTATGATACTGTATAGATTCATATGTGTAGACAATAAAAATATTTGTTACATGAGCATGTCTGTAAATCTTTCCCAGGCATCTTACCACTCATTTGATGTCTCTTCTCATCACAGTGACTAGAACTAGGTCACATGACCCTTAAATCAAATATAGACAATTAGTAAAGAGTTACTGTAATTATCTTAGGCTAATATAGATTTCTTTTCCCCCCCAAAATGCAGTTTTGCAGCAAAAGATGTATAAACAAATATGAGTCACTACCACAAAGAGAGAAGGTGATTGAAACATAGAATAGGAGATTCTTGCTATGGTCTAGTTTCTGTTATTATCACCAAATACCCAAACAAAAAGTAAAAGTTACGGACAAATAGTTCATTTTAGCTCACAAATCCAAGTTACAGCCCACTGTAGCAGGGAAGTAAAGGTGACAAGAACCTAAAATAGTCACATCACATCCACAATCAAGAGCAGAGATAAATGAATGCATGTGCATTTATAAATCAGCATAATTTCTCTTCTCTTATATAGTCCAGACCCCAAGCTCTGGAATGGCACAGCCAACAGTAGACTGGGGCTTCCTACATCAATTTATGTACAAGGCAACCTTCCAGACATGCTCACAGTCCAACCTGGTCTGGATAAGCCCTTACTGAGATTCCTCAGGTGATTCTAGATTATGTCAAGTTGATGATCAAAGCTATTCATCAGAGCTATCAACAGTGTTTCTTGCACTGCCTCTAAAATTTCTCCTTTCCCCGACTTTCCTATTTAATTTCTAGCTACTACCCATCTCTCTCTCACTAATGCACTAGAAATCCTAAAGCTATTCTTTGAGGAGACTCTTCTATTGCTCCCACATCTTATTTCTAATCACTATGTGTGCTTGCAAATGCCAATTTCTGTTCTAGTGTTCATGTGCTTGCATTGATTTCCTAGCACTATTACCTACAGGCAGTACATTGATTCATCATCCAAACCAGGACATTTTTGAAGCTGGAATGATATGTTGTTAATAACTATATAAGGAAAATAGACTGAGGCATGAAAATAAATGGCTCTTACCTACCTTGAAACAGGCATTGCTTTACATATTTTGGTTGATCCATAAATATGCTTAAATAAATTTCATAATAAATGAATTACTGTGGCCACACAGCTGCTGCATATCAATTGACTTTAAAATTACAACTACATAAAATAATAACTAGTGATGGGTGAGAAGTAAGGAGAACTAAGAAGTAAGGAATGTGAGATAAGGAAGTATTGAGGAAGCTTTTTCCTGTGTATACTTTTATCTTTAAATTGTTTGTTTATGGCTTATTAATAATTATTTTAAGCATTTAAAAATATAATTGGAGTCCATGAATGTTGGTACACATCTTTAATCCTAGCACTCAGGAAATAGAAGCAGACAGAGTTCTGAGTTCCAGGACTGGTTTACTGGGAGAGTTTGAGTCCAGTCAAGGCTACATAGTGAGAGCTTGTCTCAAACAAAAATGTAATTAGAAAGAATGACTTTTGTTAATTTTATTATTTTGTATGTATGAGTCTTTATCTGCATGTATGTATGTGCACCATATGTGTGTACTTGAGTGCCCAGGGAGGCCAGAAGAAGGAAGGCATAGGCTCCCTTGAAACTGGAGTTACAGGAAGTCATAAGCTACCTGCTGATACTGGGAACCAAATCTGGGCCCTCTGCAAGAGCAGCAAGTGCTCTTAGCTACTCAGCCATCTCTTCAGTCCTAGGAAAATACGATTTTTTAGTAAAGACTTCATATTTAGCTTTTCCTCTTATGAACACAAATTATTCATAATAAATACTGTATCTTCATAAGAATTACGCACAGAAAAGTGGTGTTATAACAACAGGATGGGGAAGAGAAACCAAATACTTTACTAAGTATATGATAAGTTTTCTCATTTTACTGTTAATAGAACTGTGCAGACACAGCTAAAATGGCAGTATTGGAGGTATCAAGAGCTGTTTCTTCTGGTTTTTCTCCATATTATTCTCTTGAGAACTGCTAATTCTTGTAGACATAGTTCATTTACGTTAATTGCCCTAATATTTCACATTTAGGCCAGGACACGGTGATCTATATCTGTAATACCAAAACTTGGACGACTGAGGCAGGAAGATGGCAAGTTCTAGGCCACTCTGGATCACATAGAAAAACTAAAATTATTTTCACTTGTATAAGCATAATCCCTAAATATGTTTTAGACAGTAAAAGTGAATCATTGCACCTTGCTGATATTTAAAACCAATGAAGATGACTTCTTTGACTTTTATTAGTTTTTTAAATGTCACAATTGATTATAGTCAATGAATCATTGCTAGCTTTAATTCCCCAAACATTCAACATCAGTGAATGTTTAAAATATATTAAAAATTCACCTAATAGTATCCTAATAGTATTCTGTCTGAAATTGGAAGAAAACTTTAGACATGTCCAGACCAATCTATTTTCTCATCAGAAGTAACTCCTATGTCATCTTAGTAATTAACACTTTAAGCTAGCTTAGCTGGCCAGGTGGTTAGGAATTCTTCTGAAAATGTAAAACTAAAAGGAGACCTGGAATCCCTACAATGCTTGAGGACAGCAGTGAAGACTGAGGTTTTACAAAAGAGGCGAGATTTTGCAGGCAAAGGTTGGCAGCTAATTGAGTATTAGGCTCTTGTGAGGCGAGAGATCTAGGAACTTCGTATCAGGGAAGCAGCTCCATGGACATTCTTTCATTTTTTCCTACTGTGAAATTGCACTCCTGGAAACAGTCTGGGAGCCCCACAGGAAAGTCCTGCAGCCTGAGCCTAGGTGAATTAGACAGGACCCTTTCAAAACATTTTAAAAACTTAGGAGGATAGCCCAGTCACTGTGGCGATTCCACTCTTAAATTTAAGTTCTGAGAATATCAATTCAATGAAAAGAACAGAAAGGAGGAGCAGCAAAATTCTATTTATGCTTCCTCTTTAGTGTAAGTGTCTCTTTGATGAATCACAGTCATTCATATAATCAATAAAATAACCACAACCTTTAGCATAAATGGTGGCCGGGACATAGAGTTGATCTTTGTAGTGTTAGAGGCCATTAAGTCAGCATATATATTTTGAGATGAGTGTAAAAAAAAGGCATCTTTTTCCTCATTCAATTCATGAAATTTTTCTTGTCTAGGTTTTTTTCAATGGGTAAATTAAATCATAGTCTGACCTCTTTGTGGCTTGGGAATGGTGTTTTCTATTGTGTGTCTTTCCCTCCCTTCATTAAACATTGATGTACACTAAGAAGTTAAGCCTAGCCTTTCTGTACTCTTAACTCTAATCTTGATCCTTCTGTGTTATAACCTTGATCCGAACCCTTGGTTATAACTCTAAGACAACCCTGAGCCACAACCTAGCACTCCTTGTTCTTGTGTTGTGTTAACATCCTTTTTTTTTTTCCAAGACAGGGTTTCTCTGTGTAGCCTTGGCTCTCCTGGTACTTGCTCTGTACACCAGGTTGACCTGGAACTCACCAAGATCTGCCTGCCTCTGCCTCCTGAGTTCTGGGATTAAAGGTGTGCATCACAATCGCCTGGCTTGCTATGTTAACTTTGAACTAAATTTGATGTTGAGGTGTTTCAAGCTATTCATGTGATACGGATTTGAGTGGCAACCCCAAAAGTTATAGGGAAACTGACTTCCATCCCAAGTTACAAGCTTCCCCCGCACTGGCAAAGAGCACTTTCCTTGCAGCATCTTATAATGGTGATGATGCTGAGGTGGAGAAACAGGCTCACTTCAGCTTTCCCATACACTGAGTGTGTAGTCCTGAGCTTGAAATTTATGTCCCTAGGATACACTGAGTCAGGGACAGAATCTGTTGCCAGAGGGTGGAAAGAAAAAGCTGGCGCAGGGGAAGTAAATGATACTGTGTCTGTGAAAGCCCCACTTACTGAATCTTCATACCATCACTAAGAGACAGGAGTGTGTCCTCTTTACCCAGAAAGCAAATAAAACTAAGCCCCAATCCTAATGGCAGCTTCTGATGAGAAGGATCCACTGAGGTACTCATACCTGGGTTGTGGGTATCCCCCAGGTTCCTAACCACTGCTGTCTCTTGCCAGAAGACAGTCACTACACTTGATGAGGCTTATGGGCCATTCATCTTAGCTAAAAATCAGGGGTCTCTAGGTTCAGTGAGAGACACTGTCTCTGAAGAGTAAGATGAAGAGAGATAGAGAAAGCCACCTAGTGTCCTGGAGATGGGGGTAGGGACATACACCACATATATGTGTCTACTGCTGTGGGGGGTATATACCACACATATGTATCTGCTGGAAGGACATGCACTACATATATGTATTCATACATTTGTTTTTGTTTTGTTTTTAATCTTTTGTTTTCCTTTAGCTCAGTCTTCTAGTTAGGTCAACAGGTGTAGCCTAGCAAGCAAAGAGTCCAGCATAGATTTGGGAAAGAATGAGAGATTTCTATGCATACTTTCCTGTTTATTTCTTCTTTGCTTCCCCCAAATTTTCATATATTATATATATAATATTTATATATTATATAGGACTGTTAGGCACGGTGGTAACAGTAAGTGAATCACTCTGGCAATGAAAGACATTAGATTTCTGTCCTAGGCAGTAGGAACACTCATTCTTGGACAGGAATCTAGTGAGCATCTTGGAATGGAATTGTTCTTTGTCCTTCAATATCTGTGTTTGTTCCCAGGGATAATGTCCCTGTAAAACTCTACTGCTAATCTAATATTGCATGGGCTTTAAGTCTTGCATCCTTTATAACTGCTGCCATGGCAAGTGATTCAGTGTGCTGCTAGTCATCTCAGGAGAGGCACCACTCTAATGCAGGGGCTCACAGACATGCAGAGTAAAGTCAACTGCCTCTCAGCCATAAATCAAACTCTCTGATAACTGACCCGGCAGTTCTTCGTCTCAGAGATTCATTTTATTCACCAGCAATATCCTTTTGGGGATGCCATAAATGCTTTTGGAATGAAATTGAAGTCAATTGCTTCTTTTTGCAAAAGATAAAAACAGACTTTATTTGTTTAAAATGAAATTGGTTGGATTAATTGGAAAGTTATTAATCTTTGTTTTTGTGTGTGTTATTTTTATCACCTATGTTTATCCCTTAAGAGGTAAACATCCTTCAAGGGCAACAAAAAGAGCTTTTTTAAAAAAAGAACAAAAAAGAGAGAGAAGACTCAATTAGGTAAAGTCAGTTTTCACCCTGCCTCTGGCACACAAACACTCATTCTCCCTGCACTTTCCTTTAATAACACACCCATGACTCACGCTATTATGACTCTCTGTCTCTGCCTTCCCCACCCACACACACCTTATCTCTCCCCTCACCAGCCTCTGTTGCCCTAGAATACAGAGCAGATGAGGCAAGGTTGACCACCCTCTTCTATAATTCTGAGGGTCGGATAATTTTTCCAATACTTAGAAGATTCATTTCTCAATAAACAGCATGCCATACTTTAGATGGCATGACTTTTGTTTTTAATTTAAATTTGGCATTTTATTCTTTGACAGTTTCATATGTGTATATAATGAAATAAAGTTGTTTTCACACATATCTCCATTCCATTCTTTCATCCCCCCTTTCTCAGCAAGTTCACCTCTTACTTCGTGTTTTCTTGTGTGTGTGTGTGTGTGTGTGTGTGTGTGTATGTGTGTATGTGTGTGCAGTTCACAGAGTTTAGTTCTCATCACTTGGATGAGTATAAGAAGTTGGAAGCTGAAAATAATCAGTGGTTACAGCACTGGATAAAGAGGACTTGCCTTCCTTAGCAATCACTACTGTAGATAGCAGCATTTTTCTCAGAAGCATGTAAAAGAAGTATGCACGTTATCACTGATAGGTAGTGACAGAGTCAACCAAGTATTTCACTATTGAACTAGACCTAATGAGAGATAATCATTTGGGGTTTGGTAGAACATATGTTAGTATGTTCTGTTTTAAAATAATCAATGATCAAAGGATAAAAATTCAGATCCTAGGATAAAAAGAAATTCTAGAAATTAAGAAACTAGATATAATTCAAGGGGTACCTGAAGCTTGAACATTTACCGTTTTCAAGGCATTGCTCTCAATGTTGTTAGATATGACAGGAAACAAAATAGCCCTTGGGGAGCTCACATCATGGGAAGGGAAACAGACAATAGATAAATGTACAGATGATCAAAACACCAAATAATAAAGCAAAGCAGCAGGAGTATTGTGGCTAAAAGAGATCATGATCATTTATTTATTTATTCATTTATTGCCTTTTCTTTTTGATAAAGAGTCTTGCTATGTACCACCTGAGATTTGCTTTGTAGCCTGGATTGGATTAGGTAGAGTCATGCTACATACCTCCTGAAATTTGCTTTGTAGCTTGGGTTAACCTCAACTCACAGTCCTCTTGCCTTAGCCTCTAAAGTGCTGGGATCACAGGCATGTGCTGCCATACCCATTATTTTAGATGAGATGGTCGAAGCAGAATCAGAGGAGTCAACATTTGCACAGAAAAGGAGTCGGGGTATAAGGTTTATGTCTCTACAAGAGTAGAACATTCTAGAAAGGTACTCATGGTAGCAGTATTCAGTTAGAGAAAGACCAGTGTGTAAACATCCTGAGAGGATATGGAAGGCTTTCGAGAATTTTGAACAGAGGGGAGATATGGCTTACATGGCAAGTGGGGCTGTGTGTTGCTGTGTGTGAGATGGGTATGTGGGAGTTAGTTTTGCTCGTGTGAAAATGGAAAGAACAACAAACAGGCCCTATAAGAATTCAGACAAGGGGAGATGGTGGCTGGGGATAAGGTGGGTATTGGAGGTAGTAGCATTCTGGATACATTTCAAAGATAGAAACATTTAAATTAGCTTGAGTATGAAGTCCTAGAAGATATCACAGAAGAATGAAATCAAGGATGAGGAACAGTCATTGACTTAAGCAACTGGAAAAATAGAGTTGCCAGTTACTGCAATGTAAAGATTGTGAGATGAATAGTAAGGAGGAGAAAAAAATTCAGAATTTATTATTATGGATTAAACTAGCAAAACCTAATAACATCCCAGAGAAGTTGTCTGTACTTCAGGAAATAGGTAGAATATGAGATTAAATGGGCAATCAGCTACGTGTATATGGAACTGTCAGATACGGGAAATTACTCTAGATCATGAGTCTAGAGAGAGTAGAAAAGAGGCAGTTGTCGTGGAATATTATTTTAAGACATGTTACATTCATTTACACTGAGGAATATTTGTTTAATGATGCAAATATATGTTGCATTATTTTATGTTGTGTTTAACTCGGTAAAGCTGTGTTACTGTGCCTGTCTAAAGCACCTGATTGGTCTAATAATAAAGAGCTGAATAGTCAATAACTAGGCAGGAGAAAGAAATAGGTGGAACTGGAAGGCAGAGAGAATAAGTAGAAGAAGAGAAGAAGGGAGGAGTGAGGAAAGGAGAAATAGAGAAAGACACCAGGGTCCAGCTACCCAGATATACAACCAGCCATGGAGTAAGAAGACAAGAAAGGAATAGAACATAGAGAAAGGTAAAGGCTCAGAGGCAAAAGGTAGATGGGATAGTTTAAGCTAAGAAAAGCTGGTTAGGAATAAGTCAAACTAAGGCTGGGCATCCATAAGATGGGCATCCGTAAGAATAGGTCGCCATGTATCTATTTGGGAGCTGAGTGGTAGAACTCTAAAGAGCAAATAGCGAAAAAACAACTACAGGCAGTGCCTTAGGCATTCCAACGTGGATAACCAGAGAGAATGGAAGGAACTAGAAAAGGACCCCAAGAGAAGCAGCCAAGGAGGTTGGCAGGGGACCAAAGCAGGGGAGCATCCCAGATGCTAAGTGAAGGAAATGTCTCAGATTAAGGAAAATCAGGGCAGTGATAACAGCCAAATTGTGTTGTTGAAATGAAAGAGATGTAGCCTGAGATACAGCCACTGTCTTTGGAGACCCAGAAACCATAGTAGTTGTGAGGACAGAGATCTAGTTCTTGGGGTTAAAGGAAGAAAGGGCAAATAAATTAGCAAAGAACTGTTTACAAACCACCTTTTCTAAGCCTCCCGCCACCTGTGGGAGGCCTGAATGCGGATGGTGAATGCCAGCTGGAAAAGCGCAGTATAGAGAGGCTTTGTCTTAGAGAGTAGAAATAGTATGCTTGTACCCATTACAGACAGGCTTCTTTCCTAGGGCCCTTTTCCCTGTTCTGCCTAACTGGCTCATTAGAGGAGAACAATACAGTTGATATCTACATTTAATGGCTTCCATATGTTGCAATCTGAAAGCAACTTGTTATTTACACTTATAGTACCGGCTTTTGTTTGTTTGTTTGTTTGTTTTTCGAGACAAGGTTTCTCAGTGTAACAGCCCTGGCTGTCCTGGAACTCCCTTTGTAGACCAGGCTGACCTGAAACTCACAGAGATCCACCTGCCTCTACCTCCTGAGTGCCACCACTACCCAGCCAGTAACGGCTATTTTAAAGGCACTTAAAAGCCGGGCATTGGTGGTACACATCTTTAAACCCAGCACTTGGGAGGCAGAGGCAGGTGGATCTCTCTCTGTGAGTTTGAGGCCAGCCTGGTCTACAGAGTGAGTGCCAGGACAGGCTCCAAAGCAACACAGAGAAACCCTGTCTCGGAAAACAAACAAACAACAACAACAAAAGCACTTAAAGATCAATGCCTTAATGGCCTTTTCACATATTTTAATTAGAAATAAAGTATAGGGGCTGGAGGGATGACTCATTGATTAACAGCACTGGCTGATCTTCCAGAGGATGGAGGTATAATTCCCAGCACTCACCTAGAAGCTCACAGACATATGTAGCTCCAGTCTCAGGGGAGTCAATGCACTCTTCTGGCCTCCAAGGACACTGCTTGCATGTGGTGGTACACAGACATTCAGGCAAACCCTCATACACACATATTCTTAAATTAAAATTAAAAATGAAATAAAGCACAATTGTATCTTAAAGTAGAGAAATGCAGAAATCCTGTCTTAAAAAAAACAAAAAAGTAGAGAAATGCATTCATTTCAATATTAAGTCATTAATGACAGAAAAATAAGGCCTTACTTCTGAAAAGAGACAATCCCATCAGTATACTCTTCTTTTTCAATATCAGAGCTGACAGATAAGCGAGTCTCATTAGGAATAGACAAGAGTCTCCTGACATCTGTTACAGCCGATGGCTGACAGTCATTCTAAACACATTGAATCTAGTTATGATAGAAGATGGCATTAATGAGGATTATAGCCCCATGGGTCACCACCCTAGCTGCACAGTTGAACAGTTGATTTACCAATGCCTGAGACCCACTCCCAGAGACTCCAATTCATTTGGCGTGTACTGGGAAGCAGAGATGACATGTTTTAGAACCCTCTCAGGTAATTTAACACAGAGCTGAATTGGAGAACCACTGCCTAATGTCAGCTTTTCCTTTCAAAGTGAAGACATCAGCTATGGTGAGACAGTTTGAAATTTGATCTCATCTCAAAACCAGAACACAGAAGTAGCCACTTCCTCTGGGATCTTCTTGTCCCAAGGCACCTCTGCTTGCATACAAAGTTCTCCCCCTCCCTCCCTCTCCCTCTCTCCCTCTCCCCCTCTTCTCTTTGTGTGTCATCACCAGGAACTTCAGGGAAGGTGTGAGGGTGGTGAGTGGCCATCTGTGGGGGTCTTCAAGGCTTCTATTCCCCTTGGTGGGGCAGAGATAACTACTGCAGGTTACAGAGATTTGGGAAGAAAACTGAGTCTTGACTTCTTATACTACCTTTGACAGGGGAGTATGAACAGAAGGAAACTTGTTAAAAATTATTTTAAATAATGGAGGGAAATGGAGAAAGAGGAAAAGACAACTACAAACAGGAATGTAGGGGGATTTCAATGAAAAAGACAAAACCTAGCCAAAGGCAGCTGTCTAGGGGCAAAACCATTTTTGGTTTCAATGGTCAACCAATTAAGGTGACAGGGGTATCCTCCAATGCATGCACCTTATACTCAGTTATGTATACATGGATCAATGAACAATACACATTGTTTATTATCAATATGCCTCTAAATTTATGTGAATGGTAATAAGTCATAGATTCAATTCAGTTTTTAAAATTCACTCAATAAGGTGCATGTTTTATATTTGATTTCTGAATAGTATTCCATGATTAGCTCACATCCTGCCAAAGTAATCCTTTTCAACAGGGTCATAATTTTCATTTTAACATCAAACATGCTGACAGATGAGTTTAACTATTTTCTTATTTCGTCACTTAGATCATTTTAGTGTTCTGCTTACTCTGGAAACGTATATATGAATCCTGTATTAGTTTTCTGGGGCTACTATAACAATAGAAGTGTCTTTTCTCACAGTCATGGAGGCTGTTGCCAAAGGCGTGGGAGACTCCTGGAGAGTCATTGGTCTTCAGCACACACTGGGAACTCAAGTGGCTGTTTTCAGTGGAAAGCAGGTGAACTTGCCAGCCAGAATGAAGACAACCAGGCAAATAGCAAACTTCTTTTCCTGGATCTCCCATAATCTGAACTGCCACCAGGAAATGCCACCCACATTTAGTGTGAGTCTTCCTAGTTTAAAAAACTTTATATGAACACACACAAGTATGGCTACCCTTGGGGGCAGAGTTTAAATTACCTTTTCCTTTCCAACAAGTATAAGATTAGCATACCTTTAGAAACAGCACATCTCTGAAATAGTAACAAGTTTCTTACAAAATGACATATGCATAAATATTTACTTTGTGTCAGTTTTTATGACAAATTGTACCATATGTATGAAAACATACAATATTTGTTTTTTTAGTCTGGTTTAATTCATTGAACATGATTCCATTTTATGCAAATGGAATAATTTTGATCTTTATGAATGAATTTTTTCACTGGGTGTATACCACATTTCTATACATTCATTCATCTAGAACATGTAGGATTCATTCACATATTGTCTGTTGTGAATAATGGTGCAATAAATGTGGGTGTGCAAGTGTCTCTGTGGTGAGTTGACAAAAGAGTCCTCTGGGCATAAACTCAGAGACGGCATACCTGGGTCACATGGTTGTTCCTTTTTCTGCTCAGTCTATAGATGATAAAGTCAAGTGAGAAGTGTACACTGCACCTGTGCCAGCCCTGGGCTGGAGAGCAATGAGCAGTATGGCAGCTCCTAGGTTTCTCCCTTTTGGGTGCAAAGAATTTGTTTTGAGCTTAAATTCCAACTTTTCAAGTCAGGTTTGTTCCAAAAATTCATCCACTTCTCGGCATAACAGAGTACAGGATGAAGACTGACGGAAAACATGCAATTCAGAGACAGGCCATAAACTTCAAACCCTGAGAACAAGAAAGAAAGGCACCTCTGGGGGATGTTCACAACAGGGATTTCTTTCCTTTGTTTAAAAAAGTCTTTTGTTACAATTTTGAAATTTTTATTTTATGTGCATGGGTATTTCTCCTGCATATTTGTCTGTGCACCACATGAGTAATTGGTGCCTGTGGAGAGCAAAAGAAGGCATCAGAGGCCACCACCATCCATCCATTCAAGGTTCATTGTTAGATGAAGAACATAGTGACATATGTGGCATCTACATGCCTCACAATAGATGCATATTGGTGATTCTCAACTGGAGTCTTGAACATTGATCGGAAAGGGATCTTTGTAGTATAACTAAGGTCTTATGAGAAATCCACATTCATATTATTCTATGGCTTTCTTTTGACCCTTGAAAAAGACTATAACACTGAAAACATAAAAGCCAGTATTTAGATAATTATAATTGTATACATCCCAACTTAGCAATCTGGTTGAGATCCTGGAGACTAGAGCCAGAAAATCAGATGTATACATCCATAGACATGAGCATTCTACATGTAGCACTGTCTCCTAGGGAAGAAGACAATGTAAGAGTGCAACAGAGAAAACATTTCCTTACAAATTCATTAAACTCAACTATACCCATTGATTATTAAGACATTCCTTGCAAACATTTAAATTCCTTTCTTGTTCAAGGATGAAATAACTTGACCTGCATTTGAAGACCTCATCTGTAAATATAGGTTTGATTAAAAACTAGACAATAAGGTAGGTAGGAATAGGGACAGGGAGCTGGTTAGTGTCTGCTGGGTTGATTGCACATTTTACTTAGGTTCTAGGTACCCACAATTTTCACTTTTAGGCAAGTGGACATGGCGATGACAACTCTGAGGTGAAGACAAAGTCTATGATTTTGAACAGAGAAGGAACTTTTACTGTGTTGATATGAAGAGGAAAAAAGGACAAGTGATAATTTTCATTGAAGACAAGAGAGACTCACAAACAGCCACTGAAATCTTAGAATCAAGATGGTTCTCATTTTTTAACTAATGAAAATATTGAAGGGAAAAGATCATTAGGAGAGGGGGTAAGGAGGGATAAGTAGGGAAGGAAGATATTAATGGCATGTATGTAAGATCAGGAACCAAGGAGACAAGCAAAGAAAACTAAGCTCTGGAGAGCCTCAGTGTCCTCAGGGAAACAGATGACACTTCACAACCCACATAGCCCAAGTCCTGGTTGCTATGACAATGTGTAGTGTCATCATTTGGCCAGAAGGATGAATAGAAGAAATTTTCATGGGACGCATACTTAGGGTCATTCATTTTCAAAGTGTGTCGCTGTAGTTTGTGCATATTTCATGCAGCATGTGTATCATGGGAGCTATACAAACAAGCACTGGGACAACTATTAAAGCAGATGCCATCTGAACACCACTAGAAGAGGAAGATGAGAAAAAAGTGTGCCCATCAATGTATGCATGTCTTTGTGTATTCATTTATGGACCTAGGTGCTATGGATAAAGTAAAGAAAAAGTTCAGAGAGTCCTTCTTGTTAGAGATGGTGTCCCCATTGAGCCAAAAGAGTGTGGGGTTAATAGTGGGTAAAATAAGTTATAAGAAAATTATAATGTCAAATTTTTCTTCCCAATTTTCAGTTCTTTTGTACTTTAAGATTTGATGTCATTTGAGTTTTTCTGTATAAGAATAAAGGATTTAAATTCATGAAAATCTTCCTTTATGTCCTCATGTCTTTACTTTTCTGTTTAGTTCTTTAATGATTTTGTATGATTCTGGTTATTTTTTCTGACCTACTTTCTCTTTTTTTCTCACCCACCCATTGTCAATTTCCCTTCTTCCCTATCCACATTTTTTCCATATTCATGACTTTTAGTTTTGTTCTGTGGCCCATTTAGTTTAATCAGAACCATCTGTGCAATTGTTGGATTGGGACTAGCCATTGGAACCCGGTAGTGTCACCAGTAGGTGTATAGCTGAAGGCAGTATCTCTTCCTTTCCCTGAATCTAACATTAGGGAATGATTAGGCAGTGAGGGGTATGACCATCCGATCATTTCCTTCATTCTTTCCTGACTGTTGCTGTCTCATTATTGTGCTGTCCCAGTGAAGTCATCCATAGTTATTGACAGTCTATGATTACAATGACTGAGAAGATGGTATTTTGCAGCCATTCTCACTATCATCTCACACTTAATAATCTTCCTACCCCTATTTTCTACAATGTTCCCTGAGCCTTGGAGAAGGTGATATAAATAAATGTCTTGTTTGGAACTCAGCATCCCTCACTTATTCTCAGCCACAAGTCTGCATTCATCCTAACTCATAGGACAAAGAAGCCTCTCTGATTAAGGTAAGAATCATAATTATCTATGGGTAGAAACATCCTTATAAGGTGGCTCAACACCATGATAATTTAATCAGGAAAATTAAGTTCCCTCTAGCTCCTATCACTTTTCCAGACATAAACTTTTGAGGGATCTGTATTCTTTTCTATGGAGTGGGTCTTAAATTCAGACAGAGAATAGTTGGTTACTTCCATTACAGTCATGCCATTATTGCACTACTGGGCACATCTAGCTTGGAAGGTTGATATTGTAGTTCATGGGATTTACAGCTTATTAGGACCATCAATGCCTTTTGTCTCTTAGCAACCTGCACTGCACCTTCCAGCACTAAAAATGTTGGACAGCATGGTGAAAGCTTCTAGCTCAATTCTGCCTGGATTTCTCTATGTTATGAAATTAAAGTGTATGGTGTCCTCGGTAACAGGTTCTTACCATCTAGTTCTGGTTGTCAAACAATAGCAATAGCCAGAGGCTGTGATGTTTTCTGGGCCTCAAGAGAGCCCTGCTGATCAGTAACTGATAAGGACTTATCCTATACCTGTCTTTTGGATTAGTTTAATAACCTGTAGCTTCAAGGAAGAGCTTGTTATAGATGTGCTAGGTATTTTTTGCGGCTCCCCCGCCCCGACTTTGTTATAGGGTTCTATATTTCCATAAGACTTTTTCATCCCTCTTCATTTTAGTTGACTCTCCCCCATTTCCAAGGTCCCTTCACCATCTCTGCTTAAACCTTTCCACCCCTAGTGTTCCCCCCATTCTATTTTGTTATTTCCTATAATTTATAGTAATTTCCTAAGCAAACATAAATCTATTACTGGGTTCTGTTTATTTCTAATCACAGAGCACTCTATGCTTACAAATAAACAACAGCCATAATCACAAGTTTTCCCCTTTATTTTGGAAATTATTACAAAAAATCATGTAAAAAGATCTCTAATATTTACTTTGTTTCCAATATATCCCAACAGCAGTTTCCCTTCTCTCCACTCCTCTCTCCATTCCCACTTCTCCTCTCCCCCAGATCCACTCTTCCTCCCTTTCCTTTCAGAAAATGGCAGGCCTGCCAGGGATATCCATTGAACACAGCATAACAAGATACAATAAGACTACACACAGACCTTCAAGTCAAGGTTGGATAGGCATCCAGAAGGAGCAAAAGGGTCCAAGAGCAGACAAAAGGGTCCCAAGAGCAGACAAAAGAGTCAGAGATACTCCCACTCTCACTCTTAGAAGTTCTACAAAAACATCATGCTAACAACCTTAACTTAGGCAGAGGGCTTAGTTCAGATCTATGCAGGCTCCATGGTTGCTGTTTAAGTCTGTGTGAGCCCCTATTAGCCCTGCTTAGTTGATGTCTGTGGGCAATTTTCTCCTGGTGTCCTCCACCCTTCTGACTCCTATAATCCTTCCTCCCCCACTTCTGCCGGTTCCCCTGGCTCTGCCTAATATTTGGCTGTGAGTCTCTGCATCTGCTCCCATCAGTCACAGGTGGAAGCTTCCCTGATGATGACAGGACTGGGCACCAATCAATGTGTATGTAAAAATATTATTATGAATCATTTCATTGATTTTTATTTCTATCAGATCTCTAGGATATCCAGACTACGGTTCCTGATCATCTGGACAGTGCCAGGCATGGGCTGAATGTACTCCATCTCATCTAATATTTATTTCCAGTTAACATAATTGAAGTAATTTCCCCTCAAACCATATTCATAACCCAACTTGATAGAAACTAAATAAAAACTTTCTGAAAATTAAATTGAGTCTGTTTTGAAGACCATATTCCTAGCCTCATTTCGAAGAAACTAAACAGAAATTTACTACTGCTTTGATTGGTTAGTAATCCAGGTATAAAATCATAAGTTGTCAAAAACTCATAAACGTCATTAGTCTGTTTATCCCTCATATGATGTCACCATGTTTTTGCAGTCTGTGAGACATAAAACAGCAGATTATAGTAAAAGAACAATTGGCAAATCCACAGGGGCAGGAAGAAAATCAGTGAGCATTAAGGCCTGGAGAGTGGGACATAAAGAATGATTGCAGATGGTGGTGAAGGTTTGACAACCTCATAAATTGTAGAACCTATTGCAGAGAACACTGTAAATGAGGAATCATATGGCATAGGTATTATCTCTCAATCAAAAAAAATCTCGTTAGCCTAAAACAGGTGGCAAAAGACTAGTTAGCAATTCAGCTTTCTGAATATTTATAAGGAATACAATATAAGCAATTTAAACATCCTTCCTTTGTGTATGTGAGGCACGGGCAAACACGTGCATGTTGGAGTGATATATCATTCTCCAGGTGCTGTCCACCTTTCGTTTTCTTGAGATTAGGCTAGGCCTCAGGGATACCCTGTCTTTGCCTCCCCAGTCCCGAGACTGCCACCACACCTGCCTTTTACATGAGTGCTAGAGATCAAAGTCAGGTATTGTGTCTGCATGACAAGCAGTTTACTGACTGAACTATCTCCCCAGCCCCAGTCTGTGTGTTCATTGTACATGATACTATGTTCCATAAGGACATTTTCATACAAGTATATAATATATGTTAGACATATTCTGCCTCTTCTCCCTCCACTTTCTGTCCCCTTTCCTCCCTCAATGACAGTTGTTTTCCTAGGCAATTTTGTTTTCATCTTCATATCATATATGTAATGATACATTTTATGTCTTGACTTGGCTAATTCACATTGTCTAAATATTTGATTAAATGTTATTATCTATATAAGGATAACTGGGGTGAATTTGCACTTAAAGTACAGGACTTGGAGTTAAGTGTGTGGCCCTGAAAAATTTGGCAGTCCTCTTTCAATCCACTGAAGGCCCGAACAGGCTGGAGAAGATGCTTCCTGAAAAAGAGGAAACGAGGAGGCAGTCACCTTCAACACTTATCTGTAGCAACTATTCTTTTTATCATTTTTAAAATTTTAAAACAATCTTTTCTCGTTTTGCATACCAATTCCAGTTCCTAGTCCCTTCCCTCCTCCTGCTCTCCCTACCTTCTCCCCTCCTCATCTCCCATCCACTCCTCAGAGAGGGTAAGGCTTACCACGGGGAGTCAACAAAGTCTGGTGTGTCATTTTGAGGTAGGATTGAGGCCCTCCTCCCTATATCTAGGCTAAACAAGGTATCCCTCCAAAGACAATGGGCTCCAAAAAGCTAGTTCAATCACTATAGATAAATCTTGGTCCCACTGCAAGGGGCCCCATAGACTTCCCAAGCCACACAACTGTCACCCACATTCAGAGGGCCTAGTTTGGTTTTATACAGGTTCTCCCTCTGCCAGTCCAGAGTCAGTGAGCTCCCGCTAGCTCAGGTCAGCTGTTTCTGTGGGTATCCCCAAAAGGATCTTGGCCCCTTTGCTCGTATTATCGCTCATCCCTCTCTTTGACTGGACTCTGGGACTCTGCCCAGTGCTTAGCTGTGGATCTCTGTGTCTGTGCTTCCCACTTTCTCTTCTATGAGGTTCAGTGTGGTTGGATTTACGCTGAGATCTTTTACCCATTTAAGCTTGAGTTTTGTGCATGGGGGTTGATATGGATCTATTTGCACTCTTCTACATGCTGACAATCCAGTTGTGCTAGCACCATTTGTTGAAGATGCTTTCTTTTATCTGTTGTATAATTTTAACAAAAATCAGGTGTTCATAGGCGTGTAGATTAATAGCAGGGTCTTCAATTAGATTCCATTGGTCCATCTGTCTGTTTTTATGCCAATAACAAGTTGTTTTTCATTACTACAGCTCTATAGCAGAGCTTGAAGTCAGGGATGGTGATGCCTCCAGAAGTTCCTTTATTGTGAAGAATTGTTTCAGCTATCCTGTTGTTTTTTTTCCCATATGATGTTGAATATTGTTTTTTTCGAGGTCTGTGAAGAATTGTGTTGAGATTTTGATGAGGATTGCACTGATTATGTAGATTGCTTTCGGTAAGATTGCCATTTTTATTATGTTGATCCTACATATCCAAGAGCATGGGAAATATGGGAAATCTTTCGATTTCTGATATCTTCTTCAATTTCTTTCTTCAAAGATTTAAACTTCATGTTGTACAGGTCTTTTACATGTTTGGTTAGAGTCTCCCCAAGATATTTTATGCTATTTGTGGCTATTGTAAAAGGTAATATTTCTCTGACTTCTTTCTCAGCCCTTTTATCTTTTGTATATATGAGGGATACTGATCTTTTTTTTAGTTGACTTTGTATCCTGCTACATTACTGAACATCAATTCTTACAGGAGTCTCAGCCTGTGGCTCCACCCATCAGGTCTTATATCTCACAGCCTCAACAAACATGAGACATGTCTTTGCAACAAATCTCATTTTAAAACTGAATTTTCCCTCAAACTGTATTCAGAACCTGCGTTCAAGTACGTGTACATCCATGACTGCTTACATACACACACACACACACACACACACACACACACACACACACACACCACCACCACCACCACCCCCACCATCACCACCACCACCACACCACCACCACCACCATACACACACACACACACAAACCCCATCACAACCACCACCACCACACACACACTGCATATCCTGTTGTTTATGTTTCTTTGGAGAACTCTGACTACTCTAATAAACTAACCTTAGCTAAACTAAATTGATGTAACTATAATTTAATCCTTCTGCTTTTACACAAGAGATGTTATAGGTTAAAAAAATAGAATCTTCAGTAAGGAACCAGACTGTTCTGTAGGTATCACTCCTATGGCCCAACTGGAGGTCTTCCAGGGAGTTGAGATGAACACACGCAGAAGATGCTGACGTGGACACAGTGGAATGTCCATCAGCTGTGACCTGGTGATTCTGGGGATGATGGTGTTTCGCTGTTTCTTTTTTCAGGAAAACAGTTCTCTGCTCTAGCATACAACCTTGACTACAGGAATGGAACCACCATGGGTGTTTATTGGTTTTATTAAAGATGATAGACACCTAGAGGGAGAGCAAGACTTTTCAAGGCTTGGGTATCCCACCATTCTCAAAACCAGAATGATAAAGAGAATTTTAATAAAATGGGGGAAAAATCAAGGAATTTTCATGTGCTGTTATTTTCCCCACAGATGAGGATCAATTCTAGGGCAGATATTGCACAATAGGCTGAGGAAAATAAGAAGATACAGGATCCAATGAGCATAAAACTTCAGAGAAGAAAATGTGAGGCTACTCAAGTGTTAATGTATAGTTCAAGAGTTTTACAATTATACAAGACAGTAATATAAGCCAATAAACTTAGCAACATATGATTATTGAGTGAGCCATTCAGACAGAAGGTCAATAGGTGTCCAGGAAAAGCTGCAGTGCTCATGGGGAAAATGAGTTTGACCAAAGCCATAAACAGAAGCTGTCGTATTATAGGCTGACCTTTGTCCAGAAGAAGACATATTGTGTAGCCTTCCTATTTAATATTGTTTCTAAGAGAAAGACTGAGGGGCAGTGAGTTAATAAAAATAGCCAAAACATGAGTCAAGACAGTCATCCAACAAAATCTGTGCACTTAACACATTATGTTTGGAAACCACAAAATGTTTCTAAGGTAGGAGATGGTTATAGACAGCAACCATAATTATTTCTTAATCACCATTCCAAAGAACCTCTGTTAGGTACTGATGGACTACAACCTGTTTTAAAAGCTCTTTCACTATTCTAACCAATTCCTTGGAAGGATTAAGAAGGATGGTTTAGCATATGCAGCTCCATAAACTCGGAAGAAAGCACCAATCATATTTAATAAGCAAACCATTGAAAGAATAGTGGCTTCTCTCTCCTGCATTTGGTGTAACTAATCACATGCCATGCTCCTGTATTTGCTACATCCTTCATTCTTTCTCTATCTAAACATTCACACGTCTTGCATTATTCTGTGTTCTGTTGTATTATGGGCTTACTCAGTAGTGCATATGTCATTGTCATCCCTTCCCTTTACTTTTCCTGGTTGGAATATGTTAGCTTTCTGGAATTATGAAAGTCATGTAGAAACACTGATTGCTTCATTGAACATGAAAACAATTCTCCAGCATGATTTCCTTGAACTCTGAGGACACAAAAGAAAGCAGAGCCCTTCCAGCAACTCAAGCTGAAAGCCAAAGAATGGGTCATGTCCTAACAAGAACAGTGGAGACGTATTCAGGCAGTGAAAATCTTGCTCAATTACAATTAAATCTGATTTTATTTTTTATATCCCAAACATGAATTTTCTGGTACTGTAAGTCAGTATTAAAGGCTTTGGGTCTGTACTGAACTTTAACATTCTTCTTCCTATGATATTATACAGATCTAGAAGAGCTCATTTATATTCCAATATGGCCTTGGTGTTTCAGCTCTTTCTGGGTTAAAAAAAAACAAGCCTGAGCTATAGTCATTTTCTAAGAAGATGATACTTCCACTTACTGAAACTAGTTTTTATTACATGGAGGTAGTGTTACTCTTTCTTCTTGGGTTAGGAAATCTAAGTTCTATTTATTTTAATAAAGTAACTCCTCTAGAGAGGAACTTTCTGCATAGGTTGTCCAATCCCAAATGATCAGCCATGGACACACAGTGTATGAGCAACACTAAATGGACTTAGTAGTGTGTGTGTGTGTGTGCATGTGTGTGTGTGTGTGTGTGTGTGTGTTGTGAAAGAAAACGAGGTCATGAATTTGGGAGAAGGATATATGAGAGGAGTCAGAGGAAGGAGAGGGAGGAGACAAAAGGGATGTAGATGAGTGGCCACGTATTAAGTTCTCAAAATTATTTACAAAATACTTCATTCAAAGTAAAAATTAAGATCCTACTTTCTGGGATTGGGCGTTACTAGAAATGACAAATGAAGGACAGTCCTTTGTTATAGTTCTCATGAAAAAGTGATTTAATTACATGTTTTCCAGGGCATTGAAAAAAGAAAATGAATCATTTTGTCTACCAAGTGAACCTGAAATAAGCATCAATGTTTGACAAATGAGCCCCAAATGCTATGAGTGCCAACAGTATGGGTTTCTTTGCTCTGACCCTGCAGCAATGCACCTGATCCTCGACTATCCCTGTCTCTTCTCTGTTTCCTTTGACACCTCACTTGTGAGTTGCAATTATAAATGGTATTTCCTCAGGAATTTCCATTACACAGCATTTTTCCTATTTTGTGATAGAAGAGATTGATAGTGTGAAACTCCCCAGAAAATTCATGACTCCTTATCTATGTCCAGGGTCCTTTGTTAGGACATAGAGATGTTCACTTAAAGGAGTAAGCTAGCAAAAGCTTTGACTCTAAATGCGGAAAGATATAACAGACAAAATAAAAGTCACATCTCTTATGGGGCTAGTGAAAAATGACACACTAAGGAGGTTTTGATGAAGTGTATATCCAGAGAAACAAGTACTTCATAGGTGAGCAGAGAATGGCAGCATCCTCCTTATGTGGTCCTCAGGTCCAGGAAAGTTGCTACCAATGGGAAGAGTCTTTGGAAAATGGAAATAGCCAGGCCTTTCTGGAATGATGGAGCTTATGGGAGTCGGGAGAAACAGTCTGCAGTGAGTAGATCCACCAGGAGCGGGGCTGGTGGAAGGGGCTGGCAAGCAGTTCTGGGCATATCCAAGGTTGTTGGATTCTGAGGCTTTCGAAGACAGGAGTCAACCTTTCCCAGTACAATACTAACAATATTTTTTTTGTTTTAAAAAGGCTCTGATACCAAATGTTCCACAATGCCTGAAATATAATGTATACATTATAGCATATTTGTGTGCATTATATTGTATATTTTGGATTTGAGTTAAAATGTAAGGAAGCAGAAAAAATGTGACTACAAGAGACAATTTAAGGACAATAGAGACCCAGAAACAATTTAGTTTTTAAGATTAGTCTATGGGAACTTAAAAACACGAATTTGTCAAAGAATTTGGAGGAAATGTATTTTTTGTGAGTGAAGAAATAGAAACTTCTAATTTTCTATGAAAAATGGAAACAAACGTTATTTTTGAAAGTGGAAAATTTAGTGTTAGAACTCAGAATTTATTGGATGGGATTCGTTGCAGATGGCTATTGCAGGGAGTTAAAGCATGAGTGAGCTTAAGAGAAATCAATAAAAATTATCTAAGCGGAAGTGAGAAGAGAAAATATAATTCACAGAATACACATGGCTGAGGTCATGTCTAACAGCCAGTTATAAATACCATCTCAGAAGACAAGGAGTAAGAATGGATCAGGAAAGAAACCTGAAACCGTTTTTATCAGAGCAGTGAAGTGCTCATTTCTCCACAGGGTCTCGCTCACCCAGATTTATAACTAACTTGGTTGTCTTCCACTCCCCCAGGGTTAGACCTTGCTCAGGCACATGACTAGTGCTGTCCATCAGAAGCATGGTCAGTGTTCAGTCACAAAAATCAAAACAAAGTGGGCTTGCTCCAAGATGTGATATAGCAACTGATAAGTTCATGGAAGACAAAGAAAGCTATAGTAGTTTTTTATTTTTTAATTTTTTTACTCTTGCCTGCTATCCAGCTCCCAAATAAAAACACAAAGCCTTATTCTTACTTATAAATGCCACAGCCTCAGTTTGGCTCAATTCTAGCCAGTTTTTCTAACTTAAATTAATACCTTTCTCTTCTTCTATGTTTTGCCTCTAGGCTTTTTCTCCTTTATTCCTTTTTCCCCCCATTTAAAAAACTTTCATTTTACATCTCAACCACACTTCTCCCTCCTACCCCTCCTCCCACCCCTATTACCTTCCCCTTAGCCCACTCCTATTCCACACCTTGTCATGGGTAAGGGCTCCCATGAGGAGTCAACATAGTCTGGCTCATTAGGTTGGTGCAGGGCCTGAGGTCTCTCCCATGCATTAAGAGTGGGCAAATCATCCCACCATAGGAAATGGGCTATACTAAGCTAGTTCATGTACTGGGATTATATTGTAGTTCTTCTTCTACTGAGCATGGCATCTAACCCTAAGGAATGGACTCCAACAAGATAGCTCATGTACCAGGTTTATATTGTGGTCCTACTACCAGGGGCCCTGCTGATGAATTTCTTCCCTTCTTACTCTATGTCTGGCTGTGTGGTAGCTTGTCCCTGGCATCCTCCCCTCCTTCTCCTTTTCTCACTCCTCCCTCTTCTCTCTTTTTTCTTCCCAATTTATTCTGTCTGCCTGGCAGTCCCACCTATACTTCTCTTCTGCCTAGCTATTGACTGCTCAGCTCTTTATTTGATCAATCAGGTGTTTTAAGCAGGCAAAGTGACACAGCTTTACAGCGTTAAACAAATGCAATGCAAAAGAACGAAACACATATTTGCATAGTTAAACAAATATTCCACAGCATAAACAAATGTAACACATCCTAAACTAATATTCCACAACAGAAAGCCATGCTGCTATTTCTCCCCTGGATTTAGTTCAAACATGGAAAAACACAGAATCTTTTGGGCAAATAGACCTTAGATGTAAACCTTGCAAAGAATGGGTTCATAGTAATCCTTCTCCCATTCATGGCATATAAAAAAATACGGAGCTTTAACTTGCAAAAGAAAGGGAGTAGTGCTATAGCAAGGACATCTGGGTGTGTGCCTATTATTGATTTATTTTGTTAGATCCCAATGTGTTATAGAAGTGTCCAGTTATGAGAAGGCAATAAAGAAATAGAAATGAGGTTCCACAGGAGGCCATGATGGTGGCAAAAGCTTCTCTTCTACTTACTGAGAAGTATATGTGGGTCATGAATCATGAGTCAGGGTAGGAGGAGAGTGGATGTGACCATAGATACTGTTGGAAAATATTGTGGTAAGCCTTTATTTCATACTGGCATATTGTCACACAGTCTGAGAAAATAAAACAAAGCTACAGTAAATGAAAAAATATTTTAACGGTTTCATCTTATATAATTTTTGTAAAACCCAATGGGGAAGAGATCCTATTTCTTCCATAGTCCACACTCCCAAGTTTGTCAGTCAGTATTCAATTTTAATGGTTCTTTGGCAGTTAGCTTACTTACTTGCTTTTAGAACATTCTGGCTGTATAGTTTCCATTTTAAATGCTCTCCTTCAGTGAAGGACAATCTGAGACATTAATTGATTTAATCAGTAATTTTCAGCATCTTTGAATGCAACTCTGTTCTTTGAAAAATGAGAGTAAGAGATGAAAAAAAATAGCTGTGAGGACCTTTGAGGATCATGACAACTCACAAGGCCAAGGAACCTGCAACTGTCCTAGGTACCACCCTTATGGAAACCAAAGTGGAAAGCATACAAGGCAACACAGAAAAGGGCGGACAACTGGGGCTGAGTAGATTTAATTGACCACAAAGCCATATAAGTTAGGAAGGATAACATTAACAGAAAAACCTACTGTAACATTTGAGGCCCTGACTCTTGAGCTGGTTGCAAGCAGGGGGTTATCTCAGCTTGTATTTGGATAATAGCCACCTGCTTCCCATTGTGAAAGGCTTCTACAGATTCCAGCACTTTCCCCTTGGACTCTTAAAACCCATTAAAAAAACAGCCTTTGCCTTTTCAAAAGCTACAGGAACAAGCCTCCTTTTACTTTCAAGCTGAAATTAGAAAGGGAATAAAGGGAGAGAATTTCTCTCCCTCTAGTCCATGTCCATACCTAGTGGCAGCAGTCACCACTTCTAATTCTGCAGAAGCTGGCACTGCCTACACGCTAAATGTCTTGCCATTGCCTGGTCTTCATTCTGAAAGCTGGGATGCTTTTCTAGCCAGAGACTGTATGACTGGAAACTCCATGTTGCCTCTGTGGCCAGTGAATGGACAGAAAGTATATCAGTTCTTTTTCTAGGACTCATGACAACTCTGAAAGGGTTAACTTTTCATTTGATCACTCAAGATCCTGCTTGACTTAATAAGTAGAAATAAGATTTGAATTAAGCCTCAATGAATCAGGTTACTATCTTCAGTTAAGCAGCGAAATATATTCTGTGAAAAGCATATACATATAGTGTTCAACATTCTTTCTCTCTGTCTCTGTCTCTGTCTCTGTCTCTGTCTCTGTCTCTGTCTCTATCTCTGTCTCTGTCTCTGTCTCTGTCTCTCTCTCTCTCTCTCTCTCTCTCTCTCTCTCTCTCTCTCTCTCTCTCTCTCTCTCTCTCTCTCTCTCTCTCTCTCTCTCTCCTCTCACACACACCACGGTATTAACCATGCGTTAAATTGCAAGACTTGGTAGGAAAAATTGGGAAGAGTAATAAAAATCTTTAAGGATTTGCTTCCTTTCTCATTGAGTTATTAATGGCCACGGGAAAAGAAGGTGATTTGAGAAGAGACACGTGCTGGGTACCAGCTGCTGCTGAAGTCAACTAATTACCACATCCCGCTCGAAATCTCAGCAGATATGCATGCACAGACACTGAGGGCTGCAAGAGCTTACAGTTAGGAGTTAAATTATCTTCTGGGAGACTTGGTCAAAGGCAAAAGCCTTTGTATGCATAAACAACATCAACACACACACTTCCAGCTACGTTTCATACAACCAGCTCCACATCCCTCTTGGTGTATCACCAATACAGAATCTAGTTGTCAGTAAAACAGCTGCGCAATTTTTAACAAAACAGAATCGTTGCTTCTGTCAGTTTAATAACACCAGAGAAGACTGACTAGGCTGTGAGCAACTCCTTGGAAGAACGAGGTGGTTTACATCTGAATCCTTGGCACTTAGCACAGGGCCTACGACCTGGGAGATTAGCAAATATTAGTTGAATGGATAACAAATGATGCAATTACCAGCATGTGGTTGAAAGTGCTACCCAGTAACTTCTAAGGTCAGGAGCTCTCATTAGCATCTCTTCTTTGGACTACAATGTTAAGGGCACTCTCTTGAAAACCATAAAAAACATGAACAATTAGAAAGACCCTTCATTCATTCTTGGGTAGATGGACTCAACATTATAGAGACATCAACTACAAATGTAATGTCAGTAAGATGTCAGAGTTGTTGGTTTTATGGAGTTAAACAAGTTGACAGTAAAGTTCACATGAAAATAAACACACAAGAATACTCAGGAAAACACTGAAAAGGAAAAACTGTGGGAGGGAAATAGCCCAACTCTTAACACTCCGGTACTGGAACATACCTGCTATAACACTGTGGTACTGGAACATGGATGGACAGAGATCAAAGGAAAAGAGCAGAAATCAATCTAAACATTTGTGAAACTCTCATATATGATAAAAAATGCACCTCAAATTCAGTAACCAAAGACAACTTTATAACAATATCAGTCTGTCAAAAGTAAAATTAGCTGGGCGGTGGTGGCGTACGTCTTTAATCCCAGCACTCCGGAGGCAGAGGCAGGCGGATCTCTGTGAGTTCGAGGCTGGGCTGGACCGACAGCCTCCAAAACAATACAGAGAAACCCTGTCTCGTAAAACCAAAAAAAAAAAAAAAAAAAAAAAAGAAAGTAAAATTCAATCTATCATTACCTCAGGACAGAGGAATAAATATTAAATAGAAGAGAAATTATAATATAAAAATAAAATAATGTAAATATTACAAAATGGGCAAGCTTAATTTTTTAAAATATGTCTCAAAATCTAGAGGCAGAAGGAAAATAATGATAAATTTGACATTAATAATTATACAGGGGCCAGGTGGTGGTGGTGCACACCTTAATCTCAGCTCTTGGGAGGCAGAGGCAGGCCAATCTCTGTGAGTTTGATGCCAGCCTGATCTACAGAGTGAGTTCTAGGACAGCTAGGATTGTTACACAGAGAAACTATGTCTCAAAAAATTATATTGGAACCATCATAAAATTAAGAGGAAAAAAAAACTGGATAAAATATTAGCAGCATACATTCAAGGTGAAGGGCTAAAGTCTCTATTATACAAAAACTGTGGGACTAGAAACTAAAGTTAAGAAAAATACTAAAATATAAGAATAGATAATTCACCAAAACATACCAATTGCTGTTTAAACAAATGTAAAAATACATGAACTTACTTATAAGTATTAAATAAAATGCAAAGCATCTATCATTCTGGAGGAACATTAAATGGCTGACAATGCACCCTATTGGCCAAGCTGGAAAGAACTGTGCCTTCTCTTCTATTGCAAAGACAGCAAACTGCCACAAACCCAAGGAGGGACCTTGAACATTTAACATTATTCACCAACACATAAGAGACACCATTGCACATCCACACAGCAGAGCACCATGCAACTGTTTGATGAAATCCAGAAAGAGCACCATAAACCGAGTGGGGCAGTTGGGTGATTTTCAGGGTATTTTACCAAGATTGATATTTGTGTGTGTGTGTGTGTGTGTGTGTGTGTGTGTGTGTGTAAGAAAGTGCTCAACAAAGAAAAAATGGTTGGAAAGAGACTTTTCAGTAGTCAATTTTTTATTGATGAATAGTTGCTAATGACCATACTCAATAATTATAAGTAGCAATAATAGTCACTACTTACTGAGGGACTCTATATCCCGTTCTTGCCCATGCTTTTTAGGTAATGCCTTACTGACCATTTCTTACACAGTGTCAACAGACTGTACAGATTAGGAAGTGGAGATAGGTGTCACCTGCTCACTCCTGAGTCTCTACCAATGTGTTCACATTCAGCCTGCACATGTACAACTATTCCTTGTTTCCTGCACTGCAGCTCTTTCCCAGCTCTCCACTGCCCATGTGGATGCCCAGGAAGCAGGATCTTCTAGACAGATTGCTGTCAGAAGGGCAGCCTGGAGTTATTTCTCCTATCTAGATGCAGTGGTGGGTTACTTCTCTTTGTGATTGTATTTGGTGCCACACACAGTCTGGAATTCAGTTCATTTAACATTTTCTTCAAAGAAAAGGAGAGAACATAATTGGGAGAAAGCATTTCTACAGTTCCACCCAAAGGTCTCAGGATCTGGGAGAGACAGTGCTGTTTAGTAGAAAGCTCACTAATGTTTTGTTTTCATCAGCCTTGGTTGCTGTCTATGTTTAGAGTGCTAAGGGATCCCTGCAGTGCAGAATCCACAAAAGGTAAGGGTTCTCATCACCCTGGGGGCCTGTGGTGATTCCAGCAAGACTTTGTAGCACTCATTCATGTTAACCCTCTAGGCAGTCCCTTCCTTTACCTCTGTAGCCTGCCCTACCCACCTCTCTGTCACCCTCGACATACCATTCCACTTGTAAATGAGAAGGCCGATGATGATGTCCAGGTCCAGCCTTAACTGACATCTTGTGGAGAAGGAAAGTCAAGGTTGAAAAATATTCAGGCCTAGGCAAAACATGTCACTTGGCAGCCAAGTGAGACATCATAGGAAAAAACCAAAACAATGCTGTACTTGGGGAGCACCTGGATGCTTTCCCCGGTGGCTCTCCTCTCCTCCCAGATTCTCCTATAGAACAGATATGCCCACTTACTCCTAAACTGTGTACCAGGCCCACAGCTTTCTCCCTGCAGTTGGGCAGCTGCCTCCCAGCTCTACCTGTCATGTGTTCTCAGGAGAGAGAAAAAACAGTGCTCTAGCAACTGTAGAGTTCTGCCAAGGATGGCAGGCAACTAGGATGCTTCCTCGGTGACCAGTGTCCAGGTGGAAGTAGTTAAGATGTCACAAATGGCTTCCATACTTCTCAGACAATTTAGCATAAAATCTCCAGAAGCAGAAAATCATAAAAATTTATGGCTAACTATACATATTTCACACATGATTTTTGCCCTTCAAATAGCTGAAGGTATGACAAGGTCTGGACCTGGAAAACAGGCTGTTCATCTAAGAGACTTCATTGCTGTGAATTTAATTGTGGGGACCTGTAAGGAAATTTTAGGTTGCCCAAATAAAAAACCCTACCAGGGAGGGTTTTATTTCGTTTTGTAATTGTAGTTCCTTAACCACCAAAGGGCTTCCTTGTTGTAAGTCTACATACAGATGTTCAGTGGTCTATGGCCTCATCACTGTTTTAAGAAGTGAAGCCAGGGCACAGAAAGGAATTTCAGCTTGGGTCATCGCCTCAAGTTCTTAGGGTACTTAGTTGTGGAAGAATTCATCACCTGATTCCAGGGAAAAGCTAATCCAAGAATCTTAGGCCTGGGAGAAATGCAATGTTGTGTGGCCATTTCTTTACCTTCACAAAGAATGATAGCCTAAAATAAATGAAAATAACTTCACTTTTCAAACTCTTTGGAACAGGATCTCAAGTTTTTCATATCCTATTCATGTTTCCCAAAAGGGAAGTCCTGTGTTAGTCCTAACTCTTCTAAACTTAAACATGTTCAGTCTGGTACATGTAAAACTCTAGTCCTTTAAAAACAGTCACTAAGTGTCCTTTCACTTTCCTCTCTCCAGTCCTCTTGACCTTCTCACATTAGTCATTCTTAGATTCACAAATCACTCCCATGACTTTCCTCTCAATCCCTTTCAATGCTGCTTCTTTTTTTTAAATGAAAATGTTCTGGGACACTGGAAAGAGATGGCCGACCCCCTCAGCTAACTGGTAGGCTTCCCTCAAATTATAGACATCTCATATCTGACGTGTTTTTAAATAATAGATCGCCAGAAAATAAGGATTATACGGTTGCTCCTGGGGTGAAATTACAAAATCCATACAGAGTGGCCCAATTGGACAATTCTGGTGGTGAATACAGATCTTCAAGATCATCATCTGAGTAGCTCACGCATCAAAATAAAGATGGCTACCCTGGACAGGTGTTTCTGTCCCTCGAGACAGCACTATGAGAGAGACTAGCAGCCATTGTGACTTCTAGAGAGGATGGGTGAACCAGGTTACTCAGATCATGATGGTCTCTTGCTGGGTGAAGGCTAAACAGCACCCTGAGATCCTGCTGTCATTGAATGTCTGAGTCATTTCCCACAGACTCTGCTTCCCATGCCACCTGCTTACAGGAAGCAAATGTTCTATTCAAACAATACAACGTTTTGGTCTCTGGAAGTTCCATTTATCATAGAAATTTAATAAGTTGACATTCTGTTAGCACAAAATGTGTGTCACCATCTCATATTTGCCCACTTATAACATCCAAGACTAATTTCTGAGACAACATAGCAGAGTTAGACATGGTACAGAGATGAATATGCACTAAGGAGGCTTATGATGTCTTCCTTCTGGAATAGTCTATTCTGAAGCTCTTTCTATAACCAATACTCTTCTGGAGAGATAGAGATTGGCTGGCCTGAAGAGGTTCAGAAGGCCTGCATCTCCTTCATCACAGTTTTTATTAAACCATACTTCCCTAGTACATTTTCATTTTTTCCTCAATATATGTTTTTATTTACAAACATGAATGCTTCACATGTCAATCCCAGCTCCCTCTCCCACCCCTCCTCCCTTGTCCCTCCACCAGCCCTCCTAGCCCCCCCCAGCCCCCACATCATTCCCCAGGGAGGGTGAGGCCCTCCTTGGGGGATCTCCAAAGTCTGTCATTTCATCCAGGGAAGGACCTAGGCCCTTCCCCATGTGTTCAGGCTGAGAGAGCATCCCTCTATTTGGAATGGGCTCCCAAAGATTATTCATAAACCATGGTAAACACTGATTTACTACCCAAGGCCCCAGAGATTTCTGAGGCCTCATTGGCACTACATTCATGGAGTCTGGATCAGTCCCCTGCTGGCCTCTCAGCCATCAGTCTGGGATTCAAGAGCTCCCCCTTATCCGGTCAGCTGTCTTTGTGGGTTTCACCATCATGGTCTCGACCCCTTCGCTCATCACTCCTCCATCTCTGTCACTGGGTTCTAGGAGTACAGTTCAGTGTTTAGCTGTGGGTATCTGTCTCTGCTTCCATCAGTCTCTGGATGAAGGTTCTAGGATGACTTATAAGGCAGTCATCAACCTTATCATCAAGGAGGGGCTATTAGTGTAGTCTTTACACTATTGCTTAGTTTTCCAGTTGTTCCTGTCCTTGCAGATCTCTGGATATCTCATTAGTGTCAGCTCTCTCCTCAAACCTATAATGACTCCAACTATTATGGTATCTCTCATCCTTCTCTCCTCTATTCTTACCTCGATTCAACCTTCCCGCTTCCCCATGCCTTGCACACCACCCATATGATTGCACTTTCTGAGGAGCTTTAGTTTCACAAAGCTAATTTTTCTTTCTAAGTCACCTATCTGCTGCTCAGTCCATTACTTTACCATCCAGCTTGTGCCATGGAGAATTGAAAGAGTCTGCTTGGATCCCCCATCAATGGGCAACATAAAATCCTCTTATGTGGGGACAAGTCAAAGTCTGATTTATTCCTTGATATAAGTAATAGTCTGTCTTTGAACACACAGTTTCTATGCAATGTAGAATCACCTGTTCTCTTGCCATGCTAGGAAAACTATTTTGTGTGATGTTAGGTTAGAGCTTGCTTATGAGAGTTTTTGGTACAAGATTGGGATGATAGAGGGAGTCGAAGTTATTATTCTTGAGATGGATAGCCCTGAGTCCCACAGAGATTGGATAACATCAGCAGTTTCCCCAAGTAACCTTTGAAAAGATCCATGTTTCAGGGCCAGGTAACAAGTGACCATCTCCCCAGCTTCCCAGATCTTCAGGTTTCCTTACTCTTAGGACACAATTGTTCTAAGGCTATCAGAGGTCCTAATTTTTACACTGGGCATTTATTACCATCATACTTGACTGATTCCTATCAAACTCTGCCTGATACAGAAGTCAGATGATGATGTACATTTGTCTTTTCAGTTTCCTGAGAAGTGACATGTGACATATTTAAACATCTCTCAAAGTCCAGACAGTTTATATCTGCTGCTTTAAAATAAATCACCAGGCCAGATATTTTGCTATAGAAGGTTAAATTAATTCAGAGCTGTTCTTTGTAAATCAATAACGGTAATTCCGTATATTTCAGACTTCTTGGTGTTGGTGAGTCATATTAAATTTTTATTAACTTTGCTATATCCCACAATTGAACATGAGAAAATTTACATGGAAGTTTAAGCTTTGAAGGGAAAGCAAACATCATGGCTATTGGTTACTGTGCTGATGTTTATTGGAATACAGAAAAATGGTTTTCTTTATTAAACTTCAAGCTTTCCCTCTTTGCATTGAGAAATAGAGATAATTAGCAAGTACAATGCTAATGACTAATAGGTATCTGATTTCCAAGTATCCACTGTTAGCACATCCCTAGCAGTGTCATTAATTCATTGTCTCTGAGGAATAAAAATGAACAAACTACTAGCCAGAGTAGTGTGCATTGAACAAGGTCACCCTAAGTGAAATGCTATAAATCATGTGTGAAATGCAAAGGGACTCACCAAAATGTCTTTACTGAGCTGAATATGAAGACTTTTGTGAGGATGGAGCTGGGCTAAGAATACTCTTCCTCCGCTCTATCAAGGGATCAGTCACAAGTGCAGGCAATAGAGGTAACTGATGACATCTCCTTACTCAGGGTCTCTCGAGCTTCATTTGCAATTTTGAAAGATTTACCAAGCATTCATAGATGTCCACATGCTTCTACCAAGAGACATCTCTGTTGTGTCTGAGACTCCAAGAAAATCAGTTTCCAGCAGATCCTATTCCACAGACAAAATGATCTTCAGTAAAAACTATGATGTGAGTTGAAAACAATGGTTAGAAAAAAATGAAAATTGTCTCCATTGATCTTTATGTGCAAAATTGTGCCAGAAATAGATAGGACAGTAATAGGGGAGGAATACGGTGGATTGTTTTCTTAATGCTCTTCATTTATTTGAGATAAACTTTTAAAGAAAAGGAAGGGACATTAGTGTATTAGCTTGTTACAATGATGAATGGTGTCTATAGCTTCTGCTTTGAGCCTTTTAAAACTTTGTAACACGAAGTGATAAAATTAAAGTAACCAGGATTTTCTTAATCTGTATTTGCAGTCATCACTCAAACTCTACAATTTAGCACAGCAATATATAAAGACACAAAATGTGGCTGAAGGATATTCAGAGATGCAGACCTGTAGCAAACACATTCTTGAAACAAATTCATGTGACCAAGTTACTCGTGCTAGACTCCAATGTCATATCTGGCAGTTCTCTCAAATAACCTTTGTTAGAATACTGTATTAACAGATGACTATGCTTTTTCAAAGGCGGGGGGAGTTCTTGGAATCATTTACATATTAAAATGAAAAATAATCATTTTATTTGTTTAGATCTTAAACCAATGTTTTTTTTTCTAAGTGTGTGCGTGGGGGTATTTTCCCATTGAGAGTGTTTAGAATTTTGGTAACTGGTTTTCAGTATTGCCATGCCATATCTCTAGGCCACATGTCCATTACTGGCTATACATGAGGTAGACCAATCCCACTGGTTTCTCCCTCCTCCAACTTTATGAGGTTGGACCATAATATTAATAGTTACATCCTTCCTACATCAGTTTTAAACACCCCCTCTACTTTAAGGCATAGACTATGGAAAACTATCTTTTCTCTCCACAGCAATGCACTGCATCAATGTCACTAATTCTGGACACATATATGCCCTTTTCCTGGTAATGTCCTCAAAACAGAATCTCAACTACTTGAGATGGTCAGCTCAGCAAGACTTTACACTTCCTTTTAAATTTCACATTCAGAGAATCTTGTCTCTATCTTAATCACATCTCCCATTTAAGGTGGTGTCAGTGTCTCAGTCCCCAAAGGTATCTTCTCTCCCATGGTTATGCTAGCCCTGATATTCAGAGGCTAATGCTCCCAGTGTTCCTGCTGCTTGCAGAACTGTGCACTTCCTTTCCAATGAAATATAAAGGCTTGCTCTCGCTCTTTTTTGTTTATTTGTTTTGTCCTCAAAATCCTGCTGTTTAAAACACATTTATTTTGGTATTATCCATCCTCTGTAACTTGTTTATTTTCCCTAGGGATTGATGAGAAACACTAAGTATGATGTTTAAGCACAATTTCTTACTTTTCCTGATATTTTTAGGCTATTGTTTCATCTTTATAAAATTCTACTCTCCTGAGTTTAGGCGGTGTGCTTTTTCCCTGACATGGACAAATAATTTGAAATCTTCCCTTGTTATCTAGGTCCCTTTCTAAGTGAAAACAGTTAGCAATAATAAACTTCTGTGCATCAAATACTAATCTCCCTATCTGGGGTTTGAAGAAGGTAAAAAAATTCCAATATACGATTAGTGGTGTACTATTTCAACATCTATGTTATAATTGTATAAACATTTATGACATAAATATATTATTTTGGCTTCTAATTTGTCAAAACCTGCACTAAGCATTGGAGAACAGGGATGAACAAGGCAGGAGATAGCTTCTGGTCTCACAGAGCTATCAATCTACAAGTAACTGTAATTTATATCCCTTATGTTAGTTCTAGAAGTACCCAGCTTGTACAGTGATCTGAGGACATATAAGTGGGAAAGTCCACAAGAGTGGCTCAGCTAGAGACTTCATTGTCTGAAAGTGCAGTCAGAAAACAGAACTGTATGCTTTATTATACACCTGCAATCCCAGCCATTCAGAGGGCTGAGGCAGGAAGATAAATATTCAAGGTCTGATGGGCTAAATTGCCAGGCTTAAGACTAGCCTGGGCAATTAATCAAATCCCTGACTTAAAATAAAAGCAATAAATAGATCTTGGGACACACCTCTGTGGTAGAGTACTCACCTGACATACACAACACCTTGAGTTCAACCTCCAGTGCAGAAACAAAACACAGAGTATCTTTAGGCAATATAATGGTTAAGAGCTCATGTGGTCCTGAATCAAATCCTAGTCCTCCACAGTGGGTGACATTAGACATGGATAATCTAATTGATATTTCTCTGTCTAATTCCCCTCAAGTAGGGTAAATGAAACATATGTGTCAGAGAGTAATTGTAAGGACTGAGTAAGATTTAAAAAAGGGGGGCTGGGAAACAGTGCCTAACACATAGGAAATGAAGAAAACCTAATCATCATTAATTTGTGGTTTCTACTATGAATATTTCAGCAAATGACCTATTTGATGAATATTTTAAAGAAAACATATGGCTATTGTATCTTTAAAAGCTGAAATCAGCATGCTGCCACAGCTGTCTGTGCACAAATGTATCATTTGGGATCTGAAGGTATCCATGCCATGATTTTAAAAAGTAGGTTTGGCTACCCAGGTATCATCAGGGTGAGACAAGGGAGAAGTGTCCAACGATAAGAAGACTAGGAAATACTGTGTGCATTCATTCCTCTGGTGTTGGAGACAGCCTTTGGTAGTACTAAAATCACATGACCATCACTGCCCCTGCAAAAGAGGCATCTGCAACCAATAAGGACCATCGTGTAGAGTTGCCACTGGCAAACATATCATCCTCAGTCAACCTCAGCAGCTCCCCAAAGCAGCTAGTCCCTGCCTCCTGAAGAACTTTCTGGGGACACAGCTGATTATAGTCCCAGTAGTACAGAGCAAAATAGACGAGAGCAGCAGGAATCCCAAAGACAGTAATTCAGGATAACAGGATAACAGTTCAGATGCACTGTCAAAGAATTGATGGAGAATCAAGGTAACTCTTCCAAATTCAAGTTGGAAGATAAAACACAAATACTCTTTCCTTCCCACTTTTTAATGGCATCAAGAACTGATTTGGGGCAGAGGTGAGCTACAACCCCCACCTTGGGCCAACTTCCTTCCACTTGCCCTTTCTGGGATCTCCTGGCCTGGGGACTGCAGCCAGGTCAACTTGCCCCGGAGGACCAAGCAACCAGGAGCCTGCTGAGAGTGCCAGTCTACTCCTGTTCCCACTCAGGGCAGAGGAGAGGGAGTGCCTCAGACATGCCTGCATCCATTTTGTGACCCATCAGAATATTGGACCTGCTTGCACCCACCAAAAGAGAACCTTTGACCCGTACCCACCAGGAAAGGAAGAGACTCCACCTGTACCCACTGGAAAAAGAAATGGGAAGACGACAATATAAACACACATTCAACAACAGAAAAACCAATATGACGCCATCAGAGTCTAAGGACTCTACACCAGCAAGACCTGAACTGTGGAGAGCTGCGCCACACCGCGCCTCAAAGATGGCGCCGGCTTCCGCATTCCACCATCCCAACGGTGAGTGCGCTCGGTAATAAACAACTCCTTATTTGGCCTGCTCCCATCCCGCCGGGGTCACGCCATCATCATCAGATTGCTTATGCATTCTGGTAAGCCTATGGCTTGCACACACGTGGCTGCTCAGGGTTGGCTGGCCTCGGCTATTTAGGGAGCAGGAGGGGTTTTTCCCGTGGCTGCCTCCACGTTGTTTCAAGGTTCCTGAATAAACCACTGATGAGAAGGATTCCTGAGTCGCGTCTTCCTTGCTGGTCGAGGTGGTCGTGACACTGAACATCCCAACACAGATGAAGCAGGAGAGAATGACCTTAAAAACAACTGCATGGAGATGATAGAGACCCTAAAAGAGGAAATGAGAAAATCATTTAAAGAAATGGAAGAAAGACAAACCAAAAATTGCAAGAAACAATCCAAACAGTGCAAAAGTTGAAAGCTTAAATAGAGACAATAAAAAAATAAAAGTGAAACACAGTCTGAAGGAATGGTGGAATTAGAAAAGATGAGTAAATGATCAGGAACTACAGATGCAAGCATCACCAAAAGAATATAAGAGATGGAAGAGAGAATTTCAGGTGTTGAAGATTCACTGGGAGAAATAGATTCATTGACCAAATAAAATCTTAAGTCCAACAAATCCAGGAAGCGTGGGATACCATGAAAAGGCCAAATCTAAGAGTAACAGGGATAGAAGAAAGGGAAGAAACCCAACTCAAAGGTACAGAAAGCATATTCAACAAAATCATAGAAGAAAACTTTCCCAACATAAAGAAAGACATGGCAATGAAAGTACAAGAAGGCTACAGAATGCAAATTAGAGTGGACCACAAAAAAAGTCCCCTTGCCACATAATAATCAAACCCCCATACCTACAGAATAAAGAAAGAATATTAAGAGCAACAAATGAAAAAGACCAAGTAACATATAAAGGCAAACCTATCAGAATCTCACCTGGCTTCTCCATGGAAACTCTGAAAGTCAGAAGGTCCTGGATAGATGTTCTACAAACACAAAGAGACCACAGATGCCAGCCCAGACTACTAAACTCAGCAAAGCTTTCAATCACTATAGATGGAGAAAACAAGATATTCCATGACAAAACCAGATTTAAACAATACATATCCACTAATCCAGCCCTACAGAAAGTACTGGGAGGAAAGCTTCAACCTAAGGAAGGTAACTACGCTCACAAAAACATAGACAATAGATAATCCCACTTTACCAAAAGTCAAAAGAAAAAGCGGGGTAAATCCACAAACAATAACACCACCAACAACAAATCAAAAACAAACAAGAATTAACACTCAATGGTTCTTAATCTCCCTCAATATTAATAGTCTTAATTTACCTATAAAAAGACACAGGCTAACAGGATGGATTCAAAGAGAGAATCCATCCTTATGCTGCACACAGGAAACACATCTCAATTTCAAAGACAGACGTTACCTCAAAGTAATGGGTTGGGATAAGGCTTTTCCAATCAAATGGAGCCAAGAAACAAGCTGGTGTAGCTATCCTAGTATCGAACAAATTAGACTTCAAACTAAAATCAATCAAAAGAGATGAAGAAGGTCATTTCATATTCATCACAGGAAAAATCCATCAGGAAGAAATCTCAATTCTGAACATCTATGCCCCAAATACCAAGGCACCCACATTTATAAAAGAAACATTATTAAAACTCAAGTTACACATAAGACCTCCCACAGTTATGGTGAGAGACTTCAACACCCAATTCTCACCACTAGGCAGGACCACCAGAGAGAAACTTAACAAAGAAACAAAAGAGAAGTTATGACCCAAGTGGTTTAACAGACATCTATAGAACATTCCATCCAAACACAAAAGAATATACCTTCTTCTCAGTGCCACCTTCTCTAAAATCAACCACATACTTGGCAACATAGCAAACCTCAACAGGTACAGAAAAATTGGAATAACCCCCTATATCTTATCAGACCACCATGCTTTAAAGTTAGAATTCAACAACAACACAAATTGCAGAAACCCTACAAACTCATGGAAATTGAACAACGTACAATTGCACCATTCCTGGGTCAAGGAAGAAATAAAGAAAAAAATTAAAGATTTCCTAGAATTCATTGAAAATGAAGACACAACATACCCAAACTTATGGGACACTTTGAAGCAGTCCTAAGAGGAAAGTTCATAGCACTAAGTGCTCATATGAAGAAAATGGAGAATAGTTACTCTAGAGAGTTAACGGCACAACTGAAAGCTCTAGAACAAAAAGAAACAAACTCACCCCGAAGGAGTAGATGCCAGGAAATAATCAAATTGAGGGCATTTGAAATCAATAAAGTTAAAACAAAGAAAACAATACAAGGAATCAATGCAACAAAGAGTTGGTTCTTGGAGAAAATCAACAAGATAGACAAACCTTTATCCAAACTAACCAAAAGGCAGAGAGAGAACATGCAAATTAAGAAAATCAGGAATGAAAAGGGGATATAACAACGGACACTGAGGAAATCCAGAGAATCTTCAGGTCATACTTTGAAAACCTGTACTTCAGAAAATTTGAAAAATTAAAGGAAATGGACAATTTTCTGAATAGATATCACTTACCAAAATTAAATCAAGAACAGATAAGCAATTTAAACAGACCTATAACCCCTAATGAAATAGAAGCAGTCATCAAAAGTCTTCCAAACAAACAAACAAAAAACCTAAGGTCAGATAGCTTCAGTGCAGAATTCTACCAGAAATTTAAAGAAGAGCTAATACCAATACTCCTCAAAGTCTTCCACACAATAGAAGCAAAAGGTTCATTTCCAAACTCTTTTTACAAGGCTACAATTCCCTTGGTACCCAAATCACACAAAGATACAACTAAGAAAGAGAACTACAGACTAATATCCTTCATGAATATTGATGTAAAAATACTCAGTAAAATACTAGCGAATCGAATCCAAGAACACATCAGAAAAATCATCCACATGATCAAGTAGGCTTCATCCCAGGTATGCAGGGATGGTTCACCATACTAAAATCTATCAATGTAATCCACCATTCTTTGTTCGTTTGTTTTCAATACATCCCTACCACAATTTTCTCTGCTTCAATTCCTCATAGAGTCCCCTCCCCCAGATCCATTCCTCCTACATTTCCTTTCGGGAAAGAGCAGAACTATCAGGGATATCAACCAAACATGTCGTAACAAGATATAATAACTAGGCATAAACCCTCATATCAAGGCTAGGCAAAGCAACCCAATGGAGGAAACAGGTCCTAAGAGCAGATAAAGGAGTCAGAGACACCTATTCCCACTGTCAGGAGTCACACAAGAACACCAAGTTAACAGTCTATCTTGTTCTTTAAAAACGTTTTACTCAAAAGCAGCTGAGGAACCTCTCAAGGAGAATAAGCTTTCTTATGTTTGACAGAAGCGGCACATGGCTGCTTCCTGGCATGAGTCTAAAGAGGCTACAGGGCAGAATGGACCCTGTGTTAGAACCAGGAGCAGAGTGAATACTCTCAGCGGCTGGCACTGCACAGGGAACTAGGGTCCATGGTGGGGACATATCATAGGATTGAGTCAAGATGTAGGCTGCCACAGGCACATACATATAAGTGGCTGCTTACATGATGAATTTGGTGGACTTCATGTTGAGGATCTAGTGTATCGCCTCAATTCTTCTGTCTCTTCTCCATGGGACTAAGATTTGTTTCTTTAATAAAACAAGAACATGCTTTCTTCCTCCTCAGTCTTTAGGGTGGGCCATGTTATACTGCAGCTGCCTGACTGGCTGAGAAACAAAGAGAAGTCTTAAGTGGGCACATGTCAGAGATGCTAAAACTGAGGAAAGATGAGCAAACGAAATGGAAACTATTGATCACAAATTATCCCTAAAGGGCAGCTGCTTAAATGCATGTGTTATTTCAAGGCAACAATGTGCTAGAAAGAATGCAGTCAGTCGTTTCTTTTAGATGGAAACTTAGATATCTTTCCTGTTTCTCTGGACCTGAGAGACAATACAGATAAAGCCACCCACCCAACACAGGGCACAGCTCCAACAAAAGGCATCACTTATGACTTGATTCTGCTCCTAGAAACAGCAAGCACACAGCTAGCTATTCTGACATGAGTTGGCTTTGTGAACATGAAAAACACGGAGACACCAGTGGGCCGTGAAGTTTTTCCTCTGTGCTGCACTGGGCATATATTTACATGTGTTTGTACAGCTGGCTTCTACTTGTCAGTGGAGTGGGGATCTAGTGGAGAGCAGGCTTGGCCTTGGTTCCCAGGAACAGCCAGCTGCAGAAGACATGATGCTGGAAATGACAGAAGGAAACTGTACCTTCATGTCATTGGACTTCTATAATTTCAACGAAGGTGATAATATGGAAGATTTGGCTGAGGGTTCTGTACTTTAAACAGCAGAAACAACAAAGTAATATTTGGGCATCACTTCTTCAGGGGAACAAAATAAGAAAGGGATAATAATAGTGTGTCTGTGTGTGGGGGAGTATCTTCATTTTGGAGTAAACTCCAACACCAGTGCTCTTTGATGTCTTTGTCATAAAAAGGTGCTCATATTGAATGCCAAGAAAGAATTCTCACGTGATATGAGATCTGAACTGAGACTTGAATGACAAGGAGTCAAGTATGAACTGGTCTGACAGAAGTCCAGTAGAGGAAATGGCAATCACAAAACCCCAGGTGAGCGAAGGGGATAAGCAGGAGTGAGGCTCTCGAATGACACAAAGAAGGAAGGTGGTGTAAGAGAAAGCAAGTGAAAGTCTCTATTCCAGTCATTGAGGAGAACGTGCTAGAATAATTACTGGTTGGATTACCTTTGGTAATTTAGCCAACAGGTTTTTTCAATGCCTCAATTTCATCAGGAAAATAGGAGTTGCAAGACCCATGTCACAGAGCCACGGTGGGTGTGCCCAGGAGTTCAGTGTATGACCCATTCACTGAAGCACCCAGCACAGTTACAGCATGGTGCTCAGGAAATTGAAGTTGTCATTATCATCAACCCCCTGTCCCTTCCAATCTCCCAGAGCCTCAGCACTCTCATTTTCAAAAATAGAGCTGAAGAAACGATTGGATTGTTAGGTCATGTCCAACTCTGACCTTTGATGCACATCACTTGCTTTGCTCTTAACTGCAGCATCTATGACAAGTTGGATGGGACTGTGCTTTGAGTTCATTCTCCATATCTGGGGCTTTGTTGAAGGTAAAGAATTCCAATGGATAAAACTAGCCTCACATTTCAGCGTCTGGTACACCTTTGTTCCCAACAGATTCCATGTTACAAAGTTCCTCTGTGTTAACACAGGACCCTCTGCATGCCTTTTCTTCTTAGGAAACAAGGAGACCTGTACATTCAGATCACCAAAGGCACCATTTGCTAGAAGACCCAGGGGCAACTCAAGACTTTACGCTGTGCGCCGTTGACTTGTTCCTTCAGAGAAACACTGCATATTAGCCTTGAAGGGCCCTCCCCTCCCAGGACCAGCCTCTGGAAATGTGACTCTCATCTTAGAGGCTGTGGTAACCTTCAGGCACCATTTAATGAATTAATGTTTTGCCACAGTAAATGGAACCCCAGTGGTCCATTCAAATCGGATGCTGCCCTTCTGGGGAAACTGAAAGCAAACAGCTGCAGCAACAACAAAAACCATTTCTTACAAAATAAAGATTAGTAATACATTTGTCTTTACAACGTTTTTTTTTTGCAAGAAATTCATGAGGCAAGAAAATCCCATTATTCTGGTATCAAAGGACATAAGTAAAACCTGCATCTGGGCTTCAAGAGATATTTGGAAGATGTGATGCATTTTGTGCCAAAAAGGAAAATTTAGAATGTTTTTATAAAACAGGACAACAAATTTATTCATAAATGTAAGCTTGAAAAGATGAGCATGTTCTATGACCGAAAAATGCAGTTCCTTCAAGTAACTAGTGATATGATTTCAATAGCTCACTCTCGGGTGAGCACTTTCTATGTGCCAGATATATTGCAACTGCTGTACGTGCCTTAATGATTGAATCTGTATAGCAGGCTTACTATTCTGCTATTATCATTCCTGTGTCACACACAAACATGCAAATGGATGAGTGAGGAGGTAAGTGGCTTGGATAGAGTTAACACTGGCCAAGTGTCAAATGAAATCCAGATGCTCTAACTCCATCGCCTGGATTCCCAGTTATGTATAATAGTCATGCTATTTCAGATTTTTATGGTCAATAAGAAATTACTGTGTATGGTACACTAGTACAAGGAGTTTTAGAAAGCAATATCCAGCCTAACTATGTGGGGTTCTTTATCCTGACTCTGTTTTTAATACTCTCTGGTTGGGACTTACTGAAGTTGTTTCATTATCAAATCTAACCAACGGCTTGCCCTTCAGCCTTTACATGCTACTCAGTGCATCTACTCCCTTCATCTTCATGTGGTATGTGGTGTGTGTGTGGAGGGGAAGGGATTCATAGCAAAGCTTTATAGAAAAGGAGAGGGTACCACATCAGCCTCTTTCTTATTTATTATCCTCCTTACAGCCCTCTCTGTGTCCAGTTAGATAACCAACCAGCAAGAGAAGATTTGGGGGAAAGCAGAGATTTTTTAAAGTGTCCTCATTCCTCCTCCTCTGTTGTTTTCTCTCTTTTATTATTTCATCCAAATTATGGGCTACTTTAATGAAGAATAAAATCATCACTCAAAAATCTAATTCCTCTGAGCGCTAGAATAATGGCATTTTTTTTTACTAATGAAACATGCAAACTACTGTTGGGTCCATTAATAGTCTCAATTTTTAATCTCTCAGATGATGGAACATTAAGGTTTCCATAGCAGCAGCTTCCAGCTGTTGGGGGATTCCTGGCTTTCAGTCCTGAGACAATTAGAGTGACGCATTGCCAAGCCTTCCCAGCATTTCTGCATCTTCATTATGCTGTATTCAGTATTTTTAATGCACTGATTATCATGATGTATCAGTCTAAGGCGCTTGACATCTTGATGTCTATCCTGGGAGAGGAGAGTCATTTGCTGAGGTTTATCACCAGGAGCTGGCTGGTATATCTGGGTGATGGGAGTGTGATCATTACCTTCAGTGTATTCCTTACAAATTAATAAAAAGTCTAGGGGAGTCCAATTACAGATGGTGTGTGTCCCATGACTCTCTGGATTTTTGATGAAGACAAAATCTATGGATGTAAGAAAGAAACCAAGAAGGCTCTCTTCATCTTTGGTGTCCATTGATCAGAAAGTCAAAATACATGTGTGGTAGAGTCCAGCTACTTTAATGTATATTAACAGGAGTTTTGGAACAAGTATAGCTAAGCAGTGAAATAAAAGACACATAAAGATAAAAACAAAATGTGATTATTGACTTGTAATCAGTAACATGTAATATTACTGACTGTATGGCAATATGTCCTATCTTCATTAACACGAAGTACATAGCTGAACTTGCTCCTTATGAGGAAGAGTGGGAACAAGAATGGTGGGAAGGGAGGTGTTGAAAAAGAAGGCTACAGGTGACATTGTAAGAAAACAATATGAGAAAATGTACCAGAAATTAAAATTCCGTTTATACAAATTATAGCATTCTCACAAAATACCTTCTACCTAGATTAGCAATGAGATTATGGCTGACCTGACAAGAACTCAGGGAGACTATAATCAGGGTCTCTGCTGACCAAATCTACTACTTATTTCTCTTGCATATACACGCCTACTGATAGAGCACACATCTGACCCTATTTTGCAGCTAAATGAAACTACATGGTCAAGTTGGGGGCCAGTAGATGGTGGACAGTAGACACGTCAGTGAGTTCTCTCCTCTCAGTGGTTTGCTGGATATTGATGCTCAGGGTGACTTTGTAAGTTACAGGCTGTGATGGTAATTTGACTGTCAATCTAGTCCTCTAAATAACTAGGTGGAACAAATTGTCTGGCAGACTTTTGTAAGAATATGGCAAAAGGAATTAATTTGTTGTTGTGGGTTAAATGGCTGAGATTTTTATGTGGGGATTTGTGTTGAAAACCAGCATTTCTAATAATTATCTTGCCTAATACTCAAATCAATACCATTGACACAGGATGCTGCCTTGACACAAACTTAAAATGTGTGACATTAACAGATAAAACACTAATCAGTTCCAGAAGGATGGCAATCAATGTTTTCATGTGGCAAAGCACTGGAGAAATTACACTAAAGTGGAAAATAGGTCATAGACTTACTGAAGGGGGCATTAGTTGGATAAAATGAGTTGGTATGCATTGGTGACGTTAGTTAAAATTGGCATGGCAATATAAGAAAAAAGGTATTTTGTGGAATGAACAACCTAGTTTCTAGAGATTTAGTTAACTGGAAAGTCAACTGCTTATATATCTCAATTTAAGATTTAGATATTTAAGACTGAGACAGGATTTGAGCCAAAGAAATCTTTAAAACCCATGTTGCAGCAAAATCAAATTAAGAATGTGTCTTTCACTTTCAAGATCAATAGTCTCAAAATACTACCATTTGGTTAGGAAATACATAAAACTAGAAAAAATATAGAAACCAAGAAATAGAATTGAGAATCATGTGTGGTAGAGGTTCATGGTAAAGTTATAAGCATGGGTAATGACTAGAAGACCATGGATCAGAAGCCTATTATGTTTTAAAGGGAATTATCTTATCTATTATGAAAGAAACCAGGATCATGGGCTTGGCAAATGACTGACTTCCTGTGACTCCATTGCTTAATCTTTTCTTACACATACAGGAAGCTACCAACAAGAGCATTCAAATTCCCATGTCAAATGTAATCTATAAGGTAAGAAACGCAGGAGGAACCAGCTGAAGAAGAAAGCCAGGATCCACAAAATCTCTACCAGAGAGCAATTTCCTTTCCATCACCAGAGGAACCTCCCAAAACTGAGTCTTCAGCATCTCCATGTTACTCTGTACAAGAGACATCTTTGTCCCACCTTTACTCCTCCAAGTAGGAGTGGTACTTCTTTCCACCTTCTTCAACTCTGTCACTGCAGGCTATCTCTAAAATTAAAAATAATCACCACAACAAGACATGACACATCACACCATTCAGACTGTGTTTCTAGACTTTGACCTAGATGCAGAGGCTATGTGGGACTTGGGATTTTGTTGTCTGGGGAAGGATATGCATGTTCTATGTGTAGGAGGAAAACAAATATTTTGTGAATAAATAGGAGCATTATGAAAAGGTAATACTATGTGTTCACCAATCTTGCTTCCTCCTCTTTCTGGGCACATGTCCAACCTCTCTTATAGTTAGTAGGGTCATTACACTGGATTTTGATTAAAGAATGTGAACAGAATTGATGTTTATATCAAATCCAGGCCTTGCACACAAAACAACTTTCTACTTCTTTTCTGTTTCCCCATTGCCAAATTGATTGTAAACAATCAGTTAACACTTAGCAACCATACCTTCAGGGCAGCAGGTTGTTTTGACTTAGGTCACTGGAAGACTGAACAAAGAAGAATTTACATCACTACTAACTCCTACCCAGGCCACAAAGTACTCAAAAATGTTCACAACACTTTAGTCATTATCTTCCCAGATTGTTTTTCTGTAAATGAGTGGATCAACCAATGGCAGCATATACATACCATATAAGACCCACCTAGCAACCAAAGGAATGAGTTATCAGAGCATATAAAATCAAATCATGGATAAGTCTTATGTGTGTCTTAGATCTCAAGCATTGACAAGAAGCCAGTCTGGAAAGATCATTCTGAATCATTCTATTTTTGGCACATCCTGAAGAGGGTTGTCTAGGGATTCAGAAGAAAGAAGAGTGCTGAAAGATGGAAATTATCAGATATTCCAGGTAAGTGAAACCATCATGGTTGATGGTATAAGATGGGTAAATGGAATAATATACTGATAAACTTTTACAGAAGAAAGAGAAATATATTAGATGCAAATTTGAAAAACATTTAGGAGGTTAGAATATTCCAAAATAGAACACAAACTATGAACTAGAATCCCCAGCTGTACTACTAATGTATAAAGGAAGTAACCTTCTCACTCATAGGGTAAATGCCATTAACCTGTGTAACCTTGTAAATCAGAAGAGTCTTTAATGCAAAAGAAACTACGTGTGCTACTGTTGGTATAGTTGGGATACAGATGAATAAATCTAAAATCAGTGTATGTGGACCAAATAAGGTGTTGAAAAATGCTTCTCGCTATTAGAAAAGGAAGCCAAAGACAAGCAATGGGATAAGTATGGAACTATCTATGATGTAATGGCTTAGAATTGGAGACATCAATATGAAACTGAACATAACTAATCAATTGTTCAAATATATATATGTATATATATACATATGTATGCTCAGTTAACATATACACATATATGTATTTGCATATATCCTTTCAACAATGGCTCCTTATAAAAAGAACAGAAACCAATTGAAAGAGTTCTCAATGGTCAATGCTGGAAATATTTAACAGGCAAAAATCAATGAAGTAATATTAAGTTATATGTCAAAGTAATAAAATGCCCATGCATCTAACACTGATATAAAGTGATATATTAATAAACAAATAAAGGAGAATAGCCAAATCTTCCATTCAGAAGAATAATCCAGGAAGAATAATTTCTATAGGGGCCTGAACAGGAGTATACAATAGAAATGGGTAAAAAAGAGTAACCATGGGAGATAAACTCAATGAACACTACTCCAGATAGTTGATCAGAGTCATTTTAAAAGTATGCATGAGAAAATGGTAACTTGTCTCCGTGTCTTCCCCCAAAAATTCATAACCCAAGCCAAGACATTAAAAAAAAATTAAAAATTATCACTTGAGAAGCATTCTTCAAAATGCCCAAGAAACGCTTCTTTTGGCTGCCATGGTCGTAAAAAAAAATAAAAGTCTTGACCTCTTTGACCATCACTCCTCCCTCTCTACAGCAAGGGGAAGCTCATGGTCCCTAGACTGACAACTGGGAAACCAGCATAGGACTGAACCAGGTCCCCTGAATGTGGGTGTCAGTTAGGAGGCCTGGGCAATCTATGGGGCCTCTGATAATGAATCAGAATTTATCCCTATTGTATGAATGGGACTTTGGGAACCCACTCCACATAGAGGGATGCTCTCTCAGCCTAGGCCCTGTTCCAAATGATGTGGCAGACTTTGATGATTTCCCCATGGAAGGTCTCACCCTCCCTGGGGAGCAGAAGGGGGGATGAGATGGGGCACTGGTGGGTGGCGCTTGGGAGGATGGGAGGGAGAGGGAACTGGGATTGATATGTAAAACAAGATTGTTTCTAATTTAAATAAATTTTTTTAAAAGTCCAGAAGAAGGGCCTAAGATATATGCTGAGGACACGTAGCATATCACAGGAAAAGGATGTTAGATAAGGACTGAAGAAGTCCAAAGACAGTATCAACTTAACATGTGATAGCATAGCAGACTGGGTGTACTGACCATGACAAATGCCCCATATTAATTTATGATAAGACTAACAGAGGAAATTGTGTTAGGGAAATTGGAAGTTCTTTATTTATTTTTGCAATTTTTTGTAAACATAACTTATTCTAAAATTAAGTCTATCATATTTCCCAATCTTAAAAATAAAGGAAGTTTGATATTATTGAGGGTACATATTCTCCTGTTAATTGTTGAAATGAAACTGAAGGATTAGAGGGTTTGGAAAGCTATTTCTGTCCCTAAGATTCTCTGACTTTATGACATAAAGCTACTGAGGAATTAATCAAGACATTGGCATTTATGGGCATCTGGTTTCTCAATAAATGATCTATTAAGACAATTTCTTAAATTTAATACCTATCCAACAATTAAATTGAAAAAAAAACTAATGGTTAATTTTCTTTTCTTTCCTCAACAATAATTGCTATGCAATGTTTGTGAAATCATTCCTCACACAGTCACTATAAAAGCAAAACACATTTTCCAACATAGAGCATTTACTGGGAATGAGCTAGCACATACGGGAAAGGGATGGTTATTTTTAAACAAGCCCATTCTATTCCTCCTGAGAGCAATGGTGTACATATTCAAATGCAATCATCAGGACCCTGAGTTGATGAGGGAAGGCAATAACAAAGGTACTGCTGTGGTTTGTTTTAGCACAGCTGGTGACAAGCAGTGGACCAATGTTTCAGAAACACTGGTTATGAAAAAGAGAAGGGAAAAGAGACGTTCTTAATTCTTTTCTAAGATGAGAGATGCTTCTCCCTATTACTGTACCGTATGGTATAAAGTGGTGGAGAGGAGGGGTAGTAGTTCTAAAAGTTCCCAGTTGGTGTTTGGAGGATGGAGGGGGGTGGCAGATGTACAGCCAGAAGATTCTAACTGATGAAGGCGAGAGTTCGGTGGATTCATGTTTGCTCTTGTGTCTAGCAAAAACAGAGGGTTGATCTTTTTAGAAAAGGGAACCAGAAATTTTAATACCTAATGTTTTCCTTAAAACTTTCATGAAGAGACTTATGACAAGCTAAATGGCTGAGTTAAAAATTCAGAAGATCCTTGTGGGTTTTTTGCTATCTGATTTTTAAAAACTTCTGAGTAAGCAATATGTCTTTATTGAGTACTTTTATGTTCCTCTCCTGTACTCTGATCTTTGGAGAATATAAGAAGAATGTAAAAAAAAAGTCCTATTAGCATGAAGTAATTTGACCTCACTCTAACAACAGGGGCAGAGCAGGTGATAACAGGAGGGCAAGTTAGGAAAAAAAGTAACTAAGAAGTAATTAAGTCTCATTTCCAAAATATGCTTTAGTAAAAGCAATTCAGTATGTGAACACTTAAAGAGACTATACAGTAAAGAATCATTTGCACAATGAGGTAAATGTAACCCTATCAAAAATAACACAACCATACAATCAGTCCCTTGCAATACTCCAAATGTAAAAGAAAGGCACACCGTTCCTCTACTGGGCCATTTGGTTGCCTGTTCAGTTGTTTTACCTAGGAAGAATAGGTATCAGTAAAAATTTAATGAAACAAATTTAAAAATCAGATTTTTTTATTAGCACCGCATGAACTGAAACATAGAAAGGTGTTCTGCTGGGTGTCTCAGAACCCTGTTTTTTGCAGAGTAGCTTAACATCTTCATTTCTTTTGCTGCTGCTGTGATAAAATACTCTGACGAAAGGGAAAAAGGTTTTGTTTGGTTCACTGCTCAATACATAGGCCATGATGGCCGAGAAGTCAAGGAAGCAACTATTGGAAGCAGACAGTCAAAACACGTCCACAGTCACGAAGTAGAGAATAATGAAATATGATCACTGATGATCAGTTTTCTCCATGTATATAGGCCAGGATCCTAGCCAGGGGACAGTGGCATAAACAGTGAACAAGTCTTCACATTTCAAATGACATACTCAGGATAATTTCCAACATACTCAAAAGTCTATCTCCCAGGTGATTCTAGATCTTATTTAATTAACCATTGAGGTTGACCATAACACTTAAGTAGGAAGAAAGACATAAGACAAAAGAATGCTAGCTAATATTAGGCTTTCTGTGTCCCTAAAGGAGAGGGAACCACTGCCTTGTATCAAAACAGGATGACTGCCCGTCATGATTGGTTACTGTGGATCTCCTGGTTTGGGGGAAATTGTGACTCTTCTAAGTTTAGTTGGATTGTGGACATCCACCACAATGACTCCTTTCTGCCTTGGCCAGGTCTATTGAGACTCAGTGCCAGAGGTCAGTCCAAAACAATCTCCCATACACTTTGTTTTACAGCACTCAAAAGTCTATTTCTACCTCAGTCCCTGCCCCCACCCCGCCTCAGAATCTCAGCACCTTCCAGTTATTGCTTATTGTTTTCAAACCACAGAAAGCTATTCTTACATCCATTCTGGGAGATGCATTAGTGGACAATCTAAATGGCAGAACCTTCTTCCCTGGCCGTAGCTCATCATCTCTCAGCACATAGCTGATGCCAAGCAAATAGTATCCTCGCTGTTCATAATGAAGAAGAGACAAACAGGGTGTGCAACAGTATACTATGTGTGCTCAGTTAGACACTGGCATATGCTGTGATTCTGGAAACTTGGCCAGTTAATGTCAAGGATATCACAATTCATCAGAATTTATACCATTTATACTTCTTTCATAATTCTTCTAAGTCATGGCCACCACTTCATCTCCAGATGTGTACTTGAACTCCATCCACACATTTATTTGCATTTGGTAGCTCTTGGGTTTTTGCAGACAGATGTAAGTATCCCTCTTCCACACTTAGAAGTAAGCATGAATAGTCTAGTGGTGAGGTTAGTAGAGATAAGGATACAGCATTTTCTTTTCTGACAGATCTCAAACCTAAAGGCATTCTGCCAATAAAGCCATCATTCACCCAAAAGTAATTATGTTAATATTTTAGAGCAAAATACAAAAAAGGTCAATACTTTTCTCTCTCCCCTTTCCTGAAAGTTTCCACATAGCAAAAGAAAAGATGAATATATAAACACTGATGTGATACAATTTGAAAAGTCGTACCACACAAGAATAAACCAATCTCCTATGATTAATTTGACAGTTTCCCAACCTTTGTTACCACAAAATATCCCAGATTGATGTTTGAAGGAGATTTACTTCTTGTAGTCTGGAGGTGCGAGGCTTGAGGTCAAGCTGACAGCAGATTCAGTGTCTGATAAAGGCCACTCTGTTTTTAAGATGGTTCCTTGAGGCTATATCTTCATATAGACATAATTTCACAGAGGGATGATATTGAATAAAACAAATTTTATAAGAACATTGATTCCACTCATGAAAATGGAGTAGCCCAACTACCTTCTAAAGACCCAGCATTTATTACTGTGCGTTAACAATGAAAGTTCAACATGAAACACCATTCAAACCAGAGCATGCAGCAAATTCCACATCCCATAGCTACCCACCAAGATAGGAGCTAGGCTATATTGATGACAAGTTGGTTCTTTGTACATGGACACTCAGTCTACATTGGTTAATAGATAGGGAGAGGTTGATGTCACTATTAGGTAGTACTCTTCCTACAATGGTATCTGCTGTGCTGGACAAAATAAAATGTATGCTTGTAAATTTGTCAAAGCTCCAGAGTCCTTCAAGTTCCTAATGAGAGAGTTAAGTTTAGAAGGAAAAGAGCCATCACATTAGGTTCAGAAGAACATGGCATTCCTGACCCTAGGTGGTTATGCCTCTCACAGATGTGCCTGGTGATCCCTGAGTAGCAAGCACCAAAGTGACTGGTGTTCTTACAAAAAGAGAGGGTGGAGACACACAGGGACACTCGGAGGGTATGAATGTACCAATGGCAACACGTGACGCGGCAATAAGAGGGCACCGACAAGCCAAGGACAGAAACCCAACTTTCTGCCATCTTGATCTTGATCTTCCAGACATGAAGGAAAACTTTTGCCATTTAGGCCTCCAGTCTGAGGAATTTTGTTGTACTAGCCCTTGCAAACTCATACAATTATTCAACAAACATCCCATGCCCTCAATCAATAAAAAGTTCTGATTTGTCTGGAACTGTATGCAGTCACAAATCTATTGTTTTATCAAATTTGCAAGTTAATCTGATGCCAACACTTCCAGGAACATACCTGGGAAATTGTCAAGCATTCATGTGTTTTACCAGCAAGATACCTTCCTGTCACACACCTCCCCTGTCCTTTGCATGTGGCCCCATTAAGACTGCTACATTAATTTCCAGATGGATGGGACCAAAGACACTTGTTAAATATGACTCTAGCATTATGCATGTGGCACAAAATGAAGCAACATAAATTCCTACCTTTTCCTCCATCTTCATCATAGACATCCTGAGCTCCTCCTCCTTTGTGACATTAGAGTCTATGTCCATGTACACATTAGGAAAATTACCTCTATGCAGCTCTGCAGCTCTGCTTCTTACTTGGGGTGTTTTTAGGGGTCCTTCCTCTAGACTGCAGTTAAGTTTAATCAGGTCTTTTTTTTTGAGGCAGGGTTTCTCTGCGACTTTGGAGGCTGTCATGGAACTAGTTCTTGTAGACCAGGCTGGTCTCAAACTCACATAGATCTGCCTGCCCCTGCCTCCTGAGTGCTGGGATTAAAGGCCTGCACCACCACCGCCCAATAAGTTTATCAAGTCTTGATGGAGAAAAATCACTTCCATTACCAGAGAACTTCCTGTGGAAAAAGTTCTCTTACAGATAAGAGTTTTCACAATATTTTACAGATATAAATCTGACACTAATGATGCAAACTTGTCCCAAGTAACAGAGTAATCTCTAGAGGATAATTATTGATTTGGGGGGAATTTGTCTTCTAGGTTTTAGCCTCTTCTGTCGCCCATTATCTCATGAGGCTACTAAGAAACACAGGTGCCTCTTATACATCTTACAGACACTAAATCTGAAAGTTCTAATATTCATTTATTCAGTCATTCACATAGGAAATGTGGCCTTTTCCTCTGCTCAACACTGGCCTGGATACAGCGACACAGTACTTTCTACTTTACAAAGAGCAGGAAACCATTTTAAATTTCCCTTTGTAGCCTGGGGATAGAAGTAACAAAATTAGTCTAATAGTTCCACTTAGTCACCATCTTCAGAACACAGACAGCCACAAACTCCCCCACAGAAGTTATATTCACACACATACACACACACACTACATAAAAGGGACCTAGGGGAAAAGGGGGGGAGAGCAGTTCAGAAAACCAATCACAGAACTTTTTGTGAGGGAAAAGGAAAAAAGAACCCCGTCAGGTTTATTCAGAGAAACATGGTTGGCTCACGGAGCTTCAGCCGCTAGGGAACTGCAGAACAGGCCGCAGATAGTATTTTGGAAGATGAGCCCTGAGTAAGAGATGTGAACACAGTGTCCAGGGCATTTGCCATGTAATTGATTTGGGGGGGAGGTGGCTCCCTTTGCATTACATAATCTGGTTACTTTGGGAAAGACAGACAGCAAGGAAAATCCATCTGCTTGGACTCTGATGGGATAATCAGTCATCACAATGAACTTCCCAACCAAGAAAATTCTAGCTCCTATTGTGAGTGGAGACAGAATGTGGCTTAATGGTGTGGCCACTGTTTAGAGCAAAGGCAGTGTCTGAAATTGGCATCAAGGCATGACAGGTTTTTCTTTCTTAAATTAACTGTCCTTGTGAAGCTGTTTTTCTTATATCAAATATCGCTACCCTTTTATCCCTTTTCCAAATGGAATACCACTTTTTCCGCCAAATTTAGCAACTGGGAAATTTTTAGAGAAAGTATTTGGTGCTGCAAACTTATGTGAAATAGCATTCCTGAAAATGGACATGTTCTGTTCAAGACAGCTTTTGTATCGGACTTGTCTGTACAAGCATAGCTTAATCTCCCCCTAGAAGATGAAAATAGCATTTAATCCTGGCATGGGTGCTGTTTGGGGGCTGACTATACTCCACTCCCAACTCCTTTCTCTTGGAAAGCAAAACCACAGAGTTCAACACCAACAGCAGCCAGTTAGCAGGCACAAATGCTAAATGGGAAATTAACTTAGAGTGGGTGAGACAGACTACTAAAATTCTGCCTATCCTGCTAAATTTAGCCCCCCCAAAATCTGTCTGTGCCATTTTAAAGTGTTTCTGGATTCCAGAGGCAGCTTGAGCACACGTTTCAGCAAGAGTCTGAGGACTAAAATAGAGAAAGGAAATAGTGAGCTATTCCTTCAATTTAGATACACTTCTAATTAAAGTATCTATCCACACCCTGTTTCGCACAGGAAATAAATGGCTCTTCTCAGCTGGACAAGAGCTACTGTAGTTTGTGATGGGCTCACTAGCTGCATCCCTGCTTCCCTCCTGGACTCGGAGATGCAGGGCAGCCAATGCGGCAGGAGAGAGAAATTCAGCACCATCCTTTATGCCATCAGAAATGCATTTTGTTATTATTAATTACAACTGAGTATTCAAATGCATCTTTTAAATGCATTAAATCATTCCTCTCCTCAGCAATACCTCCATCAGCCTTTTCTAAAGGTTGCTTTATCAATACAATCAGCAATTTCTTTTCTTTCATGCTTCAACTGCCACCAGAGTAATAAACTTAGGAGTAAGAGATTACAAAGTTGTGACAATGGCTTGGGATTTTTTAGGATTATATTTGAGTTATTCTATTTTATAATCATCTAGCATACAAAAAGCATTTCCAGTTTTTTTCATTGTCAGAATTATACAACCCAAGGCTTTGAAATCAATACTCAGAAATAAATGCGTAGATCAGCTATGACTTTCTCTATAACCTTGACAAAGACGTTTACCATGTCTTGGCTCAGTTCCTATATCTGTAAAACAGGGAGAAAAATATTGACTTTCCTAATAGGACTCTGGGTCAGATTAGTTACCCCAGCTTCATGAACTGCTTTTAAAAAATTGTCAGGCTGCAGAAATCACACCTGGGCAAAGCATGTATTTATTTTGTCCACTCATCTGAACACTACCCTTTCCCATTCACATCGCTCACCTCCTCCTCCCACGTACTAGCTTTTCACAGGTGAAGAAGCAGCAGTAGTATTTGGTATCCGTCATCTCCCCCAAAGGAGGCCCATGAAGGTGAGGTAATCTATAAAATGACACGTGGAAGGACAGAAGTGAGAATTTAAAATCCTATAACCTATAACAGTCTTTATGAACAGCACACTGGGTTTTTCAAATCCCTGCTCTCCGTATGTTGATATCATCATCACACTTATCTTTTTCACAATTAGCTCTGGACCAAGTGTCCGGTTAAGCTTTCAACATTGTTACCTCCTTTAATCTAACATCTCACTGAGTAGGTCTTAGTCTGTTCTGTGTGGCATTCTGAGTCCTACAGAATGGTTATTTATAAGGAAAAGATAACTGGTCCTCACAGTTCTGGAAGCTGAGAAGTTTAATATCAAGGTACTGACATCTGGCATGAGTCCTCCTTCCACAGCAGAAAGTAAAGGAATGAGAGGATTAATAACTTTGCACACTCTGGTGCTTTTACAATAAACATGAAATCATTCATGGAGGGGAAGCCTTTGTGATCTAAACTCCTCTCAGCAAACTTTGACACTCAACACTGTTATGGTGTGGACTGCATTTCCAACTCATGCTCTTTGGGAGAAGGGTTCAAGCCATAGCAAAAAAAAGACCTGTTATTATTCTTCCCATTTTACACAGAGATCAAATGAGTCAAAGACACATGGCTTGTAGAGCTAGAGGTAGAACTAGAACAAGCTCAGTTCTAAGGAGCCTAGACATTTAGTTGTGTACTTCTCCCATAGTTTCATCATGACTGAATCCCCCATCAATTGAAAATGGAATATGGAAACCAGCATAATATGGAAACCAAGAAGATACCAAGAAGCTGACATTGTTTAGGGTACACATGGGGAAGGGGGAGAGACTTAGGAAAAAAGAGAAGGGGACAAGAGGAGGGGGAAGGAGAACATGAAGGATCAGGAAAACGGAGTGAGGGGAAGAATAAAGGAGAGCAAGAAAAGAGACACCTTAATAGAGTGAGCCATTATAGGTTTAAAGAGAAATCTGGCACTAGTGAAATGTTCAGAGATCTACAAGGATGACCCCAACTAAGAATCTAAGCAATAGTGGAGAGGCTACCTTAAATGCCCTTCCCCTATAATGAGATTGATGGCTACCTTATATGCCATCCTAGAGCTTTCATCCAGTAGCTGATGGAAACAGAAGCAGACACCTACATCTAAGCACTGAGCTGAACTCCTGGAATCCAGTTATAGAGAGGGATGAGGGATAAGCAAAGGGGTCAAGACCATGCTGGAGAAACCCACAGAAACAGATGATCTGACCAAGTGAGAACACACAGGGCCCAGTCGTAAAGCTGGGGAACCAGCATTGAACCGAACCAAGCCCTCTGAATGTGAGTGTCAGTTAGGAGGGAAGTCTATGGGGTCTCTAAAAATGGAACCAGTATTTATCCCTAGTGCACAAATGAACTTTGGGAGCACATTCCCCATGGAGGGATACTCTCTCAGCCCAGATACATAGAGGAGGGCCTAGGCTCCCACTCCCCAAATGATGTGACAGATTTTGATGATCCCCAACGAAAGGCCTCATCCTCCCAGAGAGCTAGATGGGGGTGGCATAGGGTGGTCGGTGGGGGCAAGGGAGAATGGGAGGGAGAGGGAACTGGGACTGATATGTAAAATAAGATTGTTTCTAAATTAAATAAAAAATAAAAACGAATTTAAGAAATATTTCAAATCAAATAACTTTTTGTTGTTGTTTTTGTTGTCAAAACATGAAACCGTAAAGATGACCCCAGGGTCAACTTCAGCTAATCACTTGAATAGAAGAGAAGCATAGTACAGGACATACTTTAGATCCAGTATTTGCCAACATAATTTTTCTTATGCTCCTTTACTTACTTTCAAATACGTTTAATGCTTTAAAATAAAGATCATATCTGTAAGGGGTGTTTAAAAAGAGAGTGCATTGAATTGAATACTAAAGTAAATGAATTCTAGTTTCCTTCTAAGTCAAAAGTTCAATGATCTGTGAACAATTGGTGGAAACAGAAATGAACTGAGCAGTGCCCTTCTCAGAGTTAAGGAGGTTCAAGGGCATGGTGCTGACAGCAGCTCAGCTTTGAGAACAGGTGGCATCACAGTAGTGTTCAGGGTACATGTGAGAGGAGAGATCAACACTAGAGAGGTGGCTAGGAAGTGGAGAGTGGCCAGTCACACCTCCCACGAAGCCCCAACACTTACCTGTCCTACAGCTTCTCAACATCTCTGCACTGAGACCAAGCTCCCAACATATGACTCTTCGTGGGACAGATCACACGCAGACCTTAGCATGACACTATCGATAGTATTTGCCTGAATTCTCTGCACATAGCAAGCTGCTTTTTAGGAGACACTTTGCCTCTAAGGAGCCTGAAATTTTTAATAGACAAGAATTATGTCTGAAAGTTGATCCACAGCCAGTCATTGTCTTCATCCTCTAAGAGGACACTCATTTGCCCTTTGTTTAGCAGGCAGATAGTCTCTATCTTCTCAGGCTATTTCTGTACGTATATCTCTGGAAACACTGTCAAGAACAGAGACAATCAGTTATTACCCTGAAAATATTCAACAATATGCCCAGCCTTGATTAGTTCATTGTACTCACAGAAGTATATGATACACTTGGTTATTTCTATCGTAATAGGCAATAAAATTTACTTGATGTATATGTCTTCTATAAAACTTTAGCAGGCTACCATACTACCTTGAAAATAAAAAAAAGAAAACCCTTAGAGATCTTGTAAGTGTTAAGGATGGCATGATTACAGACATACCATCGTGAACAAAACAAGATAAACTTCTGAGGAATTTTTAAAATTATTTACCTTTTAATTGAATAAATTTCTTTTCACTGCATGACAATTTTATTAGAGTTTAAATGTAAAACAATAGGGAGAGCAAACGAAATCTTGGCATAGGAGAAAGGAGTTAGCGAAGAGATAAGCAGAAAGAAGGCTTTGGTGTTTGCAGTGGAGATCAGCAAGCAATTACATAGCAAGAGGAGTCAGGGTTTTGGAGAAAAGTGAAAAAGCCCTACCATCCAGGGAAAGCATGTTCAGCCTTTGTCCAGTATTCAAAGGGGGGATAAAGAAAAGTACAAGAGCACTCCTGCCCGGGAAGCAGATCAGTGTCTTGCTTAGTCACCAACAGAGATGTTTCCTCCTGCAGTAGATGGGAACAAACACAGAGACCCCACAGCCAGACAAGGTGCAGAGGGTGAGAGACCTGAGAACACTCAGCCATAAACAGGGTATCTCCATCAAATCCCTCTCCTCAGGGAACCCTGAAGAAGAGGAGGCAGAGAGAGTGGAGATCCAGAGAGGATGGAGGACTCCAAGTAAACAAGCCCGTCTACACAAGCAAGACCGATGCACACATGAATGCATCGAAACGGTGGCATCATGCGCAGGGCCTGAACGGAGCTGCACTGGATGGGGTCCCTGCACTGACAGAAGTGGACACAAGCCCCGTCCCTAGCACAGAAGGAAATTCCAAATGATAACCACTTATAAATGGAAATTTATTTTTCTCCAAGTGAGTTTCCCTGGGGAAACAAACTACTCTTACGGGTAGGTTGCATGCCCAGCAGTAGGTAGCCAGCACAAGATGAACTCCGTGGTATCTTTGGAGGTTCCTTGTCTCTTAATGTCATGTCAAGGCATTTCCTTTATTTATTTTTCTAATTTCATCTTAGTTTTTATCTTTTTTCTTTTATTTATATATCTACCTCCCTCTTTTTACCCTACAGGCCCTTTGTATATATATTATGGCTTCCAGATTAGTGATTTTATGGGATTCCTAAATATGCAAACAAGTGGGTCTCTAAGTATACTTCTGTTTCTCATGCCTTTTCTTGGACTTTTTCCTTCTGTTTGTTTTGTCCTATTCTGACGTTAGTTACTGTTTTACTATATTATACTATTTGATATTATATTTAATGTATTATATTTCCTTTGAAGTCTGTTTGTCTAATGAGAGGTAGAAAGGGGATAAATCCAGAGGAAAGGGAGGTAGGGAGGAACCTGGAGGAGTAGAGGGAGGGGAAATCCTAATCAGAATATATTATGTGAGAAAAAAAACCTAGTTTCAATGAAAGGTGGGGGAAGTATAAGAAAAAGTTATACATTCTTGAGTCAGGACTGGGAAAGTAGTCAGGCCAGTGCTATTATCCTCTACACAAGTGGCTGTGAGCACCTGCTTGAGTTAGTTGTTTAGGTTTACAAGACATTTCTGAAGAAGCCTATAATTTTAGTGGTGAATATGTTGACCAAGTAGATTTAGCTGATTTAGGGCTTTTCACTTACTGAACTATTAAAGAAAATTTACAGAGGAGTTTCAAGATCAAGCACTGAGAAAATGACTTAAAAGCAGCTGCTACAGATGTTTAGGTACTAACTCTCTTCCAGTGCATGGACTTGTCAATCAGACTATCACTTGTATGTCCTCCGCATTATAACAAATAGCACTGAATTATCCTAGAGAGTCATTCAGCAGAGAGTTACAGAAGCGCATGTGTATATGGAATATAAAAGGGAGCAAATTTACAGCCAGAAATCAAGCTAATTTTTAGTGCTTGTGTTGGGCTGATGTCTAAGCATCAATGATCTGGGGTGTATTGTACCTCTTAAAGAAGAGTGGCCACACTGAGGCATCTTTTGTCTTATCCCCTCCTCCTGATTTTCAAGTCAACCTTAGATCCACTCAAAATTTTTAAAAGGGGACACTTTTCAGTGGCTCTTGCCTGCTCTGAGAAACTTCTGACCTTGGGGAAAGTTCCTGAGAAAGACTAACTCTAGGGCCAAAATGCAGAAGAGATATTGACTAGTGTGTGAGCCTTCCATCTGCAGATTCACTACACAAGCCAACAATCAGTAGACACCAGCATAAAGGGCTTTGGGTACAGTCAAGGATCATTCTCTCTTCTTTGGAAAACTCCCCGGGCTCTTATGCCAAAGGGCTGGGAGATGCCATCGTAAACTGAGGCAGTAAGTGCTGGAGTTTCCAGGACTTCTTTTTAGGAACGCATTGCATATGAGGCAAGCACAAGCACACAAAAGAGGGTCAGTTCACCAGCTCTACCCAACAGTGTGGCTCTGGTTGTAGAGTTAAAGACAGCTCTCAGAGCAGAGAGCGGCACCATCACCAAAAATGGCCTGTTCTTAAACACTGAGTTCTGTAAGGTAGTATGAACCTTGTTAGCAGCTGCTGCCATGCTTGAAATCTAATACAAATGCAATAACACATTCCACACCACAGAACTGCTGTCTTCTTTGGATGCTGTTCACCTACACCATTATATCAGCTGTTTGAAGTGGAAGGATAACTTGGGGTACAGGCAAGTTCTTCCTGTCCCCAGGGGCAAACTGAAGGTTAATTCAAAGGCTAAGCACTAGGAAAGCAGGTTAAAGGGTTATACACTTCAGTCATTGTCTTATTACATGTCACCCAGTCACTATCCTACTGAGACCCAGGGAAGGAAACAGCTCTTAAATGTAGTGAATGGAATTTGGAGTCGATTCACAGCACAAAAGAAAAGGTGATGGCACCTGGGGTTACATTACTCCAATTGCCTTATTGCTATACTGTTCAACACTGAAGGTATGACAAGGGCTGCGGTGTTCCCCACTCTACTTCCCGATCCTCTATATGCCACGGGGAACATTGTAAGTGCAAAGAGCCACAAGCTACAAACTGATGAAGAAGAGTGTGAATTGGTTCTCAGCTCACCTCCCTGTTAAATCATAGGCCCAACTTAAACAATAGCATATCCTAAGAGAGAGAGAAAAAAAGAAAACCACAGCCATGAAGCTTTAACTGAAAGACAAGTGTGTGTAGCAAGATATAATATGTCAATACAATAGCCTTCTATACCACCAAATAGGGGCTTGAGAATTGTGGAATTCAGGTCTTCCCTTGAGTTACAGACCTTATAATAGCTGTTGCATTTGCCTTGCACACTGAAGACACACTTGGCACCATATCTTGGAAGCTGCTAGCATCTTCTTTTCCAGCTCACTGACATCCTGTGACCGAAACTGAACCACATTCTTGTAGCAAGTCTTTCCGTGGCAATTTGAAGTAACCCCTGGGGTATTAAATCTTTGCTGTTTGCCACCAGCTAATGTGTCAAAATAGGTACAGATGTCTCAGCTCACTGACATCCAAAGCTTTATTATGTAACGGTCTTTACTTCACAAGTGAGACAACCTAGGATTTTTCCTTTTTCCCTTCCCAGTATCCTGCACATGGAAATAAGTTCCCTACCACTGAGCTCCATGGCTAATATCCAACTTTAAGCATTGTTGTTTGCTGTGCTCTGGAAAGGCAGGATAAATAACTATTAACCCCAGATAGAACACCAACAAGAGACTAAAGAAGAGATTTTACCCATGTCTAGTTTAGTGGACTAATGAATTAACTGGGAGTATGCAAAAGGAGTTATTAACAAAGTGTGGGTGATGATTCAAAAGTAGCTGCATTATTGAAACATCCTCCTACAGCCAACCAAAGGGCCTCGTGGGTACTTGCTGCCAAGGCTGATAAGCCAAGTTTTGTTCTTAGGACTCACATGGTGGAAGAAAAGAACTCATATCTGTAAGTGATCCTCTGAAAGGCACAAGTAAGAATATATAAAACAACAAGCAAAAAACAACAATTTCAAAAAGACCCACCAAGAATAGGCAGTGACTCATGAAACTGCATTCCTGGAGCTCCCTGCATCCCTGGAGCTCCCTGTATCACTGGAGCTCCCTGCATTCCTAGAGTTTACTGCATCCTGGAGCTCCTGCCTAATTCCCAGGCAGTTCAGGCAGTCTTCTCTCTTCATCAAGTGTTATTGTTGCTTATATAACTTTGGGGGGTGGTCTTGGGAATCTTGTAACTTTCTGAGTTTCCTGAGAGTTGTAAGTTCAGTAAGTCTTAGAAGCCTCCCTCCTCTCTCAAGGAAATGCTTCAATGTGAAGAAAATGGCTATCCAATGGCTCTCCAGCTGCAGGGATATCACATTTGCACCAACCAAGTTTATTCTATAAACTTTGGCAAAATTCAGACTTATGTTTGGTGAGTGGAGTTTCTTAGAAGTATGTGGGCAAGATCAATACTTAGGCCCTTCCCCAAACAAGAGAAAACTGCTGTATCTGATATCTAAACACCTCATTGGACTCCATACTAGATATGGTATATTCCTCACTTGGACATTCTATTTGGATGTGGAATGCTAATGGGCATCCTTTGAATGGAGAACAAAACTCAGGATTATGCTGGAAGCTGTCCAGCAAACTGTGGCAGGCTCTCAGCCTTTAGGCTCTGAAACCTTACTCTTTTAAGTTCAACATTGTGAGGCAAGTGGATCTCTCTGAGTTCAAGGCCAGCCTGGTATACTTAGAGAGCTCTAGGCCAGCCAGAATTACACAGCTGGACTCATCTCAAAAAATAAAGAATTCCCTTGGATTCCAATTCTCTGTGGCTGGTATGATTTCAAATCGAAGCCTCCAGCAATGAAAGATGGCCAACATCTAAAGATCCTTCTTGGGGTTTTAGAAATTATTTCCTCTTGTCATGCCTACCAAGAACCTCCTCTCTTGCTATGGAGTGTTAGAATTCCTAGCCAGGAGATTTCCTCATTACTGTTTATCAACTTTATACCTTTTCTGGCAATCTAGGGTTATTTTATTATTTTAATGTTACCATGTAAGATGGCTTTCCACAAGTGTTGTTAGTAGAATCTCATTAATGTTCTATATTAATTTTAGAGAGTTGAGAAGTTAATAGTCATTTTCCATTTGCTATTTCTTTCTTATTTACTCAAATCTTTATATATATATATATACATATATATATATATATATATATACACACATACACATAGTTACCCTATGTAACTGTGGGGCTTGAATTTTCAGTAGTGTGATCTGTTAGCAGTAGGTATCATCTTTTTTCCTATCAAATTCTTGGCAGTTTTGTTTTTTCTATGTGCATGTTTGTATGTATAACAATTGTGAATGAAATTTGTTCACTTATCTCAATTTCTAGGTGCTTAATTCAAAGATAGAAAAAAACTATTTTGTCATTTGATCAAGTTCCTAAGATTGTTCTCACAGGATCATCATGGGTACTCTTAACACATCCAAGGAATACAGTCTACAAAATATTAAATTATCCTTCCTCTTAAAAGTTTGCATTTCTTTAACTTTCTTGTTTTATTTCGGCATCCAGCTCCTCCAAAACTGTGGCATGGTAGCAGTGCCAACAGTTAGGTCTGATTGCCTATAGAAATGACATACAATAAAGAGTAGAAGAATAGCCTGTGGAGTACAGCACGACCAGAAGTCTCAAATACACCAGTTTCTGTTGCTTGGTTTCCAAGAAGGTAAAGGTATTTATCTTCTGTGTCCAGTGTTCAAATCTATATGTTACAGTCTGGAGATGTCAATATTATCAACCTCATAGGGTTCTAGGAAAACTAAGGCATATAAAGTTATTACAGCAATCCTTACCTATAGTTAATTAACAGTGTATAAGGGCTATTATTATTTATTATTGACTTAGTAACTCTACTTTGATAATTTAGAACCATCTTGCTGTTTAAAAATGGTATTTGTTGTAGGCATGTGATAAAACACATGGACACTTAAGTGGGTTTTTTCCCCTAAGTTTCACTGACTTTTATTAGGAAAACTGCTTTATTGTACTAAATGTCTTTTCAAAACTTGTTTATAAGACTAGATGGTCTTTTTTTCTTAATTTATTGGTGTCATAATGAATCATAGAACTCTTTAATGGCCCTGAATTACACAGCTTTTTCTTAGTGACACTGTGTTATTCTTTTGATCCACTCTGTTTTCTAATATTTTTAGAATGATGTTTATATAAACATAAGTTTTTTTATTTTGGAACTATATTGAAATTTGAGAAAGTTTATTTTGATAAGTTTCTGAGATTTGTAAGATAAATGAGGGAGATTTCTAGGTTCTTCTTAAATTGCCTGAAATAAACTTTTCTTTGAAGGTTATATAAAACTTGGCTAGGAATCCATCTGGCCCTGTTTGTTTGAATGGTACATCTTTATTCACCTTTTCAATCTTGTCTTTGGTAATTGGTCTGTTCAAGGATTCTACATCGTCTTAGGTCAAATTTACTATTTTATCTCTTGCTAGAAATACCATCCATCTCTCTAAGTGTCCAGATTTCTTGTCAAAATATATGTGGTTTCTAAGTTCTTTTAAATCTAGTCTGTACCTAGTTTTTATCCTACTTTCCCATTCCTGGTCTTCCATATAATTTTATATCCCTTTTTATAATCAGTGTTATCTCTTTTATTGAAGCATTTTTTAAATCTTTTAAATTTTTTCTTTTGCCATGAGTGAGTGTTGGTGTCTCATCTCCTTAAATCTAGTTTATGTCTCTTAATTTCCACTTGCCATTTTAATTTAGTTTCCTTGGTATTCATTTCTAATGGCTTAAGAAGAGTAATGAGTTCTTTTCTTTTTCTTCCTCAATAAGAAAAATTAAGATTATTGCTCTGTTGTTTTTTTTTCTCCTTGGGTACTATTTTTTGTTATGTCTCATAGACCTGGTTGTAAATAGTCTCATTTCCAATGTTTCTCAAATGACAGGTAATGGTTTTTTATCATTCCCTTTTTAACCCAACATAATATTTATAATATGTATAATATAATTTTTCTAGAAGTAGGTTTCTAAGTGGTCATAAGTAACTTATTATTGAACTTGAATATTGTTGAATTTTGACAATAGAATGTGACCTATGAAAAAGATCTATCAATATAATTAAAATTTTAACCATTTGGGGATCAGCAAGATGGCTCAGCAGGTAAAGGTGCGTGCCACACAAGCCTGGTGCCATGTGTGGGAGCCAAAGAATGTCATCAAGAAAGTGACTCCTGTAGCAGACTTTTTCTTTTGGGCCACCAACCAACTCCCAAATCATGACACGGAGACTTCTTTCTAGTTATGAACGCTTGGCCTAGCTTAGGCTCTTTTCTGGCTAGCTCTTTCAACTTAAATTGACCTTCTTCTCTTTATCTATTATTTGCCTTGGGACTTTTTACTTTTCTTTCCTTCTCTGTAATTTACTTTTACTGCTTCTCATGTCTGGCTGGCTTGTAGCTGCCTGGCTTCTGGCCCCAAGCATCTCCCTCTCTTACTCCCTTGTTCTCTTCCTTTCTTCTCATTCTTCTCCCTAGCCTAGATTCCTCCTCCTTTTTATTCTTTCTGCCTATCAGCCCCGTCTATCCTTTCTTTGCCTAGCTACTGACCATTCAGCTCTTTATTAGACCAACCAGGTGCTTTAGGCAGGCAAGGTGAAACAGCAACACATCTTTTCATAATTAAACAAATTCAGTATAAATAAATGTAACACATCCTTACATTGTTAAACAAATGTGGCATAAACAAAAGCAACACGTCTTTACACAGTTAAAATAATAGTCTTCAACATAAACAAATGTAACACATCTTCATATACTTAAAGTAATTTCCACAGCAGACTCCTCATTCTTCTCTCTGTTAGCCTACCAGTGTCTGGTAACGTTAAGGATCATGGTATGTTTTGTTAACAGAAAAGATGAAGGAGACGAGTTAACACCATCAGCCTTCTACAGTGACCTGTCACAAACAACATAAATATCACAAGATTTTCTCAAAGTCTACACTAGCTTGATTTTGTGATGTGTCAGGATGTCATTAAAGTAAGTAGTTTGGGTGGAGTGGGGGGAGAGCTGTTAGCTTTAGAACTTCCAAATGAAACAAGAACAAAGAAATGAGAATTTCTGACAATGTCTTCACACACGAGAACTATTAAGAATTCATCTGTTTTCATTTTTCCACTGCTTGGTTTCTTTAAAGGAATTTCTACTTCCTGCTTTTCTTCTCTGGGTACAATCTTCTTTATTTAGTAAAAAATGGAAAGAGTAAAGACACAAATTCTGAACTTAGGACTTTTATCTCTGATAGTCAGGAAGATTAGAAGATGTGGGCATTACTTATAAAAGAAGAGAAAACATAGTGATTTTTTATTTCAGGGATTCTGTGAACTCTCTATTCTATAGTATGTAGGCTCACTTTTCTTGGGGAGTTCAACCCAAATATCTCTTTTCCCTGAGTTTGTTGGGGTTATACAGGAGTGTAGGTAAGGGGTGACTTACAGAAGCATTGATGGCTCAGAAGCAACTCAATCACTAAAGCCTGCCCCAACATGAGTGGTGGTTCATGATTCCTGGAAACTGGATGCTCAATGAATGACAGGTTAAAGCCTGTCTCTTCAGGCTGTTTGCTGGATTTTTGTCTCATTAGCAGTTTTTACTGCTTATAAATACCTTGGGGAGGAAAAGGCTTTGCACACCTGGTCAGTTTCAGGGACTTCCTGAGACTTTTGAGTAGTTTGCTTTCTGAATTTTAAGGGTCATTCTTTAGAACTTCTAGAGTCTTGAGGAGTTTCAAAATGGACTGTTTTAGCTCAGAGTTAATTGCTATACAGCCGTACTTAGAGAAAACCCAATGTGAGTACATTGCTGCAAATTTAAATAGATGTGTGGAGCTGTCACATTATTTTACTTTTTCTATAGCAAACCAACACTACTGAATGCTTTTATGTACTTTTCCATTTAAATTTCTAATTCTTGGAAATGTACTTTCCCATTTAAATTGCTAATTCATGGAAAGTTGTTCTGTATATGCTGTGAGGTAGAGATTAGTTTTCATGTTATATCTATGTAGATAATCAACTTTTTTTTTAGCACAAGTGAACAATTCCTCCCTTTTCAAGTAATCTTCCTTCCATGCTACTTCTATCAAAACAAAATTCTGTGTGTGGGTGAGTCTATTGTTAAGCTTCATATTCTGCCTCATGAACAGATTTCTGTTCTGTATGAATGGCCAGAACTAACATGACCCAATGTAGCTCTGTATGTATGAGAGCAGCTCCTCTGTCAAGTTTTCAATTACATGAAGGAAAAAAAAGTATTCTGACTATTTTAGGTATTTACTGTGTTACATAAAGAATCTTTTAGGATTTTGTTTTGATTTACATTTAATCTAAAAAATTCATATAGGAAGCAATAAGGTTTTGTTGGTGAACAAAAAGTTTTTATACATATTTAGTTTTATATTTAAATATTTTCAGAAATGTTTTAGATGCTCCAAGTGCCAGCTTTGCTCATAGTTTTTCATTTTATTTCTAAAGCTTTAATTTGTATTTTTAATTATAAGTGATGTCTTCGTAAGTATTCTAATTGTTTCTGATTTGTAGGTGTATATTAGGGCATGGGAAGATGGCTTGCTGTAGAAGTATAAGCATCTGCATTTGGATTCCTGGTACCCATGTAAAACTCCAGGTGCTAGAGCTTGCATTTGTAATCACAGCTGGGAAACTGGAGGCAGGTGGAGCATAGAGGGTCTTCAGATAGCTAGTCTAGGCAAATTAGTAAGATAGATTAGATACCCTAACTAAAAATAAATAAATAAAATAAGATGTCGATCCTTTGCGGACAACAGTTGGCATTGACCTCCAGACACCATTGGCACCTCCATACTACATGTGCGTGGGCACCACACATGCACATACACAAGCACACACCACAAACAAGCCATACACAAAATATTAACGATATCTACAATCTAATTTTTCTGCACTAATCTTGTTTTCAGCCATTTTAATCTGTTATTTACTTGATCTTTCAATATGAAAATATTTCAAGAAATCATCATAACATCTGAAAATGACAGGCCTTTCCCTTTCCTTCCCTACCCTTGTAGCTTTCAATATCTCCCTTTGTTTAAATAACACAAGGTTGAATAAAAGTAGTTATCATTCCTACCTGACAAAAATAAAAAAGTTATGCTATGAAAATTCAGATAGCTTATGCATGTGGGTGTATGTGTGCACATGTACGGGTGTGTGTGGTGGTAAGAACACAAATCAAGGTGTCATCTTCAAGAAAGTTATCCATTTCCTTTGCGACAGGGCCTATCATTGGCCTGGAGCTCACCAAGAGCTAGACTGTGTTGTTGGAGCTCGGACCCACTTAGCCAATGACATTTGGGGTGACTAGCCTTACGGTTCCTTTGAATATGTGACCTGATAAAACTGAGGAGGGGTCACAGGTGCTCTCTTGGGTAGTGGGAGCCCGAGCAAGCAGTGGAGAGACTGCTGTTGGGTCAGCAGTGTCATCTACTTTTTTCCGTATCCATGAGTTTGTTTTTCCGTTACACCCCTTAATAAATTATTACATAGACTTGGGTGGGTTTTCACTTCACTGTGTGGCCAGCGACCTCCAGGGATCCTCCTGTCTGTACCTGCTCTGTGCAGTGACCACAGGTCCATGCCACCACTCTGGGCATTTTTATATGGTCTCTGGGGATTGGACTCAGGTCCTCATGCTTGAAAAGCAAGTACTTTGTAGACAATATCTATCTTCTCAGGCTCCTCCACACACACACACACTTTTAAAAAAACCTTTTATTCAGCATTTCAGACCAAGCCAGGTGTTATTCAATGACTCTACTGCTGATCCATACCCTCTGCCTAGATAATATTTTTCTGACATTATGGCAGCAAATGATTCTAGGAAAACACTTTACAGGGGGAAAATGTCCAAAATTCTGGTATAATATCTATGACAAGAAGTGCTGCAAGTCAATAAAAAGAAAAAGGAAAAAAAAACCTAGCAAATGGCCAGAGTAGTCATTTCAGAGCAACCACTGCCCTGTCCAATCTAATTGAGAAAAGTGTGAAGCTAGCGTGGAATGATGCCTCTTCATTCATCAAATGGACAGCAAGAGAAATGCTTACAGGGCCAAGAATTACCCACTGCAGATCAGTGGATCCTCACACAGAGCTCGCGGAATGTAAATTGACAGAGTCACTTAGGAAAAGAATGTGGATTACCTTATAACATTTGAATATTTTCATACCCAATGAACCAGCAATTCCACCTCGAGGTATTTATCTAACAGAAGCTTAGCAAATATTACCGGAAAATTCCTACCAAACACCACTATTCACAATAGCAAATCAGAGAATAATCAAAAGAAGTGTCAGTTGAGAGGAATTTGAATAAACCATGGCCTAATCATAAAAAATATGTTAAATTCCAATGAAAATTAGTGAACCAAGATACACTAGCACATGAATGAACCTTATGAACATGACAAGTGTAAGAAGTCAACCCATTAGGATCCACACATTTTGACACTGGTTTTCAAAAATTCAAAAGGACATTACATAAAATATGTGGGGACAACACACATAGGTCTATATATAATACCTTTTTAAAAAATCAGAATAAAGATAAAAATAACATTCAAGATAATGACAATGGAAAAGGCAGGCAAGTGAAGAAAATGGAAGAAAGAAGAGCATAGGCTGGTGGTCCAGACACTAGCAAGACCTTCGCTCTTGATTCAGAAAGGTGGGTCACAAATTGCCTTGTATTGTTAACGTATTCATAAAATTAACTGCAATAAATGCCGGTCACAAATAAGCAATGAAAGCAAAAGGTAATAAATCCAAGGTTATGAGTACTGTTGGTTCCATATGAAAACAAATGACAAGAGGCTGAGCTATGGTTCAGTAGTAGGTCACTTTTTAAGCATGCAAGAGGCCCTGTATTCATAGAAATATAAACAAATAATTAAAATATCTTTGAATAATTTTGAATAATTAATCATTGCCAATTTCAAATTCTACTCTGATAAGAGGGTAGGAAATTTATAACCTCCTACCCAATGTTCAATGCAGGGCCTTAAGACTGGGCCCTAGGAAGACTCCCCTAGACCTGCAGGACTAGAATCATCACTGGTATCACTGATATTCCTGTTATATGAGGTCCACGTGGGTTTTTAATCTTCATGTTATGCTTTTGAGTCTGTATGAATTTTCTTCCTCTCTCCCTGTAACACAATATAAAAAAGAACAAAAGCTTTGCTACCTTCTAGAAAATGAACAAGAGAAGAAGAAATACAGAGAATGAAAAACACCTCAAAAATTAAGCTAATATAGTAGCATATGCCTGTACCCAGCACATAGGAAGTAGAAGGATAAGAATTGGGAATTCGAGACTGGCCTTGGGTATGGTATCTAGAAATTGGATGACCAACTTGGGCTATATTAACAAAATGAATTTTCTGTTTTATCTACTCACTTCTGAGATTTTGGCAAGGCCAAAGTCCTCCCATTTCTAATCTCCCAAATCAGTTTTGTCATATTGTAGGGAATAAGCTAAGAAGATTCTGATTTCTATATCCTTAAATATTTGCTTTGCCTGAGAGTCAACTCTTTGGTGGCTGAACTTAGAGAAAAAACTTAATTACATTTTCCATGTGCCCTTGTTTACTTCCTAAAGTAGAAAATGTTGCAGTAGATGATAAAATGAGAAAAAGGCATAGAAAACATATTAAGAAAGCTCTCATATCGAGCGGGAAACAAGCCCTATGGCAAGCTGATTTTATTGTTTTTTTTCCCTATTTATCTGAGTGCAGACCTTATTAACATTGTATTGCCAAATGAAGCAGCTGAGTCTAGTTCATGTCTATTACTATTATTATTGTGCATTAATACTTAATGTGTAAGTCAAATAAGTATTTCATAACATTTGTATGAGCCAAGCAATGAACTACATTACATCTGTTTGAGGGATGATCCTGGGTCAGCTGGCTGAAAATCAATGCTGTGCCCACCCTCAGACATAGCTTTATTCGCTCACTCTGACATGTTTTTCTTAACATCGATTAATGAGTTTTTGTTTTTTTATCTTTTCCGTGTTTAACTTGGGAAAAGAAAGATACATCTCAGTTGATACATCTGAGTGTCAGGTAGAGAGACTGTAAAAGAGCGAGAAAAGGGTTTTAGAGAAAATATACTGGATCACTGTAGATGAGAAACAAAAATTTAGCAGAAAGAAGACCTTAGAATAAGGGAGGAGTAAGAAGAGGAACAAATAGAGAGGGATTAAGGTTTTCCAGCTTAGAACATAACACTGAAAACAGTGACTGATTTCGTCCCTATTATTGCACTGCATATTTTCCTTTGTATTACTAATGTATCTCTCAATGTAGCAGAAGAAAACCAAAAATAAATCTAAATAAAAAAAACACTGATTAAAAACATTTTTAAACATATGAAGAAACAGATTATAAATGTTTAAATAATGAAGCATATGGGTTATTTTTTATTCTTTAAGGGTGAATAACATTCCATAAATATTAAAATATGTAAAGAATTCCTCAGACTATATTAAAAGCATTAGGCATAACCTAAATGTACTTCAGTATTATATAATGCATATATGCGCACGCATGTATGCATGTGCATGCATGTATGCTGTGTGTGTGTGTGTGTGTGTGTGTGTGTGTGTGTGTGTGTGTGTGTGTGTGTGTGTATTATGGCTCTCTCTAAGTACTATAAGCAATTCACTTAAACTTTTGTAACTCTGGAAGCCCTTGAGAGACTCCTATTGCCTTCTGTTTTTCAAGGGCACCAAATATAGGATGTCAAGTGTGGCTTTAACCTTGATGTCATTCTAAAAGCATACTTTGAGAACTGACCTTTAAATGGATTTAGCTAGGATAATATATACTATATATAGTTACATACATTTATACATATATTATCTTGTAATATAATATATTGTAATATATAATATATAGTAACTTATACATACTGTTTTATGTATGTGTGTATAAAATATATTTGTATTTAATATATATCTAACCAGGGCACTGAAATTGTGTTATTTCTAACAGAATCTAATTATTTGGAGCAATTTAAAAGATAGATAAACATACCCTATCAATTGTGTAATAAAACGTCTCTGATTACATCAACTCTGGGCATTCCAATCTGCTACTTCTTTGAGAAGTAACCCATCTTTAAATCTATGGATATAAGCTGATTTCTTTGGATTCTGTTTTTTTGCTGTTGTTGTTTGTTTGCTTTTTGGTTTTTGTTTTTTTTTGTTTTTGTTTTTTTTTCTGTGTTTGAGCTCTGCTCTTTTTTTTTTAATGATTTTTTTATTCTTTTTTTTTAAATTTAGATAAGAAACAAGGTTGCTTCACAAGTCAGTTCCAGGTCCCTCTCCTTTTCCCTCCCCTCCTCCCGTGCCCTCCCCCCATCCCCCCCGTTATCCCCTCATTCCCCCAGGGAGGGTGAGGCCCTCCATGGGGGTGTCCATAGTCTGTCATTTCATATAGGGCAGGGCCTAGACCCTTCCCCAAGAGTTCAGGGTGAGAGTGCACCTCACATTGTTCTATGGGAGTCCAAAGTCCGTGTGTATACTTGGTATGGGTACTGATCTGCTGCCCAAGGCTCAATAGATTACCTAGGCCTCCTCACTGACACCCAGGGTTTTTTTTTTATGTTTGCTGATATATATGAACTCCAGGAAGTTTTGTTTCATTCTTCACACATTTCATAAATGTGAGCAAGACCTCCAAAACTCCAAGTGTTCTTGATGAAACTACCCTTGGACCTCAAAATTGCTTTATGAAATACCACAGAGGTTAGAAGGAACTGATTCTGAGAAAGGGCACATGTTTAAATTATGTGTTTCATCTTTGTTGATTACAGGCTTTGCCACAGATCATCCTTTGTTATCCACTTGTCTCTTCATATACTTCTGTAAATGTTGCAAACTAAAATCTTTGACTTCTCAAACTTGCTCTGTATTCCCCCAAATCCTTTCTTCTAAGTCTTCTCTAAATATTAATGTCAATTTTCATACAACAGAAATGCAGCAATGTCTTTGCTGTAGCCATAAAAGGCTTGGAGATAGATTAGGTAACATGCCATCCTCATTACTGCTTCAGAAAATTCCACTTTCTTTTCTCCTTCCTGAGAACACCAGGTATATATAGCATATCCCACCCGACTACACCCTTGGGAGTCAGGCTTTGCTACTGTCAGCATTAACTTGTCTATCGCCCTACCTTTTGTTATCACTTCCATTATCTCGGTTATCATTCTTTGTGAGCCCAATATCCACATCAATGTCCCTTCAACATCTGCCTTTTCTATCCTTGACTTCACGACGAGCAGTTTACTTTTCCCTACCGACGTTAGCAATTTCATCCCACAGTTATGTCTTAAAACTCATTATTAACAAGTACTCACTGTTTCACTCCTCCACATCTTCAAACACTCTACTCTCTCTTAATTCCTGTTTCCCATTTCCTATTTCAGTATAATGACTCCAAGAATATTGTCATTTTAGTCAACTAACATAATTGGACTATTCCCTATATTTTATTAGATTTCAATTGATAGCAAAAGTGGTTTTCTCTATAGTACTAAAGACAATTTCTTTAGAATTCTTTTGCAACTCTAGAAGCCCTTGAGGGACACCTATTGCCTTCTGGTTTTCAGGGGTACCAAGTCTAGATGTCAAGTGTGATTTTAACCTTGATGTCATTCTAAAAATACACTCTGGGAACTGACCTTTAAATGGATTTAACTAGGATTTTTCTTTTTAACTTTCTCCAAACTGGCATGCCAAACTGAATAAAAACATCAAGTTTATACATGTACATGTGCTGTGTATCATTCATGGTTAACAAAAATGTCAATTCTATTTCAACTACAGTTTGTGCTTGTGACATTGCTTGACCCAACAATGGCTTACAGCTGATTTGAGACATGGTTTTCTAATTTCGTTAAAATTTTCATATTCCAGAAACTCTTGATAAATTACAAGATAATACAATGAAACTTCAAATGTTCTAGGTCTGATCTGTGGTGGAGCAACAAATAAACCTCAGTGAATAGTAAAGACTCTACCACCAGGTTCCATTCTGTCTATGAACATTGTTATCATTGATGATGATTTACTTTAGTTGTGAACTTAAACTAATGTCTATACTTAAGCTGGAAGTTTTGTGCCTGGATTACCATTTAGCAGTTGACTCTTAATGCTTTCAAAGTGGACCTCCAATGTGTAGAAATTAGCACCGAGTGGTTAACTGTTGCCCATCTTCCAAGATATTTTCTATTGAAACTGCACTTAAGACAATGGGACTCTGCCTTCTTTCTTGCCTGATCTCAAATAATCTTCCTGAAAAGCTAAGTTTTCAACCATTAAATATCATAAGTGCATTTACAACTCTATTTCCAGATAAGAAAATTACCTGTGACTCCCAACCTCCCAACTTTTTCCTTTCTTCTGTACTTGTGGAAACAACACAGCTGTGACTTCATCAAGAACTAATTTAGACCAGTCTTGTACTCATTCAGGAGCCTGTGGTAGTTTCCGACACTCCACATGACTCAAGAGTGGGATATGTTGATCATATCAGCCACTAGGCAGACCTTAAAGCTTTCTCTGTATTGAAATCCCTCTCCCATGATTCCAAGGCAGGCAACAACTTCAGGAAGGTCCAGATGCCCCATTGTAATGTTATATTATGTTTGCTTTCTTCTAAAGCTAACTACTCCTCAAATTAACCAAATAAATCCATTTTTCTCCTCATGTGCTGATACCAATCAAGGTCTTCAAGTCTTTGATATAGATAACTAAATAAATTCCAATGAAGTGAAATGATTGATGGGCCCAAGCTTCCTAGTTCTTCATATTTATGGAAAGTGATTTCTAAATATTGGAACAGTGTCAGAAGCTGGGAACATACATTTTAGCACCAGCCATTTATTCTATGCCTGTTCCAGCACCTTATCTAAGAGGCCTGCCTTCATTCCATTAGCCTATAAAAAGGTGAAGGTTCAGAGGCTTGACAATACATTCAGAGGTTATTGTTTTAGAGGAAAAGAAAAGGTGTGGAAGTGATCTGGGTTTTTGTTTGCTTTAGGTTACATTGGGTGCAGGGAACTGGAATGAACTGTGCTGTCCAGTCTGTCTGCACTGGTTTAGTTAAAATATTTTCATGTCAGTAGTCACTGCTCCAAAAGCCTTGAAGGACTTCCTTATTGTCCTAGGCACGAATCAAAACCCCCCCAGTGACTAACTTATGGGATTAATGAATGCTCTGGGTGCTCTAACACACTTTGCCAGCACCTTGATGAATGTCTGTTCCACTTCACTGATGGTCACAGTGAAGTTCTACCATGAACTCATGAGGTCATACAGTTGATACTTTTCTTTTAAGCGTTTGTGCAACATAAATTACCAGTCTGAGTCAGTAGCCAATTGATTTGAACACACCACACACACACACACACACACACACACACACACACAAATCATATTAAATTCATTTTATTCTGGAACACATTATACAGTCAGCCTCAACTGAATGTACCAGGCTTTGTTGACTCCCAGTGGGAGGCTTTACCCTTTCTGAGGAGTGGATGGGTGGGTTGGGAGGGGCGGGGAGGGGGGGGGAGGAGGAACTGTGGTAGGTGTTAAGTTTAAAAAATCCCTGGTTACTGGAAACGTGCTGCCTCTGTAATAAACCAATGAAACCAAATTAATAAATTCAAGTTTAATATAAGCAAAACATGCCTGGGTGCCCCCAGGGGTAGGAGCAGACCACAAGGTAAATCCAGAGGTGGGGGCTTTTAATGCCCTCAAGGGTGGAATCCTCAAAGGTGGGCTTTATAGGGGCAGGAGTCCGGACAGAGGCAACTCCAGGGGAGGGTCCTGCGGCTTGGCATCCTGAGGGTGGGGTTTGGAACTGGCCTAATTGGAGATCCCAAACAGTTGGTATGTAAAATGAATAAAAACTGTAATTAAAAAAAAGGAATCTCAACACATATCTTTCTCTAATGTCTGAGCCTCTAAGTCAGCATTTACACATATGAAATACTTTAGTAAATAATCATATAAAATTATTTACTATTTAACTAGCAATTCCCACCACAGAATCATCCACAACAAGTTAGCTCCAACAGGGAGAAATGAGATCATTTGCTCACCTCCTAGTTTTCAGGCAAGACAACCAAGAGACAAAGAACCCTAATAAATTTCCCTGCTACACCATGTACTCAGTGGAACACTAAGAATAGAAAGCGCTCATCAATGACTTGATCTTCCTCAAGGTAAAATTTGAAGGCTGAAAAAGCCAGAAAGGGTTTACATTTAGAACAATGGAAAGCAGTCTTATAGTTATAAAAAGCCCTCAACTATAAACATGTGGCTACTTTTCAAATTCTGCATTTTGGTCCCTTCTACTCGGTGGGTTTTGTGCTAAGAAATAAAAGCTATTCTTTATGTAAATTTAGCATCCATTGAAAGGAAAGTGTGCTGCCTGAGAAATCACACACAATATGTTTCACAGTCAATTTATACATGTTTGAAATTATCCATTTTCTGACTTATGCTCAATATTGTTCTTTCCGGTTTCTACGGATATTGTGTGTTGGTTAGCTATTAAAAAAACTAACGGCTTTTTAAAATACGTTTTTATAGTTTTCCAGAAATAGTGCATCTGCAATGTGCTACACGAGTTCTTGTTATGTTCCCCAGCTGCCAGCAGAAGGCCATGGAACTTCCCCAAACCCGGCAGGAGCAGGCAACCAAAGGTGAACTTGTGAAAGTTATACCAGCCCAGTTCCAGATTCCTTCTACTTCATGGTCCAGCTGATGTGAGAAGTCTCCCCAAACACCCCATCTCTAAAATCGAGCGGTTTCTACCACTCCCTCCCCACCGTGATAGACTCCCACTTTCTGAAACTGAGACCTTGAGCCACATTGATCTTTCTTTCCTGGAGTCAATTGCTCTGTGTCCCTATATGACTAACTGGGAGTGACAATAGCCTTGTGTATAACCCCATCTAGTTTTCCTCAACCCAGTGTTGCTTGCCTCTCCAACACGATTTATGCTTTACTCCCTTCTCCTTTAGTGATGCTTCTTCTGCCAAATCAACCTGCTGGTTTCTAAGTCTCTTTTCCTAAATCAGCCATCACACTTGGGTGGGCAAACATTTCCTATTCTTCCTTAAGTTGACTGTTTCTCAGCAATTCACACCTGGATGTGTTGGGGTATTTTGGGTTTTTTTGTTTTGTTTTGTTTTGTTTTGTTTTTTAACCAAATTCAGTCTCCCATCATTACCAGGCCTCCCCTTCTGCTGACACAGTTAATCCATTACACCATCTGAATACTTTGCCTTCTGTTGAAATTCAGTTTAAGCATGTACCTTGCTTTCTGCCCCTTATTCTGTGAGAAAGCACTGCATTTGCTCTATGTGAGATTTAAAAACAGAGATCTTATTCCCTCCTGTCAGGTGAACACTTGCTAATCCAGGATATCTTCTCAGGAAAGGCAAACTGGAGTTGAGGACATTCCCATTGTACAGAAGTATCTTATGAGGACAGACAGAGAAGCAAGCTGTGGAGGAAAGTAGGAAGTATGTAAAAACCGGAAAAGATGAGAAAAATATTTTCTTTGAAGCTTCCAGAAAGAAGACAACCTTACCAACACAGTGATTTTGGTTTCTAGAGTTATAAGATAATAAATCTGTATTTCAAGCTATTAAGTGCACATAGGAGAATATTTTAGATACAGATAGATAGATAGATAGATAGACATATAGATAGATAGACAACAGACAGATAGATAGACTCAGAGAGCCTTTAACGAATGCTGTGGCAACTTCATGCCAATGATACTTAATGTCCTTACCTGGAGAAAAGGTTTCCAGAACTTGCACAAAGTCAAACACCTAAGAACCCAAACATAAGGGGATGGACCCCCTACCAGTTGGGATTACCACCTGGAGATATGGTTCAGGACCCTAAAAACACCTGCAAGTATGAAAGGCAGGTTTAGGAAATGCATAAGTCAATGAAGGTATATAAAATAAAATTCTAGTACAAGTCTAACACTGGTGAGGAAGCATATGTTCCCAATAATATAGTGAGCAAGAGGCTCAGTGGTCATGTTTTGGGGTTCAGATTCTGGAGCTATCATTGAGTGGTTTTATTCCCATCATTGAGACCACTATTGAATAGAATAACTGCCTATTATTGCTCAGGATATTCTGTGGAAATCTGATTATTGCATTGAGTTTCACATGTAGATATTCCTGCCAAAAGAGAGCCAACCTACTGGCACAAACTGTGTTTCTCATTGTGAATTGGCATTTGGGTTCATATTTCAGTCTCTTGTGGATTTGTTTAGTAAGTCAATCAGTAAGACTAAGTCTGAAATAACACAAATAAAACTAGGAAACTAAAGCAATTTGCTACATTTCTCTGGCTGATCCAAGTACTTTACACTTGCCTCCTTCTGAATTATTTAGACTGACTGATTATAATGATCAGATCTACGAGATTATGGCTCTACTTTCCACTATAATTTCTATAGACAGACTCTATGTGCACCTGGCATTGTCCCTGGAAGACTGGGCAGCTGCTCCGTAGAAAACAGTAACAGCTGTGAAACTTAAATCATTTCATGTTTTAGTAAGATGACAACAACATGGCAAGCAAGCAACACACTGGAAATTCCAATTGAACAACACTTGTTGTAAGCACAGAATGGAAAAGTGCAATTGCAACACAATGGTGCAATCTAAACTCCACAAGTAGAGAAAGCAGTAGCTTCTTCATGGGAACTTAATGATTCACGGTTTCATGGCAAGAGTACTATGGATGTCTCAGCACACACTTTGAAGTCCCTAAACCTGAAGCCTATGTGAAACTGAAGAGAAACTTGAAAAGGATCCATGATTCGTTCAGATACTGGGGACAAGTCATAGTAACTAGTGTGTCTGATGTTTCTGTGGTCTTTTTATACAAATTTCCTCTATCACACATGGTTATTGGATTACTTAGTCTCGAGTCCCAATAAGTATATCAAACAAAAATAAATGAATTAATGAAAATAAATGAGTAAATGGAAATACTGCCTTCTACTTTGCATAATTCCTTTGTGCAATACAATTGTGCTATAGTAACAACCCATATGAAGTTACTGCTGTCAACCTTACATCAAACTCAGATAAACAGAGACTTTAGAAACAATGACTGTCGGCTCAGAAACTCACACATTACCAGAAATTTAGAGGCAATGGACACTGATAAATGCACCAAACTCTCGAGCTGACCTTTAAGTGATTTGATAAAGAAAAGGGCAGCCTACAAGAGTAAGAGAACAAAGTGTTCTCCTCCATCAAAGTATGTGGCAGGCACTGAGCTGGGTCCTGTGCCTCCAACGAACTGTAAAATGCTTTCCAGGGGGCTCGAGTTTCCCCTTGCCTGTAGGTCTGAACACAGTCATCTCCACAGCTGGGATGTAAGTTTTTTTCACTATCAGAAAGCCATCTCCATTAGAAAATAGCTAGTGTGAGACTTCTCTATACCATCAGACTCCCAAAAACTTGACCAGATGCAAATCATTTTCCTGCTTAAAAACCAGCAACAGATTTTTCACTGTCTATAGGATGGAGTCCTAACATTTCTTAGAATTGCCTAACGTGGGCAAATTCTTTTTTTCTTTATAACTTACAGCATTATTTATCATATTTTTCCAATTATAAACGTCACATGGTTACCATAGATAGTTTAAAACATACCATGTGTAAATATTGAGATAAAGATTAACACTAAGAAATAACTACCATTATTCATATTTTATTTACTTCCTGAAAACTGTTCTTGCCTATACAGACATGCCTGTATCCCCTTCCTTTCTTCTGTCATCTTTTCTGCATTGAGCCCGTGAGGCCAGCACATTTCATATCTTCTCTATCACTTATTAGAAATATCCTAGAAAGGGACAGCCACAAAATCATTTTCATCGGTAAACTATAGGAGCTACAGAAGAGTACAATATATGTTATCTTAACTCTCTCATCTTAACCTCTCCCTCAGTTATTTGGTGGCATTTACTGCCTTAAGATGTGATTGTCACAGCAAAATCCAGTTGAAAAACATCAAATTCTCAAATGTTGAGCTTCAAAGATTTTAATGATGACTTTGTGGCATGAAACTTACCTCAGAAAATATAGCTCTTACATCTACAGTTTCCCTGGGTCTGTCTTGGTTTAAATGTAAAAGTCCTGTGTCCTGAGAAGACCCTCTGAGCCAGGTAACACATGGTAGGTGGTTGCCGTGGTTAAGGCCAATTCTTTCTGCCTTTTGTTTGCTGTATTCTTTAGTCTTGTTAGGGAAAGAGTCTTGGAAAGCAGCCACTGGATCAAGTAACAGAAAGGGAAAATTTGATTTATGTACATTTCTGTTTCCCGAGAAAGAGGATAGGAAACAGGAAGAGTAAGGAAAGCTGCGTCCACAAAGGCAATGAAAGAAGCAGGAAAATGAACCGAGCAGGGTGGTGGCTCTGCATAGCCACTGATCTGACTAAGGACAGGGAACCCAGCTAATTAGCGTGGTTCCATCATAACCCCATCACAACCAAAACAAGGGATGATGGGGAGTTCTGAGGATTCCTAGCCATTGGTTCCCCAGACCACAGTGGAAATTCCTCCTTCTCTAGATGGAGAGACAGAATCTCAAATGGGGAAAAACACTGAAGATCATTCACTCGTATGTTTAGTAAGGACTGTGAGTCAAGACTCTGCACTGGTCCTGGTCACTAATGCTTTGGAATAATATAAATGAAAACTATAGGTCATATTTTGTAGGTATAAATTATAAAGAACTCTACAAGGGCTGAGAGAATTTATGTTTTTTTCAGACTGAAAGGAAGCACGTTAAGATTTCATGGATACAGACAGAGGATCAAACTCTGAGAGAGATAAAAGATGATTGCAACAGGAGTGTCAGCTGCAGCATCCTGGTCATCTGCTTTAGGTCCCCATGTTTCTTGAAATTCATGGATGTGATACCAAGAGGCCCATGATGGATGCCAGCAAATAAACGGGTTGCATTTATTGGGAAGGAACACAATACCTGGGGACTTGCATTGCCTTGATAACAAGTAGAAGCAAGTCTCCCTTGGCCTTCAAGAAATATTACCTCATCTCTCAAGGCTGCTTTGCCGAAACACAACTCTGAGGAACTGCCTGATAAAGAGCATTTGGAGTCTTGTGTTTTTGGTTGGCACACCCAGCAGGAACATGCAGGGACACTGAGGGCCCAAGGCAGATTGTCTCTCCCTTACAACTATCATTTAAAATGAGCAGCAAAACAAAGCTGCATGTTTATATGGCATGATATTGCCATCCTTTTCCCATTGCCTCTAAAGGATAAGCTTTGGCTCACTCACCATTTCACAAGAAACACAATGTTTTCCCAACACTTAGGGTACTTTCAAACATTTTATGCTTGCCTATGACTGTTTATTGGTGTTAAAGTCTGGTACCACACACACTGGTATTAAAGTCTGGCAGTTAAGCAAATGTAACATTCCAAATATTGGACATGGATATCAGTCAAACAAAAGAAACCAGCTATAAGCAGAGAGCATAGTGTGTTGTTAGTGCTAAGTTCAACCAACACTGACCTCATGCTTAACTTGACATATAGACAGGTGAGCCTGAGAATTTGCAGGGGTAGATACAAAATGCCCAGCATGTGCCCAGGGTAAGACAGTTATACAGACAGACTTGAGCAACCTCAGCAGTAGTCTCGTCACCTAATTCAATGGGAAGTCAATCCAGAATATAATTTATGACTCCAGCATCAGCAACAACAGCAGAACTTTTGTTATTATTTTCTGTACTTTCAATTTCAATAAATATGAACATGCCTACAAGCACAAAAATTAGCTCATTTGAAAGGGCCTGGATAAAGTATAGCTTCAACTACAAGAAAGCTTCTAGGGAGCAGCTGTTAGAGAAAGGTCAAAGAATTCTCCAATTAAAAAAGAAGATGAAATAATTTGGGGGATGTTTTTATAGTCTTAAAGAATATTATGAGTGACTCTAGGGACAATTCAGTGGCAGTTAAGATGCTTCTTTTACATATTGTCAGTGGAGTGTGTCTGGCTAAGCTCTGTAGGAGGTAAGATATAATTGACACAAAAAATTTTCCCAGAGAAATTATGTTCTTTTCATTCTCATTTGGAAGCAATGCCAAGGCCCATGGGTGGCTCACGGCCTCTCAATCAGCCACTCACAAACCCAGAAACATCTGAAGGAGAAAGCCCCTGTTTTCTTTCATTCTCTCAAGGAATGTAATTTTAGGATTTGTTTCCCAGGAATCACAGAGACATCTTGCTTTGTGGTTCTGGAACATTCTAACAAGAAAGTCACTTTACATCTGATGACTAGAACAAAGTCACAGTGCAGAAGGGGAGTGCTGTGAGCTTCAGTAAGTATTCATTTTAAGGTAAGATGGTACCCAGATGATGATCTGTTCGGTTGAATTAATTAAAATTATCTGGGCAGTTATTTTATGCTTCTACATCATATATCTGGAACTAATAAACCACAGACAAGACTAGGAAAAAATCGATCTCACACATCTTCATTCTGCCTTGCCCCAAGTCCTCTGTGATATTTTAAAAGTAAAGAGGCCCCTCTTTGCAGATTGATGGTGATAGCCCTCAATAACAGTAGACTTAAAGAATTAGAAAACACCAGGCTCCAAGTCAAAATGAGATCCAGATCTAGGGAGCAACTCTATGTAGAACAAGCAGAGAGCTATAACTCTAGATGGAATTCATGGTGTACATAATGAAATAGAGAGGAGTCAGATAGTATGTGGTGTGGTGGACATTGTGGACACTCATTCCCAGAAGTTACCATATATAAGTTACCCCCTCGGATGGGGGATTAGTTAATTGGGCTGGTCTGCTCAAGACTTAACTTAGGACATGGTAGAGCTGAATCATCAGAAGAAGGTGCTCCATGTCTGCAGTTAGGAAACAGGAAGCTCACATTAAAATGTGTGAAGATTTCATTCCTGTTATACAGAACACATGATAAAATACACAAATAAAGAAAAGTTTATTTGAAAATGATGATTCACCTTGACCTGTTGTTTGGAAACAAAGTTGTGAAGTTCATTGGGGTTCAGTTGTAGACATAGAAATGAGAACATTCATTTCATCTAGGTTTGCGGGAATACATCAGAGTTATGTAAAAGAAAGTGGTACTAAAGCCTAGCTCGAGTAAGCGATTTGTTCAGGTTTAAACATCAAAACAGGGTACTGACCCTAGGGCCTCTTGCTGCTGATAATTTTCTCTTTCTGTGGAGTGCAAGATCAAAGCTGTGTGTTCCCATCTGGACACCAATGACACAGCTAGGGAGACAACTCATTGGGTAACGTACCTACTGAATTAGCATGAGGACGTGACTTCAGTTCCCCAGCAGCCAGGTGAACATCTGGTATGGCAGCTCTGAAACCCCAGCCATGGGGGTTGGGGAATGTCATGAAGCCAGGCAGATCCCAGAGTTTGCTAAGTAACCCATCTCAAACACTAAGGTGGATGGCTGGCAAGATGACTAAACAGGTAGAGCCACTAATCTGTAGGTATGGCATGAGTTCCATCCCTGGGTACCACGAAGTATCAGGAGAGAAACAATTCCACAGAGTTATCCTCTGATACTCACACATGTCCTTTTCCCCCAAAATAAACCAACACATAGATGAGTGAATGAATAAATAAATCATAAATAATTAAAATGATAATGTAAAAGGAAAACACCTGGAATTCCTTGGTTCCCCCCACACATGCACATCTGCACATCCATATGCATACATACATGTACACAAGCCCGCACATATGTACACATTTACAAAACACCCAAACACACACAGAGGGAGACAGAGACAGAGACAGAGAGAAAGAGAAAGAGAGGCAGAGAAAAAAATAAAAAAGAACTTTTAGAAATAATAAGCATGATAGACACAAGAAGACAAGTCCTGCTAACAAGAAGAACCAAAACAAGTTTGTTTGACTGAGGTAAAAATGGATCTGTCCCTAAAGACTAAATGATGTGTCTACTGAAATTTTAACTTTTAAAAGATAAAATTATTCCTATAATCATTTCTGGAAGTGAGAACAGGCAGTTAAAGGCCCAAGATATTGAAGCCCATTCTTCATTTGAAACATTGCTTTGTTTTCTATTAATAACCACAGAGATATTTTAAAATACCAAGGCAGCATTGAGACCTCAGATGATATGAAAGTCATTTATTAAGTAATCCCCCTACTTCTCAAAGTTCTCAAGTAAAAGGTACAATAGGAGCTGCAAATATTGGTGGAGTTTTCACTGCTTGCAGTAAAGAACAGCAGCAGTATGGTTTACTACTAAGAAATATATATTGTGTGAGATGCACTCTCACCCTGAACTCTTGGGGGATGGTCTAGGCCCTGCCCTGGATGAAATGACAGACTATGGACACCCCCATGGAGGGCCTCACCTTGTAGACCAGGCTGGTCTCAAACTCACAGAGATCTACCTGCCCCTGCCTCCCAAGTGCTGGAATTAAAGGTGTGTGTCACCACCACCTGGCTTGTGTCTAATTTTTAAATCACAAAAATATATACTCTGGTTTTTCTTCAGACCATATAAATCTTTGCCTTTTAAATCACAAAACTATGCAATTACTGTAATAAAATATCTGAATATTAGACTCTGCCTTTCAGAATTCTGAAGGAAGTGACAGTGAATGGGCATAAATATGGTCAACCTAAGTGGAAAGCTGAACAGAAAGGAATAAAAGATGGGAACAAGCAAAGGTTGTACAGTCAGGCTGTCCTGAGTTTGAGTTCAGACTCTACTACTCCTCAGCAGTGTGTCTTCAGGGACTCCTCCAAATCTTATGTTCTCTTAGATATAAGCCGAGAACAGTAAACCCCACATCACAGTGCTACTGTCTGTCCTTACAGATACAGGACATTTACAGAAGCTTGGGGAAGAACATTTTTACAGGTGGAATCAGTTTTGTAAAACCATCAGTGTGACATTGTATATCCCATCTATGAGTACCTTGCATCTGTTCATAGAATTCACCTCCATGCGATGCAGGACAGAGCGTCGGGTGCATTGATTGTATCGGGGATGCTATGAACTGAATAGGAAGGCGTAAGAGAGAAAAAAATGCCACAAGAGCAGTAGACTTCGTGATTTTAGTCCCATGAATATCATCTAATAAAGAAACACCATTCAAATTATCTTAAGGGGTTCATTATGTGTGAGAAAGGTCATTATGAAAAGCTTATGTAGTTGATTATTCAATTCATATCACATTAAACTGTAGAAATGGTGATCAGATCAATGGTTGCCAAGGCTCAGCAGTTTCCAACAAGTGACTCAATGGATTCATTTTTAGGGGAATAGAAAGCTAGTGTGGTAATTTGAATGATAATGGCTCCTATAGGCTCATATCTTTAAATAATTGGTCCCCAGTTTGTGGAATTGTTTGGGAAGAATGAGGTGTGGCATTTATGGAGGAGGTGTCACTGGAGGTGGGTTTGGAGGTTTCAAAATCCCATACCATTCCCAGTTGGCTGTCTCTTTTACTGTGCCTCCTGGTTGTGGATCGGATATAAGTTCTTAGCTACTGCCCCAACACCATGACTGCCTACCTGCTGCCATACTCCCCAACAGGGTGGTTATGGACTCTAACCCTCTGAAACAGTAAGTCCCAATATAAGCTCTACTATAAGTTAGCAATAGAAAAGTAACTAAACTAGGTACTAAAGCACATACAGTATGCATGTTGTTTAGCATAGGGACATTTATTCATTTTGTGAGCTGGGAATTATCCAAGCTCTATTTCATTCTTAGAAATGGCTGACCTTGGGTTCAGGGCTTGAGAGGTAAATGAACAGGAAGCACCCAGTAGTGAGAGACATAAGAAAGTTCTAGTGCCAGCAAACAGAAACCTACAGTGACAGTTTATGGAGTCATTTTGACTTCTATGGCAATCAGAACAGTAATGTCACATACACATTTTAGTACAAGAGAAGTACAAAGGCTGAAAACAAAACAACACAAACAAGGACCACACCAAGGACCTCCCAAAGAAGAAACAGTCTGTGCAACCAAGTAAAGTCGTGTATAATTCAAAGTATAGAATACTCATAAGCTCATGGTGGCACTAAACGATTGATTAAGTAAAATGGGCAAACCTATCCTGCAGAGGAATTCCAAATAACCTTTATACATTAGATACCCTGCCCTTGGGAAAGAGTAACATGACTTCCCACTTCTTAAAATGGACAGGGACTAGAATATGGGAGAGAAAACACTGGGAAACATCTACCTCAGCCAGGTAAGCAAGGTTACCATCAACACAGATGAGCCCCTTTTTCTCACCTCTGTTGATGCACCCTTGTCTTTGTGCAATAAGAATGACTGTTTGGCTCTGGTATTCTTCCTCAAGCTCCATTTTGACTAAAATACCACACAAATCCCAATGAATGCGCATAATGCACCATATCTAACCAGACTCTTCACACATGGGAAGGTCATCAAGAACAAGGAAATCCCAGAATTAGATACAATCAACAAGTGTCTAAGATGACACTATGATTAGATGTGATGTTTAAATCCTGGCTGGGATTGTAGCTTTAGGTTCAATAGAATTGAGAGAACATGCATGGTTTGCAGAGTTCCCCTACCTGGGCCTTCAGGATATGTAGGCTAGCAGGTCTGAATAAGGTCTGTACCTCTCCCTCCCTCTCTCCCTCCCTCCCTCCCTCCCTCCCTCCCTCCCTCCCTCCCTCCCTCCCTCCCTCCTTCTCTGTCTGTCTGTCTCTCTCTCTCTTTCTCTCTCTTTCTCTCTCTCTCTCTCTCTCTCTCTCTCTCTCTCTCTCTCTCTCTCTCTCTCCTCCAGAGGAATGGAGAAAAGAAGCCACTGTTTCTATCTAGGCATTCTCTTCCCAGAGCTCAGACCTCCTTCCAGCCTGTTCAATGCCCCTCACAGCTTTTATTTTTCACCTCACGATTTGCAGCATCTCCTTATTTCACCGAAGACAGGCTTGATACAGCTCACTCTTTTTTAAAAAAACTCATCCTTGCATTGAGGGTCCAGAAGATCTTGTTCCAACACCCTTCCTAAGAAGTAAAGTATCACTTAATGTTTAAAAAGACAGCCTCAAAGTTAGCTGCAGGCTCAGCACTCTTTCCTTTCAACTCCAGCATCTTCCATGAGTTTGATATTTTACGACAATCTGGATTGCTGTGGTATTTTGTGGAGACACTTTGACCTCTAAGGCAGACAGAGAGGTAATGTTCTATATACACTTTAGTACAAGAAGAGCACTATAAAGGCTGAAACAAAAATAAAATCAACCTGTGCTGCCTGTCAGATTTTGCTAAGCTTGTGATAATATCAAAGAGCCCCTGCACACGTTGACATTGTGATTTCTTTGTGTCCACCTAGATGTTGCAATAAAACTTCCCATATCTAAGCATTCACGTTGCCCCAAATAGAATTTTCACATGAAGTTATTCATACCTACAATGCATGATGTTTTGTGCCTCAAGTGCTGGTTAAATTTGACTTTCCTAATTTTATTGAAAAGCTGCACATATGACTTGATCTTCCCATCAAATGTTTCCCTATGATTATTTTCATCATTTCACGTCTTTTCTTTCCCAAGTACCTACTTGGTGTATAGTAAACAGGAGGATTCAAAAATAATAGTGAGCTATAAAGTAACCACAGTAGGTTAGTGGTTTGTTTATAGCATCACTCTGATGAAGGTTTTTGGAGAATAGAAGTGGTAACCAAGAGCCAGTTTTTAAAGAGAAGTATATAAGCAGAAGACTCAAATGTACCTTACAGTGAAATTGTGAAAACCAAAAGAGGGGCCCAACAGCTTCAGAATGGCTATGTGAACTTTACAGAAGTTCATTGAGCTGTATACATAAACTTTGGATCTGGCTGGTCTTGCTGCAGGATTTTCATTTGCAAGTTTTCGTTGCAAGTTTCCAATACAGTTTTAATATATTTTCAAAATTATTTTTTAAAGAAAAGCACACAGGTATAAGGCTCAAATACCTCAGTCCTCTGAAGGAAGAATTAGCTGGTGAAGCAAGATGGAGATCTTCTTAATATCTTTGTCCCTGTTCCCAACGTTCCCACCGCTCTCTTCAACCTCCTCACGATATTTGCGTGCAACTAACACTCAGACTAGCATTGAGAGAGTCCTTTGTAGATGGTACAAATTGGAGCACTGTCATTCAGGGAAGGTGTAGACTGTAAACCCTCTGCCTTCTGCACTCAGCATCCATGCCAAGTCCCAGAGATACAGCAGCCCAGCCAGGTCACTTTTGTTGATGCCATCAACTTGGTCTTTACCTTCTGCCTTTTTCTACCTCTTTATTGGAATTGCATTTATCTTAAGCTCTCTGCAGAGTCTTCCTTTAGGACTCCCCCCATGCCAATCCTTAGTGTGCATGGTTGAAACTCCAGAGTCTGAAGACAATGGCCATGCTTCAGCTCAGAGCCACAGCCTCCCAGCCACTGTCAGAACGTCTGACTTCAATTCAGAGGGAAAAAAGGTAAAAGCAATGACCACCCAGACAGGAGAATGGGCAGGCAAGTGTGCTGATAGCTTAGCAACCCAGGTCCCCCATGTCCCTTTTCTATAGACACCGCTTAGCAATGCTAGACCCCACCTACATGCAATATCATGTATAGACCTCTCTCCAAACAAAGACTACTGAGCCACTTTGGTCTACAGCACCCTAGCAATGCTGAGTTACTCCCCTGTATGACCAGCAACACCCTGAAACTAAGAAAAATGGGCCAATGTAGACTGGCTTTGGGTGCACGCATGGTAAGACAAACTGTGTCCCCTGAACTTTTAAGGAGAAAACCCATATATCCTACACCTATGCATGTTTCGATTGCATGAGACTAAAATCAACTACATCATGGGAAGGGACAGGTGCTGTGAGCAAAGATTTATATAAACCACACCTACCAGTCAAAACCAAAAGACCACCTATTATCTCTCCATGGTCTCCCTCACAACCTTAACAGCTCAACCAACTCCTTCTGGATCCACATAATGAAAGCCCCAGTGGTAACCAGGGGCTCTAGAACTCGCTAGCTCAAATAGCATGCTGCTCCCTTTCAGTATATCTGACCTGCACTTTTGCTGTGCTACTTTGCAGTTTGTGTATGCTTCTGTGATTCTTTGAACAAGAAGCCTGTAGCTTGGGAATGCCTGGTCTAGACAATGACCACGAGTAACAGAAGAATTACACAGATTTGTGTAAACCCTTGGTATCTAGTAAGTGCCTAGTAGAGCTTGCCTATTATAATTCTCTAATTTGATATGGTTTTATTCTCAGTTGCTGCCCTATTCTAAATGTGTCCCAAGCGCATAGTTGGAAGATGAACTGTAATCGGAAGCGTGTTGGGAGATCACCCCTAATGAGAAGTTCCTAGCTCTTAAATGAGCTGAGGCGTCTATAAATAGAGTGTGCCCTTTTCATCTCGTCTGTACTGTAAGGATGGTGCCTGCTCCTCTCTTTGCTGTACCCCATTCACCTCCCCTGTGGAACACATTAAGGAGATTCAAGATGCCTACACCTTGGCCTTGAACTTATTACTGGGGAAATGCCAGTTTTTTATGAATTCCTCTGTGTGTCACTTGTAAGAGCAGCACAAAGCAAAATGAGACAAATGTTGTCTTTACAGCTTTTTTTTTTGGTTTTTGAGACAGGGTTTCTCTGTGTAGCTTTGGAGCCTGTCCTGGAACTCACTCTATAGACCAGGCTGGTCTCACAGAGATCCACCTGCCTCTGCTTCCAGAGTGCTAGGATTAAAGGCATGCACCACCAATACCCAGCTTACAGCTTATTTTTTTTTGTTGTTGATTTTTATCATTTATCTTTTCAACTGGATTTTCATTTTTTATGTTTTTTTTTGCTGTCATAATAATCAGTAGCCCTACTATAGACGATAGAAGGGCTGAGAAAGAAATCAGAGAAACATCGCCTTTTACAATAGCCACAAACAACATAAAATACCATGGGGTAATGCTAACCAAACAAGTGAAATACCGGTATCATAAGGACTTTGAGTCTTTAAAGAAAGAAATTAAAGAAGACACCAGAAAATTGAAAGATCTCCCATGTTTGTGACAGGTAGGATCAACATAGTAAAAATGGCAATCTTACCAAAAGCAATATACAGATTTAATGCAATCCCCATTAAAATCCCAGCACAATTCTTCACAGACCTTGAAAGAACAATTCTAAACTTCATATGGAAAAACAAAAGACCCAGGGTAGCCAAAACAATCCTGTTCAACAAAGCAGCATCCGGAGGTATCACCATCCCTGACTTCAAGCTATTTTACAGAGCTATAGTCCTGAAAACAGCTTGATATTGGCACAAAAATTGACAGATAGAACAATGGAATTGAATTGAACACCCCGACATTAACCCATACATATATGAAAACCTGATCTTTGACAAAGAAGTTAAAATTATACAATGGAAAAAAGAAAGCATCTCCAACAAACGGTGCTGGCAAAACTGGAGGCTGACATGTAGAAGACTGCAGATAGATCCATGTCTATCGCCATGCACAAAACTGAAGTCCAAATGGATCAAAGACCTCAACATAAATCCAGCCACACTGACCCTGTTAGAAGAGAAAGTGGGAGGTACCCTTAAACGAATTGGTACAGGAGACGGTTTCCTGAACATAACTCCAGTAGCACAGACATTAAGATCAACAATTAATAAATGGGACATCCTGAAACTGAGAAGCTTCTGTAAGGCAAAGTACACAGTCAGCAAGACAAAAAGGCAACCCACAGATTGGGAAAAGATATTCATTAACCCCACATCTGACAGAGGGCTGATCTCCAAAATTTACAACTCAAAAAGCAAGTCTCCAAAACACCAAAGGATCCAATCAAAAAGTGGGGTACATATAAGTACCGCGCGCTAACCGATGGCCTCCCATAGAACAATGTGAGGTGCACTCTCACCATGAACTCTTGGGGAAGGGTCTAGGTCCTGCCCTATATGAAATGACAGACTATGGACACCCCCATGGAGGGCCTCACCCTCCCTGAGGGAATAAGGGGATAACGGGGGGGGTTGGGGGAAGGGCACGGGAGGAGGGGAGGGAATGGGAGAGGGACCTGGAACTGACTTGTGAAGCAACCTCGTTTCTTATCTAAATTTAAACTGGAAAATAAAAAAAAAAGTGGGGTACAGACCTAAACAGAGAATTCTCAGCAGAGGAGTCTAAAATGGCTGAGAGACACTTAAGAAAGTGCTCAACATCCCTAGCTATCCAGGAAATGAAAATCAAAACAATTCTGAGATACCATCTTACTCTTCTCAGAATGGCTAAAATCAAAAACTCCAATGACAGTTTATGCTGGAGAGGATGTGGAGAAAGGAGAACACTCCTTCACTGATGGTGGGAGTACAGCCACTTTGGAAATCAGTATGAAGATCCTCAGGCAAATGGGAATCAGTCTACCACAAGACCCAGCAATTCCACTCTTAGGCATATACCCAAAAGATGCAAATTCATACAACAAAAATTTCTGTTCCACTCTGTTCATAGCAGCATTATTTGTAATAGCCAGAACATGCAAGCAACCTAGATGCCCCACAACTGAAGAGTGGATAGAAAAAATGTGGTACATTTACACAATGGAGTACTATTCAGCAGGGAAAAAAATGGAATCTTGAAATTCGCATGCACATGGATGGCACTAGAAGAAACCATCTTGAGTGAGGTGAAGTAACCAGTCACAAAAAGAGAAACATATGTAATCATTTGTATATGGATTTTAGACATGAATCAGGGGAGTGCCAGCATACAATCCCATTCCCAGAGAGTCTGGGAAGCAGAACCTTCATCCAGCAACTGATGAAAGCAGAGGCAGATACCCACAGGTAAATACTGAACTGAACTCCTGGAATCCAGTGTCAGAAAGGGAGAACTGACGAGCAAAGGAATTAAGACTGGGCTGGTTTAACCCACAGAAACAGTTGACCTGAACTAGAGGGAGCTCTTGGACCCCAAATTGAGGAAAATTGAATAATGCATTTTGCAAACCTAAAAATTATGTATGGTTCCACTTCAAGAAGATTATTGTTTTATATGTTAATGTATTTTCTTTCTCACAAATTTTGTTTTGTTTTGTTTGTTTGTTTTGCCAGTGATGTTTGATTCTACCTTAGGTCTCTGAGCTATCAAGTCTCTGACTCTTGGCTGATCAGGCACTCTTGGCTGACCAGGCAGTGTAGGACATGGACTTTCTCTCCTGGCGTGGGACTCAAATTAAACCAAACATGGGCTGGACACTCCCACAAGTTCTGTGACACCATTGCCTGTAATGTGAGGTTTTTGGCCCATCTAGGTCCTTTTTTGACCCAACTGGTCTGGTCCTGCTGCCCTTCTTCTTCTTCTTCTTCTTCTTCTTCTTCTTCTTCTTCTTCTTCTTCTTCTTCTTCTTCTTCTTCTTCTTCTTCTTCTTCTTCTTCTTCTTCTTCTTCTTTTGTATAAGAGCTGTTGGTCGTTTGGCTAGGGTTTCTTATTGGCTATCTCTGTCTTAATTATTAACCCATAACTACTAATCTATGTATTTCCATGTGGTCTTAGCTTACCAGGGAATGCTGGACCTACAACTCCTTTGTGTTCTACATGATGGCTGCTCAGCTCAGCACCTCTGCAGAGAAGAGAAGAGAAGAAAGCGATTTCCTGCTTGTACCTGCTTATATACTGATTCTGCCCAGCTATGTCACTTCCTGGATTCACATGAAGACTCCTCTCTGCCTACACTTCCCAGAATCTTCCTTGTCTCCTAGTCCTACCTATCATCCTGCCTGACCAATCAGTGTTTTTTCAACAACCAATAAGACAAACATATGCACAGAAGAACACGCCCCGTCATCTGCCCCAGCACATCTTCCAGGCAGGACAGATTGTAAGTTGAGAGTTTTGTGGCTGGGTTGGTGTCCAGGTTTCTCTTTCTGTAACCCAAAGAGTATCTACTTGTCTGTGCCAAAGAGACGAGAACACAGGGGTGAAGGATCCATGCATGTACTGACTCAACCTCACTACTTTCAGTGAGCTGTGTGGATGTTGTCCATGGCAATGGGACCCCCACTGTGAGTTTTCAGAGAGTAACCTTCTGTCCTAGCAATAGCCTGGGCTGTTTAGGGATCTCCATGGGACTTCCTCAGTCAACAACTCAACCAAATGTAACCCAGTCCCACCACGAGAAGCCTTGCCTGGCTACAAAAGATGGTCAGTTCAGAATTTATGGCCTCTATCACTACAAGTTTTCAATGGGCTCACCCTCATAGATTCCAGGATGTTTTCACTACACTAGGTTTCCATACCACCACCACCTCAGTGCTCCCCAATTCTATTTGTCTCTTCAGGTGGGGGTTGGAGAGTAGAAGAAGAGAATTCAGGGAGAGACAGATAAAATTATTTTTTTGTAAATCCATTTTAATGATATCCTATATGCCACCAGATAGAGGGCTGAGTTTAAAGCAAGCTTCTCTTTGGGGGCTATTTCTTTTCACTTACAGTTTCCTCTGCTCATTGGAAGTTAAATCCTTTTAGGCTGTAGCCTGTGCTCTATGATCAGTAGGAGGAAAAGAGGCTAGATATACTATTAATAGATAGAAATACCACTCTTACTTGACCCTAGAAGGTGGAATTAAACGAAGCTGGATTACTATGTGAACAAGGATTTATGAGCTCTGACAGGGCTAACTCATGAGGGCTAACCTGTAACATACACACATGGACCAGGCATGGTAGCAACTAGGGAAGCTATGGAGGCCTATGGTGAGCCAGCAGGTCCTAGCCCATTTAAAGAGGGCAGCCTCACCAGGGTAAAGATAATGATTTTCAGTCCTTAAATCAGACCCTGTATTCTTATCTTTTCCAATAGATGTACATTCTTATATTTCAGGGAGTGCACAACTTGGTTTTGGAAAGCTGACAACTAATGGAAATTTTAAAGAAACATTATCCAAGCATATGTGTATGTATTAGAAACAATGCTGAAAGTTAAGCCTAGCCTGGGGGGAGGGATCACAAGTCTTACGTTTCCATAATAGCTATCTCACATGTGGAGCTCGATCGAGAATTGGAAAGCAGGTTACCAGTGAATCATCAAATCTGATTGAGGTCCATTGTCTTTTTGTAATTTTAGTTTTAGCTACTTTTCCCTTTTTACCAGACATATTCCAAAGGATGACGACTACCCTTCTAGAATAGAGCCAAGAATGGATCTATGCATGTGTTACTAGATGAGCACCCAAAGGACTTGTGAAACTATGACTCTCTTCTTCCCTGAGAGAAAAAGAAAGCTGTTGGGAAGGACAGTATTTAAAGGAGGCAGGTCTCTTTTCCTAGGTCTTATGGCCGGCACCGGTTCCTCTGTCAATGCAATACAACATTGTGTGTCTGGCATAGGTTAGGAGGAAGGGAATAAGGAGTAATAGAGAAGTTTCGATCTGTATAGTAAAGAAGTGGTTGCACACCCCCTGTAAGACTTGGGGCATGGAGGGTTTCAGAGGGATTAGTAAAGCAGTCATTCCTCTATGCCTCCTGCAGTCCTGTCCTGCAGTGCTTTGGTGCTCTGTGAAAACTTCAGCATTTCAGACCAATAAAAGGACCATTTGAATCCTAGCTAAGACAGAATCATGAAGACACAAAAGTGGTCAGTGGTCATGAAGCTGAGTTTTTCCAGGGATATTAAGTCCCAGGAGCATACCAGACTCAGACTTAACAGGGGATAAGTTGACATTTGTTCTTTCAACAGTGTTAAGCAACGTTATTGCATGATATAAATCCTTTAGTGGATGAAGAGATACAATTGTGAGTAAAACAAACATGCTTTCTTACACCCTGGGAGGGAAGTGAGTATAACAGAGTAAAAACAGACAATTATAATGTGACATCATAGTGCCACAACAGCGGAAGTACAAGACATGTGGAAAATACCTAATTAAAACCAAGAACTCTTGGAAGAATGAACAGGAAGCTCCATAGAACCAGGGTTTTGTATGTTCGGAGAGCAGGGACTGAAAATTGTTCCGTAAAGACACTCGGACAGCAGAAAGAGACAGGTGCGTAGGAGAGCTGAAAGAAGTTTGGTGTGACAGAAGAGTCACACTCGAGGACTGAAGCCATGAGGTATAAGATAATCCAGGAGACCCTGCACTCTAGTCGGGGCGGGTGAAGAGAACCACAGAAATGATTATGGGTCTAAGGGCTCAATAAGCCATTCTCTGGCTGAGGAGAACTCCACCCTAAAGAAGCACTAGAAGGGCTAGAGTTTGTCAGGTACCAAGAGGTACACGAGCATATCTGAGTCAGAGGTGGTGAGGATGGGGAAACCACACAAGGATGGAGGCAGCAGCTTCATTTCACACATTAGTTATCTGAGGCCCATTGCAGACATAGGATGAACTTGCAGGTCTTCTGAGTGTGGACTTGACTGTAGTCTTTCCATTTGTTCATGGCTAGAACCTACTGGGAAAGATGGAGCCCAGATCAGAAGATATTAATTAGTGGTTTCTCCTACAGGGGAGAGTCGGGGGTGAATAAAGGAGTAAATAGCCTAGAAGCACCCTCCCCATTAAGTCCATGGCTGAGCTTCTTTAAAAATAACAAATGAACTTGGGAGCCTGTTCCACATGGAGGGATGCTCTCTCAGCCTGGACACATGGGGAAGGGCCTAGGTCCTGCCCTGGATGAAATGACAGACTCTGGAGATCCCCCCAAGGAGGGCCTTACCCTCCCTGGGGAATGATGTGGGGATTGAGCTGGGGGTCGGGGTGGGGCAGGTGGAGGGAGAAAGGGGGAGCTAGGATTGACATTTGAAGCATGCATGTTTCTAATTTAAATAAAAAACATATAAAATTTAAAAAATAAATAAAGTTAATTCTCACAAAAATCAAGCAGATCTCCATATTCTGGAGTGCTACTATTGTGAAAATAAGTTACACTTTTCTAAGAGTCTGTGTAAGTAATAATTCAGAAATTCCATTATGCAAAATTGTTAATTCTACTGATGGACTACAGGGAGTTGCATCACCTTTTGGCAATAAACCTGAAATAACCACAGAAAAGGCACATACAAAACCAAAATAAAGTGCAGGCCTCATTTCTCCATGGTGAAAAGGAAGGTTGTTCAATGCTTTCATTACACATTCATTAATTAGAAACACATTAGAGACTGAGAATTAAAGTGAGCTTATCCCAGACAGACAGCATAAGCCCATGAGCATGAACTCATGATACAGAAATAAAAACATATCTTTGTAAACACCATTAAGCATTAATCTCAAGTTCTACAAAGCCATAACACCATGCAGAACATTTTTATGCAAGCTAAGCAAAACAGTGAAATCGGGATTCACCTCTTGTTTAAATAAAAATGACAAAGTGAACTGTATATCAGAGCTGTTCCCTTTTGTATACTAAGTTCAACTGGCATTTTCCAAGCAGTATTCAGTGAAGGAATATTTGATGTCATCTTACTCTCACTGTAATGAGTATTTAATGGAACTGTTTAATCTCACATATACAGCATCCTGTCACATGACATTCTCAATAATTCGCTGAGGTAAATACTATTTAAAGATTACAGAAGATATGCAAGTTGTTCGACATGATGGACATGGCCATGTCTAGATTTCATAGCTCTAAACACAGAATTGCCTTCTGGAAACATATAACTATTTTTTTCTTTAGTGAATGGAGATTTTGACTCCAAAGAACAGTTTTCTGTCTTTTAATTATTGATTTATAAAATCTCCACCTTGGTCTCTATTTTTCAAATGTAAACATTAGAACCCCGAAATCGCCTCCTCCAGCTAGACATGAATGAGCTAGTTACTCATGTAACTGCTCAATACATATGCATTAAGTTCTAGCAGTGCTTCTGGGACTGAATGGGTATCAATAGACAAGATATCTTCCTTACATTCATTGCCCTAAGATGGCTATTTTGCTGTTTGCTATATATCCAAAATGTTGGCAGGCTGGAAAAAAAATAAATCAAACAGTATAGTTATTTGTTTCTTCCTAATAGGGTCTGTATGAGCTGTGCTGAGAAAAGATTCGATTCACTAGTGTCAGGAATAAAGAAGCCATCAGTACAGATACCACAGAAAATAATAATAAATTGTGTCAGCAAAGGGAGGCTCTCAAATTTTACAGTTTACATAAGATAGGCTTTAGAAGTTTTTTAAGCAATAGTATCTGCTAAAATTCACACAAGGAAAAGACCATCTAAAGAGGCATCTATGCATTAAAACTTAATAAGAGTAATCTAAGACAGAGAGCACTTTGCCAAAGTATAGTCACCAGTGAGTTCTTCCAAATATTTAAGGGAAGGGGGTACCAGTTTCTCCATAATCTCTCTCAAAAGACAGAACCACAAAAGATCCCTCCTTAGTTCATTCTACAAGGCCAGCATTGCCCTAACACCAAACCAAACAAAAAATTGCTGTATCTTTTTTGAAAATAGATACAAAAATCTTCAACAAAATGCTGGTAGGAAACTAAGCAACACATAAAATGAATTACCCACCTTAACCATGTGGGGCTGATTCTAGATGTATGTTTCTTGTTCATCTTCAGAAATGAATTAATGTGACTCATCATATGACTGGTTAAAGATTTTTAAATGATTATACCAAGAAGTGTGGGAAAAATTTGATGCATTCCAAATTATAATAAAAAACTCATTTTATGTTAGGAGTAGATAGGGGTTTCTTCAACCTGATAAATAACATCTACAAAAATACTGTAGCTAATTATATTTTTAATGGTCAAAAACTAGATTTTCCATGAAGATCAAGAACAAGATAGAGGTCTCTCACCACTCCTTCACAACCATGCTATTATCCCTAGCTACAAAGCAAATGAAAGAAAATAAAGAAAAGATGGGAGGAGGCATATAAAATGGGGAAGAAGAAATCATACTGTTCACAGAGGTTGCTTTTGATGGTTGCTATCAATTTATTAGGATTTCCCACAGGCTACAATATCTACATGAAAGGGAAGTTTATAGCATCTGTCCCAAGCTGCATTTGTAATGGATGTGTGATTTTTCCACACAGTAGCACATATTCTAGTACTAATTGATTTGAAACAGTAATCTCAGTCACAAAGCTGTTAGTCCCAAATGCATGTGCAGATGTGAAAAAAAACTGGAATATATACACACTGTTCCAAAAGTAAGTTTACACGAACTCTTCAGAAAATACATTAAGAATTTCCAACTGAGCCACACATATATGTAACATCTGAGGAAACATTATACATGCATATATAAGTAGGCTATAACCATATATATATATATATTATGTGCCCAAAAGAAATTACTAAGTTCTGAAAAAAATTTGTATACAAATATTCATTGAAATGCCACACATTGTATTAAAAAGACAGATACATAGCCACAAATATTTATGGATAAATATTACTAAAAAGTATTCCCCTCCTGTTTGTTTCACAGCAGTGTAGTTAAGTTTGAATTACGTTGAGTGTATCCAAGTGTAATTCACCAAAATTTGTCTTCAGGGCATTAACTTGAACTTTCCTAATACTTTCAAGTAAATAATCTTATCCACCAGAAGAGATATCTACAACAGTTATTTTCAGGGTAGAACGAAGGTAGTTATTTTTTCCTCTTTTAAAAATGTTTGTTGGAAAAATTAATTTCATCTAGTTCTTTAGTTGGTGAAATATTTATCATTTGCCATTTTATAAATACCATCTAAAAAGGCAGAAGAATATTTTAAAATTTAAAACTATCTAAATGATCAAATATGTTAGAGATTTACTTTTTTCTCAATATATGTTTTATTTTAAATTAGAAACATGCATGCTTCACATGTCAATCCCAGCTCCTTTTCCTACCCCTCCTCCCTTGTCCCTTCACCAGCCGCCACCCAATCCCCACATCATTCCCCAGGGAGGGTGAGGCCCTCCTTGGGGGGGATCTCCAGAGTCTGTCATTTCATCCAGAGCAGGACCTAGGACCTTCCCCATGTGTCCAGGCTGAGAGAGCATCCCTCTATGTGGAATGGGCTCCAAAAATTTACTCATATACCATGGTAAACACTGATCTACTACCCAAGGCCTCTGAGATTTCTGAGGCCTACTCACTGACACTACATTCATGAAGTATTGCCTGCTTTGGAGCTTACATTATCTTACACTTGGCTTTTGTTTTTATTTTGTGTTTTTCTGTTTTGTTTTGGTTTACATATAAAACTTTATTTAAATCCCAAAGTTAGTTTAAATTTATGAAATAAATCATCTATCAAATTTTGTTCATAAAGATCACTATGGAGTTAATTTCCAAGACTGCAAGTCACGGATCTCCAGAAATGTGAATTAATATCAGAAAAGTAAAGAGTAAAACAAATAAATAAATGACCCAGAGACAGATATTGGGGTTCAAGCTTCAAACTGAATATCAGAAAAACAAAGCATCCAGTCACTAGCTCTCACCTCTAGCTCAGGCTGAAATGGCTGATCCACGCACAAATCTCAAAGTGCTGCCTCTTTCAGCGAGGCTGGAGAAGGAAGGCCTCTTTGAGACCTTGCTTCTGTCTTATGCCTAATGTTGTGATTAAAGGTGAGCTATAATTCTCTTTTAGACTGGTTCACTCTTGTGTAGATATGGGTGGCCTTGGACTCACAGAGTTCTGTCTATCTCTTAATTCTGAGTTCTAGAATTAAAGGTGTGTACCACCACCTCCTAGCTTCAGGCTGCTGGGATTAAAGGTGTGTTGCCTGGTTTCTATGGCCTGTGGCTGACTTTGCTTTTCTGAATCATCAGGCAAGCTTTAATAAATCATAAATATATCACTACAGTAAAGAGCCAGAACATTTAAATACCCAATTCAGAGTCCTTTTTAAAGTCAGAGGCATTCAGAGTCTGATTTACATTAACCTCCTCATAGTAGATGCCGACTATACCTGTTGCTTGTGAGACATACTCATACCATTAATGCTGCAGTTACCCTGTGTCCTAAATTAGAAATCCAAATTTACCTCCAGTATGAGAGTAAAGAGACACAGTACCAATGGCAGCTGGAGGAACCTGACTGCAATAATCTTTTCTCCTTTCCCTTTTAAGGCTATAGAGAGGCTATACCTAAGCAAGAGACATTGATTTTAATAATAAAAATACCCCTCCAATACACACCCAAGATGCCCAGTCAGCTTATTGAGAGTCTGTGGTTTTTCATTAACCTCTTCACAGTAGATGCAAATTGCATTGCTCATGAGACATACATCACTAATGCTGAGTGTCACATTTTACTTTTTACATATAAGAGCATTGTATTGTACCAAAAAAGAAATAATATATGCAGATATATGTGATCCCTTTCCATTTCGTATAAGTCCACTGTCTGTTTTTCTTCAAAAGAAATTGAAGACTTAATATGGATCAACATATAAATTTGTATTTGTTTTGAGAAAATGACAATATCCATGAATATAAAAAATAACTCAGTTTATACAAAGAAATCCTACATATAGATTTTGACATCTTTTAATATTTAAATTTGCTTAGTCTTTAGCTTGTTTCATATGTAAAACAAGACATGAACAAGCCTCCTTAGCATATTTGCATCTGTTGGTTTATGTACTAAACTCTCTTTCCAGAGTCAGATCTGTGCCACTGAGATCACAGTTACAATGGAATGTTTCAGTTCCTTCCTTCTCATCATTTCCTTTCTTTTGGTTGTTCTTTATGCTTATACTTTTAAAAATGTTACCTTCCTTTTCATTGTTTGAATTGCCTTTTTAATTTAAAAATATTTTTTTCATACAATGTATTTTGGTCCTGGTTTTTCCTTGCCCAGGAACTCCTTCCAGGTCCTCTCTACCCAGCCAGCTTCAATCTCTTTCTTTCTATCTCTGTCTCTCTGCCTTTCTCTCTGTGCCTCAAAAATTAAAAACTAAAGATAAGAAAATAATAGGATACAAAATTAATTAATATGTGACATTCAGTTATGTGTATAAGAGTAATAGCATATGAAATTTAAAACTACAGTGTTACTGATGTCAGCATGAAAGAGTGAAGAATTAGTCATGCAACAGCATAGCAGTTATGGTTAGAAGTCTGTTGAAGTATAGACAGAACACATTTAAATGTAAATGGTCCCCAAAGGCTCATGTGTTTGAACATCTGCTGCAATGAGCTGGGCTTTCCTACATCAATCATTAATAAAGAAAATGCCTACCAGGCAATCTGATGGAGGCCTTTTCTCCTTTGGCCTTTCTCTTCCAAGATAACATTGAATCAAGCTGGCAAAAAAAAAAAAAATCAGAACAATGCCCCTGAACAGGGTTGTTGAACACAGTTTCCAAGGCTCTCTCTGCTTCCTGGTACTAGATGGAGCCGTTTGTCTGCCATGTACCCCCTCTTATTCTATGATGTCCCCCCACTTATTCTAGGCTGTTCTCACCCTGGCCCCATGATAACATTGCTCTCCCTAGAGGCCCAAATCAACAGGACACCTGATCATTGATCTACAAAATCATAGGATTAAAAATCTAGGTTGCCTTGCAATGAATGCGGGCTGTTTTGCTCTGTTTATTTATTGTTTTTGTTTGCTTGTTTGTTTTGTGGGTTAGGGTCATGGGCACTCCACAGTGGAAATGTGGAAGTCAGAGGAAATGTGGAAGCCAGATTTCAGGTTATTAACTTTGCTGGCAAAGTACTTTTACTCACTGAGCTATCTTCCTGACAACCCCCATGTTTGCTTTCTAGATAGTACACCAAAGGCACAACTTATGAAACAAAAAAATTGACAACCTGGACTTAAATATCATCTGAAATTTCTTCACTGCAAAAGACATTGTCAAAGGATGCAGGCCACAGACTTTTTTCTTTTTGCTGTTTTAAAAATCTGAACAGATAACTCATTTAAGAAACTGTATCAGAGCTAGACAGTAGTGGCACATGCCTTGAATCCCAGCCGGCAGAACTTGGTGAGTTCGAGGTCAGCCTGGTCTACAAGAGCATGATCCAGAACAGGCTCCAAAGCTACAGAGAGAAACCCTGTCTTGCAAAACTAAGAAGAAGAAGAAAGGGAAGGAAGAGAAGGAGGAAGAGGAGGAGGAGGAGGAGGAGAAGAAGCTGTATCAGTTACAGTAAAGCATGAAACAATGCTCACCCCCAAACATCATGAGGAAATTGCCAATTTAGAAAACACTATGATGTCACTGCACTGCACACCTATTAGGATGGCTAAATCACCAAACAGTGACAATCCCAAATTCTGAGAAAATTTCATTCACTACTGATGGGGCACAAAATGGAACAGCCACTTTGAAAGAAGTTTGGCAACATAGTCTTAGCAACTGAATTCCTTTGTTACCCAATTTGTGGGTAAATTCATGGCCATACAAAATCTCACATATGGGTATTTTTAGCAGCTCTATTTGTATTTTCTCATGGCTTAAAGCAAATAAGATGCCCTTCAACAAGTGAAAGAATAAATAACTAATACTGCTTGCTAAAAAGAAAATGAGTTATCAAACCATGGGAAAGCATGTCGGAAACTCCGGCATATCATTGCTACATGGATGGAGCCAACTGGAAAGGAGGGCATGCTGTGTGAGTCTAACTACAGATGGTCCTCAATTTGTGATGCCTTTGCTCATGCTGGTTTTCCCCCCTTACAACAGTGCAAAAGGGATGTGCATTCAATAGTAGCTTTGCTTTGATCTTATCCCGATTAGTGCTTTGCAGCACAAAGCTCTTTAGGAATGCACACCTTTTGGCAAGTTAAAATGTTCTGAGCACACTAAGAAAAGGATAGGCTAACTGATAACTCTAGACAGGTTAGACATATTGAATGCATTTTCAACCCATGGACTATTGTTAATTGACAGTGTGCTTATGGGGATGACTCCTCATCATAAGTTTTGAAACATTCTGTATGTGACATTCTGTAAGAGGCAAAACATTTAAGCCGGGCGATGGTGGTGCACACCTTTAATCCCAGCACTCGGGAGGCAGAGGCAGGCGGATCTCTGTGAGTTCGAGGCCGAGTTGAGGCTGGACCAACAGCCTCAAAAACAATACAGAGAAACCCTGTCTCGTAAAACCAAAAAAAAAAAAAAATAGGCAAAGCATTTAAAAGGTGCCTTTTCAAAGGTTTTTTACAGAAGGAGAGAATTTATTTTTTTAAGCAGAGCACTTTAGTGCAGGGAAACCACCCTGCATGATTCTGTAATGGTGGTGATGTTATTGCACATTTAACATCACCTACAGAACACATGGTGTCAAGAATGAATCATAAAAACCTGTAAAAGAGTTGGAGAGAGGTCCTGTTCCCACTGTTAGGAGTCCCACAGGAGGATCAAGCTACACAAATGTCACATATGTTCAGAGGGCCTAGGTCAGTACCCATACAGGCTTCCTGGTTGTTGGTTCAGGCTCTGTGAGTCCCTATGAGCCCAGGTTAGTTGATTCTTTCTGTTTTCTTGTGGTGTCTTTGACCCCTCTGGCTCCTACAATCCTTTCTCCTCCTCTTCTGCAGGATTCCCACACTCTGCCTAGGGTTTGGCTGTGAGTCTGCATCTGTTTACATCAGTTGCTGGATGAAGCCTCTCTGATGACAATTGGGCTAGGCACCAATTTGGTCACAGGAGATGGCCAGTTCAGGCTACATATCCTCTATGGCTAAGACTCTAAGCTGGGGTCATCCTTGTAGATTCTTGGGATATTACCTTGTGCCATGTTTTTAACTGACCCCTAAATGTACCCCATTTCCAGTAGTCTCTTTCAGTACTTTCTCCCTCATCCCCCCAACCTGATCACTCATGCCCCCCCCACACACATCCCTCAGTCCGTTCACAAAATCTCTTCTATTTTACATTCCCAGGGAGATCCAGGCATTTCCCCATGAGCCCTCCTTGCTATCTAGTCTCTCTGGGTCTGTGGATTGTAGCATAGTTATCCTTTATTTTGTAGTTAGTATCCACTTGTGAGTGAGTATTTACCGTGTTTGTTTTTCTTGATTTGGGGCACCTCACTCAGGAAGATTCTTTTCTAGTCCAATCCATTAGTCTTCAGATTTCCTGGTGTCCTTGTTTTGAATAACTGAGTAACACTCTGTTTTGTAGATGTACCACATTTTCTTTATCCATTCCTTGGTTGAGGGGCATCTAGGTTGTTCCAGGTTCTGGTTATTACAAATAAAGTTGCTATGAACATAGTTGAGCAAGTGTCCTTGTGGTATGATTGAGCATCCTTTGGGTATATCCCCAAGAACTATATAGCTGGGTCTTGTGGTAGGTTGATCCCCAGTTTTCTGAGAAACCACCACACTGACTTCCAAATTGGCTGCACAAGTTTGTACTCCCACAAGCAATGAAGGAGGGTTCCCCTTGCTCAACATCTCTCCTGCATGAGCTGTCACTTGTGTTTTTGATTTTAGCCATTCTCACACTGGGTCTCTTTGCTCAGTCTTAGTACATGGGAAGGTTGCTTAGTCTCCCTGCAACATGTTTTGTTGATATTCATGGGAGACCTGCCCTTTCTTAAACTGAAATGGAGGAGTAGATTGGGGGTGGGCAAAGGGGGCTAGGAAGGAGAGACTGAGAGGAGAGGAGGGAGAAGAAACTGCAGTTGGGATGTAAAATGAATGAATGAATAAATACATAAACAAATAAATAGATTCCTTTTAAAAAAGAATGAATCTTAATGCACACTACAGACTTTGAGTAATACTGACATGGAGGTCTATCAACAAGCGTTATCACTCTCTTGCTGGAATATCGATGTCTGACTAGGCTATTTTCATGACAGACAAGTACATGGGAATTCTCTATCCTCTGGGCATGTGGTTATCCTCTCACGGAAACATTCTGTTCTGAGGCTTATAAAACTCAGGAAAACAAAAAAAGTTACAAAATTCATGAGCTCCACCGCAAAAGGTCCTAAAAACAGTAAACAGTTGCTGGGGGCGGGTAGGGGGAGTTGGGCAGAGACCTTGAGGTTGTGTCTTTTATGAAGAGGTCCTCCTGCTGAAGAGGACTTTCAGGGATGCATCTACCTTTGAAGTCACTCATGTTATGATAAGTAACCCCTAATGCATGCTCCTGAAAACAACCCAACAAACTCAGTGCATTGAGATGGAATCAAGTTTTTTTCCTCTGACCTCAGACATTTCTGTAGTGGATGGAAGAGAGACCCCCGCCAAAAAAAAAAAAGTCACTTAAAAACAGAACCAGTTTTTTTCTACAACTGCTTGGAAAGAAACAAAATTGTCTTGGAGGCAGAAGAGGGATTGGGAAGGCAATGAGGGGATTTCTTGAAAATTCAAGGTGTTGTCACAATTTCAGCTTCTAGTATACCTACTAATCACCCCCTGGAGACAGGGAACGGGTGATGAGGGCATCCACACCTGACTTCTAAATTACAGCAACAGGAAAAGAGACTTCTCTGATCAAAAACGAGCTAGAGGTTGGGAGTCAGTGGACCTTGGTAAATGGTTCCCTCGGTTTCTATTTTCTTTTCCTGATAAGAATTAAGAGGAGCAAGTGAGTTAGCAGATATGGGTATATTCACTAATACAAAAATGCTGTTTCCCTGAAAGGTTTAAGCCATGAACAGGCACAGTGTAGAGATGAATAAAATGACCCCATCCTGTCCAAAACAGTTTGCAAATATCCAAATTGCGGGGATGGACATAGGAAAGAAAAAATTACCAGTTGTGATAAATAATTATTATGGGGATGCTAGGACAGGGACCTCAGAATTCTTATAGGTGTCACAGGGAGAGAGTGGAGGCAGGGAGTACTTTTCCAAAATCAGGACAAGTTAAGGCAAGTATTGTTTGATTGGGAAGCAGTAAGATGGCTTTACACAAGATACATTTTAGTATTCAAGTAAAAATATCCAGTGGCTAGTTTAAAATATGTGATAGACACACAAAAGAGAGATTGAGGCCAGAGATACAGAGCCAAGAGCTGTTGGGTTCAAATTGATGGGTGAAAATGTGGTTGCCAATGAGATCTAGAAGCAGAGAGAAAAAAATATCACAGGACTACAACCCCTCAGTTGCCAGGTCTTTGAGATGCTCAGACTCTGAGGGGATGTGGCCGGAAAAACAAATCCACAATGCATCCATCCCTGTAAGCCCTGACTTTTATGTCCTCTTCCTCCTATTTAAACACAAGGTAATTAATCAAAAGAGACACAAATTCCCAAAGAATTGTTCCTCATTGCCCCAATCCTGTCCTCTCTGGGCCACTCTCCAAAGTCTTCATTGAATGTTGAAGTGTTTCATTGAATTGTTTCAGTCAATACCTGCCAAGGAGTGTCTTCACAGACAGGGTAACATGACAGCTCATGATAACAGCTAAAGAAAGGACTGGAATACACAGGTCAAGAGTCTCCCAAAATTTTTGTTTCTCTTTAATTCTTGGAATGCTGCCCTCATAGGGTTCCAGGTGCATGCTATTGTGTGAGTTCAATCCTTCCCTGGCTATTGTCAGAGTCGACAGTAGCCCCATCCTCTCTGGTCCAATTGTCTCTTTGGTTCTGTGTCATGACTGCATTTGTCAACACAATCCTTTACATTTCTAGGACAATGAGTGTCCAAACTTTGACCACTATGAGAGAAGTTTGCATTTTCTTTCACTGTTCTTGGTGCTCATAATTTTCGGAATTTATAGTCACAACTGCAGTTAAAAAGTCATTTGGGGTTTTGTTTAGTTTGAGGTTTTGGGCTTTGGATCTAAGCAAAAGTATAAAGCAATGCATTTTACCCACATGTTTTATTCTCTGTCGCCAGGATCATGTTTATTATCAAATGTCATGGTGACATCTGTCCTTCTTCTCCTGAGACTTAAGGATCAGGGAAATGAATAGAGAGAATACAATCAAGCCATCTTTCCCTTTCACCCAGTATGAGATCCACATGGATGCCTTAGTTCAATGCAGGTCTGTAAATGTGAACTTGGGAAACTCTTTCACATATGTAGAATTTAACACCCACTCCCCGAGTACTCCAGCAGTACTCATGTCTCTAAGAGACTCTCTGTCAATTAAAACAATTCTAAAGACAGGCTAAGCATCATGTGAAATGCGACCTTTATTTTAAGTGATTCAGAGCTGGATCCATTTCTACTTCTCAAACATTGACTTGTTATTCAAGCACATTCAGTATGTTCTTGTGGGTAGGATGGTGCCAGGTATTTTACAAAGCTAATTAAACAGACACAATATCTACTCTCTGGGCACTTATAGAAAAGGCAACTTAAGCGGTTTGGAGGAATGAATTCAAACCAAAAGAAACTGAAGGAGTGGCACACAGCTGTGCTGACAGGCTCCAGTTCTTAGCACCCACACGGCAACTCAACTGTCCATAACTCTAGTTCCAGGGAATCCAAGACCTGCTTTCAACCTCCATGGACACTAAGCACACGTGTGGGACACACGCATGCATGCATGCATACATACATACATACATACATACATTCACACACTCACAAAAAACAAACTTTTAAAAGCAAATAAAAATTAAAATGTTGATAGTACAGGAGTAGATGTGTCATTAGTCCAAGAGGCCTATCCATTCTGCCTTGGGATTTCATTATGACTGGGTGTTTCTGTTGTCTTGTGCTATATCTGTTGCTTCTTTGGTTATCGTTGTCAGGCCTGGAGCCAAGTTCAACAAAACTAAGTAACATTCCTTCCTTCCCCTCTGCAGAGAGAGAACCTCAGAAGGATACAAGCATCCTGAAGATGGGCACCTGACCTTCCTCTCTCCCTTTGCTCAGTCTCCTTATACAGGCCATTGCTTGTTCATACTGAGTTTGTCCTAATGATTCTAACCTGAGATCTTCTCTCTTCCAGGTTTCCTTCCCAGGCTCATCTCCTAAGCACAAAGTCCAGGTTTCTCTATCTCTTCCAAATAAGGAACACACTTCTGATAGCCAAAATACCAGCATAGTGATGACGATTAATGAAAACACTGTAGTAACCAGAGTTACCACACAACAGAAGAAGTGCGCAGGTCTCCAGGAAACCAAGAATTGTATCAATTTCAAATAATTTAGAAAAGTAAATTAGGAAGAAAATGGAATATCAATTTTTAAATTTTCATTTGTTTTTAAAGGTTTGTTTTTTATGAGTATGTATGTATATATGCATGTATGTATGTATATGTACCACATGTGTGCCTAATGTCCACAGAGCTTGAAAGCAGGTGTTCCGTGCCCTGGAACTAGAATTGTGGACAATTGTGAGCTGCCGTGTGGGTGCTGAGAATTGAATCTGGCTTCTCTGCAAGAACAGGAAGTGCTCTTACTTGCCAAATCATCTCTCTGGCTGCTTGTTGTCAACTTTTTAAAGAAGAGTGAAGTTCTTGTTATTGATTTGTAGGACAGCAGGGTACATTTTCTCCTATCAGTGGCCAGGCCCGGTGAAGCTGGATAACAAAAGGGAGGTCTGAAATCATATGAGGGTCACCAGGTAACATCAGGCTAGGACCTAGCATTTCTTGAGAAGTCCCTGAAGCCATCAGTTCTATCTGCCTTGGCTGACTAAGACACCCAGTGTGCATGCTCCCTTTGGATCCATCACTGGCCTGAATTCATGCCTGTGTGGAGCATGAGCATCTTGAGTGATGCAAGGAACTCCACAGTAAGTTCATCTGAATCATGCCACTGTCTCAGTAGCTACCTGGGAGTAAAAAGCAAATCCCTGCTCTATACGAGAGCCACGGTATTCATCCTCTACATTCTACAAACTCTTCCTCATCTTCTTGCAGCTTCTCAAAAACATGCTCCTCTCTCTCTACATTGCTGATTGCCGACGTATCTTGCGTGTCTTTTCAGTGGATTTGGGTTTCTCAAAACCTGTAAGGGATGCATCTTGCCAGAAACTTTGGCTTTTGGCCCAGAAATATAAACCACTTGAGATAAGTAGGCCAAATGTTCTGACTTTTTCCTTAAAATGAAGAAAGCAAAAAAAGTACAAGAAGATAGGACAGTGAGAGGTGGGCTGCAGGCATTAGGAGTCAGGGGGCAAGGGTCTAACCCCCCCCCCGAGGCAAAGGTGAGGCCCACAGGCAGGTTAAATGATTTGAGATGAAACTTCAGATCTATAAACGTGTAACCCTTCTTTGACCTTCCAGAATATATGTTTTAATTGGGAAATACCTATATGAATCTTTCCCCATCCCATCTAGTTCACATACTGCACTCCAGATAGTCTAAAAATGTAGCCAAAAATCATAAATTTTACTATGTAGTACTTTTCTAATGATGACAAAAACGCAGTGACAATTAAAATAAAACTATAGAATGGTATGAAAAACATTCTACTATTGGGCAGAATTGGATATATTCATAGGTCTAACACACATACACTCACACATTCTTTAGGTTTGCTTGGAGGAACTATGGAGACCTAATTCACCCATTTTTTTTCTCCCAGCCTTACTCCCCATGCCTAATTGTAACATGCATAGATACTGACATGAATTTGAATGATTGAGTGAAATCAGACTCACCAACCATCCTAGGTTCAGTAATTAATACCTTGTCAAATAAGAAGACAGTGGTGCACTCAAGAGGAACAGCCTAGGAGTAATTATACAGTGGCCAGGTTAGGGTTTAGTAAGTGACACTGACTTATTGGTCCTCAGCTTCTGACATTGCCTGTCAAGATCAATTTATAATGGAAATGATTCATCTACCCTTCTCATTCTAAGATCAAGTGTGTGTCCTCTGCTCCAGGGAGTCTAACTTTCCTTGGCAGACTGATGGAGTCGAAGCCTAATTAACATGATGATAAATCACATGGCAGCCACTGCCTATTACCCAAGCCACAGATAAGCTATCTATGATTAAGGCTGTCTTTTTCGAGTTCCTGTCTGTATAGAGGGTCAATCAATACAAGAACCATGCTGTACTAAATTATAGTGTTTCTTTGAGAGCAATAAACAAAAACAAATCCTGCATCCTTTGTCAGACAAACCATAGAAAAGAAGGGGAAGAAAGGATGAGTACTGAAAATAAGAGACAACTAGGCCTCCTCTCTTAGAGAGCTAAGTGTAGTCTCCATATGTGGGTATGAGCCAGTAAAACAGGGGCCATCTAAACAGTCTACTCTGGAGATACAGGCTGGCTCCCCTAGGACTGCACAGAAAAAAAGATTATTCCAAAGTGTCTAGGGGGGCACAGAGACCCACATGTCTGTGACAGACAAGAAGTTGAAGTTTTAGTACAGGCTTCTAAAATGCAAAATGAAAAAGTTTATGTAACCTAACTACATGGCTGGGTTCCGCTGCGGCCAAGGTAACAGATGTGAGGTCAGTAGTTTAACCTCTTTTGAGTCTCACTTTTCTGATACCCAAAGTTAGGAATTCAGCAGCATAATGAAGAAAAAGGCTTCACCAGACTTCCTGACATTTGGTAGGAGAAAACAGGAGATCCAGAGAAATCACACACAGGAGCCAATAGGTAAAATCTGAGACCCAAGTAGAAAGAATAGCTTATTACGTTTTCTAGTACCAAAGAGATTTACAATGTTTTATAATGTTATGACTGATTTTATTTTTCAAGAATTTAATTACTCATTTGAAGCCTTTATAAATGCCATTAACTAAATGTTTGTATCTATGAAGTAGAATCATATTTTATTTCTTTGTATCTAAAATGTTATTTGTGACTTGTTTTGCTGTACTTTCTATGGGACACTATGATTTTTATTAAGAACAAACAGTCAACACTTACATAAACCAAGATTAAATTATATAATATAATTCATAGGCAAGATGAGGTAAAATATCAGTGATGGCCAAGCAGTGTCTAGTTTGTACATCCTTGCCCAGAACAAAATGCAGAAATAATGGCAACACAGTTCAATCTTCCATATGGATTTTTGAAATTCAGTCAATATTTCAACAAAATTCTGAAGTCAGAACAGTACTTTCCATGGCTCTGGTATTACCAAGATATCAAAATATTTATGCACACTAAAGAATGATATGATGGTTGATGTTGATTGCCAACTGGACAAGTATGGAATCACTTAGGAGCCAAGCCTCCAGGCATACCTGCAAGGTATTATTTAGATTAGGTTGGCCTCTGGGCATACCTGTGAGGGATTTTCTAGATTAGACTGGCATCTGGCCATGCCAGTGAGGAATTATCTTAATTGGGTGACATAATTCTCTAGGCTTGAGTTCTGTACTGCTTATAAAGGAAAAGTTAGCTTAATACGAGTCCTGCCAGTCTCTGTTTCCTACATGATGACTCAGTGTGACTGTTACACCTCATACTCTAACCTTATAGAGACTGCACCCTTGAACTGTGAGCTAAAATAAACCTGTCCCCCTACATTGCTTTTGTCAGAGTGTAGTTATCATAGTGACAGGAAAAGCAACTGAGTCAGATGGGTGTAGATATGAGAATTAAAGAACCCATATGAGCTTTAGTCACTGAAAACAGTAAGAACAAGAAACCTCATCTCACATCTTCATTTTGTTTCAAACAGTTGAAATCTGGGGTAGGGGAAATATTGGGTAGACTAGAATCATCTTTCCATGATGGGGATGTCTTCTGTATATATGTTTCTCTTATTGGTTTATGAATAAAATACTATTGGCCAATAGGGCAGCAAGATAGGTGGTCTAAGAGATGAGGAGAATTCTGGGAAACATAATCAGAGTCAGACACCATGTGAGACCACAAAGGGGTAAGAGGTCTGGACCCTTCTTCGGTAAGATAAGGCCACGTGGAAATACTTATGTTAATAGAAATGAATTACTAATTAAGACAGAGCTAGACAGTAAGAAGCCCAAGCCACCGAACAAACAATTTCATAATTAATACAGCATCTGTGTATTCATTTGGGCTGATGCAGCTGTGGGACCAGGCCAGTGGGAATTAGTGCTTGTTACATTTCCCTCTACATAAAACATATTTTTATAAAGTGAAATCACTCCTCAGTCCAAATCCTGTCATGATTCCCCATGTCTTCAATGGCCTGAAAATTCAAGGTCAGCATGCTAACAATGGAAAAGCAGGAACACAGAAGAATGATCCAAGTATAGTCACAGCGAAAGTCATGATTTGGGAAAGAAACACTTTGAAAGAAAACCCAAGAGCTACACTAGTTTAATATTTACAATGGGAATCTAGAGAACCAAAAAGTTAGTGATAAGTTTAGTGTTAGTGCAGGACTCTCTAAGTAAAAATGGAAGGGAATAATCCATGATGAATAATTTGTTTTATAATCAGTCAGGACCTTGTCCTTTTGGCTATACCATGTGGATAAAAATCACAGTACAAGGGCCTAATGTATACCTGGAGACCACACCCAGCAGTTCTCTTAGTTGCAGATTGACAGGGATAATGGCCTCTTAAACTTCTAGCCAGGCAAGTCAGTTTCACTTGATAACTAAGTTACCCCACTGTGAGAACACAGACATTTGCCTATGATACAAAATCTAATCCCAGCAGTATTCAACTTTGTTTCCATGCTATTGTAGCCTGGTGAACAGTTTCCCTGCACCCAGCATGTTTCTATCTGTGCATCTCTGTGTGTGTGTGTGTGTGTCTCTCTCTCTCTCTCTCTGAGATACAATAGTTATAAAGTTTGCCACTTCAACTCTTGTTAAGTGTACAGCGTAATATTGTCATATCCATGTGAATTTCTGTGCTTACCAGCATCTACAATTCTTCATGTTGCTAAACTGAATCTCTTGACCTTTCCGGGTCACTCCTCATTTTGTCTTCCTTGGCAGCCAACCTTCTAGAATTTGCCCATTCTATGCTGTTCATCATGTCCATGGAACAGGTTTGTTCTGCTTAACAGAATGTCCTCAATTGTAATTTTTGGGACATATACCAGAATTTTATTTTTTATTAAGACTGAGAAGTATCCCAGAAGATGCATTGAGCATGTTTTGTTCATCTATTCATGGATTAATGGACACAGGTTATTCTCCCTTTTGGCTGTTGTAGATAAGCTTCAGTGGACATGGCGTACAAATATCTTTTTATGAGTCTGTTTTCAGTTCTTCTGGCTATGCAGAGGTAGAATTGTCAAGTCATACATAATGCTACTGTGTCTCTGTGTATGTATGCACATTTGGCCATGTGTTTGGAGGCTGGAGGACAAGTTTGGGTGTCATTATTTAGGCACTATCACTTCTTTTGGAAACAAGTTTCTCACTGGCCTGGCAGTCACCAAGTTGTTGGTTGGCAGCGAAGTCCATGGGTCCACATGCCTCTGCCTTCCCAGGGCTGGAATAGCAAGAGTACACCACTGTTCCCAGCTTTTTTCTTTCATGCATGAGGGTGTGTGGACTTATACTTACAAGTACTTATACTTACAAGGCAAGAACTTTACTAACTGAACCATTTCCCCATCTCTATAGTTCTATCCCTGTTTCCTAAGTCACCATGATGCATTGTCTGCACTCTATCATGCCCCTTACCCCGCTCTTGTTCCTAGCACAACTTCACTCTCATCCTAACTCCACTTTGTTACTTCTGCCCTGCACAACTGTAAAACTCTTTTCTTGTTAACTGCAGTTCTGATGTAATCTCCCTGCTTAAAGGGAGGAAAAAGAAAAGATGAGAAAGCCCTTTGGTGGCAGCTAACCTTCCCGTTGAGCAGTAACTCTCAAGAGCAGGCCAACAGAATGTCTCTCTGTGTTCCAAAAGGACATTGCTGTAACCTCTCCTTACCTCTTTTTTTCTGCTATACCCTCTGCCTTCCTGTCTGTTGTAGCTCCACTAGCCAAATACCCTTACTCCTCAGAGCTGACCTCACATGGAACTTTCACTGAAGAGCCAAAATGGACCTTCAACATGCAAGTACCTACCAGCCCATGTTTCATCACTGAGCTCTCGTGCACCCGAGAATGGTATCCTCAGCCACTTTCACCATATTCCCCACAAGGGCACGGTAGTGGTTGTCTTCCCAATCATACTGAAAAGCCCAAGGGCAGGTGTCCATTTTATTTGTTCTCAAAACCCCAGCATTCTGTATGGCAGGGCACACAAAACACAAAGAACTCCGCTGTTAAATGTTGAAGGCTTCATATTGTCCTGACTATGATGAGAGTCATCTATCTATTTTAAAACTCCAAACCCTTAGAATTGAATCGGGTTCATAAATAGACTCTCTGGAGATGTCCTGGGAGTTCTTTATTAGGATTCTAAATTATTGAGTTTGTCTGTTTGCATTGATCAGACCAAAGAGATAAATAAAGCCTAAATGCCTGTCCCCCATAGGACAGTATAGAATCAGTTGCCACTACACTTCACATTTGGAACTTTTGCTATTAACTTTTTTATTATAATTACTGACTTCCAAGTGCTCTGTGCTAGCACATGAATCATGATTATCTCACAATGTGGGCGTCTCATGGAAATAGATGCGAGGAATATTCATCATTAGGCAGAGTGTCAGGTATCAGTGAGAAGTTTATAACTTATCTGCTTTTTAATTGCTTTGTTTTATTTCCTCCTATTGGACAGAATAAAATAAAAAGAATCACTAATTTTGCCAAAGAGAAACAACATAAAAATAAGTTAAAATAGGAGAGAACTCTGCGTGCATGGTGTAATTTAAAGTAAAATTATAACACATAATAAAACTCAAAATGAGTTGCAGCTGTGGTTTGAAAACCTTAAATATATCATTGAAAAGAAAATTGACTAATAAACAATCTCCCCCACACTAGCAAATCAGTGTACATATGCAAATAAAATTAACTCCTGTTGTAAAAGAAATCCATAAACCATGTAGGAAGCTCCCATTTTCTGGGACAGTTACAGGGGAGAGACAGGGGGAGGCCCTGCCCTGTTCAGTCAGGAAGACCAAGAGAAAGAGATAAAATCAGGAAGCCAGTCTCAGAAGGCAGGTGGGAGCCAAAACCAGACGTAGAACCAAAATGAGCAGTAAGGGGGCCACAGAGACTAGACAGGAAGAGACAAAACAAGCCAGTTAAGAAGGACAACAAGGAAAGGGATACAGGCCTGGGGGTTGAACCTACCAGCAGTACTCACCATAGCTCACACTGTGTTTGGAAGTCTGGAGGCAACATTGTACATTAATCAGGCCAGCTGTATATACTTGACTTTTACTTTCAGTCTGATTTAAGATTCCTGACTTCATAATCCAAATATGACCCTAGCTACACCAAGGGCTTGAGTATCTTAAACACTTAATGAGTGTTGAAGAAATTAAGGGCACATGTCCCTCTCACAGAAGACCAGAGCACCATTCCCAGTGCCCAACTCAGGCCACTCACAGTTCCCAAGACTGTGATATCCTGGAAATCTTAATTCATATGTGCACACAGGCACATACGTATACACATAATTCTAAAATAAAATAAATCCTAGAAAAAGAAATTAAGAAATGAGTGATATACTTGATATGATTGTTTCATAAAATAATTTGTGACTGGTTGTTCTGTAGTTTCTAATGAGGATCCTTGCATGTTCTAATACCTGGGGCAGTCCCCATTAATACCTTTGGGCTTAGCATAGTTCTCCCATTCAATCTAAAACCTTCACAGACATAGAAAACAAATTTTATTATAAGTCTATGCAGCCATCTAGTTTGTAGTCAGTTGGAAATCAGATTTTTAATACCTGCTTGTCAACTTGTTTACGGACAATTAAAAGAATATTCTATATGCAACTTAACTTTACAAATAGTTTTAGATTCCAGGTAAACAGGTTTTAGTGACTAATTTTGACAGTAAATTTTTATATACAAAGCATTTCTTAAACTCTATGATTGTGTATAGCTGTGGAATTATTTCTAGAGTCAATTTTTCAGTATGGCTATATAGGCAAAATGTTATTACCATCAACCCTCTGGAGTATCATTATAATAAATCATTACAAATGGTTTGCCATATTGTGGCAGCCATACTGACAATCAGATCTGTAGTGTGTGTGTGTGTGTGTGTGTGTGTGTGTGCGTGTGTGTAACCATTTTAATGCTCCCAGAAATATAAGGTAGTTTATATAATTATTATCTTTGTGACAATGACTTTGTTATTGGACTTGTGCAACAAGAGACATTTTTTTCTTATTAAAGTGTTTAAAATTGTCTTTAAAATATTTTATTTAGAGCTATTGTTGGCACACTCATAGTTTGGAGGAACTGTACACAGTCACCTGTCAGGATAAACCAAGCAGTAGCCACCCTGGTAATTGGATCACATTCCTCCCACCCATTGTTCCCTACTTTATAAATGGCATTCCTTGTGGAATGACAGGTACTTGGGAACTAGAAGCAAGGAGATCTCCAGGTCATCCTTAACTACATAGCAAGTTCAAGGCCAGTCTGGGCTACAAAGACCCTGTCTCAAACAAAACAAGGACTAGGAAACAAAATATATAACTCATATAAAGACTATGAATTAAGTCCTAGTCTTTCATAGCTTATTTTTTCATTAAATTTTTTCTAAATATTCATGCTTTAACCCTTGGAACTGGGCTGCTCTCAACCCTGGTCAGGGGGCTTCTTTTTGTTGTGGACAACAGTCAACGAAGAGATGCAGAGCTAGTCTAAATGATGAGAATAAGAAACTACATGCCTCATCCCACACGTGACATCTTTCAATCCACACCAAGCTCAGGAAACAGTGGGTAAGAAGAAACAGAAGGAACATAGGAGCCAGAGGCTAAGGAGGAGTGCTGTGAATTGCTGTCCTCAAAATATGATATGGCTACCACACATATGTACACATATCTGTTTCAGTTACCTGCCTGAGACCTGCATGGGAACAAGCCAACCAAAATTCTGACAAGATCAAAAATGTGATCGTCAGGCACCACCCTCTTCTGAGGAGTTCCTGGGAACTTATAGCTGATGGAGAATCATTCTTTATTGATGGAGTGGTCACTGGTAGCTTTACCATGCCTCAGTGAATGGTCCCATATTCATGTATGTAAGGGTAGCACTAATTGGACTTACTACATTACAAAATGAAGAGGAGGATGAGAGGAGGAGCAGGAAACAAGTGGGGGGGTGTTGAGGTATATGGGGGTGAATGCGAGTATATGTGATCATTTTTCAACATCTACAGATATGAACTTTCCAAAAACTATTTCTTTAAAAATTTCAAAGATGTTCATCTGAGGGAAGAGAAGTATAAATAATATAGATTTGTGTGTAGAAAGTAGAGGGGGAATTCCATGTCAGAGTGTCAGAAAGCTTTTGAAACCTCTAAAACTAAGGAAACAACAAAATCTTTTAATATCTCTCATTTACAATTCAAATAAGTGAAAAATCTATAAATTAAAAATAGAATACTTTTAGTTTTAGGATGCCATGCCAAGGACCAAGGAATTGAAAGAACAAGACACACTGAGCTTCAGAGTCTCAGTTTTTAAACTGAATCCCTAAAACACCAGCACATGAAAACACAGGGTTCCCTTACATGAATCTCAGACCAAGCTCTTAACAGTGCTTTTTGTTTGTTTGTTTTTTGTTGTTGTTTTTTTATTACTTTAATTTTAAATAGCTTGCTTCACATGGCAATCCCAGTTCACTCTCCCTCCCCTCCTCCCGTACCCCCACACCATCCTCCCCAGCCTCCCACCCTATCCCCACTTCCTTCCACAAAGGGGATATCTAGAGTCTGTCATTTCACTCAGGGTAGGGTCCAGGCACTTCCCTAAGAGTCCAGGATGAGAAAGCATCCCTTTTTGTGTTATGGACACACGAAGTCCATTTGTATGCCAGGGATAAACACTGATCTACTGCTCAGAGCCCCATAGTTTGCCCAGGCCTCCTCACTGATTCTCACACTCAGGGGGTCTGGATCAGTTCCTTGCTGGCCTCCCAGCGGTCAGTCTGGGATCCAAGAGCTCCACCTTGTTCAGATCGCTGTCTCTGCAGGTTTTGCCAGCCCATTCTTTGCCAATTTGTTCATCGCTCCTCTCTCTCTGTCACTGGGTTCCATGGGTTCAGTTCAGTGTTTAACTGTGGGTGTTTGCAAGAGGAGGCTGCTGCCGGGTGTTGGTGGTGCACACCTTTAATCCCAGCACTTGGGAGGCAGAGGCAAGCAGATCTCTGTGAGTTCAAGACCAACCTGGTCTACAGAGTGAGTTCCAGGACAGCCTCCAAAACAATACAGAGAAACCCTGTCTCGAAAAACCAAAAAAGAAAAAAGAAGAGGCTGCTTAAGGTGGTGGTGGTGCTGGTGGTGAATCCTAAATGGGAGAGTCTTAGAACAAAGGAGGGAAGAAACACAAATGCATGGGAGGCTCTGGTCCAGATTGAGGCTGATATCAATACTAAAAGAGCAGATTAATACTCCCACAGCATGTTATATAGAATCCATATGGCCACCACAGCAGGCAGTTCTGAAAACAAGCCTTGGTAAAAGCTATCACAAACCACCTTCTTGATTTATAAGACTAGCTTGGGAGTCCATTTCTGTGCATCTAACACCTGAGTCAGGAGACACACTGACTGGTAGCTTTAAATTTTACCTTATGCTATAATTGCAACATAAAAATAAATCTGCCAGACTGGCTTCAGCAGAGATCTTGTAATTGGAATGGTGCTGCAAAAAGAGTGTTTCTATATATTTTGAATGGATGTGCACATTTGTTATTTCCATTAGTGTCACCATGCCCCCTCCCCAAATTGAAAACATACAAATGTTTAAAATGTGATTTTAAAAAAATCAAAATGCCTACAGTTTTCTAGAATGAGAAAACTGCCCCCAGGTTTGAATGGAACAATTCTCCTGGCAGGCCAAACAGTGCCCATTACATTTATCTGTGAAGAAATGAATGCACAATGCACAACTCAGAAAGGTGCTTGTTGAACCGAAATCACAGCATTAATTGTTTCTTCTTATCACAGGGTTTGCTTGACATCTGATTTCTATGCATGGCCACCCTGAAAATGTGTATGGTAAGAAAATGCAAAAAGAGTTATCTTTTAGTGCTATATTTCACAATACCTTCCTATTAAAGATTTTGTGCATTTTAATGTATCTTAAAGTTAACCTGTACAGGTTGGGCATAGAGTCCCCCTTAGGGAAGTGGTTCTCAACCTGTGGATCACGACCCCTTTGGGGATCAAATGACTCTTTCACAGGGGTTGTCCAAGATCATCAGTAAACAGATATTTGCATTATAATTCATAGCACTAACAAAATTACAGTCATGAAGTAGCAATGAAAAAAATTTATGATTGGGGTCACAACATGAGCAACTGTAACAAGGGGTAGCATTAGGAAGGTTAAGAACTACTGCCTTAAGTTGTTGTGGTGGGTTGAATAAGAATGTCCCTATAGGCTCATACATTTGAATAATTGGTCACCAGAGAGTGACACTATTTGAAAGGATTAGGAAGTATGTTCTTGTTGGAGGAAGTATGTCACTGGGGTGGACTAGGTTTCACAAAGCCCATGCCAAGCCCAGAGTCTCTCTTTTCTGCTGCTTGTGGATCCAGATGCAGAACTCTCAGTTACTTCTCCAGATCCATATGTGTCTATGTACCACCATGCTCCCGCAAGATGGTAATGAACTGAGCCTCTGAAACTGGGAGCTAGCTCCAATGAAATTCTTTCTTTCACAAGAGTTGCCATGGTCATGATGTCTCTTCACAGCAATAGAATAGCAACCAAGAGAGGTAGTTCTTCATTCTGGAAATTTGAAACTTTACAATGTATGTAAATGTAACTTTCCCTCCAACCTCCATACCTGCCATTGTTCTGATAAACGCTATGCCAAAATTTATTCATCTCTGTGTGTGGATTTTTAATTCCCTAAAACAGCTCAAATGGTGAATCTTCATATTTAAACTAAGTCCAGTGCTCTCAGACCACACATTGCCTTACACCCATTCTGGTTCCTGGTTTTGGTGCCTTGCAATGCTGGAGACACAGTATGAGTGACTTGGACATGTTGACTATCAAACATCCCTTGTAGTCAGAAAAAAGAGCCCATCAGCAGAAACAGTGACACCAGCAAGTATAGGAATGAAAGGTGCCTTTCCATAGAGCAGAGAGGGAAGCCACAGCATGGCAGTCTGGGCTGCTAAATTTCACCACGAAAACCATGATCTCTTTGAGGAATCTTGTACAGAGAATAAACCAGATGCCTTAAAATTATGAAAATGAGATCAGAGCATGTGCAGAGGATCGTACTGGGCTGAAAACCTGCATGTGCAGCCTGCTAGATGCCCTGGGGCTCTCAGCTTGAAATCTGCAAATGTCCCTGACAGCCCTCCTTCAACAGACCTAAAGGCCCACAATCTATGCCCAGAGCAGCACAGTAACACCTCAGCTTATATCCTTTGATATAAATGATCTTAACAAAGGATAATGCTTGCAGGAAGAAAAAAGGATAATGAATAGCTTTCATCTTTTGGCTCAGGAATCTCATCACAACATGTCAGTATGCGGGCATAAAACTAAAATATTACTAACAGATCACAGCGTCAATGAAGCCCAATTTTCATTGAAAAGAAAGTGTATGTGTTTAGCTGGTGGCAAAGCAAGAGGTCCAGAGGGTTCGTTACTACTGTGTATACCACAGAAACGAATGAAGTCACTTATTAACTTTTTAGACATTTAGAATGATTGACTGGTGGCTGTTGAAAGTAATTAACAGTACCAATCACAAAGTGTGTTTCCTGTTGCATTGCTAGGCTAAAGATTCAACAGGGTAGTTCACACAAGATCGCAACATTCCTGGGAGTTAGTACCATGAATGGTGCTGGTGAGATCACAGAGGCCCAGGGAGGTTCCAGCCCCATCACATAGCCAGTATGAACTGAATATGATCATCACTGACTGTATCTGTTGCCTGGACAACACTGCTTCCAATAAGAAGGAAAGATAAAAATAAACACTCTTTTGAGAAAAATAATCTCACCAAGTTTGCTGGGGAAACACTGGAAGTGTGCATGACACTCCTTTCCACTCTGTTGTTTATATTTAAACTATTTTCAATAGAGAGAGTGTGGGAGACACATACATACTCCTCACATGTTGACATCCATGAAATCCTGGCTATCCGCTCTCATAACAAGTAGACGCAAGGGGTGAAAACAATACTCTCTAGGGTTCTCGTGGGCAGCTGGTCATGGTAAATGACACATGACTTCTTGGAGTCAGTTTCGTTTACTTCCCCCCTGATGCAGTGAACAGTGAAGTCACCAAATGCCCAAGCTGGGAGCCAGTCCAACTCAGTTCATATTCTGTACAGTTTTACACCATTATCCTAGCTTTTCCAAGACTCACTTTCTCTTCTTCAAAGAGGAAATGTAATAACCATGATCCTTCCTACAAGCAGCTATCAGTGAGAAGTTCCTCACATAGTCCTGGTCACAGGACAATTGTGACAACAGGAAATGCTATGTGCACAACTCTTAGCAGAGCAAGATTCTTACCACCAGAGAATGTTTTTGGACTCAGTAGAAAAACCCTTCAAGAGTCCTTCAAAAGCAAACACTGCTGCAACTACAAAAGCCCATCCAAATAATTCTTCTGAGTTGTCAAAATATTGTATTAGAAACTGTCAAAATCCTAGTCAAACTACCATAAGCCTAATTAACGCCCAGGAAGCGGCGAGTGGTTTCTATAATGATGTTGATGGGGAAGTAAGGTACTTAATAGAGGTTCTCTGGATGAGAGGAAACATTATTAAGAAAACAGCAAAGGATGACCAGATTCATTAACTGCTTCTGAATGGCAGCACCAGCCAGTAGCTGAGTATCAGAAAGTCTGCCACAGCAAAGCTAAGCGGGGAGGGGGATCGGCCTGTAGCCAGAATCCAGTCCATAGCTGATAACATGGCTGTTTGTAGTAGACTTCCCATCACACTCTGGGGTTTCTGCATGACTTTATTTTATTTGGAAGAGGATGAATAACCTTTAATGAAATAAGATTTATTGACAACTGCACCCAACCCAAAGAATATTCCATATAGTGCCATGTCCTCCAGGCATGAATATCATTTGTTGTTTTCTCTGTTTTTTTCTCTAACTGAAATGCCATTTAAATGAATACTGTGTCACATGTTATTGTCAAACATCATGTGCTTTAACGGCAATGTGTGATCTGTTCTCTCTTCTTTATTGCTATCTTAATCACATTCTCTTGTGGAGATGTTAACATTGAACTATATTGGAAACCAATAAGTTTGTTTAAACACCACAGGCAATGAGGTTAATTCCACTTCTAAAAGATTTCTCTGGACTGCCAAAGGCATGAAACAGGCCTGGGAGCATATTGGATGTCACTAACCTTAGAGACAGGGCATATAATACAATTCATTAAGCGTAATTGAACTAGGAATCCTACAATGAAAATGTAACAAAGAACACCGTGTAAACTGACTTTTTGAAGTACATCTTCCTCTCAGTGAAGGGTCAGCACCCATTAATTTTAATGGACATAACCTGCTCATATATCAGCTGAAGGATTTTACCTTCTTCTGTGTAATGCAGGCTGTATAAAGAGAAAAATGTCCACAAAGAAAAATGGAAGAATCTGCTAAAGAATACCTAAATAATGAAGTCCAAAGGCATTGTAGTCCATCACATGCAAGTGAGAAATTATCCTCAGATTAAGAAGATTTGTTTCTTCAGAAAAACAAAACCTAGGAAAAATAATGGTGAAGCTGTATCCTTGACTGACTGCTTTCTCGTTCACAACCCCACCCACCTGTCCCCTGTGTGGATGTGAGCTTGAAGGTAAAGAGATGTCTTAGTCTCCAACACTAGAAGAACAGCATGTGCCACCACACAAAGGGCATGCAACAGACACTTGTTCTGTCTATCTATCTGCATGTTCACAGTTCTGTGCTTCAGCTCACACTAATCTCTGCCTGAAAGAAGCCCTCAGATACCCAGAACCAATGCTCACTAATTCCCATGCAACCCACAAGAGCCATGTAATGCTAGAAGGTTATTCCTGATTCTCCCAGGAGAATATTGATCTCTCAGCATATTGTATAATCCTGTTATATTCAGAAAACTTGCTGAAATCCCTAAGAAGTGTTTAGATGTCATGCCATCAAGAGTTATGCCAGGAATTAAAAAATAATTATAATAATGTATTTAACAGTTCATTAAAGCAACAGTAGGAAATTCATTAAGTATTTGCATAAACAACACATTTTTATTTTAAAGACTATACACATGCTCCAAATTGTGGATATATTGGCTTTGCTTAATATTTTTCAAATTTCTTTAAAGTCGGGCTTAGTGCAGAACAGACGGCTGGATTCCAATAAATGCATCTTTCCCAGTATGTTGTTATGTACTATTTTGATTAGAATGTCTAAAGAAATAATGCCCTAACATGACACTCACTTGGAAAAGAAAGGAATATTTTGAACCCTTTTCAGATAATTGCAAATACTTTTCTTTCATATCACACAAAAATTGTATAAGGTGGTAGTTCCTCAATGTTTCATAGAATCTGAAAAAACACTAATGGACTTTTAAATTTTTGCTGCATTAAGTTATTATTTGTGTTTTTCATTTTGAATAGATATTTTACCTACGTATGGTTTTATAGCATGAATCAATGTTTTTCTAACTCCTTAGAGTACCCCAATCTGTGTCCAAGTTAGGAAATGGCTGCTCTAGAATTAATGGATAGAGGCAAAAGAAATGGAATGTTTCTCTTATTTCCTTTCCCTAATCCTGACCATAATAGTAATACTTCTCATCTGCTATTCTGGATTGCAAGACAGACAAAAAAAAAAAGAGAAATAAGTAGTTAGAGATGAAGAGGAAGAAAGGAAAAACAGATGAAGTGAGGAAACAATAGGTAGACAAGTACCAGCATCTATTATTTTATGTGTGCCTATTGTGACACACACACACACACACACACACACACACACGTTTTTCTGAGCTACGGGAGATTATAGTGCCCTACATTTTTTGACCAAATGCTTCAGTTTATATTTCTTTACAAGGTACAGGTATATTAGCATGGTTAAGTTCTAAAATATTGAAAACATGCAGTGTTGATGAAGATGAAGAACAACAATAATTCTGGATAATGCTGGTAGTAATGCAAAAAGAAAAGGATATATTGGGAAACAGCTTTATAGTCTCTATTAAAACTGAACTTACAATTTAGTAATTATGCTTCTTGATATTTACCCAAATTAATGAAAAACTAGTATCCACTAAAACTGCAAATGAATGCCCATGGGTATTTCATTTGTAATTGATAAAACTTTCAACAAAGTTGTCCTTCAGCTAGTGAACATGTAAGTCAGACAATGAGGTATTATTTAACCTCATTGGAAAGAGAATGAGCTGCCAAGCTCCAGAATGCTAAGAAGCCATCATCATATGAAAGAGGCTAACCTGAAAGGGAAACACTATGTGATTCCAACTGCATGACATTCTGAAAAGTGGAAAACTACGGAGACAAAAAAAAAAAAGACCAATGCTGACAGAGTTTATGGAAAAGAAAGCTAAATACAGATGCGGATATTTGGGGCAATGAAACTATAGTGTGGTATTACAAAAATGGTTAGGTACCCATCACTATATTTTTGTAAAAAGCCATAGATCATCCCACACTGAGAGTGAACGTAAATGTAAACCACGAGTTTCAGGATTATAAGGATGTGTCAATACAGTACATCAGTCCTATGATGTATACCACTGGGGTGTAGGAGGCTGATAGCAGCGGGGACAGGTATAGAAGCTGGAGAACAGGTGTAGGTGGGAGCTCTCTGTACTTCTTACTCTATTGTGCCTTGAAACTAAAGTATATCACTTTAATAAAGAGGATACTGATTTATATAAGCACAGTTCAATTATCAAAACAAACCAAAATTCCTTTGTAATTTATCCAATAATATTATCCAATTATAGAATTCAGTCAAATTTCTTGATTTTGTCAAATAATGTCCTTGATAAAGAATACATAATCATTTTCTCTGCTATAGAGTGACACATTGCACTCAGTTGTCATTTTCTTTCTTTTTTTTTAAAGTTTCTCAATTTTTCCTTTCAGGAATTTGACTTTTAGTTAGTACACAGGCATCAATTTTAGTTTTCTAATTGCTGTTCATGAGTATATTTAGATTACAGACTTGTTTTTGAAGGATTAGCAAAGAAGGAACATATCAGTGGGTAGAAAGAGGCACATGACATTTATATTGCTAATTGTTCATATTGATAATCTAAGTGATGTCTGCCATGGTTTATCATTGAAAATCTACTTTTCTCCTTTTTCAATTTATAAAAAACATGTTATAGACCTACTCTGAAAAAATATAAAGATCTCATTCCTCTTCATATTTCTTCTAAGTAGGTTCCATTTTAGTTCTGTCTGACATCACCATTACACTTCATATTTTCACCAAGTAAGTTATTTCTTAGTTCTGACTGACATCACTATTCCAGGTGGATAGGAAAAGGTGACACATTCTTAAAAGTTTTCCCATTTCTTTGAACAATATAAACAATTTCTGTTGCACAGGAAGTAATAACAATACTAAGTGGGTTGTTACTTAATTGGATTCTCAAAGATGACCAGACGGGAGCTGATCTAATCAGGTTAGTGTAAGATATACATTCTGGGCCTTCACCAACAGGACTGCCAACAGATGCTTACAAAATCCCTGGTTGGCATGGCTCTTCTAAACTCATAAAGACTTCCAGCTGCTGTGTGGCCATAGTAATAAACCTACTCACCTTGAATTTTCCACAGTTTCAAGGTCCCTCCCAAAGAATATTGGGTTTCTAGGGTCTTACGAAGGTAATTATTTCCCAGAGAGTCTTTAGATCAATACAACGGTCACTTCTGGGGATCAATGGTTTATACAACTGAATTATCTCATTAAATCTAAATGATCTGCCTTCAAAACAGACAGACTTGTCTCATATGCAATCCACCTTTAAGCCCACTCCATGGAGTGTTAAAATCCAGATGTTATATCTTTCAGTTATAGAATTTCTAGCTGCTTGTTTTTAAGTAAAGTCTAATTCTCTGCTACTGGTGGGGTAGGGAATACTAAGTTTCAATCTTCATAGTGTATCAAGTACTCAGCATATCAAGTTACAAACCAAAAGGTTGTAACTTGGCCCTTTCATTGGTTCAATCACCCCTTCTTAATGCATTCATTGTGTTGAGTGCTGTCACACAATCAAAAAGAAATCCTGTCCTCTAAAACATTTAAATCTGGTCAGAAAGATGAAGTGTGGATGATGGGGGATGTCCTTTTTTATATATGTTTCTCTTATTGGTTGATGAATAAAACACTGTTTGGCCAATAGAGGGAGGAAGATAGGTGGGACTGCACTATTTGACTATTACTGGACGAAGGCCTGGAGATTTAAAGAAGACACAAGACAGAGGGACATTTGTGTAAGTAGAATGTCATTTATTTGGGGGAACAGGGAGCCTTAAATACTGTCTTGCAGCACGGTGGAAACCCCCCAGGGTGGAAAGGTCATAGTCACAAGCCTATAGGGCTTCCTGAACACGTTTGCCAGAGTGCTCAGCTACGCAAGAGAAATGCGGGATGTGCCGCAAAAAGAACCACAAAATGTTTCAGCCGGAAACTACAGGCTTGACCCAAACATAATGCCAAATGGTGGACCAGCAGGGCCCTACAGGTCCCCTATCTAACTAACACCTGTCTTAGGTGGCACTGGATGTCAGCGTAATTCCTTACTCGTCATGATATAACACTACCCAAGCCTTGTAGCCATCCTGTCTTAGGTTGGAATCTGCCCCTGTGTACATTATCAGTCTTTGGTGATTAGTTTGTCTCATGCATGTGCAGAGGGGTGGTCTTGGGCCAATGATTCTAGCATCTGTCGACTGACAAAATTGGCCTGGGCCTATGTCTGGTTCCGATGTTTAAGGTTTAAGATAAGAACAATGGCTCCAGCATCATATAACACTCCCAAGGACAGGGATCCTGCCCAGTCCTTGATAAGTTGTTCTGCGAAGTGCAGACCATTAAGGAGCTCATTCGCTCCAGTCGGGGGCAATCTGGTCTCATTAACTTTAGTAAAATTCAAAAATTGTTTATTTAAGATAAGAATTAAGATGCTTAACCCAATAAGAGGCATGGGCGACCATGGCATGAGTGACACAGATGTAAGGAGATGAGGGAAAACAAGAAGCCATGTGGGCTTCCCAAAGCATATCCAATTGTTCTTTTAATGGGCTCGTTTGTAAATTTAGTTTTAGAAGACCCTCTGGGACATGATGATTTAGATCATTTTGTGTGGCCAGAGCTGTAGCCTTCTGACCCAAAAGATCATCCACCGTGCTAGCAGTAACAGCATCTAGACATTTCTAAACCCTATAATAGAGGCATTGGTATTGTTATAACTAAAATCAGCAAAAGAGGCATAGCTTAAAATGCATCCATCAGAGGTAAAAGCAACCTGTGGTAAGAGGGAAGTCTTTTTTATCTGTTGAAAACACAAAGCATCAGTCAAATTCCATAAAAGGGACATATTTTCTCTATTGGCATGTAAAGGAACTGCAGCCATGCCCAAGCTATTGCTGGTAGTCAGAAAAAAAGGCCATATATAAAATCTATAACTAATAACTAAGAATTTGCAGGGATTCCTACGGGATAAGGCAAACCCGGCTGTGTTGCTCCCATAACCTGCATACAGGCATTGACTGCTCTAAGATCTTGAAGAAGTCTCCATTTTCCTGATTTTTTTCTTGATGACAAAGCTAGGCATGTTCCATGGAGAGATGGAGGGGATGATATGTCCCGCTGCTCACTGTCCCTGTACTAACTGGTGTGCAGCCTGCAGATTTTCCCTAGATAAGGGCCATTACTCCACCCAAACCGGTTTATTGGTTTTCCAGGCAATGGGAACTGGACAGGGCAGAGCAGGCTTCTCAGCAATAGCCCCTAAGAAAAATGCCCCAAGCCTGTCGTGTCTCCAGGCTGTCTCGTAATCATAGGCTTTAATGCAATTGGTTATGGATCACCCTGTGGATGTTTACCTAATCCTTTTCCTTGTACATGGCCTTGATAAGCTAGCATATTTTTTTTACAGGTTTTGTTGTTAAAACTGCTTCCATAGCTTGTAAAACATCTCTCCCCCAGAGACTGACTGGTATATGATTTAAAACAAAAGGTTGAAAAAGGCCCTCATGGCCTTCACTATCTTTCCATTTCAGGAAGTGTGGTCTACATTCTGGGGCGACTGCAAGTCCAACCCCTTGTGGCTGAGTAGATGCTGACTGTAAGGGCCAATCCTGTGACCAATGTTTCTTTGCTATGACTGAAGAGTCAACTCCAGTATCTAGGAGGCCAGAAAATTGTCTTCTTTTGATAGTGAGTGTTAAAGTGAGGCACTATTCAAGCAAAGCTCAAGACCCAAAAAGCTCTGGGGATCCCTGTGGAGCCAAACCCCCCCTGTGCCTCTTATATCTTTCATAAAAGGATTATTCGAATGAAACATGGGTAACAGAACAAGTTGTGCAATCCTTGCTCCTTGGGGTATGACAAGCACTCCCATCTCGGCTCTGATCATGATTTTTATTTCTCCCTCATAATATTGATCAATTATACCTGGTACTGGTAGTACCCTGATTCCTTTTAAGAGTGCACTACTGCATCCCAATAGCAATCCCACAGCTCCTTTAAGGATAAGTCCAAAAACTCCCATACTCAGAGCTTGAGCCCCCATGTGGGGAGTTTAAATTGCTCTGGTGGTGGAACAGAGGTCCAATCCTGCACTTCTTGGGGGTATCTCTGATAAGATCCTGGACATAGAGGGGTTTCTCTGAGGGATAAGCTGAATGGGGGGTTGGGGGGGAGGCACGGGGGAGGGAGGAACAGGTGTATTCATAGCCCCATACACCTGGGTTTGAGAGGCCCAGGCTGGCCCCTCCTCCTGTTTCCCAACATGGGTAATGGCATTCCATGGATATCTGTTTTTGATCTACATTCATTACTCCAGTGATGGACCCTCCTACAGCGGGGGCATAGTACTGGACTAGGGTGAGGCTGATCTGTTTCTTTTGTAGTGAGGTAATTATTTTTTAAATGTCCGGCCGCCCACACCCAAACATGTCTTTGGTCTGGCACCTTTATCATTTCCTCCTGTCCTCCATAGAGCAGAGACAATTATCTGTCCCATAATATGATGTCTATCTATGTCTCTGCATATACATATGAAATAATTTAGACTTTTGTTTTTATGAGGTCAGAGAGCCTCTTTGCAATATTTATTTGCATTCTTAAAAGCCAATTGTTTTACTATAGGCATAGCACCATCCACATCTCCAAAAATACGTACTGCCAATTATAAAAGTTTGTCTACAAATTCTGACTATGGTTCAGAAGGACACTGAAGGACTTTAGACAGTTGGTCTCCCACAGCTTTATTTGGAAAGACCTTCCAAGCTTTAGTGGCAGCGACTGCAGTTTGAGTGTAGAATGCAGTATCGTACACAATTTGGGCACCAAAGTGGCGTAAGGTCCAGTACCTGTAAGCACATCTAGGTTTCTACCTGGAAAGCCTGGTGCTTCGTTGTGCTGAGCAGTTTCCTTGCAGTTTTTTTTTTTTTTTGCATTTTGCATTTCTCCTCTCCAAAGCAAATAATCCCCTCCACTCAGCACTGCCCTACATAATTGCATCCAATCACTAGGAGTGCAATTAAGAGCTGGAAAGGATTCAAAGATCACCACGGTGAGAGGGGCATGAGGTCCATAGCCTGTAACTGCCTCTTTTAATTGTTTGGTTTCCTTAAAGTTTAGTGCATTATGTTCTCTGACTCGATTGCCCTGTGGTTCTATCACTTCTACTCCTGGATAGAGATGGTTTTCCTTTCCTAATGTTTCTACCTTTGGTTGTAATTTCTTTTATGTCGTCTTCTAAACTTCTGTGGGTAGATGCAGCTACGAATGGATCTTCCACAAAAGAAATGTGTTTAAGAGGGCAATGGACCCGTTCATCCTCTGCTGCTACTCTTTTCTTCAATTGTTCCATTTCAGCCTCAAGAGAATCTTCCTCTTCAGAAAAAACTAGTTGTAGATTCCTGACTATCTTGTTCTTCTTAGTACCGAAAGGATTTTACTGCTTCTGATCCTGAATTTCACCAAAGGTTTTATTAATTTCTTCCCTTTGTTCTTTCACTTTGACAATATTACTGAGTAATGTATCTTTCACCAATCGCCATAGGGAGAAGGTAGCAATAGGGAAATTATCAGGTCCTTGCTCTTTTAAGGCTCTCTGTAAATCCACATTAACCTGTTCCCAATCAGGGAAATTTAGGCCTCCAGCCTGCAAAACCCAGGGGCTATGTTTCTCTAAGATGGCAATGAATTCTTTAGCTGTTCTATGTTTGATTCCGGTGCCCTGTCTTTTCAATAAAATAACTAATTGTTCCACTAGTATATCTTTTGAGTTCCTGGCACCCATTGTTCAATATACCCTCATTAAGACCTTCTGTTTACCTGATGTCCAGCCTTCCAGGATGACCTCTCAGGATGTGCTTGCTTTCCTGATCCAGGTGGGACCTCCACTTGGAGTGCCTATGCTACTTGACTATTAATTATCTGGTGAAGGCCTGGATATTTAAAGAAGACACAGCGGAATGCCATTTATTTGGGGGAATGGGAAGCCTTAAATACTGTCTTGCAGCACGGTAGAAACCCTCCAGGGTGGAAAGGTCACAGTCACAAGCCTATAGGGCTTCCTGAAAACGTTTGCCAGAGTGCTCAGCTGCACAAGAGAAAAGCGGGATGTGCTGCAAAAGGAACCACAAAATGTCTCAGCCAGAAACCACAGGCTTGACCCAAATACAACCCCAAATGGTGGACCAGCAGGGCCCTACAGGAACTAGGAGACAAGGAGAATTCTGGGAAAGGTAGTCAGAAAGAGACCAGGAAGAGATGCCATGTAGAGACCAGGAAGATAGGATGCGACAGGCATTCTCTGGTAAGATAAGACCATGTAGAAATACATCTATTAGTAGTTGTGGGTTAATAATTAAGACAGAACTAGCCAGTAAGATGCCCTATCCATTCGGCCAACAGTTTTATAATTAACACAGTGTCTCTGTGTGTTTATTTGGGACTGAAGGCAGATGTGGGACCAGACTGGAAAGGAAACTCCAAATACATGTGGACTCATGAAAGTTAAACAAAATGAAAAGTTGCATGTGAACTAGTACCAAATCAAAGCATTTCACAAAAATGTTGTTTTACTCAATCTAGAGTCCATGGATAAGCACTATCTATAACCCATGAAGACTTCTTACTCAGAATCCCAAAGTCCATTCAGACCTATGGAAACAGAATAGAATTTTTATAAGATCTCACATGACTGTTAAGAAAACACACACACACACACACACACACACACACACACGCACGCACGCACGCACGCACGCACGCACACACACACACACACCATAACAGCAAAATGACAGCAATCAACAAAAATTGCTTATTGAGATCTCTCAACATCAATTGTCTCAACTCCCCAATTAAAAAAGACATACACTAACAGAATGGATGCAAAAACCAGGATCCATCCTTACACCATATTTAAGAAATAGACCTTAAAATCAGAAATAAACATCACCTCTGTGTAAAAGGATAGAAAAAGATATTCCTAGCAAATGAACCTAAGAAGCAAGCTAGTGTGTAGCCATTTTAATATCTAACAAAATAAACTTCAAACTAAAACTAATCAGAAGACATAGGAAAGGACACTACATACTCAAAAGAAACCCAAGCCCCGCAAGGGGACATTGCAATGTTTAGCTTCTGTGTATCAATGACAAGGGCATTCAAGTTCATAAAAGAAACAATACTACCACTTAACGCACACATGGAACTTCATACACATAAAGTAAGAGACGAGACTTCAATACACCACTCTTGCCAATAGACAAATCATTCAGGCAAAAACTAAATAGAGAAATGCTGGAGCTAACTGGGGTTATAAACCCAATGGACCTAACAGATACTTACACATTTCACCCAAACACACAAAAAATACCTTCTTCTTAGTCCCCCATGGTACTTTCTCCAAAAATAGACACAAAGCAAGTCTCAACAGATAGAAGATAAGTGAAATAACATCCTGGATCTTATCTGACTACCATAGATTAAAAGTGAGTGTCAACAACAGAAATCTTATAAACTCATAGAAACTGAACAATTCACTACTGACTATAAAATGGGTCAAGACAGAAATTAAAGAATGCCTAAAATAGAAGGAAAATGAATGCACAACATAGTCAGTCTTATGGACACAATGAAGGCAAGTTCATAGCACTACATGCCTACATAGAACTACTAGTAACTTAACAGCACACAGAATGACAGATAGAAATTGAAATGAAGATCCAGACATAAGTCCACACACATATAGATACCTGATTTTTTATAAAGAATACTGAAATATACAATGTCATCAATGAATGGTACTAAACTAACTGGTATCTGAATATAGAAGAATCCAAACAGGTCCATGTTTATGACGTGCACAAAACTCAACTACAAAATGGTTCAAAACCCTCAACATAAAGCTAGAAACACTGAATTTGATAGAAGAGAAAGTGGTGAATGACCTTGAACTAAATGGCAAGCAGAAGTGATAGCACAGACACTAAGATTAACTGTTAATAAATGGGACCTTGTGAAACTGAAAGACTTCTGCACGGCAAAAGATAGTGCAGTGACCCCCATAGCCTTATATATTTAAATGCTTGGTCATCATCAAGTAGCACTACTTGGGAGGGATTAGGAGATGTGGTCTGTTGGAGTAGGTGTGGCCTTGCTGGAGGGAGAGTGTCACTGGGTGTGGGCTTTGAGATTTCAAAAGCTCAAGCTAAGTCCTGTGTCTCTCCCCACGGCCAATGGATCCAGATGTAAAACTCCCAGCTCCTTCTCTACCACAGTGTCTGCCTGCAAGCCACCATGTTCCCTGCTGTGATGACAATAGACTAAACCTCTGAAACCTTAAGCAAGCCCCCATTAAATGCTTTCCTTTATAAGAAGTGTGTGGTCATGGTGTCTCTTCAAAGCAGTAGAACACCGAGTAAAACAGATTCCATCATTCAGACAAAGCAGCATTCTACAGGTTTGGAAAAGATTTTTTACTAACTATACATCCAATAGATGGATAATTTTCAAAATACACAAAGGACTAAAAAATACCTATCAATAAAACAAATAATCCAATTTAAAAAATAGGGTACAGATCTCAAGAAAGAATTCTCAAAAGGGGAAGCTCAAATTGCTGAAAACCCCTGAAAGAAGTATTAATCATCCTTAATTATCAGGGAAATGCAAATCAAAACTACTTTGAGATTTCATCTTAGTCATAATAGCTAATATCAATAAAAGGAGTGACAGATAATGTTGGTGGGATGTGGATCAAGGGAAACATTCATCCACTGCTGGTATGAGGGAAAATTTTCACACCTTTATGGAAATCAGTGTGGCAGTTCCTCAGGAAGATGGGAACTGATCTACCTTAAAATCCAATTAAAACACGTTTGAACATATAACAAAGGACGCTTCATCCTACCACAGCAACACTTGCTCAACCATGTTCATTGAAGCTCTATTCATAATAGCCAGAAACTGGAAACAACCTAGATGTCCCTGAACAGATGAATGGATAAAGATAATGTGGCACATCCACACAATGCACCATTACTCAGCCCTTAAAAATAAGATCTTTAGGTAAATGGATGAAACTAGAAAATAAATCATCTTGATCAGGGTAAACCAGACCCAGAAATACTGAGGCAACACACATAGGGCCTGCACAGGTCTACACCACATGGAATTGTAGAGCTAAAAAGAGAAGTGGAACATGTCCCCATCTCCCATCCAGAAACAATCTCTAATTGATAACCACTTGCAAATGATAATTTAGTTTTCTCTAAGAGAGTTTCACTGGAGAAAAAGACTATGTATATGGATAGGCTACATTTCCAGAAGTAGATGGCCAACAGGATATAAACTCAATGGCATTTTTGGAGGTTCCTTGTCTCACAATGCTATATCAGGACTTCCTGCCGCCTTTTAATTTTATCTTATTTTTTGTTTCATAAGATAGATAGATAGATAGATAGATAGATAGACAGACAGATAGAATATACACACACATGCATACATTCTCTCTCTTTTTTTCTTACAGGTCCTTTGGGTATATATTGTGGCTTGCAGTTTTGTGCTTTCATGGAATTCCTGAGTGTGGGAATGAATGGGTCTCTGCATCTATATTTGTTTATTGTGCTTCATCTCAGGTTCTTTACCTTCTGTTTGTTTTGTCACATTCTGATGTGTTAGCTTTTAATTTACCTTTTTATATTTTATTTTGTTATTATCCCTTAGAAGTCCTTTTGTTCTCTAGTGAGAGACAGAAAGGGGGTGGCTCTGGATGGAAGGTGTCTTAGTTAGGGTTTCTATTGACTGTGAAGAGACACTATGACCACAGCAACTCTTATGAAGGAAAACATTTAATTGCGGTGGTGGCTTAAGTTTCAGAGATTCAGCCCATTATCCTCATGGTAGGGAGTATAGTGGTATGTAGGCAGACATGGTGCCTACTACATCTTGATCATAAAGCAATAGGAAATGGACTCTGTGACACACTGAGGGAAGTCTGAGCAAAAGAGACCTTAAAGCCTGCCCCTATAATGACACACTTCCTCCAACAAGGCCACACCCACTCCAACAAGGTCACACCTCCTAATAGTACCACTCCCTATAAGATTATTGGGGGCAATTACATTCAAAGTACCACAGGAGGGGAGATAGGAAGGAAATGGAAAGGCTAAAGTAAGAGGAAATTGTAATCAAGCTATATTATGTGAGAGAAAAAAATCTACTTTCAATAAAAGGAAAAAAAAGAAGAAAAGGAACATTAAAGTTTGAAAAGCACTCTTGCAGAAGTTAAGAGGAAGGACTTAAGTGAAATATAGTTAAGATTTCACACAGTTCATGAGATTTCAGCAAAGACAGCAAAGATTATTTTTGGTGGATTTCAAAGGACAAAATTGGGAATAAGTGAAACTAGAATGCATTTAAATAAAACTCTAGATATAGTATCCTTTGAACCAAGTAGAGCATTTTCATTTGTCAAGTAGAGAAATTGTAGCCTTAAGTTTATAACACAAGGATTGTCATCATTTAGTTTGGCTATAGTTTGTTCTGGGGTTGAGCAGCAGGGATGAGTAATTCTACAATGTCATCCAAAAAATAAATTCTTTCTATTTTCTGTTGTTATCCAATTTCCCCACTATTTCAACTCTGAGGTTCACTTCTGTCCTTAGCCTCAAGATATTTGCTCAGTTGAAAGTGTTCCATGAAGCATTTAGTGCGTCTACTTTGCTTTATGTTCTTTTTAGGGATAAAACATATTTTCTCAGAACCCTCTCTAGATTTCCCTTCATGTGTCATTGACCAGTACTTTGAAATTGCATGTGGTTCTACCAATTGCTTGGGGGAAATGAATGCTACCACTTTGATGGATACATAAGAGCCCGTATTCATTGTGGTGATAATACAAAATGAATAGCCTTTTTGAAAGATGGTTTGATGTTTTTTTTATAAAACTGAACGTACTCTCATCACATGATCCAGTAGTCATGCTTCTTTAAGTCAAGTGGTCATGAATATTCTTGTCTGGAGAATAGCCCAGCATCCCTTGAAAGAAATATGCCCAGGAAGAAAGTAAACAAAAGGTGGGGGTCAGTCTACAAAGAGAAAAGGATATTTATTAATCAAACTAAATACCAGGCACCCTTCAAGTTTGAGATTTCAAAAGCTTAAGATAAGTCCTGTGTCTCTCCCCACTGCCAATGGATCCTACAATTGGCCTCCTTTATTTGATGAAAGTGACACCCTTGAAACAAATACAGTTTTTTAAAAAAGCAATAGTATAAAGATGGAAATCATAACTATCTAGTTCTTCATTCATGGTGTAGCTTATCAACCCAAAAGAAATTCTTTTGTGCCTCAAAAATTTAAAGAACAGTCTTGGTTTAACTTTGGAGACCATCAGTTGTCTTAATAACTCTAAACTACATCACATTAATCATGCTAAATCCAGGCCCTCTTTCACTGGCTTGCATTTGCTCTTCTGATACAGAATCTAACACTTAAGATTTATTGAGTGACATCTGGTTAATTAAATGTCTATTTCCTCCTGCCTGTTAAAGGGATCATAATACATACAGACAACATTGGGAGGATAATTAAAGTGCAACCAGAGATCAGTACTAACCTTGAAACTCACATTAATTAAAATTAAAACAGAAGCAATATTCCTCAAGAATTACTGCCTTTATCTGAGCCATCTGTACACTTGGATCCTTTACTTGGAAAATCTGCATTGTGCTTTTCTCCATTTTTGTGTGTGACTAAAAGTTTTACTTTCCATTGACATCTCTTGTGCAAATATTCTTACATTTGGCCTTCAAGAAAAGCTCACCCTTAGCATTCATTAGATCTGCAACAAGTTCAAACAAGACAAAAATTTCAGCATGGAGAAGAGGTAGTGGACTCCAAGTTCCACCGTTAACAGAGGAGCTATTTGCAATTGATACCTGCTGGGGAAGGGAAAATCAGTTTTCTCCAACAGAGTAACACTGGGCTTATCAACCACACTCTAGGGCAGGCCCGAGGCCCAGAAGTAGTTGTCCAACACAAAATAGATAGCATGTTTTGGGTTTGGGTATCTCTCTCCTTCCCCCCGTGTGTGTGTGTGTGTGTGTGTGTGTGCAAATACCTGAGCAAATGTACTATTTTTGTTTTGTTTGGGTATTTCTTATTTGTTTTGACATTTGTTTGTTTTTTGTTTTGTTTGCATTCTTGGGGTTTTGTTTTGAGATAGAGATAGATAGATAGATAGATAGATAGATAGATAGATAGATAGAGAGATGACGTCATAAGTAGGAACTGGGGGAAGATTCCAGAGGAGTTGGAGAAGGTGGGAGATTGTGGTCAAAATATATTGTATGTAAAAAAAAAAGAGTAAGTAAATAAATAAATAGATTTTTAAAAAGAAAAGCAAAAAAGATAACCTTTAAAACAATTACAATTGCCGCCACTAGTTAAGTCTAGGACTATCACCAGTAAAAGTAAAGTAACTGGTACAAGGCAGGACAATTACCTTCTATAGCAGGAATTTTAATTGTTCTCAATAATAATTACCCTCTCTGAGGAGTGAATAGGGAGTGGGGAGGGGGGAAGGAGGGGGTAACAGGAGAAGGGGAGGGAATGGGAACTGGGATTGGTATGTAAAATGAGAAAAGATTGTTTTTAAAATAAAAAAAGATAAAAAAAGGATAATAGCAAACCAAAACAAAAAACCCAAAACAACCCTAGAGTCGGATATCGGGGTAAATGCTGAAAGATTAGAGAAGTAAAGGAAGTTCTTATCTCTATGAAATCCTCAGACCAAAAATTCTCCTGCCTTATATTCCTTTCTCTGTTCAGACATATCACTTCCTGTCTCTACCTCCCTAATGCTGGTATTAAAGCATGAGATCCCAAGTGCTGAGATCAAAGGTGTGAGAGCTCTGTTTCTCATTTAGATTTGTTAAAACTCATGTAGCACAGTGTGGCCTTGAACTCCTGGTCTTCCTGCTTTCACCTCCCAAGTGCTGCCTGGCCTCTATGGTAACTAATGACTAGCTCCACCCTCTGATCTTCAAGCAAGCTTTATCTGTTAGAGCACAAACAAACTATCACCACTATGTTGTCCCAAAACAGTTGAGTAAAGCCCTGGAGCCCTTTATGTCTGGGAGTGAGGCAGGGCTCCAAGTCAGATATTTTTCTCTATTTTTTTTTGTTTGAGAATTTCTTTTTGTTTTTCATTTTGGTAGCACATTCTTTTTGTTTATTTAGAAACAATATTATTTTACATATCAATCCCAGTTCCCTCTTCCTCCTAGCCACCTATGCCTCCCACCAACCCCTCCATCCCACCCCCATCCACCACTCTCCAGGGAGGGTGAGGCCTTCCATGGGGATCATCAAAGTCTGTCACATCATTTGGAGGAAGGTCTAGGCCCTCCTCTGTGTATCTAGGCTGAGAGAGTATCCCTCCATGGGGAATGGACTCCTAAAGCCCATTTGTGCACTAGGTATAAATACTGGTTCCACTGTCAGAGGTCCCATAGACTTCCCAGGCCTCCTAACTGACACCCACATTCAGAAGGCTTGGTTCAGTCCAATGCTGGTTCCTCAGTTTTATGAGAATTTCATGTATACATACTGTATATTTGATAAACTCCCAACTTTAATTTGCTAACCTCCAACTTCTCCTTTAACTCCCATTATTGTCCCTCACCTCCAATTTCATGTGTTCCTTTCTTTATAAAACCACTTAGTTCACTTAGTGCTGCCAGACATACACTACTGTGAGGATATCTAATGAAGTGTAGCCTATCAAGGGCTAATTCCTGGGGGGGTGGGGGAAACAGGGAACAGAAAACCAAAACCAAATTTAAACTGGTTCTCCTTCTCCAGTCATCAGTTGCCAATAGTGCCTCAGCTAGCAATGGGACTTTATGACCATATCCTGCAGCCTTGCTGTGATTTTTCCTGATTTGATCTGGCACAGGTCTTGCACATGTAGTCAAAGATGCTGTCAATCCATATGTGCAACTGCCTTGTTGGTTCAGAAAATACTGTTTTGCTATAGTTATCCACTGCTTTGGGCAGGCTCTTACAATCTTTCCACTCCCTCTTCTACAATGATGCTCAGATCTTGAGAGGAGGGGATGTGATACAAATATTCCATTTAGAACTGAGCACTTCACAGTCTCTATTTTCTGCATGTGGACTAGTTGTGGGTCTGTATGCTACCTTCTCTGATAACGGTTAAGAGACGCACTGGTGTGCTTAATATCATGAGCATTCACAAAGTGATAGTAGTAGGTTCTCCCTAGAAGACTAACTACTGACCCATCTAGCTAGTTTGTTGGCCTCCTTAACAATGACAACCACAAGTTCCTTCTTGTGAAGCAAACATTAAATCCTGATAGAAAGTGGTTGGTTACTACCATAACATTTGTGCCACTATTCCACCAGATATTGCTAGACATTTCGATATTGAAGTTAAAATGTTCATACCTGAAAAACATTGATGATTACATTTCTCTCCTGGTAGTATGCATAGCAACTTCCAGCACTATGAAAGTTAGTCAATAGGAATTGAGTGTGTAGGCTAGTACCAGCTTGATTTCTCATGTCCTATGACTGAACATAGAGTCTTATCATCAAGTTCTAGAGTATAACCAAAAGTAATGGCAATAGTCAGCAGTGTTTGGTGGTCTATAGGACCCCATTGACCAACGACTCAAAAAGAAGGAACTCTTTTCTGGCATTGGGTTTATCTGATAGTCTATAATGCCTGGAAGAAGCTTTGTGCCTTTGCCAAAGGGGAACTCCACTTAAAATATTTTATATGTGTACATGCATACATTTTAGGAATATTTATATTATTGGGTTTCCATATGGCTTCTTCAAAGATCAGTAGTGTTAGTGTTCCTTCCCTGTATTTTTCTCCTCTACCCTTCCCTCCCAGTGCTACCCAAGTGAGCCCTTATTGTTTCATGATTTCCCATTCCAACTTGGTTACAAGCACCGGGTCTCCTTTCCCTGAAAGTTATTTCCCACAGCCATTTACTAGTTTCCCGACTTCTCTGGATATTCTAATTTAAACACACATGAAAGAGAGCATGTGATGTTTGTCTTTCTGAATCTGGATTGTGTCATTTAGAATGATTATTTACAGTCCCATCAATTTACCTGGAGATGTCATAGCCTTACTTTTTCTCAACAGCTGAATAGTACTCCATTGCATAAATGTACATGCTTTCTGTGTATTTACCAGCTGATGGACAAAAAGGCTATTTCCCTTTCACAGCAATTGTGACTAGAGAAGTGATGAATATGTATGAGCGAGTATAGCCATAGTGAGATATAAAGTCCTTTGGGTATGTGCCCAAGAGTGACAGAGTTAGATCATGTAGTAGATCTTTTAAAGGAACTTCCACACTGATTTCCATAGTAGCTGTGCCATTTTGCATTCTCATCAACAATGGGTAAATGGTGCCCTTTCCTCCATTCTCATGCCAGCATTTGTTATTTGTTTTTCTGACCATAGGCATCCTTACTCATCTAAGATAAAACTTCAAAGTAGTTTTCACTTGAACTTCCCTCATGGATAAGGATGCTGAATATTTTAGTAGTTTGCATCCATCCATTCATGTTTCTTCTTTTAAGAACTTTCTGTTTAGTTCCACGTCCCAATTTTTAATCATGCTGCTTGTTTTCTTGATGTTCATGAGTTCTTTTGTATTCTAGACAGTATCTCTGTCAGTTGTATATCTGCAAAAGTGTTTTTTCTCCTTCTGTAGATTTCCTTTCATTCTTAAGAAAGGCTAATAAAACCATCCCCTGCTGTGCTTTATGTCTGCTTTATTTTTTTTCAAAAGCCTACAGACTAGCTGTTAAAGAAAGTCTCATGTGCATGATTTGCGGGTTCTAAATACTCTGCCTACTTTGGAGAAAAGAGAAGAGTAGTTTGGAAGGGATTAGAAGAGCCTTACATCTTCATCTGGTGAGGGGTCCTTGCAACTGTTCAGACTGGCAGTGTACATTCAAACCTCAGCACCTCAGTTTGTCTTGACACCATTTCTTAGGCACACAGTACTAAGCCCTTTGTTTCCCCATCATATGATTTTTCTCAAGGAGAATGAAAACTGTGGTAACTGGACCTGCCTGTGCGTTGTGAAGGTTAAATGAGAAAATTTGTTCAATATCTACCTCCTAGTAATAGCCTATACCTACCGTTACCAAAAAGTAAAATAACAATGGTCATTTGCAATTTTTCCTTATACTGACATCCTAAGTAAAGACAAGACACTTTTGGGCACCATTGAAACTGGTGACTTTTTTTTAAAAGAAGAAGATGTAAAGTGATTCAAGCACTGGGCTAGACATAAGCAGACTGTCCCTAAATCCGCTACTCTAAAAAGCCCCGATATTCATAGACAGGCCTGCAACTTTTCTGTAATAGACTAAGATTGAACAAGAAAGCCAAGATCGTAAGATTATGACAAAGACAGAGAATACTTTTTTATGTCACTCATTGACAAAATGATGGCTTGCAGCAAACAATTGAAAAAAGCAAAGTTCAACTCACGAAGACATCTTCAGCCAGGTCTAGATGATCATACTGTAAGCTTGATTCTCAGGAAGGAAAGGCAGGAGTATTTCAAGTTGAAGGCCAGCCTACACTACAATGCAAGACCTTGTCTTTAAATTTCTTCCTTTCCTCCTCCTCCTGCACTTTCATTTCTGTCCATGACTACACCTAAACATTTTTCTTTACGTTCTCTTTATTCTTCCAGGCTCATCTCATTCTTATCACCTTAACACCAGAGTCTATTTTCCTATCCTGCCAATTCTACATTTCCCTCATCCTGCTTCTTCACTTGAACTCCCACAATGCAGGTTTTCATCTCCTTGCATCATCTTGTTCTGCCGTGTCATAATTTCTTTAGCTCTTATCGTAACTCTCTCATGCTTCCACAGCCGAGTGACAAGCTCTGAGTGGCTTCCATTCCATGAATAATTACTGCATCTGGAGTGGAAGACATGGTCATATACCAGTAATGGTTGAATTAGATTGGATTACATTTAAATGAGTTTTCATTAATGAAATATTTCTTCTGATGAGGAATCATTGTTTCTGTTCATTAAAATTTCATCTTACCTTAGGAGTAAAACTGTAACAGTACAATATGCATTGAGGTTAGGAGATGAAATATCTGAATAAATTATTAATAAAGCATGTAAAAGAATCATTTTATTTAAAAAAATCTTAAGAAGATGTGTTTCAGATCTTCTAGTTCTCCTGTTTGATAAGTAAAGACAAAACAATGGCTGTGCAAATGTTTGCAAAGGGGAAATCATTATATAAATATGCTTTGGAAGTATTTAGTTGAAGAATGCAAAATGTCATATCCTTGGCTTGAAACCATGAAAGAGAGAAATTTCACTACTAAGAATAGGAGGATAAAGTCTATTTTTGTACCTACCCGACTGGACAGATAGATTCATGGCACATCAATAAGAGATATTTTATGGCCATTTTTACAACAAAGATGAACTGTACCCTTTAAAGGATTCAGTTTTTAATATCTGGAAATAGAATCTCAGAAATTTTATTTTGCAATTTTTTCTTCCAAGGTGATAACAATATGATTATCAATAATGCAGCACACAATCACCTAGATCAGATTTGTTCTAACTCAGACAATCATGTATATTTTCCTGGGGTCTTTTAGTTCTTGTTTTTCATATTAACTTTTTAAGGATATTTCATGAATTATAGAAAATAAGCATTGAAGAGGTGTAACTATTATATCAACTGTTTCAGGAATACACTTAAAACAAAATAGTTTTCCTCAACTTCTCTATATCATTTCATTGCTTTTCCCTTTGTTCATATACTCTCTGATATTACTTTATCCAGGCCAACCAGGGCTTCCTTCTCAAAGAGTCCCTCAGTGGTTCTCAACCTATGGATTATGAACCCCTTGGAAGTCACATATCTGAGATCCTGCTTATCAGATATTTACGATTCATAACAGTAGCAGAATTGCAGTTATGAAGTAGGAACAAAATAATTTTACGGTTAGGGGTCACAGTATTAGGAAGGTTGAGAACTACTATCCCACTGTGATCTTTTTTAGTTTCTCATAGGGTTTCTGTCCTCCACACGTCTCTAGAACCAACCCCCTCCAACTTCCCATAGAAGTTTACCAGAATGAGAACAACTAGCTATGAACCTCGATTAATAATGACAGCAATAATCAAGAGCCTTGGTTTTATAAAAGTTTTGTAGAATCTTTCCTATGTCACTGTGCCTCTTTCCACTACACATCACATCAGAACCTTAGATTACTTGTGACTTTTAGAGGTCATTAGTCTTTCCTTGACAGTTTTCCTTTGTTTTTTTTTTTAACATAAGTCATTTATCTCCATGCAAAGACTGATTTCACATATCTTGCTCTGGCAATGTTACAGGAACCAGAGCAGAGCTCACATTGGCGAACATGCTCAGTTCTTCCAAAGGCACTGTAGACCTTCCTGAAAGCACAGTCATTATTTCACTTGTTTGCATTAGTAATAAGGGAAGCCTTTTTATAACATATTCACATTACCATTTTTAGCAAAACTGAAATTTCTTCCACTCTAGAAACACATTAAGCTGCCTCAGCATCCAAATAACTTTTTTATGTAATACTTCAGCAGATCCCAAACTTACCCTATCACATTTTATAATTTCACTTCCTAAATATCCTTTATCATAGTTTTTGCTACTCCCAGAGGATAGGATCTCTCCTTTTTTATAAAGTCTGCATTTGTTTGTTTGTTTTTTAATCAGGTAATGGATGGAACTAATGATTCCCATGGAGTTCTTTTTATACAAAAACAAAATTTGCAGTCTTAAAATGTTGAATGATTACCTGTTTTATCATTTGCCTTCATAAATTCTCTGGACCTGATACCCCTAATTAGCATCCATAGCCTCCCAGGTGTGCACAGATGTGCTATCTGCTAATGCATACTTATCTATTTCCATGAAGTAAGAAAACACACTGAGAGATTTATTTTGCAATGTGGCCAAATTATAATTTGCTGTCTACATCTTTATGTAAAATCATTGAACCTGGAACAGATACTAGGGAGATGAAAAAAACTTACACGGGTATTGACAACTGGTAAAGTTGCTGAGGACTAGTCAACAATAGTCCATTTGATACTTACTAGTAGAGGTTATTAATGAGTAAAGTGAAACTAACTACATAGTGCTAGATTGTAGTCAGAAGCAGTCTCACTGCTGCACCTGTAACTTAAAGTATATACTGACATCTAAATGCAAAAAAGGTCTTGTAAATGTTTACACACATGAGTTAGTGTTCTTACACATGTTTCCTGACTCTGCCCATTGAGAAGCTATAACATTCCAGGAGTGATGAGCATACTCAGTGTCTTGATGTTGGCTTTTAATACTATTCTACAATGAAAGGGATGAAGATCCTTGAGAAACGGGTGATTATAGGACTAACGCCAGACATAAGCAACATAAGCTTGAAGCATCGTATAGAGCTAGAAAGTAAAGCAATAATAAATAAGATGATGGGGATGTATCAAAGGGACCTTTGAATCAATGAATTTCTTCCCAAAGGCCAGAACTAGAATTATTTGAGCAACAAAGCGAATACTGGATCAGCAAATTGCAACTCAACCTACCTATGAGCGGGTAATTATGTAAATAAGTGAGCAGATAAGTGAGAAAAGAAGCAGTCCCCTCCTGTGAAACAATTGCAGGTGATCCATGAACACACTGCCAGAAAGCAGCGCTTACCTCGCCATCTCCTCCACACCAACCCCACCTGCTGGCTTGCTTGCAAGTGTGGAGACAGGTCTAGATTTCCATAGTTAAACCTGGTGAACAAGGTTAACAGTACCATTCATAAATAATGTTGGCAATCTACCCTTGTTCTACCTCTAAAAAAATTCATCAACTCCATCCAATTATGAGAAAAAAATCAGGCAAAAACCATACTGAGGGCTTGTACAAACTCTACAAGCAGCACTTTTGGAAATGATTAATGTCGCCATAAACAAGAAAAATCATGAGGCATCAGGGTAGATGCTGAAGGACGCACAGCTGAGAACACCTAAAGAGGCCTGGAAATAAATACGGTGTGTCCTTCATCTGATGGGATCCTGCAATGGGGAGGCACAGGAAGGGAGGGGACTTAATTTTTTAAAAAGTGAGGAGTTCAGTGGGTTGTGACATCACTGTTGGTTCTATACTTGCGTCAAATGTGCTACTGCTAATGTAGGAGACTCTAATACATGAGAACCCAGTACTATCTTTGCAGATTTTCTGTACACTTAACAGTATTCAAAAGAAAAGCTGGGTGGACAGGAGAGATGACTGTGTTTAAGATCGCTGGAGGCATTTGCAGAGGGCACTAGGGTGGGTCTCAAACCCACACAGTGTCTCAAACCATCTGTACCTCCATTTCTAAGGGATCCAATGCCCTTTCCTGACATCCAAGAACATCAGCCAAATTTGGTGTGTGTGTGTGTGTGTGTGTGTGTGTGTGTGAGTGGCACACACACACACTAACATGTATACAAAATATGTGATATAGGCAACTCACACACATAAAATAAACATGCCTAAAATGTGTTTATTTTATTTTATGTACATTGGTGTTTTGTCTGCATGTATGTCTGTGTGAGAGTGTCACACCCCCTTTATAAAAATGAAAACTTGGGGCTGGGAAGACAGTCTAGATGTTTTTCCAGGAGACCTGGATTCAGTTTCCAGAACCTAAAATGGATAGGGCCCTGCCATTTATAACACTAGCTCCAGGGGATTCAACTTTCCTTTCTGACCTCTGAAGGCACTGCCCACATGCACATCCACACATATAAATACAAAACTATTTTTAGAAGTTTATTTTCACCCACACACATCTATAAATATAAAATTATTTTTAGAAGATCTTTAAATTTTAAACGTGAGAGCAAGTCTCAATGCATGTTCTACAATAAGGAATTGTAAATTTCACTTGTTTTCCTTTGGGCCAATATAGTCCTTTTACATATGCAAATACAAAAGAAATACATTTTTAAGAGATTCTTGAGGAAGAATTAATAGGTGAACTAGCTCAACTACAGATTCCCCCCCCACACACACACACAGTGGGAGAAGCTGAGAGCTCTGGTTAGGTACACAGGCTTTATAGTAAGTATGGACAACCTTTAATGACTCAGACTTTTTTACTTTAGTAAGAACACGTTTGAGCAACACAGGTTCTTGGGCATGGCAAGGGGCTGGGATGGAGAAGCCCTCCACAAGCACACACTACAAACCTTCATAGATTGCCTATCAGGTGCCCTGAAGCCACAAACTACACTGATGCACAGTCAAGGCTGTGTAACCTCTGGGGATAGCCCACTGTTTCAGAAATCCGAGCATGCTTTTAAAGCATTCGGCTTATCCCAACTGTGTGATCACAGCAAGAAATCCCTCTTGCAAGAGGAAATGACACTATTTCTAAAACATGGATGCTAAAAAGAGGAGAAGAAAAGTGAGTCAATGAAAGCTGAACCTAGTAGGACTCTGAGAAGTGGGCAGCCCATCTCCATCTATTTGAAGGAAGTAGTCTGAGGAGATATAGGTTATATTGAGAATGAAATCTTCAAGCTCAAAATCAAGTGTCACAAATCCAAACTTCTACCAACTTCACATCGCACTTTAAGGCAGGAGTCTGAGAAAACAGATGTCAAAAGGCCATGGCCACACCTCAGTCCCAGCTGGCTTCTGACTGTGGGAAGGTATACTACAATTGAATGTTATTATCTTGCTAGTTTTCATTGTTTATTTGTTTGAGACAGGATCTTACTGTGTAGTTCTGACTGGCCTGGAATTTCGTCTATAGACCAAGCTGACCTTGAATTCACAGAGATCCACCAGCATCTACCTTCAGGATACTAGGACTAAGAACCTGTATGAGCCAAATCAAATGTATCTATTGTGTGACTAGATAAAAGGCCTTTTATCTGCAACTTCTGGCCTAATTACATCATTGTGATTCTGAAGACTCAGAAATAAAAAATGTGTTTTTCAGTGTTCTGAGTGAATCAGATTCAATAAAGGTATCTATGAAGGCTGCCCTAACACACAGGGTCATTTCAGGAAGAAAACCATCTCAGGACAAAGGCAAGACAAATCCCCACTTTTAAAACTGATAGATTGGGGACTAGGATGGGTCCCCATCACTTACACAAAAAGCTTGGCATGGTGGCATGCATTTCTAACTCAGGGAGAAGTAGAGGCTAGAGGATCCCCGGAGTTCACTGTCTACACCAGTGTTTCTCACCCTTCTTAATGCTGTGACCCTGTGATCCTCCGACCATAAAATTATTTTTGTTGCTACTTCATAACTGTAATTTTGCTTCTGTTATGAATCATAATGTAAAAATCTGATATGCGGGATATCTGATATGCAACCCCTGTGAAAATGTTGCTCAACTCCTAAAGAGGTCAATGACCTACAGGTTGAGAACTGCTTGGCTAGTTGATCTAAACTAATTGGTGAGCTCCAGGCCAGTAAGAGACCCTGTCTCACATATGATGTGGATTGTGTACCTGAGATTGTCCTCTGGCTTCCACATGCATGCACACACATACATGTTTTTTTTAATGCTAGATTTTAAAAGGTGTTAGTTATTAGGAAATTCATGTACAAATTGTAAGAATAAAAGACTATACCTTCTAGACATCAAACACAACTGGGGTTGTACAAACAGGAGAGAGCTGGAAGGTCAGTGATTGGCTGACGAACCATCAACACACTCTCAGGTCAGGGCAAAGAAGATTCAAGAACCTTGACAGAAACAGATGCAGTGGTCATCTCAGAGAAGGACAACACTCAGTCATCATTACAAAGAGGTAGCCTAAACTAGGCTAAGTCCATCAGAACTGCCTCAGCTCAGGAGCTTTTCTCAGCCATGTTGATGCCTTCCCACCAACCTGCAATGAGTCTTCAAAGATGTCTCCAGCTTCCTTCCAATGCAAAACCACAGGAGAAGTCTAACCAGGTATAAAACATGCAGTAGGCAAATTGATAAAGAATTTAAGACAGCACTAAAACTGACTAAAATCTCATCTGCCTTCTCGGGAACCACAAATCACTAAGTCTTAACAACAATGATAAACCCTTCCTCCAAAAAATATTTCTTGCTATGAGTTCTAAAGAATCCTTGTGATTACTACTGAGTTTTAGTGTTATATACAAGAGCTTGGAATTAGCACAACTGACTTGCTTACTCTTTAATATACATTTTATATGGAAATTACTTCAGAGAATTCCCAGTCATACAAATAAGACTCTAAATGTGTTTATCTCATAGTGAGCTGGTATTGACTCTGGCACTGTTCTAGCTCACCTACCTGGCTTTACCCAGGGATCTCACCCATTCTTACTTGCAAATACAGGCTTGCAGAGCACAGTGGTAACACCTGTGAAAGCAGAAACCATGCAAGAAGGTTTTTACTCTCAATGAGGAGAAGGATGAGTCTTTTGTGACTCTCAAGCTTCTTTCTCAATACATAAAACCTCTGTTACTGCCAATTGTAAATGATTACAAAGATAAAAATATACAATTTTTACTATTATTTAGGAAACTGTAGTTTATTGGTATGAAACATGGTGAATTTAAAGTAAATATGTTGTGTGAAGAGTTTTGTTGGAGTTTTTTGTTGTTGTTGTTGTTTGTTTGCTAATTAAGCATAATCTGGTCTTGATTTTTACAAGCTTTCCAGCCTCAACCTCTCAAGGGCTGGGTTTATAAGCATGTGTCAACACATACCGCTTAAAAGACATTTTTTCTTTGTTGTTTTAAAAAGAAGAACTTATCAAGACTATTTCCAATGATGTTTACCTTCTTCTTCTCCTATAACTTATGTAATGAGTTTGTTCTGTGCCTGAACGAATAGGTATCCTTCTATCAAAGATTGGGACATCTTCCAGAGTCCCTTGCTTGGCCATTTACCCCTGGCATCAGACATTCAAACAAATATTGTGAAATTTCTCCATGAGTAACTTCTTGTGGAGATTTTAATGAAGTCACTCTTTCAGGGACATCTTTAATTTTATTGAAGCCATGTACCTCTCTATGACAGTAAGATCATCCTTGCCACTCTGCTAGCTGCATGTCTAAGTCTCAGTGCTTTGGGACCTAAAGAGGTGGTTAAGCAGCTAAAAGCACTTGCTGTTTCTGAAGAGGACATAGGTTTGATTGCCAGCACCCACATAGAAGATAGCAACCATCTAAAATTCCAGTTCTATGGGGATCTGACGTCCTCTTCTGGCCTCCTCAGGCACCAGGCATATATACACATGCACGTAGGCAAAATACCTACCCATACGTGCTGTACTTGTTCTTTGTTAGCCAATTTACTCTTCTGTAAAATGTCATATGAATTATCACTGTGTAATTTGGGTGCAATGCTATGTGATTTTCTATCTGTTACTACCAAACATTCAAATAAAGAATCATGTCATGCACTGGTTACTTAAACTGTGTCTGAGGAGCTAAGAACTGGCTGTCAATCTACATCATGCAATTACTCATAGTTAATAAAGTGAACTGGCAACTGAAAGGTGAACCTTGTTGGAAGGCTGGCATCCTTTAACAAAAGTGAGATGAACTAATGGAGCTAAGTAAAGACTAGCTATAGTCAATTCATAACAAATCACACGAGCACAGGGATGGTGGAGATGAAAACACAGAACCTCCATCACTTCTGTTTTGTCATTTCATGGGACCACTCAGTACTTCGCTTTGTGTTTAAAATATTTCAAACAGGGAAGAGAGTGTACACAAAGATATTGTTGGTCAGCATAAGTTTTCATCAAGAAACATTGTCTTGAATTTGAATAATGTCCTTAAAATTGAGATTTCTAATTCATTCTCATTTGTTAATTTTTATAAAAATAACATTTATTATATTAAGATTGAAAGCAACAATTTACTCGGATATAATTATATGCATGTGTTCAAATGGCACACTGAAACCTCATGCATATGTGCAATTATGGTGTTGGTTAAAATTGTTTTAAAGTAGCCAGCACTCAGGAGTCAAGGACTGGAAAAGGTCAAGTCTAGTCTACATGATGAGCTCTAGACTGTCTAGGGTTACAATAGTGAGACTGAAATTAAATAAAATTGCATATAAGTGTTAATTTTTTTATTTTAAAAACTATGCATTCTGCGTTAAGCATGATTGACAGTACAGATGCTCATCAAAAGAGAATCATTGTCCAGAGGTACTGACAAGATACTTTCTATTTACTGGAGTACTACCCACACTAAACAAGGTATGAGTCAACCCAGCTTCTATGGTACAGATGCTCATCAAAAGAGAATCATTGTCCAGAGGTACTGACAAGATACTTTCTATTTACTGGAGTAATACCCACACTAAACATGGTATGAGTCAACCCAGCTTCTACTGACTGATGGACTAAGTAGGAAAACATGGTGCATATCCACAGTGGCATATTACCCTGCCATAAAAGAATGAAATTCAGTTATCTGTAGCAACCAGGGTGGAGCTGGAACACATTGTGTTAAGTGAAATAAGCCAGGCACAAGAAAGACAAATACTGTGCATTTCCACTTCTATACAGAAGCCTAAATGTTGACCTTTCAGAAATGAAGAGAATCGGGGTATCTGGCAGTGAGAAGAATTTGTGATAGGGGCAACAGAGAGTATTGCTAGTGAGTGTAGGGGAGGAATGGTGGGATAGGAAACCCAGGGGCACAGTAGGGTATCTGGGTAGCTAATTGTAACAAAGTAGTAAGCTTCTATCCTAGATCACTAGAGACCATCCTATATACAAGGAGCCAAGTATGAGGTAACCAAGAAAGACTGCAGCTACACATCCAAGGGGGGGGGGGATAGTTAACTCACTGCCATGGCAAGTTTACAAGCTGATCATGTAAGTATGAAAACAACGGTAGCTTAGTATAATTAACAGCAGTTAAGATGCTTGCAAGGCAGGAGGGAAGTAACACTGGCAGGATAGTGAACAATGCTTGAGCAAACAGCACATGTTCATTGTCCTGGCTAGGCCATGGGGTGTGTGGGCCTTTACTTGGCTCAGCCCATGGTAGCACAGAGAATTAACCATTTCAGTAGAAATTAGCTAAGCTTTTGTGGAGCTGCAGCCGTTGCCCTTGATAAAAGAAATTCACTGGCTTTTTCCTCTCTTGTAAACCACTCCTAACTCCCAAGAGTTCTCCTACCTTTCCCTGATTTCTTACTTTTCCTCGATATTTTTTTTTACTTCTCTGAAGTGCTTCTTAATAAAGCCAATTTCCGTTTTGTTTACCTCAATAAGAATCCACATCTTTAATCTTCATTAGCATGAGACAAAAACTGCAGCCACAATTCCTCTTGGTGACTACAGGTATCTGGCATGTTAGGTTATTGGGTCATGTGCCACTGAGTCATGAAAGGTTCCATTGCAATCAAGCCCTGCACCGCAAACAGAAACAAAGGAAGAGCAAAGAGGGAAGAAAGAAGGAAGGAAGGAAGGAAGGAAGGAAGGAAGGAAGGAAGGAATGAATGCTTAGTGTGCTGTATTATGGACCAGGTGTCTCAGATATCACATGTTCTAGGGAACATATTCTCATGGTTTGTGACCTATAGCAGGTGGAAGACAGAAATGTCTTCATTAGATGTAAAATAATCGAAAATTTTAAATGGGTACTATTCAAACTAAGATATTGTGATAAGTATATACCTTAAATTAAAAAATTTAAAGCATAACTTGTAGACATAAGAGGTGATTTTTTGAGAGTACATCACACTGGTAACCAACCAGGCTATAAGAAGTCTATTTTCTTACGTTCAATTGCTGGTGAACATTTTGATGGAGTTGATGTGGTATTCCTATGAAGTGATTTTTTTGCATGTTAACATAATTTTATTGATTCTTTGGGAATTTCACATCATGCATCCCAACCCCACTCATTTCCCAGTCCTTCCATGTCTGCCTTCCACTCTTGTAACCTTCTCACCCCCCAATGCCAAAAGGAAATTAAAAAGCAATAAAAATTTTTTAAAAGAATAAAAAAGAACTTTCCTCCTCCATCTTTCCCACCTCTCCATCACATATTCATTTGTCATAGTTGCCTTGGGAACTGCAATGTGTCATACAGTATACCCTTTTGCCCTAACAGTTTTACTTGCAAATGTTCATTGCAATGAGTTGTTGGTCTGGTTCAGGGCCTCTGGATTCCGGTACACCATCAATACTGGACTCTCACCAAAACTTTTCTCAGATATCCTGCAGTTGCTCCAAAGAATCATGGAGATGCTGTGGCTATTGTTCTGCAGGACTGATCCCTCCACTCACTCTAGTAGGTCATAGATGGGGTAGATGTTTGGGTGGGTCAACTCAAAGCCCTGGGTTGTAGCTGAGTTAGTCAGTCTGGGCCTCCACTGGGACCACCCTCCTTAGGCAAGGGTCAGGGTCATCCACTTTCAAACCCACTCCATCTGGCTGGTGGGAGGAGGGGGGCATTCTCCCAGAGATGATATCTTTTAACATTTTACTTAATAAAAATTTTTGCAAACATCCTGCCCAAGATCAGAAAGAAACTTGCTATCTTCCATTAAATAAAAAAGAGATTTCAACTCAAGAATTCAAGAGCTCACTGAATTCTCCAAGAATCTTTATTAAGAGATACATATTAATTAGATAAGTGAATCTAAGATATTTATAGTGTGAGGCAAGGGGAACAGGCTACAAAAAAGGGGGGTAGGGAAAATGAAAGATGTTTCCTTTAAGAGAGGAGCAGTGCGAAAGAGGGGCTCCTAGCTATAAGAGGCAAACTGAAGGAAGTGGCTGGCTTCAGAATGTTAATACCATCACTGCAATTTAGTTTTAATATAAGTAATTAATCAACTTTTGTCACTTTCTGCAATACACTCTGAACATTCTGTATGAGTCCCGTCCTTCACTGTGCTCGTTCAAGTTTAAAAGCCTGAGGCTTTCAGAACTTTCCTCATGACATTGGTGAGGCCCTTTTTTATAGACTAATTAACATGCCAAGAATTTCAAACCAGCAAGAGATACAATGGTATTATTTTCCAGTATTAGAGACATTTTTCATGCCTGCTTCAAAAACCTTGAACACATTGGTCTTGTCTTCTCAATACCACTCAGCTGACAACAGTAAATAACTTCAAATTGATTTCAAAACACCCCTTCCTGCCCACTGAAGTTCAGATGGGGAAATACTATCACATGATACAAATTTCTGTTTTGTGATTTCTCCTTGTAGCCCCCTCCCAGTAGTATCACCAGGAAGGAATACATTTACACTCCTAGAGATTAAGTTACATACTCTAGGTCAAGGGCCACATTGGACTGGAACAAATGTTGACACATATACGAGCAGACACAAACAGCCAATCACGTTGTGCTTCTAAATCTTGGGGGATCTGGAACGCTCAGTTCTGGCTTTGAGTTATAACCACTACTAAACTACTATCTAGTCTTTTAAGGCTTAAACTACCAAAGCACCAATACAGAACTCACATCTGTACCAGCTGCAACAAACATATAAAAAGAAGTCTACAAACAGCAACATCTCCAGATGCCTGAACATTGCTGCACATGAAGACAGCCTCACCCAAGGGAAGATAGTCTAAATACATTTTTTGTTGGAGTTTGTATCGTGAATGTAAATATTCTTTTGGGGGGACAAAAAAACTGGAATGGAGTAAAGAAAATGGTTCCCCAAGATAGATCATAATGAACATTTTAGGGCATCCCTTTCTATGTTTATTTTCCTATGGCTTGTGTTTTCCTATGCATATTCCATTGAAAATTAAAAGTTTTACATTTCTAAATGAAATTGGGCCTAGTATTTGCCTAATCCACAGAAAAGGAACTGTGAGAGGTGCAGAGACTCCCACTGACATAGAGGATGGCTCAAGGCCTCCTGGCCTGCACACATTCAATTTTCCTCATAATCAAGCAAGGCAAGGCAGAAGTGGATCTCCAGCAGAGGGAGAGAGAGAAATTACCAGGCTGAAGATTCCTTTGGCCTGGCTTGACTTGTCATTACTGTCATCCCCAAAGTGATCAAGCTCTCCCATGGAGTTTTTCTCTCTGTTCGGTGACCATCCATAAACAACAAGCTCAGGGCACCCCCCCCCATTGCAGCACTAGGGTTGTTACTTCAAAACCACCCTTCGAAATCACCCTTTTCGGTTTGCCCAGTTGAGTCTCCCAAGGCCGCTTGTGCCAAAGTCCCAGGAGATTGGGTACAAGTCAATCCTAAAACCCCCTCTTTCCTCACAATCTCACAGTGAAAACACACATTTCTCTTGTTATAGAGATGCTCCAAGATGACTGCCTCTTCTGCACACCTCAGAAAGTAAATGTCAGGAAAACAAAATTTCAGTCAGTATTACTTTAATCTGAAATGGGTTGGTCTTCACAAGGCAAACTAAAATACCATATGAGCATGGACAAGGGGTGTCTGGAGAAGAAAGAGAGATGAAGGACCTGAAATCAGTGCCACCTGTTAGCAATCAGAGGATTGCCCAACAGAATGAAAATCTCACCTTGTGAACTAAAAGAAAAAAACATTTTATAAAGCACAGTGGTATCTGTGGAGTGGAAACGCCATCCTTCACAACAAATTAAGCTGTGTGTTATTGGCAGTGGAAGATATGTATAATTGTTGGCCCCGTGACTCTCATTGTGACACTAAGGATGTAATCTGCAGCTCCCAGAAAGATGGATTTATACCTTCCCAATGAAAAACGTCAATAATACAGTACTTATTAAGTAAGGTACCCTCTCTTTAAGCTGGTGGAGGAAAAGGTTAGCATATATGAAGAGGAGCTGACGACAGGTCCATATGTGGAAATACAATCGTTTATTTATGGAACTGCATGAACACCGAGAAGAATTCAACAATGGGTGTCCTGGAGGAGGGTGGGGGGGAGCAAAACTGGGGGAAGCCTCACAGTCCTCACTACAGGAGTAGGGCACACGGGCACACATCCTGACTCAGTGAGAACTGGATCTTAGAAGTTTGAAAAGGATTGAGTGAGGTGCTGTTAACACCGTACACAGCATACTACTGGGATGAAAGATTTGTAAAATTCATATCTGTAATTGCCAATTTTCTACAATGAACAAATACTACCTTCATAATGAAAAAGCCACCCCAACAAGTGTAAGCAAATAAGAAACTGTGATACCCAATTAAGCACTACTTACCAGCAAGGGATGTGTCTGGGAAATGAGTTAGTGACTTTGTCAATGTGCAGACTTCATAGGGTATTCTCATACAAACTGAGTCAGATACAACATTGTTGAGCAATGTAATTTCACAGGTCCGTGGTACTGTATGTGGTCTGCTATTGACAAAAGCAACATTAAAAAGGAATGGAGCAATACTTCAGTTGGTAAAAGCACTTGCTACTCTTGCAGAGAACCCAGGTTTACCTCCCCAAATCACTCAGTGGTTCACAACTATCCCTAACTCCAATTCAGAGATATCTAATAACTTTGTCTGGATCTGTGAGCACCAGGTACACACATATATGCAGGGAAATTAAGCATATGCATAAAATAAATGTATTTTTTTAAAAATCTCTTCAAATTGTCATTAAGTGCTATATGACTATATGCTTAAGGAATCAAAGGGGAAATAAAGTCAACAATTTACTTCAAAATTCATAAAAAAATAGGACAGATTCATGCTGGCTATACAGATGTTTACTGTAAAATTCTTCCAATTTTTGTGTATATATTAAAATGGCTGTAATAAAGTATCAAGGAAGTTTATCATCATAAAGTTAATTTTTATTTATATGAGTACAGTGTATTTCTTTTAGTGGATCATACATTAAACATATAAATAAAGAAAAATTACTAATCTCTCTGCTTTACAACTCACCAACCCTACCTCCTTTAAAGATATGGTTTGTATTCTTCCACATTTTATGCTCATACATTTAAATCAAACTGTTTTTGTAGGATCTTATTCATAATAGCACTTGCAGGGTGTTTTTTATATTTATTTTATTATTTTTTAATTATGTGTATCTGTGTGTGCACATAATTGCAGGTGCCATTTGAGTCATATTTGAAGCCTTGGCAACTATGTTTTTATATTTAGAAAATTGCTGTTTGAGAGGCTTCATCTAGCAACTGGTGGGAGCAGTTGCAGAGACCCACAGCCAAACATTAGGCAGAGCTCTGGGAACCCTGCAGAAGAGGGAAAGGAAGGATTGTAGGAACTAGCCGGATCAAGTACACCATGAGAATGCCACCCACAGAATCAACTAACCAAGGCTCAAAGGGGCTCACAGAGGCTGAAGTGGCAATCAAGAGCCTGCAAGGGTTGACTTAAGTCCTATGCTTATGTTATAGTTGTATAGTTGGTGTTCTTGTGGGACACCTAGCAGTGGGACTCTTTTGCCTGTTTGAGGGACTGCTTTCCTCTACTGGCTTGCCTCGTCCAGCCTTGATATGAGAGTTTGTGCCTAGTCTTGTTATGCCATGTTTGATTGGTATCCTGAGAGACCTGCTCTTTTATGAATGGAAATGAAGGAGGAGTGGATATGGGGGAGGAAAGGGGAGGACTGAGAGGAGAGGAGGGAGGGGAAACTGCCATCAGGATGTAACATATGATTAAAGAATAAGTAAATAAATAAATAAGAAAATTACTGGTTTTAGAAGAAGTATTTGTCTACCTTCCCCCCACCCCCACCCCACCCCACCCCCCCCATACAGGGTTTCCCTGTGTAAACTTTGGAGGTTGTCCTGGAACTTGCTCTGTAGACCAGGCTGACCTTGAATTCACAGAGATCCACTTACTTCTGCCTCCCAAGTGCCGGTATTAAAGGCATGTGCAACCACCGCCCGGCTATGTTTACCTTTTGTTAATGAGATATTCTGATAAATCATTTATTTATAGATAGCAATAGTTGGAGGATATAGCTTTTTCACATATCTAGCTTTTGTAATGTCTTATATTTTTAAGTCATTTTATTGCAAGAAATGAAATACTTTGATTTTCAAAATGCTTTCTATTTTTATCTTACATTATAGTGGAAGAGCAGAAAAGAACCAAACCAACTCCTCTAAAAGGGGGAGAAGTCACCTCTCAGGCCCCACCTCCCACTACTGTCACATTGACAACATTTGGATTTGGGAGAAAAAATGCTGAATCCAGCAGCAGGCCTGGGTCACTGCCGCATCTCTCTGTGGAGTATTGGAGAAGGACTCTACTCTCTTAATTACCACTCATTGGGTTCTGAGTTTCCAAGGAAAAGACTCTTTCAGTGTCCTTAGGGAAGGACCCTGGCAGTTGCTATGTTCAGTTTAAGCTATTCAAGAACACTTCCTTTCTATTCAGAACCAAACCACTGCCCTCCTGTACTTGAAATCCACAACTTCAAGATAATTTGAGTAATTTCTTCTGAGATACCATCTTTCAACTCCAAAAGGAGAGAGGAAATACAGTCATCTAATTTGTTAGAGAGAAAGTGGGAGTTAGGGGTCCTCTTCCTTCTACCTCTTGATGATCATCCATACTGTAGTGACTAGCATTCCTGATTTCTAAGAACTCCTACGATGTAACAGTCAAGTCGCTGAACTTCTTATTAGCTGTAGGCAGAGATTTGTGGCCCAGCAGCTGTGTCCAAATTACCACACAGAAGCTTATATTAATTATAAATGCTTGGTCGGTAGCTCAGGCTTGTTACTAGTTAATTCTTACACTTTAATTTAACCCATATTTCTTATCTATGCTATCACTCTCCTACTTTGGTTTTCCAACCTATAATTCCTGCCTGACTTCTGGCCAATCATCTTTTTATCAAACCAATCTGAGTGACAAATCTTCACAGTGTATGAAAGGACTATCCCACAACAATTGCCAACCTTGTGCTCTTTCTGTGATGAGATAGAAAGCAAAAGTAATGATACCTCTGTTCCATTATCCTCCTCAGAAGCCAGGACAAAACAAGGGCACTAACAACCACACTGAAGTTGCAGGTATCCAGTCTCTCTTTGATAGAGCCTCTTATTAGCAGAGGAAAGATTCCTGTTTGTTTTCATGAGTGAAGATAGAAATTGATTCTCCTCTAATTGGAAGCAGTCTGCCATATTTATATTTCTTCATGGTCTCAGCATGAGTTCTCACTAAATGATTCCCTTCCTTCTCTAAATGCCTGATATGCATGAAATTCAAAAATCTGAAGTAGAAAACCCACAAAGCAAATGCTGTTTCCTCTCCTACCACCCCCACCCCTTCTGACAGTTCTCTTGATGCTTTCATCAGTGTATACTAACCCCCTTATGTAGGAAGAAAAACAAAGATTCAACATAATGCCTGGTGTGTTGAAGGAGATTATGGCATGAGAAGCTAATATCTGCATATAAAAAAGTGGTGATTTCAAACAAAAGTTTTCTCTTAAACACCAATAAGAAAATAATGAAAAATAAAATGTTTAGGATTTTAGTGCATGCTATACCTATGAAACAAAAGCCAGTACACCACCTAATAGTGCAAAGTTCTATCAACACTGTAAATATTTCCTTCGATATCCACAATAATTTTAGGATCTTGTATTGAGTTGTTAACATTCTCTTACTTTAGTAGATTTCAGAGACCAAACTCCAGAAAATGCAATGGACAATGTAGGCACCCAGCAAGCCATCCATCCCTATTATTTCCCAAACCATTCTTCAGACACCAGTGTGTTTAGAGAGCACCTCCAGGTCTCTACATGTGCATTTTATGCATATTCAGGAGAACAAAATGGGAGAAGGCATGCACAGGGGAAGTTAATAGCAGCAAGAATCATACTGGAGTGGTCTTTTAATTAACAGAAGCTAATGAGTGTGTCCTTTGTGAATGTAACTGTTTCCAGGTGGTAGTTTTCAGTACCACTGTAATAAATAAAGCTAGTTGAAGCTTCAGGGAACAAGAGGTAAATTCCTGAGATAATTTTATTTTCTACCCAAGATTTGAATAACTTAAGAGGAAGGAAAAAAACAAAGGTGGTTTTTTTCAATTAATAAACAAATAGCTACTTTATAGAGAAGCTCAAAACAAAATATGAAAAGTCAACTCAACACCACACAACAAACATGGCCATAGGTTCCTGTCATTCACATGAAGAGAAGACAGAGATGAATGGGAATTTGGTCCCATCCTTTATGTCAAATTGACAATCTTAGTGATGGAAAAAAAATGGAAGAGGTATGTGAAAATAAGATGCAAATGGTCTAAGACACAAAACATTGTGAAAGAAAAAGGGGTCATAGGGACAATATTTTTCATTTGTTTGTCAATGTCACTATTTTCTTAATGTGCTGTCCTATAAGTCTCCACACACCGACTGAGGTTTTCTCTGTTTCTAGGGACAGGGTGTAACTGCCACAGGCACACTATAAGTATTTTTGGTTTGTTTTTAACATAGAGGGCCAGCAGAAAAAACGAAAACTCCTGTCTCCCAATTGCAAGAGCTGTAGGCTCAAAGGAGAAGGATGTTTTCTCATCAATATCAAAGATGGGCTTTGAGCTACCAACTAGTCAAGCACAGAGGACTACGGACTGTGTAAACCTTGAGCACAGAGAGATGGCATGGGGAAAAGCAGAAAATGGGAAATCTGGAGCAGGATGGTTACACAGAGCAGGGACAGGCAGGAATGTTACGCAGAGCAGGCACAGGCCAGAAGAGACTCAAACCTTACTGGTCTGAGCAGCTCTGACCCAGAGAGCTTTTTTGCAGTTGAAGGATGCAGAAATCAGGAAGGCTGGGGAAACAATGTGGGAGAGGTTTGAGAGTCACTGTCCTTTAGAAACTTGTGGAGAACATTGCTCTCTTACTGAACCTCGGCAGTCTGCACTACAGCAGAGCGGAGACACTTTAGGCTGATAATTACTCACAGGTGCACTTTTCACTGCACTACAAACTGAAACTAATCTGTGAAGTCCACAGGGTCTTTTCAAGGGGACAGGGAAGGTGTCTGCTCACGGGTCTCAGGGAAAGGAGAACCTCAGCACAAGCTGTAAGGTAAAGGTCAGCCAAACTTGTGAGCAAAGCAAGGAAGAAGATGGTGGAGACACTACAATGTACATTAAATTGGGAATTTACCACGCGCTGTTTGAGCTCACCAAGAACAAGCCCTAGAGACAGGATTGGCTCTTCCACTTCACACCCAAGCTTGTTTATATCAAGTGTCCCCCAAGGTCCCTTGTCTGGGGGAAGGGGTTGCTCCCTAACTCCACAACAGAAAGAGATAACAACAACATGGGCCAAGAGTAAGACCATTGTGTCTTTGACAGTCAGGAGGAGAACCTGTTTATCCCATCCTCAGTGGGAAAGAGAAGATGGTAGGCAGCCATGGAGAAAACTCAGTAGGGAACTTCAGCTGACTCCCTCAGCATTCGTAGTCAGTTTCTGTTGGATGTCTATGATCCCCTGATTTGATGATAGTATCTCTAATCTGTTACTATTTTTTTTTAATTGGAGGTCTTGCCCCAGGGGGACATTCTATTCTATTCTGCCAGGGTGTCTCTCTATTGGGAACTCCAGATGGCTATGTTAAAGGAGTTTCCACAGTTTCTGCTGGGTGCTTTGTTCACCCCCACCATTTGTAGTTGTTTTGCTATTTCTTGATGTTTATTATTTTAGTTAACATTCATTCAAACATGATGTATGGCTCATTTTTGGCTGTACAAAACAAAGAGGCAGGGGCATATGAATACAATAGGTGATGACTTATACCATGTAGAAATGTCTCCAGACAAACACAGGGAGACTCCACAGAAGGCTATCGAGTTGTATCTGCCTGCTCTGGTTCACAAATACTCAGTGCTTCCTATCTATATGCCTACATGGAGATAGACAGTTCTTGTGAGGGTTACCAACCCATGTATGGAATGTGAACCTTAGCTAACCAAAGTTAAGACTCTATCTGACAAGTAACTGAGTAAAATTGAACAGGAAAGCTGGAGCTTATGGGTGGCTGATGGGATTAGTCAATGTGTATATGGGGCCTACCATATATACATGAAGTGTGGAGACACTGAAGAGAGGATACATTGTAGTACTATGGGAGGAACAAGGATTGGCATAGTACTCTATCACAATAGTGTTCTATTATTGCTTTTTACAGCACAATAGGAGATTTATGGAATCCTGACATGTAGAAATAAAACAGGGATTCTAGGTGGCAAAAGAAGGTCAGTCATCAATTAGGAAAAGGCAAGATGTGGGTCAACAAACAAACAAAATAGATCTAATTTGGATGAAATCTAAAGTCCTCTTAAAACACCTCACATTTCCTGCCTGAGCCCTGTGCTTTGTGCTGTTATGGGAAGAATTTTTAAGCACACACACACACACACACACTATGCATAATATATATTGATCTATGCAATGTCCAATCTCTAAAGTCACTGACTTGAGCCTTCCTGTCTTTCTGCTCCCTGTTCTTTAATACTAGTGTAGTAGATAAACTTGTTTCCTACTAATGCCTCTAGTGGAGAATGTTTTTCCCTCTGGCTGTATTCCTGCTCGACTCACATCCGTAGCATTTTATCCTTTCATCCAATGCTAGGAAAGCCTTCAGAACCTGCCTACCTTGCCTCCTTAGATGGAAGCATCTCTAACAAGGAAGGCAGTCCAGTGGCATCCAGTCACAAGTACTTCAACTATGCAACTTTGACCTCTTAGCCTATCAATTTCTTAGCCTCTCATTTATTCACTTAGAACAATATGAGACATACATTTGGTACCAAATATATTTGTGTGTGTATATGTGTCTGAACACGTCCATGGGTGATGATGTATGTGAGTATGCATCAAGGCAAGAAGGTGATGTCAAGCGTCTTCCATGGTCACCTACTCCCTTATTTATGATTATTATGGTTTTAGACAGAATTGCTCACTAAGCCTGGAGCTTATGATTAGACTAGACTGGCTCTCCAGCAAGCTCCAGGGATATTCCTGCCTCTGCCTTTTCCCCTTCTGGGATTACAGGAACACACTGCCAGGCCTGTCTTGTATGTGGATGCTGGGTGTCCAAAGGCGGGTTGTACAGCAAGTACTTTGCCAACTGAGCCATCTCCCAGACCCTAACAATATATGCAAATAAATGAATGAGTGACAGACACGAATTTCTTTTTTTTTTTTTTTTTTTGGTTTTTACGAGACAGGGTTTCTCTGTATTGTTTCGGAGGCTATCGGTCCAGCCTGGCCTCGAACTCACAGAGATCCGCCTGCCTCTGCCTCCCGAGTGCTGGGATTAAAGGCGTGTGCCACCACCGCTTGGCCCTATGAATTTCTTAAACATGATTGCATAACAGAATCAATTGGAAGACCTGTGAGAATACAGACCATGTTCCACCTAAGAGTTTCTGACTTGGTGGTTCTGGAATAGGAGCAGAGAATTTCCATTTCAAACCACTGCCTAAGTGATGCCCAGACTCTTGGTGGAAGGGAGGCAATCTGAGGACCAGTTTTATACATCAGTACAGAAACCCATGAATACTTCAAAAATAACCTAAAATGAAATGGTATCTTTAAATGCTTTGCCCACCATTTTAGAGGCATCTAGAAAATATTTCCCTATGTTGACTTTATTTGTGGTAATAACAACTAAACAAACATAAATTACAGGCATTTAAATTTTTTGCTAGAGGATATCAAAATTTAACTAAGAATTTCAAGAATCAAAGATGCCTGAATAAAATGGGAATTATCACTTCTTACTCAAAGTTTGATCTTTTAACAAAGCAATAAGATTTTTTTAAAGTCACAATATTATATTGCTTTTCTCTAAGCTGGCCTATTTTAATAGCATGACAAAGCAAAAAGTCAAACTATCCTTTCTGGAATAGCTGAGAAGTAGACAGAGAAGATTCTCTCTGTTTCTTTCCATTATTGTGAAACCATTTGGAGCATCAAGACCGACTTATTAACACTGCACCCCTAGAGAATTCTCCTTCATTCTCTGTCTCTGTCTCTGTCTCTGTCTCTGTCTCTGTCTCTGTCTCTCTCTCTCTCTCTCTCTCTGTGTATGTGTGTGTGTGTATGTATGTATGTATGTATGTATGTATGTATGTATGTATGTATGTACAAAGTGTCTGTAAGGATCCATACTTTAATTTACTTTATTGTTACTATTAAAAAACCAGAGTTCTTTAATATTTTTGTTGTTTTGTCTTGTTTTTGAGAGAGAGAGATCCTGACTGTCCTGAAACTCCCTCTGTAGACCAGGCTGGCCTTTGCCTCCCAAGTGCTAGTATTAAAGGCATATCCCACCACCACCCAGCTTCATGTTTTAAAAAAAATCTTACACTCAAAGATAGGCATGAGTCTCACCCCTCATCAAAAATGCTTCTTATTGCAGCAGATAGAGACTTTTCCAGAGACAGACAACTGGTAAAAATGCCAAAAATAATTGATAGTGGGATACCTAATCTTAACTAGGCCATTTACAATGCAACTGCTATACCTGAGACTCAGAGAAAATGGAAGAAAGAGGGGAAGGAAAGATTGTAAGAGCCAGAGACCAAGGATGTCTGCTGTGAGATGATGTCTTATGGACATGACAGGGAAGTTGCAACAATATAGTTGGCTAAACAAGACCTAAGTAATGAGAAGACATACCAGCATAGGTAGGGAAAGTCTCGCAGGGTCCTACCCCTAGGTGAAGAACTATAGGTAATCAATGACTTCTGAGGCTGAGAGAATCCGTTTTCTCCAGGGATAAGCCCCCTGGTAGGTTATCCAATCTCATGTGCTCAGTTCTAAATACATGTACATAGGAGCAACACTAACTGAATTCAGAAGGTTGTGTGTAAATATATATTAATATATTAAAGAAGAAGAGATCATTAACTTGAGAGGGAAGGAGTGGGGACACTGGAGGAGTTGGAGTGAGAGAAGGAGGGATAGAAATTAGGTAGATAATTTTGGTTCAAAAAAATCCGATGAGTTTGAAGGGCACCAGGCATGCATGTGGTGCTGATGTATATGAAAGTGAAAGAAACACACATACACAAAAATGTTTTTCACTCATTAAAGTTTGAGATGTTTAAACTCTTTAGCAATGATATTAATATCCGTATTGAACAACAGCATTCCTTAGACTTCTCCTGGAGTTCTTTAATCCATAGCATTAGTAGGCGATCATGGAGTAGAAGACTGATAATTGCCAACAGGCATATGTATACGTTATAAAGATGTATATCACACCTACCACATGGCTTCACACCACTCCAAACTGTTTGCTAATACTCTTCTTCCAAAAGATAGCTGAGAGCATGAGTCTAATTATACCTGAGTATCTCAGATGTCTATTTTAGCCGTATTGGTATAACTTTTCATCTCTCGGAACCAGACTGCACACAAAATCCTCAGTAAAAATGTATGACACAGCTTTAAACTAAATAGCTCTTCAAATTTATCCGCTACTCTGAAATTTTATATAATTCTACAGTGGAGCAATAGTTAAAATGTTACTCATAGGGGCAGCAAATATTATTTAGTCTGAAAAAGTATTTCCTGGTTTAGCCTTTTTTATTTAAAAAAAATCACTTCTCCAAAGATTTAAGTTTGATATATAACTTCTCAACCTGAGATGTCAACTTTAGATTTATTTCTTTTGCTGTATCTTACAAGATGTGAACATCAAACACTCTCAAGAGTAACTAGCATCATTTGTAAGTTGTAGTTTGTATGCTGCTTGCTCTCTGCTTCCTCTTCTGCTCAAGGTGTATGTAATTTTATATATTAGAAAATTGTTGGCTTATCTGTCAGTGGGTACTTTAACCAAGACGCAAGCAAACATAGATACCAAAAGTCTTGGTAGCAATAATCAGAACAAAAGCTTGATTCCAATTGCTTTTAGGAAATGAAGACTGCATTTATTTTTCATACAATTGGGTAAAATTCCTAACTTTGCTCCTGAATAGATGGAGGTGAACAGAAATCAGAAGAGGTGGAAGGAGAGAACAGATACAGAATTTGGGCTGGCATATAGAGAGCACAGAAACAAATGAATGCTAAGATAGACACAGATGTCAGCAAGTAGGTGCAAAAACCTTTGCAAGTTTAAGAATGAGTAACAGTAGAGAAGAAGGGCATGGAGGCCAGGGAGCAAGATGAGCACGCCTGGGGGGAGGCAGAGATGGAAATGGCAGAACTATGGTGAAGATAATAAGCCCTGAACAAGAACAGGAGTTGGGGGCATCAGCCAAGGCCTGACTATCGGGCGAATGGAGATGTAAGTGCCTGAGATGTAAGCAACACAGACAGCCCACTTTGAAGGTCCTAGTAGGCTTAATTTATTGCTTTGGCTGCAACATCCCATGACTGAATGCAACAGCTTCCGGAGCAATGTGAGTAAACTTCCAGGACACCCACCAGCTTTAAGTGAATGACAGACAGCTTTGGTTTTCTCTAACCAGGTGTTCTTCATGGCATGCATGGACAGGCCAAGGTGTGAATCTGAATGTGAATTTACCAAGTATTCTTGAGACCAAAACCCAAAAATTTAAAATAAGAGCTATGAACTCTACTCCTATTACATCGACACCACCTTAGAAGATTATTAATATTTAAGGAGTTTCAACTAATACAAGTGTAGAGTAATTTCACACAAAAATTGAATTCCTAAGGCAATTGGCCATGAAGGATATAAAAGAATCCATAGTATGTCTTGTAAGTCATATTTGCAGTTATTTTTCAGGAATTAGTGAATGAATATTGATTTTTTTATCTTAGATCGGTGGACTTGACTTCTGATAGCATACCTCAAGTACATAGAAATATTCAAGTGTAAGGTATAACAATGCACACCTGTAACTCCAGCACTTAATAGGCTGAGGCAAAAGGATGGCCACAGATACAAGGCTAGCCTGGACTACATAGCAAGTTTAAGCACAGCCTGAGCTACTTAGTGAGACTTTATTCCAAAACAGTAACAACAGCAAACTGAATGTGTTTTTTGATTAGTCTTGGCTGCGGTGTGAGCATCAGAGTGCGTTTGCAGGCATCACCCCTAGCCCATGAGGGGACTGAAGAAGGATTGGGACTCTCACTGCACTACTCTGTGGAAAAGACTCAACAAGGAAGGTGCGACTGTGAATAACACAGCGCAGAAAGAGATGATTAGGGCGCAGCAAGGATTTCCCACACCTTATTTCTTCGCGTGAATGGTAAGTGGCTAGACATAACACAGTCTCACTTTTGGAGGTCACTGGGACTCTGAAAAAAAAAAAGACACATGACAGCATGCTGTTTAATCACGCTCACTTAATTTGTGAATGTGTCCGATGCATTTAAGCTGCTGTGCGGGCTGGCATTGATGAATCTTGTTACCTCTCTGTTCATACAGGCCCCATTTATCCTTTCAGTTCCTGGGTGTATTGGCCAATGCTTTGAAGCGACAGAAAGGAGAATATCTATATTTGGAATAGAAATCTAAGGCAGTGGGATAGTTTCACCAAAACAGTGATTTTTTTAAAAAAGCAAAGACATGGTTTCAGATCTAAAAGAAATATGTTATCAAAAGAATGCTTCCTAAAAGGTAATGCTAAGAAATGGACATAGTCGGGCATTGGTGGCACATGCCTTTAATCCCAGCACTCGGGAGACAGAGGCAGGTGGATCTCTGTGAGTTCGAGGCCAGCCTGGTCTACAGAGTGAGTTCCAGGACAGCCTCCAAAACAATACAGAGAAACACTGTCTCGAAAAACCAAAAAAAAAAAAAAAAAGAAAGAAAGAAATGGAGATAAACACAAATTTTTATAGATTCAAGAATGCCATCCTGGATGAGAATGCTATCTAATGAAAGTTTACAAAGGGCTAATTGATAAGGAACATATGAGATTTACAACCAGAAACTCAACCAAAGGGCTCTATGTATATGACTAGTTAATGAATATTATTCATGACTTGTAAGTGTATTTAGAAATTAAAACCATTAAATGTTAGATGTAAATAAAATTAGTCTTGAAAAATACAACAGGCATAAGAGAGTAATAGTATAATGTTATCATGAGTATTCATTTTGACTTCAGAAGTAAATTGCCCACTGATCCAATCAATATTATATACTAAAGAGACGTAGCATTCCAACTGTCCCAGATATAAAATCTCCCAGTAAAGAGTCTTCCCCCAAAAGGCAATGATAAAAAGCTTCTACAGCCTTCCCACCCTCCTGACATGAATCACACTTCTACTCATATCTTTCATCTTGTAGATTCCATGAAACTGGTTTTTGTTTTTATTTTTGTTTTTGTTTTTTGTTTTGATAAAGTAGCCAAACGCCCCTAGAATCCTAGTGAAGAAGCATTTTTCATTAATCTGGGACACTTACTAGCAGATAAATTTAAATATTAATTATTAATCAACATGCTATTACTTTGTAACAAAAAGAAAAGCTAAACAATAGCCATTGGAATGTAGTTTCAAATGTCTGTGTAAGAAACCCCATTTTGAAACTTAAATGACTGTAGAAAATGAAGTGGGAATGAAAGCAGACTAATGAGGAGCCACGCAGTTGGTGAGTGCCCCAGCCTCAGAGACCAGTGGAGTGATCTCTCACAGCAAAACAGTCATCAACTCTTCCCTCTGGAGGAAGACACCGAAGCTTGTAGAAAGAAAATAGCATGCCCAAGTCAGAGACCAGTGGAGTGATCTCTCACAGCAAAACAGTCATCAACTCTTCCCTCTGGAGGAAGACACCGAAGCTTGTAGAAAGAAAATAGCATGCCCAAGTCCCCACAAATGGTATATGAAAAAACTGTAATTTGAATCCAGAAACTTCTAACTCCCAGTTCTGGGCCCTTTTCCTTCATCATACTAGCAAGTAGAGTATCTTCTGGGAGCCATATTTTAATATCAATCTTAAGACCTGAGAATTCAAATACAAACATGATGGGCCACCTTTAATGAAGAAGAATCACCAGTTCTCCAATTATCCTCCTCCTTGTGGTTCACGCAATGAAAATGTTTTATTTAATATTAAATCCAGTAAGAGAAAGAATCCAATGGGGACCTAAATGTGGAGAGTTGGCCACATTATCAAGTGCTTATCATTGACTCCAACAATCATTACAAAGACACTGAAGCTTTGCTAATAAAAGGAGCCTGGGGAAGGCATTCCTGGGGTAGCACACCTTAGTCACATGACTCCATCATGGCAATACTTTCAGAAAACCATACAATTTCCTTGGATAAGAAAAATATAATAGAGCCCTCTAACAGCATTACTTGCATAAACCATTTCTTACATAGATGCCAAAGAAAAATCATCGCCAGTGAGATCACGAAAATATTAAGAGATTTGGAGAAGTCCCCAGTATAATTTAAAGACACTGCTACAAAAAACAGAGAGGCCCACTGTATAATGCCAGGGCCCATTGAGATGAGTCTATTTTTTTGTGCTCCACTAGAAAATCCTTGATCTGATCAACAGTTTCAGCAAAGCAGCAAGATACAAAAGCAACATGCAAAACTCAGCAGTCTTTCTGTGTCACCATAACAAATATGCTGAGAAGGAAATCAATATAAAACCCCCACTTACAAGAGCATCAATCATTTAAATTCTTTTTTTTCTTTCATATTTTTATTTAACTTTTTACACATGTCACTTTCAGTTCCCTCTCCCTCCCCTCCTCCCCCACGCCCCAATCCTTTAACAGATGGGGAGTTAGATCCTAGTAATGGTGAATAAGGAATCCCAACTGGCTATCTCTTGGAACTGGATTGCATTCAATTATGTTGTTGGCCAAGGGGGTCCCATGGAAATCCCTAAACCCATGCTATTGCTAAGGCAATGGGTTGCTTTCCACAAACTGACAGTGGGACCCCATTGCCAAAAACTACACCGACACAACTTGTTGAACATGGAAAAGTAAAACTGGTGCCTACATGGAGCCTCAATCCTTATGTTCTAGTGTCTTTGTTGTGGGAAACCACTCTGCAGGCTACCAAAGGCGAAATGTAAACACCAGCACAGTAACAACTCCTTTGACCTAAAATCTGTCCTGCCTACAAGATATGCTAGAGCGGCAGTGGCATAGAACTTGTACAAGCAGACCACCAGTGTCTGATGTGACTCAAGTCACACTCCAAGAGACAACCCATACCCGATATTGTGGCATAGAACTTGTACAAGCAGACAACCAGTGCCTGATGTGACTTAAGTCACACTCCAAGAGACAGAACCCATACCCGATATTGCTTGGGTGGCCAAGAAGCCAAGACTAGATAACCTAGAGATGTGGAATAAAACCAAACACTACTGTCCAAAAAAAGAGAGAGAAAGAAGTATCAATAAAATGACTCCTAATGACATTCTGCTGTACTCATACTCATACTCATAGATTAGTGCCTTATTTAGTCATTGTCTGAGAAGTTTTCTCCTGCAGCAAACAGGAATATATGCAGAGACCCACAGTCAGACATTATATGGAGAGAGAATCCTTGAAGCACACAGTTCTAAATGGGACATCTCCATCAAATCCCTCCCCCACCCCCAGAGTTCAGGAAACCCTGGGGAAGAGAAAGCAGAAAGAGTGTAAGAGCCAGAGGGGAAGGAGGAGAACAGGAGAAAACGGCCTTCTGAGTCAACTAAGCAAATCTCATGCGAACTCACAGGGATTGAAGTAGAAAGCACAGGGCCTCTACAAGTGTGCACCAGATCCTCTGTATATGCTATAGTTTTCAGCTTAATATTTCTACGGGACTCCTGAGTGTATGAACAATACACTGATTCTTATGTCTGTTTTGGGGGCCTTTTTCCTTCTGTTGGTTTGCTTTGTACACCCTGTGTGATGTTTTCTGTTTTATCTTATTATATTTTATTTTGTCATATTAGCTTGTTTTCTCTTAGACGCCTATTCTTTTCTAATCAGAGACATAAGAGGAATGGATCAGGAGGGAAGGGGATGTGGGGAGGAACTGGGAGGAAGAGAGGGTAAACTGTAATAATGATATATTGTATGAGAAAAAATCTATTTTCAACAAAAGGGGGAGAGAATAAACCTGAATAAAAAGGTGGGAAATCTCTACAGTGAAAATGTTAAGACACCGAAGAAATTGAAGATGACAAAAGACAATGATGGAAAGATCTGTGCTCATGAAATGACATAATTTTGTAAAAAGAGTTATAGTACCAAAAGGTTTCTACAGTTTTAGCACTCTGCATCAAAATTGTGCTCTTCACAGAGATGAGAAAATATCCAAAAATTTATACATAAGCATAAAAGAACCCCAAGTAGCCAAAGCAACCCTGAGCAGAAAAAGCAATGCTGGAGGAATCATATCACTTGATTTCAAAATACCACATTATATGTAATTCTCTTTATTTATTCATCAATTGTCATATATATATACAAGTATACACACAGATTTGTGGTGAATAAACTGAGCAGATGTTTCTCAAAAGAAAACAAATGGCCAAAATTTATGAAAAAATTGTTTAACTTTCTTATTCACCAAGAAAATAGAAGTCAAACCTACATTGGATTCCATTTTATCCCAGTCAGAATGGCCATCCATGCACCATTTAACCTTCATCCGAGAAGTTTCTTCTTGCAGTATATGTTAATTAGCAGAGAGATCAACAACTGGACAGTGTGCAAAGAAGAGACTTTGGAGCACAAAGGTCCTAAATGGGGCATCTTTAGCAATCCTCTCCCCTCAAGGCCCAGGAATCTAGGCAGAGGAGGAGACAGAAAGAGTATAAGAGCCAGAGGAGGTGGATGACTCTAAGAAAACGATTTCTCCCAGACACAGAGTTCACAGAGATTGCAACAACATGCACAAATCCTGCACATGTAAAACCTGACAGAATCCCAGCACTGAGAAAGGTAAGTGAACACAAAATCCCACCCCTAAACAAGAAGCTTTTTGCAACTGATACCTGCTGGGAAATGAAAAATCAGTTTTCTCCTATGGAGTGACACTGGGTATATCAACCACATTCCAGGGCAAGCCCAACACAAACTCCATGATTTTGTGTACTTTGTGGATTGGTTTGGTATTCTATGTCTTCCTGGACTTTCCGCCAGCCTGGTTCTAGATCCGCATCAGTCCCAAATAAACACACAGGAGGCTATATTAGTTATGAAGCTGTTGGCCTTTGCTTGTCTCTTACTGGCTAGCTCTGACTTAAGCAATTACCCCATAATTGTTCATCTAAGTATGTCTCTTAACAGAGAATAGTTCCGGGCTCCTACCCCTTGGCGTTACATCTCGAACTCTTCGTGTTTCTCCTTCCCAGAATCCTCCTCGACTCCTAGTCCCTCCTATCTAGGTTTCCTATTGGCTCAACAGTACTTTATTGACAAATGCACAGGACTTCCCCCAACATCTCCTCTTTTCTGTTTAAACAAAAAGAAAGGTCTTAACTTTAACATAGTCAAATCATATATAACAGAACAGTTGTCAAGTAAGAATACAGTTACAATATTTTGTCTATCAACATTCAGCAAGATTTAAAGAAAATATCATCCATCCCATCCTTGTGAGTCCAAAGTTCTATATGTAGCATATCTTTTATCATAACTAAGGAAAACTATAACTATCTGCCTTCAACTCTATCAAAGACCACAGAAGGATAATATATAAACACTAGGATTGACAGAGATATCTCACTGCCTGGACAGTCACCCAAAGTTCCTCTGTAACGTGAGGGCATCCATCTTCAGCCCATAGGCCACAATGTATCCAGAAGATTTCTCAGCAAAGCAGGAAATTTCAAACTGTCCATCTGCATTGGCAGTCTGTTAGTCATTTTTGTGTCCTGCAGAAAGTCTCGTAGACTCTTCCATGAAGCAGGAACCCTGTAAGACTGAGTTTAGCAAAGATGTCTGTTCCACTATGTTCATAGCAGCTTTATTTGTAATAGCCAGAACTTGGAAACAACCTAGATGTCCCTCACCCGAAGAGTGGATAGAGAAAATGTGGTACATCTACACAATGGAGTACTATTCAGCAGAAAAAAATAATGGAATCATGAGATTCGCAGGCAAATGGATGACGCTAGAAGAAACCATCCTGAGTGAGGTAACCCAGTCACAAAAAGAGAAACATGGCATGTATTCTCTCATATATGGATTTTAGACATAGATCTGGGGAGTGCCAGCCTACAATCCTATGGCCAGAGAGTCTGGGAAACAGAAACTACATTTAGTGGCTGGTTAAGTACTGAGCTGAACTCAAGAAAGCCAGTATCAGAGAGGGAGGACTGATGATCAAAGGGATTAAGACTGGGCTGGTTTAACCCCCAGAAACAGCTGACCAGACAAAGGTTAACTCTTGAATCCCAGGCATCAGCCTGGGAATTCAGCATGGGACTGATCAAGACCCCCTGAATCTGGGTGTCAGTGAGGAGGCCTAGGTAATCTATTGAGCCTTGGGCAGCAGATCAGTAACCATACCAAGTATACACACGGACTTTGGACTCCCATAGAACAATGTGAGGTGCACTCTCACCCTGAACTCTTGGGGAAGGGTCTAGGCCCTGCCCTATATGAAATGACAGACTATGGACACCCCCATGGAGGGCCTCACCCTCCCTGGGGGAATGAGGGGATAACGGGGGGGGGATGGGGGAGGGCACGGGAGGAGGGGAGGGAAAAGGAGAGGGACCTGGAACTGACTTGTGAAGCAACCTTGTTTCTTATCTAAATTTTAAAAAAAGAATAAAAAAAATCATTAAAAAAAAAAGACTGAGTTTAGAAGTCACTTTCCTGTGGGTCCTGCATGTCCAGTTTATACAGCAACAGTCAGTCTAGGCAAGAGCAGTTTCTTGCCCAAATGGCTAATCTTGCCATGTTGAAAGCAAACTCCATAACGAGGTTCTTCGATGCCCATTTTCCTCTCATAATTGGTGCTGCCAGGAGCAGACATTTCTCATTGTCAAGAAAAACCCTAAACCATTTTAAATGCCATTTTCTGAAGGTCTTTGAGAGGTTTGAAGACTATCTATCTGTCTCAAATACATCTCTATATATCTAGAAATCCTAACTTACCTAACTATAAATTCTATTATAAGTTACTATCTATAGTCTGTATTCAATTATGTATTATGTTTTAAAAGAACAGTATAAGCACAATACTTAATCAAGAGGAGAAATATAAACATCACAAAATTGACCTTGAATTTGTATCAATAAATGAAAAACAATACCCATACCATAATTCCCATTTTTTCCATTAAAAGGAGATTGGTTGTGATCATTAACCAATTATAAACAATCCCATTTAAATGAAAACAAAGATTTATAAACAAGATGGGAATTGGGACGTCGCTCATTCCAAACTGCTTCCTGCTGGAAGGGGGCGCTGTTCATACCATGGGGATCATGACAAAACTCAGAAACCTGTATAAGTCTGTATTTTCGGGGTCTGTAAAGCTCCATCATCTTAGCTGTCTCAATTGTTGGAACATCTGGTCCACTGTTTCCAGGGGTCTTGGTTTGTCAAAGCACAGAAGCCTGGAAGGAATCCTCAGCTTTTCATTTTCTGTAGAAACATAAGTAAAATCTCCTTTCCCAAGTAACATATCATTATACTTAAATTTTGAAGTCAAGGCATTTTCAAAAGATATAAGTTGAATTAATTCAGCAGCATTTATAAGCAAGTGTACTTTATCAGTCGTTCCTTCCTTAGCAATGAAAAAACTGAAAAACATAATAGCATACAGTATCCAGACTCTCTGTGTATTTTCCATCTTTACGTGGCTTATTTATTTATCTATTATTACTTTATTTATTTTACTTTTATTTATTTTTCTTTGAGACAGGGTTTCTCTTTGGAAATCCGCCTGCCTCTGCCTCTGGAGTAAATCCTACCGGCGTGCGCCACCACAACGCCGGCTTTTGTATTTATATACCACTTTGCCGTTTCATTTTCTCTCTCAATCTCACGTATATTTTTAAACACTCTGTAAACCTTTAGAGGTTTTGTTCATCCAAGTCTGACTTTACTGTAAATCTTTACGTTTTTCTGGCCACGTGTCTTATCTGTAAAACCACGGCTGTTTTAAACTGCCGGTTTTTCCGTCAAGATGGCGGGCGAAAGCGTGATTCCAGCTTACCGCCTCCGTCCATGCTGACCTCCAGCAAAAGCTGCCACTTCCAGCTGTACGTACACACCTATCAATCGTTAGCAGAGTCTCTTAAAAGAACCTTGTTGGTTTTTTTTCTTTTTTCTTTTTTTCTTTTTATGCCAAGTCAGGAAGACTCTAGTAAGCGAGCCGCGTGAATCTCGGCATGTGCTAGCAAAACAGAGCACACCTGAGAAAAATGCTGCTACCAAAAATCTGTGCTTCTCTCCGTTCTTCTGTTTCTAAAATTCCTTTAAAGCTTTTGTTGTTTTGTGTGGAAATTCAATCCCACTCCTGACAACCATTCTGTAGGCTCCAAAGTTGACTTTGAAGGGAGGGATGAGAATCTGGGAAGAGTTGGGTGAAGGAAACAAATTTATTCTATGAAAAATTAAATGGTAATTAAAAACAAATTTTCAAAGAATAAATAAAAAGATTATATTAAAAATAAAAGAAATGTGTATGGTGTTGAATCAGAAGCAGGAGTAGAGGAAAGAAACCATCAAGAAAAGGAAGGAAGGACAATGACTAGTGATGAGTAAATATAAGCAAAATATAATGCATGAGTGAAAATGAGATGGTGGAACCACTATTTTGTATAAAGACTAACAAAATTGAAAAAAATCTTTACTCACAAAATAGAATCAAGAATCAAGTTCTTTGTAAGGTTATATTCCTATCTAGAAGCTTTGGGAAGGACCTGCTTCCTTGTATCTTCTATTTTCTAGTAGTTTCCAGCAATCCTTGGCTACCATCTCTGTCTCTATTTTCAAAACGAGAAGAATCACACCAATCTATTTATTTCTACATGATCCCATCCCTTCCACTGTCCATGTCTGGGAAAGGGTCTCAATGGCTAGCCTGTCCTTATCCAGATAACCTTAGTCACATCTGAGAAAGTCCTTTTGCCATGGATGCTAACATGTTCCCAGGTTCCAGGGATCAGAACCCAGGATCTGCGGAGGTGCTGTCTCCCTTCTCATTACAGTAGAGAAGACTGGTGTCTTCCCTTCTGCTGTGTCCCATATTTTTCACACCATGCTCAGCACTATATGAAGATGGTTCCTTTTCTCTTTCAATTCATAAAATTCCTTCACAATCACATGACATAATTTCCATCCTGTATCAGGCTTCCTTGTTGGACTGTCTTTGGATCGCCAGCGCCCACATAATATCACAGAGACTTCTTATTAATTATGAAAGCTTGGCCTTTTTGCTTAGGCTTGTCCCCAACTTGATTTTATAACTCAAATCAACCTGCTTCTATTAATTTATGTTCTGCCACACGGCTTTTACTTTTCCTCAGTGCAGCATGTCCACACTTGCTCAAGTCTGCTGGCAAAATCCACACTGTTAAGTTCCTCCTCTGCTTCCTTTTTCTTCCTGGAAATCTCCCCTATTCTCTCCTGCACAGTCTCTCCTGCCTAGTTATTGGCCATTCAGCTCTCTATTAAAACCATTCAGAGGGTTCCTTGGCAAAGACACATCTTTACAGTGTACGAAAAGGTTATCCCACAACACTATCCATGGTCTGTGATTTAAATCTTGTAGCCCAGGAGTTTGGATTTTCCTGTACACGCGCGCGCGCGCACACACACACACACAAAGTTCAGAGACAAACACATGGCAAAGCAAGTATATGGACAGACACAAAACCACAAATAAGTGTTTTGATGAAGTTATCAAGATGTATCAAATTAGGTAGAGATGGAAAAAGAGTTTCCAAAAACCAGTCACTAAATCTTTTCATCAAAAGTTATTTTGGGCATGTTGGAAATAGTTCTTCCTCGCAGGCTTTTTCAGAAACTCACTTTCTGCTTAAAATTTGTCATGGTTTGTTTTGGTCTTCTTCCCATAAAGGCCCATCACTGATTTGGGAAGAAAACCTAGGGATCTGACTGCTCCATTTAATTAATGCTTAAGGAAACTGAGGCCGGGCAATGTGAAGATAGGTGAGAATATGAAGGCCAAGTTTATTTTATAGATGAATAGAGGCCCAAATTATTGGATGATGTTAGTCAGGGCTCATGGAGAAAGAACCTTACACGATCAGGCTTCTGACAATATTCTAGCTCCTAGCTTAACCTTGATGATGGAGAATGGCCATGAGCCAGTGAAGCAGAAGGCCAGAGGAAAGAATGGTGCCCCTCCGCTGATGGAGCATGCTGACAATAATAGCCCAGCCCGCGTGGCCCCTCAAGCAGAAGTGGTTCAGTTCAGCATGGTTTCCTCTGAGCTGTGGGACATTTTAAGCACATTCAGCCACCGCTTGCTTGGATTTTAAATCTTACTTTTGAGAATTTCACCTCTGATGCTCAAATGAATTTAAATCAGTCCTCTGTGTAATTGTGCTTTTTTTTTAAACCGTAGTATCGGAACAGGTGGAGGCACACAGTTCACCCCCTCCCACGACTCATACCTGGCCCATACTTAGTCCCTCTCTTCTCATACCAGCGTGGTATGGAGGAAGTGATGGTGAATACTTGTATTTGTGTTTCCCTCATTGGTATTCCTTATACTGACACATGCTCCTGCCCCATTTCTCCTACTGCTGAAGATGACGAGCCAACAAGGGGAATTGTAAAGGCTCGTTAGATAAACCAACACTCTGTCACATACAGTGATGGAATTTTAATTTGATTTTAACTATAGGAGTGTCTAAGCAAAAGTTTCACCCATACTGATCCAGAAGCCCTGAACATGGGTGTCAGTGAGGAGACTGCGATAATCTATGGGCCCTTAGATAGTAGACCAGTATTTAGCCCTGCCACACAGATGGATTTTGGGAGCCCATTCCACATGGAGGGATGCTTTCTCAGCCTGGATACATGGGGGAGGGCCTAGGCCCTGCCTGGGATGATATGACAGACTTTGAAGATTCCCCATGGAGGGCCTTACCCTCCCTGAGGATGGGGTGGGAGTTTGGGGAGATTGGTGGGGGGTGGAGGAGGAGGGGAGGATGAGAGGGTTGGGATTGACATGTCAAGCAATCTTGTTTCTAATTTAAAAAAAAGTTTCACCCATAATATGGATCCCGCATCATCCCTTACCTGCTACCACCCAAAAGGAAAAGATTCCAGAAAGTTTTTCTTGAGCTCTTGTGTCCTTGTGTAAACAAGGGTTTTAGAGAGCCTTCGAGAACTGACAATGCAGAGCAAGTGGGCACTCCAGTGTGGACCGCAGCCAGAGATGCTCACTGTCGCTGCATCTCAAGATGGTGCCGAATGTTTGATGCAGTAGTGTACACAGTCACAAATCAGACCACTGTATTTTTGATCCCAATGGCAACTGATGAACACTGAATCTTCCAACAGCAATGAAAAGTGGGATGGATTTGAGAGTCTACCAAGCTATCATTTGGCAAGGGGTTAAGAATGAGACTAACATCATGAGCTGTCATGCATCAGAGTTGGCTCATGAGTGGACACTGATGGAACTAAATGGTGTGTCTTCTTTTATGTTTCCCTTTCACTCTATAAAAAGGCTGGAGGTGTCTTGATCAAATAGGTAATTTCTTGTATGCACGGCCACATCAGTAATGTGGTAGGAATTCAATAAATTTTTAATGCATGAAAATCATAGTCTCTGCCCAAGATTTTGGTTTTCCATTCAAGAAGCACCCAAGAGCCTTTTGAAAATAATGAAGTCAAATGGGATTGACAAAGGAAAAAAACTCAAGGCCTCTCTTTCCCCCTACCCCTCCCTTTTTTCCTTCTTCCCTCCCATCCTACTTTCCTTGTCTCTCTCATTCTTTCTCTTGTGTTTTAAGGAATTACAAGCAGTATCACTGTGAGCAGTAAATTTCTCTTTTTTAAGTCAGAATTTCATTCCATCATACACACACATACACACATGTATATATTTACATATATATTTGTGAGGAGCCACCCCGCTATTGCTATCGCCATTAGAAGATGGCGCTGACATCCGCTGTCAGTTGGAGTTCACCGTTTAAGCTGTGCCTCTCCCGTGGCGTCATCTGGGGTGATGAGCAAACCACCAATCCCGGCTCTACACGTCTCACTCGGAGCTCCTAGGCTTATATAAGGGGCTGGGTTTCTTAGCTTGGGGTCTCCCTCTCAGAAGCTGATCATCTATCTCTCAAGATGCATTAAAGCTTTACTGCAGAAGGATCCGAGTGTCCTGTGTCGTTCTTGCTGGCAAGACTGTGGCGCGGGACATCTGGTGCCGAAACCCGGGAACTCTTCAACATCGCCGGCGCCGCGGGAGACCCCTCGGAAGACGGGGCGGATTCAGAACTGCAGGGACGTAAGTTCAGAGAGGTATGCTTGATCCTGAACACCCCTTTTCTCGACTTTGGCCTTAGTTTGTCATCACCGTGGGACGGGTCAGTGGAGGCTTTGGTGCTAGTCCTGTTTGTCCTTCTTCATCGTGGCTGGTACTGACAGAACGGTGCTGTCAGTCTGGTAAAGGAGTCGAGCGCCGTTTTTTAGATAAGCCGCCAGCGCGATGGGGTCATCACAGTCAGTGGTTACTGCCCTACAGACTGTGCTAAAACAAAGAGATCTTAAAATTGCACCATGAACACTTCAAAATTTTGTGAAGGAGGTAGATAGAGTGGCACCATGGTATGCTTGTTCCGGGTCCCTCACTGTGGCCTCATGGAACAAGCTAGGTAAAGAACTAGACAGGAAGCATGCAGAAGGAGATCTCCGCTTAGGTACCAAAGCCATTTGGAAGCTAGTTAAAAACTGCTTGGAGGATGAGGCCTGTCACCCTGCTATAGTAGAAAGTCAGGGAACCTTAGAGGAAGTTCAGGATAGCATGTCAGAAACTGAACGGAGTGAGAGAATGGGAGCTCGCAAAAGGAAAGACATGTCTAAGAAAAAAAGGCCCTCCCCAAGAAGTTAAGAAAGGGGGAGAGAAGGAAGGGAGTGATCATTCACCCCCTAACAAATCTAAGAAAAAGAAAAAGCCAGAATCTAGCCTATACCCTACGGTAGAGCTAGAAGCCTTGGAGCTAGATAATTCCGATTCTGACACTCTGGATTCTAACGAAGAAGCTGGTCTAGAGGAGGAGGTGGCACGGTATGAGGAAGAAAGATATCACCCTGATAGACACCGGCCGCTGAAAACAAAAATGAATGTGAGGCCACCGCCTATAAATCCGGCGGGCTCACGCCCCTTGGCGCCTCCGCAATATGAGCTTCGGCTGAATACTGGTACTGACTCCTTTTTACCTTTAGAGGAACGGAGAAAAATACAAGTGGCTTTTCCAGTATTCGAGAATGCGGAAGGCGGAAGAGTACATACCCCCGTAGATTACAATCAAATCAAAGAATTGGCCGAATCCATTTGTAATTATGGGGTCAATGCTAACTTTACCACAATACAAGTGGAAAGGTTTGCTAATTTTGCCATGATTCCCACTGACTGGCAGACGACAGTGAAAGCAGTGCTTCCCAACATGGGACAATACATGGAATGGAAGGCTCTCTGGTATGATGCAGCCCAGGTGCAAGCTAGAGTTAATGCCACGGCTGAAGATGAGAATCAGAGGCAGTGGACATTTGAAATGCTGACAGGTCAGGGTCAACATGCCCTTAATCAAACCAACTACATCTGGGGCGTCTATGGTCAGGTGTCGGCCGCCGCTATTAAAGCATGGAAGGCCCTCACAAAAAGGGGAGAATCCAGTGGACACCTTACAAAGATTGTCCAAGGACCCCAAGAGCCATTTTCAGACTTTGTGGCCAGAATGACCGAGGCTGCCGGTCGCATCTTTGGTGATTCAGAACAAGCTGTGCCCCTGATTGAGCAACTTGTCTATGAACAAGCAACCCAGGAATGTCGAGCGGCTATCGCCCCTCGCAAAAGCAAAGGTTTACAAGATTGGCTCAGAGTGTGCAGGGAGCTGGGGGGACCCCTAACCAATGCAGGACTAGCTGCCGCCATTTTACAAACGCACAGGCGTGGAGATTTATCTAACCGAAAAGCTTGTTTTAATTGTGGGAAAATGGGGCACCTTAAGAAAGATTGTCAAGCCCCTGAAAGAACAAGAGAACTGGAGCTTTGCCATCGTTGTGGTAAAGGTTATCATAGGGCTAGTGAATGCAGGTCAGTCCGGGATATGAAAGGGAGGCTTCTGCCCCCTATTGAAGAACCCAAGGTACCCCAATCAAAAAACGGGTCACGGGGCCCATGGTCCCAGGGCCCTCAGAAATATGGGAACCGATTTCAGAAAAGCAATCAAGAGGAAGTAGAGGCTTCCGAGGAACCCCCGGAATGGACTTGCGTGCCGCCTTCGACTTCTTACTCATGCCCCAAATGAATGTTCAACCGGTCCCAGTCCATTCCCCTGGACCTTTGCCCCCTGCCACCATTGGGCTTATTCTGGGCTGTGGCTCCTTAACTTTACAGGGACTCATTATATATCCTGGGATTGTTGACCCGTATCATAAAGAGGAGATTCAAGTTCTCTGTTCTAGCCCTCGGGGTGTATTTTCTATAAAGCAGGGAGATAGAATTGCACAACTGGTGTTGCTGCCCTCCCTCGGGGATGGAGAAACCTACACTTTACAAAAAAGGGCTATGGGATCTTCTGGAAGTGATTCAGCCTATCTGGCTATACCCCTAAATGAGAGACCTACAATAAAATTGTTAATTAATGGAAAAGAATTTGAAGGGATAATGGATACGGGAGCAGACAAAAGCATTATTTCACTCCATTGGTGGCCGAAGTCTTGGCCCACTGTTGTTTCATCTCATTCTCTACAAGGTCTTGGATACCAGTCCTCTCCTGCCATCAGTGCCTCAGCCTTAACCTGGCGGAACGCTGAGGGCAAACGGGGATGTTTTGCCCCCTATGTGTTGCCACTCCCTGTAAATTTATGGGGACAGGATGTGTTACAAGCCATGGGCATGACCCTAACTAATGAATACTCCCCCCAGGCATCAGCCATTATGGCAAAGATGGGGTATACAAAGGGTAGAGGCTTGGGTAGGCAAGAACAAGGCAGAATAAAACCCATTACGCAACACGGAAATCGGGGTAGAAAAGGACTGGGTTTTATTTAGGGGCCGTTGAGGCTTCACGACCCATACCGTGGAAAACAGAGGAGCCGTTATGGGTCTCTCAATGGCCTCTATCCTCTGAAAAATTAGAGGCTGTCACAAGATTAGTGCAAGAACAGGAACGGCTGGGGCATCTAGAGCCTTCTACCTCCCCATGGAATACACCAATTTTTGTTATTAAGAAGAAATCTGGGAAGTGGAGATTACTCCACGACCTGCGAGCCATTAACAATCAGATGCATCTTTTTAGCCCTGTTCAAAGAGGACTTCCTTTGCTTTCTGCACTTCCTCAAGATTGGAAGCTTATTATTATAGATATTAAGGATTGTTTCTTCTCTATTCCACTTTACCCACGGGATAGACCAAGGTTTGCCTTCACTATCCCTTCTCTTAATCATATGGAACCAGACAAGAGATTTCAGTGGAAGGTACTGCCGCAAGGCATGGCCAATAGCCCAACAATATGTCAGCTGTATGTGCAGGAGGCTTTGGAGCCAATTAGGAAGCAATTTACATCTTTAATCATGATCCATTATATGGATGATATTCTTATTTGTCACAAAGAGTTAGATGTTTTACAAAAGGCTTTTCCCATGCTGGTGGCTGAATTAAAACAGTGGGGATTAGAGATTGCCTCAGAAAAGGTTCAAATTGCAGATACAGGCCTCTTTTTGGGCTCAATGATTACTCCCAAAAATATAGTTCCTCAGAAAATAGAAATTCGCAAAGACCACTTACAAACATTAAATGATTTTCAGAAACTTCTGGGAGATATAAATTGGTTGAGGCCCTTTTTAAAAATTCCATCTGCTGATCTAAAACCCCTCTTCGATCTCCTGGAGGGTGAGCCTCATATCTCCTCACCCAGAAAATTTACCCCTGCCGCCCACCGAGCCTTACAGATGGCAGAAGAGGCCTTACAGGAAGCACAATTACAACGTATTGAGGAGTCACTACCTTTTAATCTGTGTGTTTTTAAGACAGCTCAATTGCCAACTGCAGTCCTGTGGCAACATGGACCATTACTTTGGATTCATCCAAATGCTTCCCCTGCTAAGATTATTGACTGGTACCCTGATGCTGTTGCACAGCTCGTGCTTCGCGGAATAAAAGCAGCTGTTATGCATTTTGGCAGGGATCCTGATTCCTTGATTGTGCCTTATACTGCTGCACAAGTTCAGACCTTGGCAGCCACATCTAGTGATTGGGCAGTTTTAGTTACTTCCTTTTCAGGACAAATTGATAATCATTTTCCAAAGCATCCAATTTTACAGTTTGCCCTAAACCAGGCTATAGTGTTTCCACAAGTGACAGCTAAAGACCCACTCCCAGATGGGACTGTGGTGTACACTGATGGATCGAAAACTGGTATGGGAGCTTATGTGGTCAAGGATAGGGTTATATCTAAACAATATAATGAAACTTCACCTCAAGTTGTAGAATGTCTGATAGTACTGGAGGTTCTTGAGGCTTTTCCAGGACCCCTCAATATTGTATCAGATTCCTCTTATGTGGTTAATGCAGTTAATCTCCTTGAGATAGCTGGAATAATAAGATCCTCCAGCAGAGTTGCTAACATCTTTCAGAAGATACAAGCTGCCTTGTTAAATAGGAGATTTCCTGTTTTCATTACCCATGTCCGAGCACATTCTGGACTCCCAGGTCCCATGTCCTCAGGGAATGACTTAGCGGACAAGGCTACAAAGCTGGTGGCTGCTGCCTTGTCTACCCATGCACAAGCAGCAAAAGAGTTCCATCAGCGCTTTCATGTGACGGCTGAGACCTTGCGCCGTCATTTTGCTCTATCCAGGAAAGAGGCTAGGGAAATTGTTACTCAATGCCAGAATTGCTGCAAATTCTTACCTGCTCCCCATGTGGGAATAAACCCACGTGGCATTAGACCATTGCAGATGTGGCAGATGGATGTTACTCATATTCCCTCTTTTGGAAGGCTTCAATATGTTCATGTTTCTGTTGACACCTGTTCTGGCGTAATGTTCGCCACGCCCCTAACAGGGGAAAAGGCCTCATATGTGATTCAACATTGCCTTGAGGCCTGGAGTGCTTGGGGAAAACCCAGAATTTTAAAAACAGACAATGGACCAGCATATACCTCTCAAAAATTCCGACAGTTTTGTCGGCGAATGGATGTTACCCATCTAACTGGCCTACCTTATAACCCTCAAGGACAGGGAATTGTGGAACGTGCCCATCATACACTCAAATCATATCTGATTAAACAAAAGGGGAGTATTGAGGATGTTCTACCCTCGGTACCAAGAGTTGCTGTGTCCATGGCACTTTTTACCCTTAATTTCTTGAACTCTGATGCCCAAGGCCACACTGCGGCTGATCGCCAGTTTAGAGCCTGATAGGCCAAAAGAAATGGTAAAATGGAAAGATGTCTTGACTGGTCTCTGGAAAGGCCCGGATCCTATTCTTATAAGATCCAGGGGAGCTGTGTGTGTTTTTACACAGGAGGAAGAAAACCCCCTATGGATCCCTGAAAGACTCACTCGAAGAGCTCCTTCACAACTCCAGAATAAGAAGGATGGAGGCCAAGACTCTCCTACTCGGGATGATGGTTCCTAGTATGATGGGAGAGTTACGGTGGGCCATCATGTCTACCTTCCCCTACCGATGCCAGTGATGCATAATGCCCAGGAGTTCCCTAGATTTTTCACAACTAATAGAGAGTTGGGGCTTGCCTTTTTGCCTTTAGATTCTCAGATACAGAGTTTTCAGAATGAGAGAACCTTGTCATTGGTAGGAAGCTTGTGCTTTACTGTGATTTCTTCATTAAAGGATAATTTTATTCATATGGATCCAGAAAGATCTAATGCTAATCCTTTTGAATTAATGGAAGCTGTACTGATCTTTCTCCTATGGCAATGACTGCTGGAGGATATAGTGAGAAGGGACAGATTACTTTTGATTGGAAAGGGGCATTAGGCAACAGTCTGAGTGAGGGACAGAGCTCTGGATCATCTGATTGGTCCTCCTCCAATGTTAAGTATACCCCTTTTAAGAGAACTAATTATTCAGCTGCTCCAATTTGTGTTTGGCTGCCCTTTATTTGGGTTGTGAGTAATGATACCTTAGGTAAGAATCAGAAAGAAATAAATTGCTCTGCTTAGAATTGTTTTTATGCATTATGCTGGGATGCTATTAAGCACCCTTTTGCTTTGGTAATGCACATGCCTCGATTTGTTCCAGTTCCTGTTGAGGTGCCAAGTAGTTTGAGTTTGTTTAGGGAAAAGCGAGATTTTTGGGATCTCTGCTATTATTGTGGGTCTGATAGCCGCCACCGCGGTTACTGCTTCGGTTACCGCCTCGGCCCTTGCACTTTCCGCCACTGTGCAGACAACTCAAACCATTAATGAACTATCGGCCACTGTGACCATGGCCCTAGATAAACAGGCCACTGCCAATTCTCAGATACAAGGAGGCCTGATGTTGGTAAACCAACAGATTAATTTGGTTCAGGAACAATTGGATATATTGTGGCAGATGGCCCAATTGGGATGTGAACAAAAGTTGCCTGGCCTTTGTGTCACTTCAGTACAATATGAGAGTTTTACAAGAGCAGCTAACCTGTCAAAAGCTCTGTCTCAACATTTATTACAGAATTGGACTTTTGAGTTTGAACAGACACTCCGTGAGTTGAGAGTGGCGATCCTGCAAGTGAATTCGACGCGTCTGGATCTTTCTCTGATGGAAGGCCTCTCCTCCTGGATTTCATCTGCATTTTCTTATTTTAAGGAATGGGTGGGGGTGGGATCATTTAGCCTAGTTCTCTGCTGTGGAATAGTGTTGATGCTTTGGATGGTGTGTAAGCTCAGAGCCCAAACAAAAAGAGACAAAGTGGTGGTGGCACACGCACTTGCTGCCTTAGAACACGGAGCCTCCCCTGACATTTGGTTAACCATGTTAAAGCAATAGGTCGCTGGCCTCCCGGCTCTTGCCCCCCACGAGGCTAGTCTCATTGCACGGGATAGAGTGGGTAGGCTTCAGCAGCCCAAGGAGTTGCAGGGCTAAGCACTGCACAGGAGAGGTCTGCGGTATAACGACTTTCTCCTGGGAGATAAGTCATCTTGCATGAAGGTTCTATGTCATGATCTCCTTCCCCCAGAAAAACGACATCGGGACTGGTCAGGGCTCCCTCTGGGGATAAGACCCTGGAGAGGAGCTTTGTACATGTTCCAAATTTGCACATGGGGATTTGACCTCTATCTCCACTCCAAAGTTGTGGGTGTCCTATGGCTTCCAAAATAAATGAATAGGGGGAGATGTGAGGAGCCACCCTCGCTATCGCTATAGCCATTAGAAGATGGTGCTGACATCCGCTGTCAGTTGGAGTTCACCGTTTAAGCTGTGCCTCTCCCGTGGCGTCATCTGGGGTGATGAGCAAACCACCAATCCCGGCTCTACACGTCTCACTCGGAGCTCCTAGGCTTATATAAGGGGCTGGGTTTCTTAGCTTGGGGTCTCCCTCTCAGAAGCTGATCATCTATCTCTCAAGATGCATTAAAGCTTTACTGCAGAAGGATCCGAGTGTCCTGTGTCGTTCTTGCTGGCGAGACTGTGGCGCGGGACATATATTGAGTGTTATATAATTCTGCTGCATCCGTTGAAATGAGGCTATCCTTTTTATCCCTCATTCTGTTTAGGTGGCATGCCACACTGACTTATTTGCATATGTTAGACTATCTGGCATTCACAGAGATAGATGCCACTTGATTTTGGTGAGTGAGCCCTTTAATGTGTTAGTGCTTTCAGTTTTCAGCTTCATTTTGTGAAGGTATTTACATCTATGTTCATCAGGAATATTGGTCTATAATTTTCTTTTCCCAATGTATTCTTACATAGGTTTGGTATCAAAGTAACACAGACCTTGGAAAATAAACTTCCTTCCCCTTTAATTTTTCAGAAAAGTTTGAGAATAAACAGCGTCTGGTAGGGCTCACAAAGCAAGCCAGATAGCAGGGTTTTCTGCAGGGTCCATGGCCCCAGTCCCTGAACACTGACTGAGAGCAGTACTGACAGTTTACCCAGGCAGTTGTGTAGTACTTTTCTCTGCCAAGGCTCTGTAACATCCTTTTCTAGAGGGTGGGCCCTGAGAGCCAACCTGATCCCCTGGCGTTAAGTCCTTTCTCATTGAATTAATGGGTCCACTCTCTCTCCTCCATCTCACCTTGTAAGACCTCTCTCCTCACAGGCATGGACCTCTGTCCACACAAAGAGGAAGGACATTGAAGTCATGAAAGGGAACAAGAGGGGGTGAAGGATCCATGCAGAGAGGTAGAAAATCAATTACAATGCACAGTCATGAATTGGGGAGAGTTGCTAATGGGAGTTGGAAGTGGGTAATCAAGCTACTAAGATAGGGAGATTTGGAGACAGAACATCAGTTGTGAGTCCATCATGGAGCATCAGATGTGAGTCCATCACTGATGCTTGCTGACTGGGTAACCTGGGACAATCACTCATCTTCTATAGTCCCCAGGCTCAAAGCTTGCCCTCTAACAGTTTCTGAAAATTAAATTAATGTAGGCTAATCAATGGTAATGATGTCACTTGGACTCCTGGCTCTTACAAATATTTTGTACACATGCAAAATGCCTTAGGTACCAAATTAGTTATTCTTCCCAGGGCCAAAAAAAAAAAAGATTTACTCTGGAAGAGAATATAGTAAAGAAACTTGCTTTGCCTTTTTCATTCATAGCAACACATGTTCCTTATCTGGGGAAAAGAGTTTGACAGATCATGACGTATAGTTGCTGTCAGGACTGAAAAACAACCTTGCAGTAAATCAGTTTTTAATTTGTATTTTTGAAAAATTGGGACTCTGCTTTAAAATTCTGCAATTATTCACCAGTGAAGATGATTTTTTGGGAGCACAGGGCCCTCCCCAGAGACAAAAAGTCCCCAGCATAGATCAGGGAGGCCCTTCGTTCTTGCTGAAGATGGGGGCTATGGAGCTTCATCCTGCAGCCAGCTGTCTTGGAAGGCTTCTCTCCACTGGAGATATTTCTATGACATTAAAAGGACCCCAAAGGTGGCACCTTGAAGTAGACTGTGCTGAATATTCCCAGATAGCTCCCACCATCTTCTCTGTTAAGTTCACATGCCTCGATAACGAGAGTGGAAATGCAATGGGAAACAAAAAGCATTTGCTGGAAACGAAAAGCATTTGCTGTGTGAGGGCATTGATCAACGTTATTAGGCTTTGGGTTTTGCAAAGTTGATGCTAGTGTTAGGAACAAGAAAAGATGAGAGGATGGGCTCTTGGGATAGGTGTTTGGCAATCTGGGGGACACAAATGCAAAGGGGGGAAATACAGAGAGACCTGCCTAGGAAATGTAGGCCACCAATGGAGAAGATGCTCCAGAGCCAGGGAGACTTCTCAGAAGACAAGCAAAGTGTCCTGTGTGTTCTCACTTGTCTCTCATGAGCACTGTTGGTTTTATGAGGTTATCAAAAAGTATCAGTCAAACATCTGGGAGGGCTGCCAGGGGACTCAGCCACCAAGAGTACTAATAAGTCACCACTTATTGAGCATTTTCTTTTACATGTTTGATGCTAGTATGAGTGTGTTAAATTAAAGTTATATTTATTGTATTATTATAAAGTATATTATAAAAGAAAGTATTATGGTAACTATATCACAGAACGGTGAGTCTAGATTACCTGCTGAAATTTGCATAGCTCAAGTATGCAGGAAGATGATTTGAGCCCAGACATATATTACTGCTACAAGAATATTGTCCCTATGTTGTTATCAGGATCGCATCCCCAACAGATGGAAGATGTAGGATTATTTGTTCCTTTCTTTTATGTTATCTTTAGAAAGTTAATACAAAAATATGTGTAGAAATTTTCCTACACAAAATGTTATTTAATAATCAAATTGTTTTGAATAAAACAAAAGCCTGGAGGAGGTGAATGGCTTTGCTTGCAAGTAATTTAAATGATATACTGCTTTCTACACAGCATTGTTTTTAATGAACTATTATGAGATGCTATGCAAATTAAAACATATCAGCTTTCTGTAAGCAAGGGGTACTTAAACTATTTAATTAATGATTTATGACTGTTCAGTTGATCAAAGAATGTAATTTAGCCTATTCACTGAACTATACCTATTTGGAAAATTAAAAAATCATTTGGTTTGCATTTTAAATGCAAAATGTGGGTGTCTATTATATGCCCACAATTGCTTGCTGTACACTGACTGCTCCAAATGAGGGAACAACACATAAGACACCGCTATCGCACTGTGGAGGACATTTGTCCTGGGACCCCATGAAGAAAAGCAAGTAATTTTCTAAAAACAAAACTGCCGAGATGTAGCCATCTTCCTATTGTTTCATATTTTCTGGTCTTCATTTGCAAATATCCCACGCAACATACCCCATTCTGACAGAAATCCATTCTAGAATTCATGCAGTCTGTCAGACCATCACACAGAATCCTTGAAAATTCCCTGTTTGACATCAACAAAATACTATGTCCATGGATATGAGATGCTGGAATTTAACCAGGAAAAACAACCTAGAAAGAAAGCTGGACCCTGTCCCACCTCCACGGGCATATTTATAAACCCAGGGGCTATGTAGCCAGTGTGCCTGTCTTAGTTAGGGTTTCTATTGCTGCAATGAAACATCATGACCAAAAGCAACTTGAAGAAGAAAGGATTTATTTCACTTCCACTTCCTCATCACTTTTCATCACTGAAGGAAGTGAGGACAAGAACTCAAATAAGGCAGGAACTTGGAGATAGGTGCTGATACAGAGGTCATGGATGCGTGCTACTTACTGGCTTATTCCCCATGACTTGTTCAGCCTGCTTTCTTGCAACATTCAGGACCACCAGCCCTATGGTGGCACCAACCACAGTGTACTGGTCCCTCCCCTATCAATCGCTAATTATTAAAATGCCCAGACGGCTTGCCTACAGCCCAGTCTTAGAAGGCATTTTTATTAATTGACTTTCCCTCCTCTCTGATGACTTTGGCTTGTGTCAAGTTGATATAAAACTATCCAGAACAGTGACTTAAGCACGGATGTTGTCTTAAGCTCTACTCACAACACCCAAACATGGCAGGCAAGACAACTACCAGCATCCTAGCAAGTTTCCTTTACCCCTCCTAACCTATGACCCAGTCATCCCAAGTTCTGCCGTTGTGATAAACCGTTTTCTCGATGGGAGACTTGTCACTATGTCTACATGGAACATGCTCTCTTCCCCTCTCCTCCATTACTTAGCTTGAGCAATATTTTATCCTTCAACTCTTATCTCAAATACGCTATACTTGAATACCCTTTTCCCAGTGGTAGGGCTGGTGACATTGTATACCTATACTTTAGTATCCTCTTGTCCTATAACTACTTCATCTGAATTGGAACGTTTCATCCTGGCTGGAGAAGAGAAACCCATGTAACCTACCAGGCTCAGCAAACTAAGAAAACTGAAAGATTCACAAGACCCTTTCTTAAAGTTATAAAATCAGTAATAGTATCGTTGCAGTAGCTGAGCTGCCTGCAAGTTGTCCAGAGATAGCTTCCCGATCTGACACACAAGCTAGGGTGGCTTTTCTGGTGTGATGCCTATGAGTTACCCATCTTCCCGTAAGTAATCCTAGTAAACACTACACATGTTGGGTCACCACAGCAATTGTCTTTTTATGTTAACTGCTACAACTTAGAGTTGCCTGAGAAGAGAGATCATTTGAGGAAGTATCTAGATCAGACTGTCCTGTGAGCATATCTGTGGGGGATTGTTTTGATTGTTACATAGGAGAACCCAGCCCATTGTAAACAGCACTGTTCTCTAGACAAAGCTCTGGAGTTCTATAAGGATCAAACTAGATGAAAGCAGGAAGACACACTTAATGTTCACAATTGTTTTTCTCTGTTCTTCCTGTGGGTGGGATACCACTCACTGATTATCTTCTAGGACAATGGACTACCACATAGTAAAAGAAATGAAAATGAACTGTTCACCAAGCTCAACTAAGGCAGATTCATTTATTCAGTCTGTGGTCCAACCCCAATCTATGGTGAATAATGTTTCCCTCGCCTCTACCCAGGAAGGTATACAACACCTTTTACGTCAGACTTTCTCACTAGACTCTACTATCCTTGCGACATAGGGAAACATGACTCCTGTCTTATTGAAGTTTCCAGTTGTTTCAGTACTTTGATTAGAATAGAAGAAAGGAATTTTGTTATTGTTGTAATTTGTTTTCAAGTCAGGATTTCATGCAGGTCAGGTTGTCCTATAATTAACTATGTTGCAGAAGATGAACTTGAACTTCTGATCCCCTTGCCTCCAGTTTCTCTGTGCTGAGATTACAAGCATGCACCGCTACACACATTTTATGCAGTGCTAGGGACTGGATCCAGAGCTTCATGCAGGCTAGCCTATCATTCTACCAACTAAGCTACCCCTCCAGCCCCAGAAATTATAGTTAAAGGAATGAATGAATGAATGACAGCCCTTATTTATGTTGTCCTCTATTTAGGATCACATGCCCTTACATGCATGTAGGAAAGAGGTATTTGGAAGTGAATAATAATGTGGCTCTGTGGCACAATGGATAGCGCATTGGACTTCTAGTGGAAGTGAATAATAAGGTATACACAAAAAGAGTGAGGCTAGCGGGGCGGTGGTGGCGCATGTCTTTAATCCCAGCACTCGGGAGGCAGAGGCAGGCGGATCTCTGAGTTCAAGGCCAGGCTGGACCAACAGCCTCCAAAACAATATAGAGAAACCCTGTCTCATAAAACCAAAACAAAAGAAAAAGAAAAAAGAGTGAGGCTAAGGAAGAAAGGTTATGCCTCTCTATTACAAGAAAAACTATCGCAGAAAAGATGTCCTCTCAGGATGACCATCTGTCTCTCCATCTTTATCTCCCTTCTTCCACCACACCTTAACCTGCTGGTACTTACTATATGCTCTCCTCCTTTCTCATCATCTTATTTTTTTCATATCCTTTATAGTCAACCTATGACCATCCTCTGTTGTCTTCCAATTCTCCCATCTTTATCTGATTAAAACATCAGATAAAGTTAGACATCAAAGCACACAAAACCTGAAGCTGTTTGTAAATAATACAGTACATTCTACACATTGACTTATGCCTCATAAATATACTAGGATAACAAGATATATTTTCCAGGTATAAACAGTGAGTGTATCTCAACACAGTATTTTATGTCAAAAGATTAGTAATAGAATTCTCTCTAGCCAAGATGAAATAACAGGGAATAGATTAATGATCTAACCCTAAACAGCCTGACAATTTTAGAACATACATGAAGCAAGCAATTGCCAAGGCACTGACCATCAGAAACAATCAAGTCTGTTGATTCTTGATAGATAGGAAACAGAGTGAGCCCTACGATCTCCTAGCTTACATACTATGACACAGTCCAGAAGCATACAAAGATGTAGCAGACTCCCTGAGTCTAGGAGATGGAGCTAAGGGCTCAAGGAGATTGAGGAGACAAGACTTAGCAGGAAAGAGTATGAAAAAACGCCTCCTAGACAAAGAAATCTAATATCTCAAGGTGTTTTGTTTTGCTTTTATGGCTTGGTCACTACGTTTATTGTCTTTGTGGAAAAATCTTTACGGAAATTTGCTTTAGTTCTCAGTATCCCATTGCTGAGCTTTCAAGAAGTCTGCCTTCTGTTGAGCTACCCAGTACTTCTTCTGAACAAGGGATATTTGGAGACAGTTCTACCTCTTCTTAGTATTTAGTCACAGCCTAATTCTCTCCCACACAAGCATGAGGTCTCCATACACTTCCTCCATGACTTAAGTTATGCTGCTATTCATATACAGAATTGTTTCTCATAAAGCATCGTCAACATCTTCCATTGATGACTCATATGACCTGAATATTGTGACCCACAATGTACTTCTGATGTGCATCTGTATTGTATGTCTTATTTTTAGAGTGATAACCTAAGAGTCACTTGGCACAGTGAGGGCTAGACAAGCCCTCATCCACAGCTCCCTTCAGGACTCCAAAATTTTATTTTCAGTTGTATTTCTAGCAAAGTCTGCATCCAAATAACAAGTAAAGGCCTCAGAAGGACCGTCAGTACTTTCCACACTGTGTTCCTCTCCAGTAACCTCCACTTGGCCTCCATAGACCTTGTCCATGCCAAACCTGTTAAGAAGCCTGCAGGCCAGCAGCAGGCATATAAAACAGCCTATATCATCACTTATTAAACAGTTTTCCCACCATATTTTGGTAGTTTGTGTGCATATGCTATGTAGAGCACCACGTTCTTGTATATATGGCCAAAAAACCTTGGTAGATAATACCTCTGTTAGTTTTACACACTATCTTCCTGTGTTTGGATATGTAGTATTGTTTTTTTACCAGATTACCAAGCTCTTCTGAACATAGTAATCCATTAACTCTCTAGTCACCTTCTAGGTTTCACTTGGTATCTCTTAAAGTAGGCCTTTTCCTTGATAACCTTTACTCTCAGATCCTGCAGAATAGAGACCCACCCCCCAACAAGCTCTACACAAATCCACAGTTTCAGTAGTACCATAGAGTGCAGGCTAAAAATCTCCAGTATTCAACTGAGGAAGACTCATTTCATACATGAGAAAGCTTTCAGAAAAGGGATCACAGGAAAGAATGAAAAAGAACAGTATCTAATACAGAGGATCAAGAATACTTCCTGTCCTGCCAATGAAACTGGGCAGCCTCTTACTCTCATGGAACTGAGGGAATCCTTACAAAGAGCTTGACAGTACACAGGAACGATCTGGTTCCACATAGTGAATCTTAAAGACAAAACCTGAAATGTTTTACAAATTTTATCTGTACCCCCAGAACAAAGATCAATAATGTTTTAGCTCCTAGTACCTGGAGCTGTAGGGTTGGTTCAGTGACTAAGAGCATACACTGTACTTGTATAGGACCTGAGTTTGATTCATAGAGCCCACATTGGGTGGATCACAACCCCAGGCAATGCCATATCCAAGGTGTCTAATTCCCTCTTCTAGTTTTTAGAGATACTTGTATTCATATGCAAGCACATAGTGTGTGTGTGTTTACGTGTGTGTGTGTGTGTACGTGTGTGTGTGTGTACGTGGGCATGTGCACATGTGTGCATGAGTGTATACATTTTTTAAAATCCAGTACCCAACAGGATCAAATTTATTATGTCTAGTAGTTAATCAAGAATTATAAGCACAAAAAGAAATAGCAGGATACAACTCACAATGAAGTTTTGAAAACAAAATCTAGTAAATAAATGAAAAGACATTGACGAACATGTTTTCTTTAAAACATAAGAAATAGTCAACCTTATAATGACATGCCATCAAAATCATTTTAAAAGCCTAAAGCAATGGCACATCAGTAAAGTCATATATACTAAAGAACAGTGTGAGAAACAGAACTCTACAAGGATGAAAACCTACCTGTGGGAACAATCCCACTGGGAGCCTTGCTGATCTGCTCAGTCTACAACAATAAGATGGATGGCTGATGTCCTTTGCCTTTTCTTCACCTAACTCAGTTCTGAACTGTATGTGGCCTGTGGTGATATAATACCTGTGATCTAATAAAGCCACTGGGGATCAAAATGCAAAGCTAGCCCCAACCATAGAGCCAGGCAGTGGTGGCACACACTTTTAGTTCCAGGACCCAGGAGACAGGCAGATGGATCTCTGTGAGTTCAATGCCACCCAGGGTTACACAAGAGTGAGTCAGTCTAAGAGAATAACAGAGCTCATGCCTTTAATCCCAGCACTAGGGAGGTATAAAAGGAAGAAGCAAAGGGTCTCTAGTGGGATTTAGTTTCCAGACAGGGAGAGCATTGTCTCCGGGAATTCATGAAGACAGGATTGCCATTTCAGCTTGGTAGAGGTAAGAGCTAGTGGCTTGGCTGCTTTGCTTTTCTGATCTTCAACTTTAACCCCAATATCTGTCTCTGAGTTTTTATGAATCATGCTACAGTAGCTCCTACATAAGCATTTGACCATTTAAATAGCCACTAAAAACTTGGAAGTCAAGGAATATGCAAAGAAAAAGAAATCAAAGACATGTTGAACAATTCATTCACCATATAGTCTATGTCAGCAAAAATATATACATGGAAATTCAGGCTGGTATAGTAGTAGGCAGTGAGTTTGGAGGGGCAGCTGGAGAGAGTTTTTGTGCTTGTAACGTGCCTGAAAGCCTTCGGATATCCTGGCATGAACTTTTGTTACAGTATGAATGCCTCTATGTTTCTGCTGGCATGCCTCTTATGTCACATACTGAAGTGCATGTTCTGTTTTTATCCATTGGCTTCTCCCGACTAAGACACTTTTTATTTATTTATTTATTTATTTATTTGGTTTTTATGAGACAGGGTTTCTCTGTATTGTTTTGGAGGCTATCGGTCCAGCCCAGCCTCGAACTCACAGAGATCCGCCTGCCTCTGCCCCCCCCCCCCCCGTGCTGGGATTAAAGGCGTGCGCCACCACCGCCCGGCTTTTTTTTCCCAACTAAGGCACTTTATTCTTTGTGTGACCTAAAGAACCTCCCAACATCTATGACATAATAAGCTTAACATATATACTCCTGTATTTCAAATGAATCTGTTGGTTAATTCATTAAATAACTATTTTAATCACCTACTACTATTTGTCAAACTTGAAGTGGAACAGGAAACAAATTAAATCAATTCCCAGCCCCCATAGATTTGACAATATTATATTGATTGAAAGAACATGGTAATAATTATGATATATTAAAACTATGTCTTAGAAATTAAAAAAATAGCAAGGAGAAAGAGCAAAATCAGGGCTGTTCACTGTTTTAGATAGAATGCCAGGGAAATTCCCTTTGAACAGGTAGTGTTTAAAAGGGATCTGGATGGAGGGAAGGAACAATCCATGTAGGTGGTTGGAGGACCCAATGCAAAGGTCCTGAACCATAAGCATCTTTGGCATGCTTCAATCATCAGGAATCCAATTGGCTGGTCACAAAGAACAGGGGGAATCGAGGTAGGTAAAGTGGTCAGAGAAAGTTCTTGCCTCTGAAATACAAGGGGAATCTTGAAAATACACAAGTGTTGGGTTTCCAACCCAGACTATATTTCAGTTGGTTTGGGGTGAAGCCCAGGCAAATATAACGCCAGTGGTCCCTGGGTGGCTGTCACTGAGAGATGTAGTTGAGAATAACTGTAAGCCATGTAAATTAAATGGTCCAACTTGGGTTTTTAGAAAGGCCCACTCAGGTCTCTGGGTGGTTCATGAAAACAAGCAAGGAGTATAGAATAGAAGTGAGACAGTCCAGTTAAGGATGTTATCAGGTCATTACTGCAACAACAGGAGATATAAAAGTATTTATTATATATGTGTTCATTTAAAATATTTTAAGCTCCATTTTAAAGAAGAGTTAAACTTTAGATAGCTCTGGTCATTTTAACAAAAGGTTTTCTTATATTTCTGCTAAAGCAATGTGTTCTATAGAATGCCTATGTTTTCCTGGTGGCTGATGTTTCCACTCTGGAATAACTTGATATACATATTTGAAAATATTCTTCTCTCTGCAAAATATCTTAAAATAGCTTTCCTTTCCTGAACTCCAAATTGGTAACAGATTACAAATGCTTTAACTTTGCTGGATTCTTTTTTAAAGAGTTCTATTACCAATTTTTTTTAAAAAAGCGTTTAACACACTTTCTTTATTCAAGCAAAAGTTACCTAGCGCTTGGAAATGAAATACTTTAGAAGCATCTTTAGAATAATAAAATATAAAGACTAATTTCAAGTGTAAAACATCTTGCAAATACACAGTCTCAAGACAACTAGCTCTAATTATCACATTTCATATTCTGGGATGGTGCCAAGCAACCCTGCTTAGTCAAACAAGAAATGTTACAATGTCACAACTAATTTATTGGACTAAGTTATTTCAGAATATAGATAGCTGTAGTCTAGGACTTTTAGTTTAATGGTGCAATATGGGGGTGAGGAACTAAATGTCACAATGATGACAGTAATGAACGTTTCCTTACAGAGAACAAAAGTTGATCTAATGAAAAAATATTGCATGCATGTAAAAAAATAAAGTGTGCTTGGAAAGACTGATTCAGTTGTGAAAAAAACTAGGGCTACCAATAAAACTTTAAGAAAAGAAAGTGCCAAACAGGGGCACATAAGTTTCTCTGAGCTCCTAGAACAAGATCAGAAATACAGTTTCCCTTTTATGACTGTAGCTTTTGTCTTGCCAGCAAAATTTAAAGTAAGAGGAAAAAGTTTCAAAGTAGCAAATCAAATCCCAGTAATATAGATGTATCCACACTATAGCAATATGTTGCTGGTTTTTGTTTAATATTTAAGACAAGAATTCATCTAGCTTAACAAACTCACTATATTTTTCTATTAAATTATTTGGCTTTGAGTTGCTTAAAACAATTTTGAAGAATCTCTCAGAAAATTTTATCAGTAGTAAGAACAACTGTTAATGTGAAAAAGTATTGTTTATAAAAGTTTACTGATACACAGTGGCAAGCTCAATGTGTTTTGTGAAAATTTAACAAGTCACTAAAGCTTTTACACAGTAAATCTACTTCAAACACATGTCTTACTTATTTTTCTATTACTTCACAGGACACCATACCCAAGGCAATTTAGGAAAATTTGAGGCTTACAGTTTCAATGGGTTGGAGTCCATGATGGCCGAGTGAAGGCTTGGAGGCAGGAACAACTGAGGGCTCAGACGTTAATCCACAATCAAGAGGTGGAGAAGGGCACTAGGAATGGTGCAAGTTTGAAACCTCAAAGCTCACCCCCAGTGACATACCTTCTCAGTGTGGCCACACCTTTAATATTTCCCAAGCAGCACTACCAACTGGTCATTAAGTGTTTAAATATATGAACCTATGGAGAACATTTCTCGTTCAAATCACACACTTATTATAGTCATGGAGTTAAGTAATTTTTTATTTCTCAACAAAATATTAGCATTCCATGGGTTCATCAACATCTATAAAGCATGTAACATGTACCAGGGGATTACTCAGTACAAAGCACCTGAAATAAAAGCTGTGATCTTAGAATAAATTTCCATATAAAGGAAGAAGCAGAGTGGAGTGCAGTTATGTGGGGATGACATTCTGGTGACGTTTGAATGAGAAATGACCCCAGAGGCTCACAAAAGACCATGCACATGAAAACTGAGATGAAAAGTCTGCGTAAAAAACTGTCAGGGGCTGGAGAAGTAGTTCAGATGACAGAGGGCTTGCCTGGTATGCACAAAGTGAGTGGAGTGTTCAGTCTCCAGCACTGTCTAAAACTGAGACTGATAGCCAAGTCCGTAAGCTCATCAGTCTGGAGGTAGAGGCACGAGGATCAGAGCCTCCATGCCGTTCCTCCTCTGCTCACGGTAAGGAGCCAGCCTGCACCACATGGATCTTTTCTCAAAAAGAAAAGAAAATTGTCAGAAATCAAGCATAGGACACCATTGTGGAGATAAGCCCTGTGAAATATACAGACATGGTCAAGGCTAGCATGTTTGTTGAGATACCTTACTCTTTGAGCCTAAAATATACTGCAGGAAACATGGGGTATGGAATAAGAAAGACAGGCCATGGATCTTCATATTTCCTTCTATGTACCCATGTAACCATTTAGTCACTGGCCTCCAAGTGAGGTTCCACAAGAGTTCATAATATAATCATTAAGGGTTCTGAAAAAAACACTAGGACTTTTCTCTTTTTTTAGCCCCATATTATGGAAAATTATAAAGGTACAGAGAGAACTGTATGCTCATCACTTCGATTGTACAATTAACTTGCCTTTTTACCTATTTGCGTATAAGTGGAAGAGATGCATAAAATGCCTTCTTAGAGTCAAACTCCACTGAGCAGGTCAGCCTTCTCCCTGGAATATGGCAACATTTTCCTCTTTCTTCACATTTCTAAATTCGGGCTCATGACCTTGGATGTTGTAAGTAGTGCATTATACAGCACCTATGTCTTGTTATATTCCCCAAGGAATATTTATTGCTTCTTTAACTTAGCTTGATTTGAATCTCAGACTTTAAATAGCAGTTAGTCATCTTACCCTTCACTGAGCTGTTTGAAGTCAACTCTGCACACACATGCTATTATCCTAAAGCTCGGAAGCTTCTTCTTTTTTGGCATTCTTTCCTCTACTCCTCACTGAAAGTACAAATCAACTAAACTCTATGTTTCTGACTAAAAAGTAGGAAGTTAAGGCACTCCACCAGTTCTGTTCCCATTTTCCAATTCTAACAGCTTTTCTACGAGCTTTTCCTCTTCTCCCATTCTAAAGAGAGTTGTTCTTACAACTTTCGCAAAGTTTATAGATATTGTTTTGGGGATGATTGGTCTAACAGGCTACTTGGGCATAGGTAGAAATAAAACACGAATTTCTAATTTAATTATTATTTCTCTAATATACAAAAGGAAACCAATGTTCATTAATACTAAGCAACAGGGTTAGCACATACACCACACTGGCATCGTGTAAGAGGTATTTATCTCTGCTGTGTGGCATGTGAGGTGTTCTCTGGACAAGGGTGTGGAAGGAGGAAGAAGGTCCTAGCTATTGTTGATGACGTCACCTTCATTCACTTCCAGTGTGTTAGCATAAACCCCAAGTCATGCTTTTTTTATTATTTTAGATTTCATACTTTACACTACTTTGTCTTTGTGCCCAATCCCATCTTCACAAAATGCACCCAGGATGTTTCTTGCAAGGCAGTAACACTTTATAGGACACAGCCCTAGGCACAAAAATCAAGCATGAAAAAAAGGCAAATCAATCAATTGTCTAACTATCAACCATACTATAAATGTAAAACTAAGAATGGCCTTGCCATATCTGTCAAAAATGGAGAATCTCCAGAATTTAAATTATGGATTATTGCTATATAAAAAGAATGTGTATCTACTATTATTAGTGGTAATCATTATTCCAAAGGAATCACATGCATGAGTGTATTAGGCTTAAATCATTTGATAAGGATTTGTTGAGCCCCTATCATGTGCTCTGAACTCCTCTAATCACATAAATAGGGAACAGCATAGCCAGATCCCTGCTTTAGAGAGTCTAGATTCTGACAGAGAGAAACACGCACATAACAGGAAATGAAAATAAAACGTTACAGAAATCTAGCAAATTGCAGCAGCACACAGCACAATGCTATTCTTGTAAGCAGTGCAATCAACAAGTTTCCAGAATGTGAATGAAGTGTGCTAAAGGTTGTAGCAATTCTAAACAAAATAAAATATCAAAATAGTGTTCACAGCCAGCTTAGTACAAACTCAGTCCCAGGACAGCTAGTGCTACAAATGAGATCCTGTCTCAAATAAAATAATAATGTTTTCTTTCTCTTCCTCTCATTTACTTCTTTTTCTATGATTTTTATATATTGTAATGGCAAAGCAAGTGTTTTCAAATAAATGAGTTAAATGAACTTATAGCTCTTATTATATGCTAATATCAGCATGATTATTATACACATATATCTCTGATATAAACATGTATATCTTTAACAGAGCAACACTTGAAACCTTTTACTTAAAGGGGGATTAAAAAAATTTCCCTAAGCAATGAAGATGCATTTGTAGATTTTCTGGCTAAAATAGTTAACATAATTTGTTACTTTTTAAATTTTATTCTGCCAAGAATGGACTATCAAGACCAAGAGCCAAGGAAAAGATAACAGAATCTCAACTAGGAATGCACGCATGGTAAGAAAACACTTTTAGCTGGGCGGGGTGGCTCACGCCTTTAATCCCAGCACTCCGGAGGCAGAGGCAGGCAGATCTCTGTGAGTGCAAGGCCGGGCTGAACCGACAGCCTCTAAAACAATACAGAGAAACCCTGTCTCATAAAACCAAAAAGAAGGAAAGAAAGAAAGAAAGAAAGAGAGAGGGAGAGAGAGAGAGAGAGAGAGAGAGAGAGAGAGAAAGAAAGAAAAAAAGAAAGAAAATACTTTTAAACTGGACTGCAAAAGCTTGAGTGACAGAACTGACAGAAACAAGGGTTGTCAGAACAGAGGAGTCAGAACTGGGCAGCCCAGGATGACCACAGGTTTCAGAGATATGGACTGCAGCCATTTCACAAGGGAAATAGATTTCTTGGGAAGCTTGATAATCCAATTTGGAATTTTTCCAAATGTAACCCTCCTACACACATCCAACAAGAAACCTGTGCCATGGGTGTGGAGTTTAGGAAACTAGGAACAAAAATCTCCACCAAGAAGAAAACCATTACAGGTAGGGAGTGATAGGGGGAGACACCTGGCATTGACCTGGGCTGCCACCAGACTTCCTTCAGGATCTCCTCACGTACAGAAAAACCTAGAGAGTTTTGTCACCGTTAGTAACAGAAGCGAATTTTGATGGAGTCCCCAGGAAAAAGGGAGAGAGATTAAGTTTAACAATGAGATAAGTACCACATACTAGAAAAAAGTATTCATTTATGTATAATATACGTGCAGACATAAATGTTCCTGAACACTGTAAGCTAACATATCCATCCAGATGAGACCAAACAAATTAAGAAAATGAAAGTAGTGATGAAGGTGCAGTATAATTTAAAGACAGAGCACTTTGGAACAGTACAATTAGAAGCAAAGAATAGGGAACCATCTGGCAGAACACAGGGTACTACCAAGCAGGTGAGAAAGGACACGGAAATTACAGCAGGAACACTGGGTACAAATCCGGCCCCCGACTCAGAGGTAAGGTAAGAGCTAGAATGTCCAGCTGATGAAAGCTCTGTGGCCGTACCTGGCTTGTCCTCAGGCATAGCACACTGTGTCCTCCTCGCTATCCTCCCCCTGAGTTTCCCTCCTGTCTCACACACTCGCCCTGACAGCCTCTCAGCCTTCCCTGTGCATGGCGCGTCCAGTCTTGTTGCTTTTCCCTACAGCACCCGAGGGAGCTGCTCTCTCCATAAAGAATGAAAAAGCTTCACCATGGCAGCCTTGTTGTCTTGTTGGACACCCCCTGTCCCACCCCAAGTGATTCAGACATTGACAGATGACGTCTGGTAATTGGTGACAGTTTCTCGTAGTAGACAGTCTTAGGGTAAATGAGTGAGACCTGAAGGGTCTCATCATAAGCATAGCAGTTGACGCGGCTTTAAAATGTGGGGGTGAGAAAAACCCTTTCAGAAATGTTAAGCTGACCATTAATAAATGAGAAGCAATAGCTGAAGACAAATGCAGTATGCGGCAGAACACTCCATGTTTGTGCTATGGTGATGGTGACAAGGCAGGGTTAGGTAATTCCATCAAGAAGCATTCTCTCCCACAGATGGGCAGATGACATCATTACTAAAATACAGTAAGCAAATAGAGAGAGAGAGAGAGAGAGAGAGAGAGAGAGAGAGAGAGAGAGAGAGAGAGAGAGAGGAGGCTAGAAGTCACAGTAGAAGTATTTAGCCAGTAAGGAATGATACCCTCATGCCTTTTACATAAGAAAACATCTTTGATTTTATAAATCAGATTATAGAAGTCCTAACTCTCATTTCTGCTATGTTTTGAAGTACTGTTTCCTTGGTGTTATGAAACTCACTTGCCACTTGGGAAGCAAGGGTGACTTAGCAAGTCTGTAAATCGGAGCTTAATATTGAAACCAAGAACTCTAAAGCCATGGGGATTTTATCTTTAAGATGACTGCATTCTCTCCTAAACCAGCCCCCCGCCACTGTATGGAAGAGAGCCTGACCTCAAAGAGAAATGTTGGTGATGAAGACTTCCACCTCACTTAGGAAGTCTAAGAAAAAGTTCATGTCACAGCACCCAACACAGGTAAAGTAAGACTATTTCAGCCACAGAAGCCAAATAGGATGTCCCAGACACTATTCAAGCTAGCTCCTAGGGTGCATGATGCAAAGATTGATAGCTATAAATGCAAAAATAAGTAGCTATGAATGTGATATAAAAATTCAAAGTACTAGAGGGCTCTGCTAGCTGGGGTGAGGGGGAGCCATCGGGCTGATTTAAGAGAGATCATTGAATTCCTACATAAACAAATATTGGAGGCTGCCAGAACCAGCAGACTGTTTCTATAGTAATATCTTAATAGCTTGAAGACCTCCTGGGGAACTTATTTTTCTCTCTGCTCTCTCTAGTGGTATGTGAAACCAATCACACCCAAAATGAAATACTGAGAATAGCTAGCATCCTGAAGACAGAGAGAAGAGATGGGCTATCTCATTATGCCTGCTCCTAAGAAAGAACTAGAAAAGCAGGCCCCGCTTTTTTTTTTCCTTTAGTTTGATTTGTTGTGGGTTTTGTTTGTTTGTTTATTTGGGTTGGTTTGATTTTTTTCCCCAGCAACTTTTGCCTGCTGGCTAAGGCCAAAGATGGGAAGAAAGAAAAGCATTTAAAAATCTCCTTTCTTCCCATGTCCGTTACTACTGAATGAGGAAAGAGGAAAGCATTCTCAAGCAAGGCAGGGAACAGAGAACTATAATGAACCAAAGGAGGCTCTTCCTTGCCTGGCATCTAGGTTAGAGCACAAGAAATCTGCTTGGGTCTACTTGTTCTCACTGAAAGATTAAAAAACTATAGTAAGGAAATAGCTTACCAATCCATCAGCACAAATCTCGTTGGTAGACCATTTTCCCACAGCATAGATTGTCTCATTTTTATTGGATCCTTTACTTTAATTAAATCAGAACACTGATTAATTAGAAAAGTATAAACTGTGTGTGCTGAAGACAATTATACTGTGACATTGCAGGTGCTACTGGTGGAGAACAGATATGGCATCTGTCTAGAAGAGGACTGTTGACTTTGTGTCTAAATTTAATTAAAGCCAGTTCCGGCTTCCAAGTGCCTCGAGACACATAGGTTTCCAGAACAGACTTATTGGTTTGAAATCAACTCAAGAGGACTCCAAAGAGAAGGCTGAGTTGAGGCTAAAGGCTGGACACTGTCTTCCCTTAAATTAGAATTAGGAAGTGCTCCTGATTAACCATATAAAGATGAATTAGAAGGACTCGAGTACAGACTTCTAACAGCAAGGCTAAGCAGGAATGGGTGAGTCTCTGAAAAGATGATTCGGCCAGCACCAGGTATAAGTGCATCTGATAACAGAACCACAAGCAGCAAGCAGTACATAAGCAATGTAAAAGACTTCTTGGGAAGGAGATGTTCAGCAGGAGAGAAGGGGTGAGAGGGTAATTGGACAAAAAATGACTAACATTCATTATGTACATGTATGAAAGTATCTAATGATAAAATCATTCAAAGGAAACTAAAGAAATGTAGAATATTGATCACTTTGTGTTCTAATAAGGATATCTTCATCAGTAACAGAAAAGAAACAGGAGGTAGAAAGGAAGAGATTCCTCCAGACAACACACCCTGTAGTGTTTTGGCTTATGAATATCCGTTAATATATCTACCTCACAGAGCCAGCTAGCAATGTCATCCCCCAGTATGTAGAAAGTGCTTGGAAATTGTTAAGTCACTCAGGAAATTCAGGTTTGTACAGGATGATAAATAGCTCTTTCCCCAGCATGCAGAGCATGGGCACCACTACATTCATTGTCAAAGCATAGAAAAAACAACCCCCACAATAACCTTTGAATCAAGTACAGCTTAGAAATACAGACACAAGGATGGACTTGCAGGACACGACCTATGAGGACACAGTGTAGTCTGCCACTGAGTTAGAAAACCCAGCTAGTTCATCCCTGCCCTTAAGCTGTGAAACACAAAAAAGCAAACACAAGGGATTTGACAAAACCCCTAAATGAAACCTTAGCTCCTTCCTTTTGGGAATCACAACACAGCAGACCATCGACTGTTTCATCCTTAACTCGGGCAGCATTCAAAACACAACCAGGAAGGTTTTCATCCCACTATCCTTTGCTCAAATACAGATTTCCATAAAATCAATTAATCTTTGGGGTGCAAGGGTCCTTGGGGTCATGAAACCCAACCTCCCACCCAATACTCCCACAACCAGAAGATTATCTAGTCTGTGCGCCCTGCTGAGGCCCTCACTTCTGTGGAGGGCAGCTCTTTCCACTGCTGAATAGCCACAGTTATTAGAGTTGCTAATATTGGGCTGAAATCTGCCCCCTGGTAATTGCCACCCACTGGTCCTAGCTTTGTCCTCTGAAGCGTTTCAGAGTCTCACCCTCACTGTCACCATGACAACTCTTCAAATATTTGAAGGCAAAGAAAACTTCTCCATGCAGGCTGTGCACCCTCGGCTTCCGTGCCTCTTCGTTTAGGAGAGGCCCTTTACTCTCTCAAGGCCCCATCCTCTCATTGTATCAGCGACCAATGTCAGTGTTAAGATCTCCTTATTAGAACACAAGACAGTATTGTAATCAGTGTCCAATGCAAAAGCTCCCGTTCCTTCTGAGGGAATGTACAGTTGTCTACAAGAGAACAGAGTGTTACTCAACCCCCTGTGTAAAATGCAGCGCTTGCTACCAAAAGCAGAAGCAATTGTGTTCAGCTCTGCCATCCTAAGTGGAGGTTTTCAAGGGAAACATTGTGTTACCAGGTTGACTTCAGTCTCAATAAATGACTTCAGGGACTCACAGTATAAAGGACTGAGCATTAAGCTTTATGGGATATTCAGGATGTTTAGATCTGATCAGGTAAGGGCACAAATAGAGTATACAAAATAATTACAGGAAGAAATGAGATAAACTATCCAGTGTGGAGCAGAGAGACCAGTTTCTGAATGTGTGGTCTTATGGGCAGCACAGGGGTGGGAAGAGAGGAGAATTTGAAGGATGGGTTAGACTTCGATGAGCAGAGAAGTACATGGCAGGAAAGGGAGACTTAAAACAACTAAAGAAACTGAAGGAAGAAGGCTGTGATCTCGCCAGGAAAATAACAGCTCCGTGGGGCTGAAATGCACAAGACAAGAAGGGAAGGAATGTGACATAAAAGTTCAAAAGCCATCTGAAGGAGTTAGATATTTTTAAACACAGCATTGCCAATTATGTTACCTACATAAAACTGACAGATCACCATCATTGGTAATGACTTTTTCACTCAGTCTGGAATTTTCTAAGAATTTTTTCCCATCTTCTTAACATATTCAAATTGAATTTGACCACACAAACACTAGAGAAATCACACACGTGGATATTTTGGTAAACAGCAGACAACAAAACTGTTTGGTTTGGTTTTTTTTTCCTTTAGTGCTATGCACATGCTAGACAGTGTTTCTTCTAGAAGGAACTGAGTGAGACACAGGTCTTGGCATACTTGCTCAAAGTATGCAGGTAGCAGATAAGAGTTAAGATTTGAAGTCAGAGACATAGAATTCACTAGTTTTACCACTCTACTTCCTCGCCATAAATATGTGACTCTTTTCCAAACAATCTGTTTATAATTTCACTAATTCCAGGGTTTTGTTTTACGGTCGTTTTTAGCCCACAGGATGAGCTAAAGCAACTTTTTTGGCTCTGTGTCTACTCCTTCATCTTCCGGAACTCTTAACTCTGAACTGGATACTGATTAAGGGGCTCATTTAACATGTTGAAGCCCAGGAACCATGAGTCATCTCAGCAAGCAAACCATACTCCACGGTTAAGCAAAGGAAAACTTGCCTGTGGTAAAAATATATCTATAGATCATCCTCAGTTCCCTTCATACCTCCTCTGGAGCAGTTTCCATAATTAAAAGTCAACTAATCCCGCTGCCAGCCCCGCCCTCTAAACAGCTCCAGACAGATCAAAATGGAACCCGCTGTTAAAAATCCCAAAACAGAAAATTCCACTGCACCCCCAAGGTAACCAATATCCCTGCTGACCATTTAGAGATCCGCTTATTCAGAGGTTCTTGTAAGTTTATTTACCGGCTTCCAATTAATGCACTTTGAGGGCTCTCGGGTCCTCGTGAAAACCTGCTTTGTTCCTCAGGGTTGCTGGCTCTGTTTCAGATACTAGATCATTTAATCAGGTCATGATTTGCTTTCTGCTTAACATTCCTTGGCTACAGAGACCTGCTGAAGTTAGCGGGCAGGAGAGGAGGCTGAGTGGAAGACCTTCCTGTAGGGGGCACTGTTCTTGGAGTGGGCAAAAGAGTGGGGCTGCCCGCAGCCTCCAAGCACTGAACTCTGAAGCCCTCTCCAGGCACATCCTACAGCTCTACTTCATGCAAGCTTGTGTGGGAAATGGGCTAGTCTACACCAAAGAAGAGAGCCCCCAAACCTGAGTTTTCAATCCACCCCTGTCAGAAACCAGCTGTTCCTTTGTAGAACAAAGTATAGAAAGCATGTGTCCTCATGGTAGACGGAGAGAGCAGAACATTAACAATCCTGCAGATGAATTGGGGGGGGGGTAGTGCAGAGCACCTGCTGGGAGGAAACCCTCTTCTGTGGTCCCAGGGTAGCAATACACAGTGGACCATGGGGTATCACTGCAGTAGAAGAGGATTGTAAGGTTTGGCATTGTGAATGGAATATTCTGCCTTGATATATTTCTAGGCCTAGAGCCCTTTAGCATCCTCTCCGTGTTGATGAGATGTAGAGGAGCAAAGGATAATGGATAGACTCCTTATGCGGCGATGCTATTGAAGCGCGATTCCTGGTTTTCTCATTCCTCTGGCATCTATTAAAAATTACATAGAGTTCCATGTGCAAACAAAGGAATTCTCCTAAGGATTGCCCACTATGCCCTTACTGCTGCATAGGAAATTCAGTAGGGCTTTTAACTTTTGGGTTGAAGAACAACAAGCAGATGAGTGGCGAACCTTTCTCATGTACCAGATCCAAGGCCACAGCAAAGATATGTTTCTAGTTAAGCAGAGCTGTGATTGCCTATCACTTGCCGAGTACTCAACTTTGAACTGGCTGCTCTATGATAGTCTAGTCCATAGAACCACTCCCATCAGGCAGGGATATCAGCCCCGTTTTATAGACATAAAAATGGACACTGAGAGCCAGACAGGGTGGTGCACACTTTTAATTCCAGCACTTGAGGGGCAGAGGCAGGTGGATCTCTGTGAGTTCAAGGCCAGCCTGATCTACAAAATGACAGGAAAGCCAGGACTGTTACACAGGGAAAGCTTGTCTCAAAACAAAACAAACTAACTAAAAGAGTTGAAGTCACTTAACCAGGATATGGTGTTATAGAGGAAAATGAGTGGATTGAACTCCAAGGGCCTCTCCCTGTCAGGCCCCAGGTCTTTCTGAGATGCCATGGTAATAAGGGTGATCTCTCCTGTTTTTCTTATGACATACTTTTCAACAAACTACTTCTTAGCAAATCCATATTAATATCAAAGTTTCCCCAGCTATATTCCAGGAGAGGAAGAAAGGGTAGAGGGTAGCTCTTAGGAGAGAAAAGCACCCTATCTTCCAGCCTTCTTCTGGGGGAAATAAGCCTCAGTGTGTTTGGGGAGACAAGAGGCTCTTGAGACATACCATGTTTTTAAAGAAAAAAAAACACTCATGTAATTAGCTTTGTATAACTCATCAGTTCAGAACTTACTTGACCTCCAGTTCTGAAGAACTGAGAGCTCACAAAACTCTTGGTGGTGAAGACACTACCCACCCTTCAGCTCTCCCAAGGCAATCCAGATGTGGAGGTGTGTATAAGCTCCTTAGGCAGAATTCAGTCAGGGCCGTGTGCAGGCTGTGTGGATGTCAAGAAATAGAAGGACTTCCATGTACTGATGATTGAGTGAGTCATCTGGCCCTCTTGAGTTTTAATTCTTCATCTCCAGAATGGAGTAAGTAGAAAGTTGTCTTGGGGATTAATGGGGAAAATGGTATAAATGAGTTAAATGTACCTACCAGATGTCAAGTAAGACTTAATATGCTTTAGCTATGACTTTTTAAAAACTATGTTAAATTCTGAAGGTGAAACTATAAAGGACTTCTGAAAATACACAATAAACTACATAGTCCTATATAAATGTCAATTGTCACTTGTTACTCTCAGAAATTCCCTAGGCTCTGTAACATGCAGCTGTTCTGTAGCTATTTCCTCCTAATTGAAACATTCCCCCCTGGAAGGAGGGAGGACGCCCTACAGACTCAGGAAGCTTGGAAGTTACTGGACTCACAAGGCAGCCCACCAGCTGTCTGAAAGCTCTAGGCAGTTTCTCTGGACAGAGGACTCTCCAGTGGAACTGCCTGAAGGCTGCACAGGGATCTCCAGAGCAAACCTTGCCTGAGTTCTCATGCATGGCTCTGCAGCATTTTTCAGTACTTTGGGGTCACCCGTGCTCTAATAAGTACCCAAAAAGGAAAAAAAATCTCGTTGGTTCACCAAGCTAGACTTGGGTGAAATCATTTATTTGGTCACTGCTGTCAGTGCCCACACAGAGTAATAAGATGTTTTTTCATGTCTTTTTCCCAGAAAGATTGCCCAGCAACAACAGTCTACATCTTCTGTGGCAACTGAAGACTAATTATTTGGTTTGTTAAGTTTTCATTATTTGTGTGCTTCCGGTCTTCGGTGGAAAGAAGCAATTCTTCTTTTCTCATTCCAGAAATGGAAATTAGCTTTCAAGAACCTACTTCTTAGGAGTGAGACACAAGTCAATGAAAACACTCAGTTAGGAGACTGCAGTCACTGAGGTCTGGGAGACCAGAGACCCCCCTCAGCCCATCAGAGGAAAGTATGATGGAGTGGTCCACAAGGATGCATTGAATTTTTTGTTCAAGGAGTCGAATTTAAGCTAACTTGCATCATTCCAGAATTTCAAATATCATATGAAAACTCAGACATTCAAAAACATATTTGAACTGTGATGGCAATTGTGTGTCAACATGGAGTTTCTGGAAACAGCTGTAAGAACCCTTTGTCTCCTTCTACAATGCACTCTGATAAACACATTTCTTGTGCAAGTGAGAGCCTCCTGGATAGTTCCTCTCTCCAAATGTTTTGTTCATTCATCTGTGTTCTCAGAGGAAGTAGATGACATCTTTATTATAAGCCTGACAGGTTGGACAGAGCAGGGTAGAATCCAGGTACCTGAAGGAGGTGAGCATCCTTCCCAAAGAGGCCAACTGCCCAGATGCACTAAGAGCAACTATCAAAACTCACTGCAGATACTTGTGTACAGGCACGCTTACCCAGCTGCCTGTGGGCACTTGATACGTGAGCATGACCGGATCAAGACCTCACTTGGTTTGAGTGGAGGACTTGACATCAGAGACAAGACCTCCACTGTAGTCCTCCTTCCCTTCCATCTGTTTATTTTCTCCTGTTCTCCCCCCCCCCCGCTTCCCACCGATCTCACCTCCTTTCTCTACTCCCAGGACGCTTTTCCCACAATGCCCTCTGGCCCAATATTCTTTTTATCACCTCCACACAAACCCACAAATGTATTCCTTAGTAAGAGACCAGTTCTACCACAAGACTCACCTTCTTCTTGATCTCTTCACTAAGAACTGAATGATTCTCCTCAGGCAGCTTTAAACACTTAAACTGCATACAGTATTTACTTTGTGTACATATATAATTTATATATATAATATGCATATTCTCATATGTATAAATCTGTATATATAATGGAAAATTGCTTAAGCTAAGAAAAATCAATGATAGGTTAGGTAAGGAAATATCTGCCCTGATTTTCAGGGGTATTTCAGTAGTCAATCCCCATCACAATAGAAAACAAGTTCTGTCTCCATGTGACTCCAGGTTTGCCAAAATCGTGGTCGCTGATTCAGTGTTTTCATTTCATTTCTTCACAGAAATCTTTGCAGTAACTTCTATATTTAACAAGCCATCCAGCTTGTTCTTAATCTTTTATAAACACAAAATAAGGATATTTTTAGGCAAAAAAACCCACAGGAATAGTAAATAGTGCTGAGGAAGCAAAATGACTTGGAACAATATACTTGATGTATAAGGTCTTTAGAACTTGAGAAAGATACACACAAACTTCTATGATATTAAACATATTCATGTTGAGGAGTCATAGAACTTTATTGGTTTGCTTATAAACAAACACTCACAAATGAAATTCACCTTTTACGGTGGCCCATCTTATATGTTAGGTAGACCTTTCACTCAGGCTAAAACCATTTACTGTAATAGTCCCCTAAAATGAATTGCATTAATTTTAAACTCTTTTAAAAGAACTCCAAAAAATGGAGACACTATTGTGAGGTGGAGACATTATCTTTGATACTGTAGGGCTGTGGTTCTCAACCTTCCTAGTGCTTTGACCCTTTAACACAGTTCCTCATGTTATGGTGATTCCCAATCATAAAATTATTTCATTGCTACTTCATAACTGCAATTTCCCCAGTGTTATGAATTTTAATGTAAATATTTGATATACAAGATATGTGACCTCAAAGGCGTTATGATCCACAAGTTGAGAACCCCTGCTCTAGAGGACAACCTCCCCATGAGCTCTTAAAGCTGAGTATCCTGTATCCTGGCTTAGTAGCTTGTTGTGACACAGAAAATGCAAAGTCATCTGCACAGGGTTACTGGATCACTTCACCCAGAGTAATTTTTTTCCTCTAATAATATGGCTTTTGATTATCAGTCTATAACACACACCTCCCGAGAAGCTAGGAAACAAGGAGGATCATAAGAAAGACATACATGGCCCCCCAGTGAAGCAGAAAAGGAGAAGAGCCCCTGAACAAATGGGGAGTATGGGGGGAGAGGGGAAGGAGATAAGAGAAGGAGGAAGGGAGAGGAGAACATAAGGGATCAGGAAGATTGAGTGGGGAGAGGAATAGAGGAGAGCAAGAAAAGAGACACATCAATTAGAGGGAGTCACTACAGGTTTAAAGAGAAATCTGACACTAGGGAATTGTACAGAGATCCACAAGGTTAACTCCATCTAGGACCCAAGGCAGTAGTGGAGAGGCTACCTTAAATGACCGTTCCCTATAATGAGACTGATAACTGCCTTAAATGCCATACTAGAGCCTTCTTACAGTAGCTGATGGAAGCAGAAGCAGAGATTCACAGCCAAGCACTGAGTCCAACTCCTGGAATCCAGTTTCAGAGAGGGAGTGACCAACAAAGTCAAGACCATGCTAGAAATACCCACAGAAACACCTGACCTGAGCAAGTGAGAACTCATAGACTCCAGTCTGACAGCTGGGAAATCAACACAAGACCAAACCAGGCCACCTGAATGTGAGTGTCAGCTAGGAGCACTGGGCAGTCTGTAGGGCCTCTGGCAGTGGAACCAGGATGCATCCTAGTGCAAATGAACGGACTTCAGGAATCCATTTCCCATAGAGGGATACTCTTAGCCTAGACACACAGGGGAGGACCTAGGCCCTTTGCCCCAAATGACTTGACAGGTTTTAATGATCCTTCATGGAAGTCCTCACCCTCAAGACCTCTGCAAGGAATTTAAGTGCACATACAGCTCTTAATCACTGAGGCATGTCTCCAGCTCCACTCATCTGATACCCATTCTACCTGAAACTACACATGGTTAGCCTTTGAAGATAAGTATACATAGCTTCTTGCCCCTTGTTACTCATCCCAAATTTCTGGAGTCACAGTCTGGAAAAGTGTGAGGTTTTTAGCATCACATTGATACCTCCTGTAGAAGATCTCATTTCCAGAAAGTGAAGAACCACAGTTGTTTTGAAAGCATCAGCTTTCAAACATGATGACCTTGGTGTCTTAGGGTTTCTTTTGCTGTTATAAAACACCATGGCCCAAAGCAACCTGGGAAGCAAAGACTGTATTTCACCTCACTGTTTATAAGCCCATTGCTAAGGAAAGCCAGGGAAGGAACCTGGAGACAGGAACTAGAGCAGAGGTCATGGAGGAACACTACTTTGTGGGTTGCTTCTCATGCCTTTCTGGGCCTGCATTCTTTACACTTGATCTTAGCCAAAAGGCCGATTCTTATAGTACCCACAGTCACCAGCCCAGGGATGTCACTGCCCACAGTGAGGTGGACCCTTCCACATCAATGATTAGTGAAAAAAATGCCTTACAGACTGGCCCACAGGCTTATATGGTTGGGTCATTTTCTCAGTTAAGGTTCCCTTCTTCCAGATGACTCTAGCCTGGGTCAAGTTGATAACTAGCCAGTACAGACTTGGCTGTTTTGTTTTGTTTTATGGAGAGTAGTTGTTACCAAGGTGACATTAAGGTACAGCCTCTATGAAAACAGTAAAAACTGTGTATGTGCAATGGTAAAGGTGTATGGACTGAGAAGGAGGTGAGTCCTGGTCTCAAGAAGTGTCCTTTCTCTCCCACATTACACCTCTCTTACAACCCCCAAAGCCAACACACAGTTTCCAAAAATCCCCTAGGGTGGTTGGAGAACCTCTTGGTGAAGGGATCCCATGAGCCTTTCCATTTCAGGACAGGGAATCTGTTAGGAAAAGCCTGTTCTGGTCCTGTGGCTAATCCAGCCAGCTCTTTCACCATTAGATACCAACACAGACATTAACGATTGAGAAGTCAAAACCAAGCTGAGACCCACATGCCTACCTCATTCAGGTCCTTGGGATCTTTAAAACTGTCTTGTTCCAGTCAACTACTAAGGCTCAGAGTGGAATCAATGTTAGCCACACTTGTTAGCCTTCCTGACCACTGCTAGTTTTGGTGCAGAGGGCATATGTTTCTTCTGAACTGAAGAAAGGAAGAAGTCTACAAAATTCAGAAGGTCTAAATCCGTCTTGTGGTACACACCTCATTTCAGACATCTTCCCACAGACCACGCAGAGTTACACCTCATCTGATTCTAAATTGGGCAGAGTAGGCATAATGACCTTGGAATATCATAGACAAGGTCTTGCCCTGGTGTCAAATTTACTTCACTCTCCCAAGCGGAAGGAATAAAGAAAGTATTGTGCTTTGACTTGGGGGCTATATATACACCTTCGTAATTACAGATGTGAAATCATCTTCCTTTGTACGAAACTTCTGGCTAAAACCATAGTTTTAAGGCTCTAGATAATAGCTTTCTAGTAGCTATTTCTATTTCTCTCCAGAGTGACTGTCAGCGGTATCTTTGCTTGCAGAAATGTACAAAGTTAGATAAAACAATTGCATTTCTGAAAGCAAAAGGACCCTCTATCTGGTGGGAAGCAGACAAAAGGGTGTGTATACAATGCTCAGTCATCTCAAGCATTTTCCACAGCACCACATGTAGCAATGAAATCATTATAACTATTATATTGAAGCAACTACACAACACTTTGCAATTTAAGCTCTTCTGTAAAATAATATACTCATAAATTAATTTCCAGAAGAAATGTATTCTACGTATGAGTCTCTCTGTGTCTCTGTCTCTGTTTCTCTCTGTCTCTCTCTCTGTCTCTCTCTGTCTCTCTCTCTCTCTTTCTGTGTGTGTGTGTGTGTGTGTGTGTGTGTGTATGCTCATGGAGGGGTGCATGTTTGCATGTGCATATGTGTTTTAGCCAGAGGTCATCTTCAGGTGTTGTTCCTCAAGAGATACCATTTTGGGAATGTTATATTACTTTTTATTTGTTTATATGGGTACAAGAGACACATGTGTGAAATACAGTGAATGTGTACGGTTAGAAGACAACACTAATAGAGTCAGTTCTCTCCGTCCATCATCACGGGCACTTGGGATCAAACTTGAATAATGAAGTTCTGTGGCCAGCACCTGTACCCATTAAACTGTATTGACAAACTCCTACACCTTGTTTTGGGAAACAAAATCTCTACCTGGGACCTGGGACTTTCTGATTAGGCTAGGCTATATGGCCACCAAACCCCAGTGACCCACTTGTCTCCACTTTTCCAGTGATGACATTACAAGCTTTTTACATAGATGCTAGAGATGTTGAACTTTTTTCCCTCACACTTGTACAGCAAACACTTTACCGACTGAGCAATCTTCCCAGCATGCAAACCTTATTTTAAAAGGCAAGTGTTAATTATGTCCAAGCTGTACTCTTCCCTATGTAGGCTGTGTTCCACTGGCACAGCTTGCCTCACTCTCTTTTAAATGGTCCCTTGCACACCAATGAATGATTTCTAATCTAATAAAGTCACGCCAGTCTGAGTTTGTTTTACTCAGCTCATCTATGCCCTTGCCATCTGAAAGCTTAAACTAAAGAGGTTTATTTAATTCTAGACTTAGTGTTTGCTCTTGGAGAGGTGCAAAAAATATTCCAGAAAGAATCATGTTTTGCTAGTCATGAACCGGAGAGAAACAGAATGTGTGGGTCTAGGAAACACTGAGAAAGCTAACTTAAAAACAGAGCCTGCTGCTCAGCCTTCTGGCTGAAGACTGCAAAGCGCCAATGTTCTGGTCTGAATGGGTGGCTGTGTTTCACAGATATTCATGCTGTTGTGGGATTAGTCACAAAATAGGGAAACTGTAAGCCACTGAAATACAAGCAAGTTAAATAAAAAAACAATAGTGTAATTTACTGTAGCACACAGACAAAATACCATTCCCCTGCCAATGATCAGAGATTATATGTTGACTTTTGTTGGAATTGGACAGTTTGAAAATTTGGAGGGGCATTAATTTTTAAAAATTATATAAAATATAATTATATCACTTTCCCCCTTCTCTGTCCTCCCTCCAACCCCTGCCATGTCTCCTTCCTCAGCTGTCTCAGATTGATGGCCTCTTTTTATGACATGAAAGATTGGAAGATAAATATAAAATATAAGAATCAACTACTTCTGCTTCTTTTCCGTGTCTTACTAGTATGATGGGAAAGTCACTAGTTTGTTTTAAATAAAACTATCTATTGCAATCCTGTTACGTAAAAATAAAATATTCAGTAGAAGCACAAAAAGTACAAAGAGACAATGAGTAAATATGACCAGAATAAGAATAACTACAAAGAAAACAGCATTTCAAAACCACTTTGTACAATGCAAAAAGATAACCTGATTCTGAGTGAAGACAAAGGAAATGGGCTCCAATATGCCACCCTTTTGTTGTGCACCCATTTCTTCTGGGTTGAAACCTTCCATCCTGAAGGAAGCAGACTCCAGAAGCTAAGGAAACTTACAAGACTCAGGAAGTTTAGGAAACTGGCAGGACCCAAGGACTGAGAAAGTTATAAGACTTGTAAAACTTGTTCCCTGGGGAACTTAATCTGGCATGGAGATAGGTATGGATGCTGGGAAGAGAAGCCTGCTAGGTTTGCTTATCTCGTGTGTGACCTGTTGATATCTCACTATGTCCCATTGTAGTTTTCTGTGATGGTCTCCATTGGATCTAAAGACAAGCTTCCCTCATGATGGGTATGAGCCACTCTTATTTGTGGGTATAAGGATAAAATTTAGAATTTAGTAAGGAATTATGTTGTTCTTCTTTTCTCAATATATGTTTTTATTTAAATTAGAAACATGCATGCTTCACATGTCAATCCCAGCTGCCTCTCCCATCCCTCCTTCCTTATCCCTTCACCATCCTACCCCCCCAGCCCCCAGCCCAATCCCCACATCATTCCCCAGGTGAGGCCCTCCTTGGGGGGATCTCCAGAGTCTGTCATTTCATCCAGGGCAGGACCTAGGCCCTTCCCCATGTGTCCAGGCTGAGAGAGCATCCCTTCCTGTGGAATGGGCTCCCAAAGTTCATGTGTATGCCATGGTGAACACTGATCTACTACCCAAGGCTCCGGAGATTTCTGAGGCCTCCTCACTGACGCTACATTCATGGAGTCTGGATCAGTCCCCTGTTGGCCTCTCAGACATCAGTCTGGGGTTCAAGAGCCCTGCCTTGTCCAGTCAGCTTTCTTTGTGGGTTTCACCAGCACGGTCTTGACCGCTTTGCTCATCACTCCTCGATCTCTGTCACTGGGTTCCAGGAGTTCAGTTCAGTGTTTAGCTGTGGGTATCTGTCTCTGCTTCCATTAGTCACTGGATGAAGGTTCTAGGATGGCATATAAGGTAGTCATTAACCTTATCATCAGGGAGGGGCTATTAATGAATTATGTTGTTCTATCCAAGTAATGGTAGTAGATTCTTTTCAAAGGTCTATGACATCACTAGCCCCAAGAAACTGGTTAGGTTCCCAGCACCAGGAATGATTTTTTTCCTGTTGAGTGGGTCTTAAATTCAGTTGGACAGCTATTGGTTTTCACAAACAGGTGAGTGACACTTGCTGTACCTTTTAGCATATCTTGCCATGCTGGCAATGCCATGGTTTGTAGATGTTGCATCTGAGAACAGTTCAATTGTTTCCCTCCTTGGCAGCTTGCATTGTATTTTCTGGAACAATAGAAACTAGACCACAGAAGGAAGGCTTTCAGGTCAGATTCAGTTCAAACCATTTGAGTCCTATGTCCTAAATGGATGCTCCCCTGCAATAGAAGCCCACCCTCAACCCCAAGATGCAGCCAAGGGCTGCATTGATGCTGCATTGTTTAGGGAGTCACCTGGACTACCATCACCAATCATTTGAAAGGTTTCTTATGCCGGCAGGCCTGTTACTTGGGGTTTTCTTTTGTTTTTGTTAAGTTTATAGTATTTGTGGGGACCTTGTCAGCCCAATAGACTTAATTTCTTTAAAGCTATAAGTACACACATGCATATATGTGTGCATAGTCAATTGTTGGCCTTAATTACTTGGTCAGGAAGTTCTTTCATAAACCTGTGCAATCTAGGTTACTTCTATCAACTTTAGTGTTTAAGGTTTCATATTGAGGTCTTTGATTCACTTGGATCCAATATTTGGGCAGGGTGATAGATGTGGATCTAATTTTATTCTTCTGCATATGGACATCTTGTCTTCCCAATAACATTTGTTGAAGATGCTGTCTTTTCTTCAGTATATTTTTTGCTTCTGTGTCAAGTATTAGATGTATAGTTATAAGTACTCAGGATTGGATCTCCTATTTTATTAAGTTGGCCTGTTATTTTTGTGTCAGCACCACATTGTTTTTATTACTACAGCTCTATATTTTCAAATCTGAAATAACAATCCCTCCAGTATTCTTTTTGCTCAGGTTTGCTTTTGGCACTTCATCTAAGATATAACATGCAATATTATATGTCACACATATAAATGTTCATAGTAATCCAGAGCTAAAATTCCAGATAATCTCAACACAGGAAATTGCTGGGGAGAGGCCATGTGTGTCGGTGTTCATACCAAAACACATGTGTAGCAGCTGGGGGACAACTTGTGGAAATCAATGTGTGGGTGTTTATGCTACTGCACATGTGTGGCAGTCAGGGACAACTTGTGTAAATCAGTTATCTCCATTCACTCTGGGTTCCAGAACTCAAGTCATTAGGCTTGGTTGCAATACTGCACCTGCCATCATCTCACTGGCTCAGTTTTTAAAACTTTCTTGGCTAGGCCTGGGTACAAAGGCCTTTAAACCTATCACTTAAGAAGAGGCAGGTGGATTTCTTTGAGTTTGAGGCCAGCCTGGTTTATAATGAGTTACAGGATATCTAGGATTATATAGTGAAACCCTTTGTGGTAGTTTGAAAGTAATTGGCCTTCATAAAGCCATAGGCAATGGTGTTGTTAGGAGGTGTGCTTTGTTGCAGTGGGTATGGCATTGGAGGAAGTGTGTCATGGTGGGGGTGGGCTTTGAGGTCTGCTATGCTCAAGTGTCACAATTCACTTCCTGTTGCCTGCAGATCAAGATCTCTCAGCTCCTTCTCCAGCACCATGTCTGCCTGCATGCCACCATGTGCCACCATGATGATAATGGACTAAACCTCTAAAACTGAAAGCAAGGTACCCCAATCAAATGTTTTCCTTTATACGAGTTTCTGTGGTCATGATGTCTCTTTGCAGCAATAGAAACCCTAAGACAGTCAGTCTCAAAGTTTAAAAAGTGAAAAGATACCTACTTCAGATATCTCCTAATTAAACCTACCTTCCGGTCACTCTTTCTTCCAGGAGGCCACCAGTGAAGTCCCAACCATGTTCACAGAACTTCTCATCAGCTTGTGAGTGACCCACTCACCAATGAGCACAGAGCCAGAGATGAGGAAAATCTAAGAGGAGACACAAAACCTCAGACAGAAAAAGAATTGGAAGGAAAACAGTGGAGAAAACTTTAGAATATTATCATTAATATTCTCAGAGAAATAAGAAAACAGCTCGTAAAATAACAAAATACCTTTAGTAGCAAATAATCAAAACAAAGGATCTTGTAAACTTAGAAATATGACAGGTAATAGTTAAAATAGAGATAGGCCACAAGCTTCATAGAGACTGAAACAGATTAGTTGAGTGAATGAATGAATGAATGAAATACATTAGGGCTTCGAATGACAAAATTTTGGAATTTTGGAGGGAAATGGAGTCTATTAAAATCAATGTCATATCCAGTTAATTATCAATTACTTCTGAGTGTAAGGAATAAAAATACTTTCTTTAAAAAAAAGAATAAAATACTTTCACATGTGCAACCCAATTTTCAGAACTTTTCTCAAAAATCTACTGAAGGGGATGATTCTTCAAAACGAAAAAGCAAAATAAATAACATAAGGGATTCTGGAATAAGAATCCCAACCAAATGGTGGATTCTGGAATAAGAATCCCAACCAAATGGTGAGCAAATTACCCAAAAAGTGGTGAGAGGAGATCCCAGTATGATGACCAAGGAAGGAACAGGTCCACATTGAAGAAGACCAGAGAGTTCTCTCAAAAGACACAATTGACAAGTTTAATGATATCAGCAGTATATTTAAAGAATTGGCAAAAGTCTGGGTATGAATCAATGATGAGGATGAGTACATTTTTATATCAAATTAAAAAAATACTCTAGGGCAAGCAAAATGTTTGCAGTTCTTACCACAAAATATGTTGTTTTACCCAAAATGACAAATTCATGCATAATTTGAATTAAGGAAAAAGATTTGCTTAGAGAAATGATAAAAGATCAGTAGGTAGTGCCTAACGCACTAATGGCAGGGGAGGGAGGGAGGAAGGGGAAAGGCAGGGGGAGAGAGGGAAGGACAGAGCAACAGTAAAATGTCTAATAAGCTTTGCAGAGCTATTTGACTTTTTAACAAGAAAACAGCAACCACAATTTGACGGGACTCATGCTAACTGTGCTAAAAATACATTTCCAAAGACTCACATCTATCTACAGTGAAATGGGAACACCGGGCACAAAGCACCAACAGCCCTGCACATCAGAACACTGAGTTCCACCACTCCAGCCAAGGAAATGGAATTCTCATCCCAGAACTGCATACCTGCCTTAAAGATCAATGTTGTAAGAACTGAGATATTTTTACCTATGCATGAATTCAGAAAGTTTCCATGTGTGCATCTCATGTGAAAATTATTTCCCTGAAATGTTTTCAGAAAAGCAGTAAAGGAATGTGAAGAGGGATATGACGTGAATTAGAAGGAACTATGGCAACCAAGCATCACCTAAAAGGAGAAAACCAAGGATGCAATTTTTCCCCCAGCACTTAGATCTCAAGAGCAGTACCAGAGTTCTTCATTTCAGCAGAAAGAAAATCTGATTTTGGCAACAAAGAATATTTTACTAGTATAAATGCTTTTATTTGGCTTTAAAATTATGGACTCCATTTATAGATACATACAAAAATACTGAATTATAATTCAAGAGCCTATTGATATTAGTTACAACTTGGAGCATGAAAACATTTTCATGTGCAGTGTGTGCATACATGTGTGTGGGCATGCATACATGAAGATCTCTCTCTCTCTGTCTCTCTGTCTCTCTCTCTCTCTTTCTCTTTCTGCCTATTCCCTTGAGACAGGGTCTGTCACTGAACCTGGAGCTAGGCTAGTAGTCAGCAAGTCCCAGCAGTCTGTCTCCACTTTCCCAGTGTGCTGGGATTACAGGCCTGTACATGGCCACAATCAGCTTTTTACAAAGGTACTGGGGATTTGAACTCTGCTATACCTGATTCCCATGATGGCTAATTGGGTTGTCTATTTGACCTCATCTACAATAAACTAAAACCCATGTTGTTCTTAATCAGAGGATTTAAATAATGAAGATTCATCCTGAGTGTGGACCACAGCTTCTAATCGCAGCCCTCATAAGAAGACACAATGGAAGGAGGTCTGCTTGCCCTTGCTGTCTTTGGTAAGTTCATCAGTCCTGCTGTAGAGACTGACATTAAATTCAGCTTCTTCAAGATTCCAGCATAGACTGAAAAGCAACATCTCTCAAGGAGTCCTCCAGGACTCCAGCACCGGATTGGGAATGCAGAGACATCCGGTCTCTTGGACTGAACAACTACTGGATTTTACCTTTCCATCGTGAGACAGTCATCATTGGGTTACCTAGACTACATTCTGTAAGCCAGTTTAACAAATCCTCTTTTAATAGGTATACTCATGCTAGCAGTAGTAAACCCTGCCCAACACACTTGTGCATCAAGGGCTCACACCCACTGAGCCAATTGCCCCAGCTCCAAAACATATTCTGAAGCAGGTAATTGAGGAGGTTGAGGTTGAGGCACTGTACACACTAAGTTCTAAACTCTTCACATTTAACACTATGAACTTAAAGAGACCACTCAGACTGACTACCATTATAAACCAGGCATCACATATCTTAGTTAGATTATAAAGGAAAGCACCAAGAGAAAAGTGATTGAAAGTGACACTGATTCTTCCCTTGGGAAATGGAATCGGGAGTACAGAGAAAACACAACTATCATTTTTCATTATGTGTCATTTTTCTTATGATTTCAATACTTTTACTGTCTCTAAATACATCAAGATATATTATGTGCCTGGTTCTATGTTGAATATTGGCTACTCATTGGAAAATAAACTCTAGAGCAAAATAAACAGACATCAGCATAAAATTGCATTAGGACTTTTGCACAGACTGTGACTTAGAAGAAGGTTCTGAGTTGGAGAAAATTAACATGCACTATCATCAGGTTTTTGCGAGAAATAGGAATTATGTTTATAAGTTACTATGTACATAGACCAATAGAATTGATTGGTTACACACCAATGTTGGAATCACAAGCAATGATTGAAGAGACAGTTTCACTTTTTATTTTCTAGATATGTTTGGCAAGTCTTAATTTTAGTTAGCGTGTATTAATAATGCATATTGGGTTTCATGGTGTTTTCATATGTGTATATTTTGATCATATTCACTCTTCATTCCTTTGTCTTGTTCTCATCTCACTCCCATTGAGCCATGTCTTCTTACCCTCTAATCACCTTTCCATTTTCATGTTCTGTGTTTGTGTTAGCTTTGGTGACCCAGTGATTTTTATTAGCATTTCTTAGAAGAATCTAGGTAAGGGTTATTTACATGAACATGGATTCCCTAGGTAAGGGTTATTTACATGAACATGGATTCCCTACCAGATGCCACAAAAGAAAGTATCTCTTCCTTCCTTAGGGAGCAGTAATTGTCTGTAGACTCTGGGAGAGTCTTGTGGAGCGTCTCCCCTTCCCCGATCAATTCTCACTATCTGCCTATTAGTCCTCAGGGAGGACCAAGGCCATGTGAGCCCTTCTTGTGCTGGTATTACAAATGCTGTGAGATCAAAGATGCAATGGTGACGTCATGTACAATGTCCCACCTCACTCCCTCCTTTTCTCTGACCATCACCCCCTTTCCACACCCTCTTCTATGCTGTCCCCCAGCCTTTGAGGGGGTTGATATAGACTGTCCACATATGGTTGAGTATGCAGCACTCCCTCATTCTCAGCTCTTTGAGATCCATAGGAACACCTCACCACCAAGCCATGACTCTCTAGCACCTTCTCTTTTCCGTATCAGGTGATTAGGTTATCTTCCAAGGTGACCAGGGGTCACATGGCTCTTTTAGTCAATGGAAGCTTAAAATGGCACAAAGCACAGTTTCGATGCAACCCCACTGTGTCAGTTCCAAAGTTGAAGCCACAGGTGTGTCTGCCGATGGGGGACTCTGTAGCAGAGTTCTGCTTTTCTTCATGATGCCTCTGCTCATTGCTCGGAATTCAGCTGTATCTCCAGCGGGTGATCACAGACAGTTCTAAGGATGTTCACATATTTGCTATCACTGGAGACCAATATTACTCAGCTCTCCAGCAGCTGTACCATTTTTACAGTCTTTAGGCTATAGTTCATTTGTTTATGCTGTGCGTTTACCAAGATACCTTTTCCCTCTAAACTGTGAGCTGGAGGGAGGGGCAGAGACCCTCTTACTGTTGTATCTGCAGGTAAAATTTTATTAAAAGCATGTCATGAATGAAAAGCCAGACTGGTATTACTGAGCGGACATCCAGCCGGGCAAATATCAACTAACCTTGTCCCTCATGTGGCCAGCACAACATGCACACATGTGCAGACAATATGGACATGTACACACACACACACACACACACACACACACACACACACACACACATTGAAGCCCCTCGGTATTTATTGAAATGAGCTAAAAATCCATGGCAACATAAACTGTGGTGCATCCCAATCATGAAATACTATTCAATGACAACAAGAAATGACTTCTACTGGTGGGTGCTAGGAAGTCATAGGCAAGGGAATCTCCCTGTTGTATTCCTGAAGAGTGGCCCATGCACCAACAATGGAAGCAACACATTAGAAATCCAAATTTCCTGGCTCCTCCTAGACTTGCTAAGTCTGGGTAGAGCCAGAGATTCTGTTTTAACCAGCACTCAAGGTGGTTCTGATAGTTTAACAACCCTTGTTCTAAGTCAATGGTGTCTACTCCTTTTTTTCTAGCAGACATATAGAGAAGCAAAAGATTTCTGTGTTTGGCAACAAAGCTGAATCATAAGCCTGGGATGGAGGATGCCTGTGAAGTGTCAAAGATACAATAATCATATGGATATTTTAATGAAAATTTTTGAATCAGTATAAATGCCCTAAAAAGTCTACATTGCACAAAGGAGCAAACTTCTTAAGGAAGATAAGACCAGTGGCACTGATGATCTATAGTCAGAGGTTGTGACAATGGCCCCGCAGCTACTGCTTCAACATCTGCAGGTATGAGGCTAGGATCACTGAAGCCAGCTCCATCCCTTCCTCCTGAACACACACATGTATCAGAACATTCTTAGTCTCCACCTCCCCACCAGTCATGAAAACCTCCCTCCTCTACACCCATTCACTAGAGATTCCAAGAAGGAAATTCAAAGTCTATTGTCCTCAAGAAGCTTATTTCTCTAAGCAAATTGAATTTACACTCTGAAACAAAAGAAAATTTATAAAATAAAATCTCGAAGTAAGCTATAGCTGTTGGGTTTAAGAAACTGAAAATCTGGGGAATCACAAAGAAAAAAGTGACACAGTTCATTTTTCAAAAAAGAGCTTTGGGAAATGTCTCCCACCACACAAGAGTGAGCTATGGCTTCTATCTACCTGAAAAAAGAGACTGTATTTGGAAAAACACGTTAAAATTTTGATAAATTAAACTCGGTAGAATTTATTTGCACAACATAAAACCCATTCATGCATCAGGCTTCTCACAGAGACAGAACAGGGCCTGATAACTCCCAACAAGAATGCTCTCAGACTGTACTTATAAGAAAACAGAACCCAGACACAGAAGACAACTTAACTGGCTTTAGCCTGGTTAACCAACCAATTTGTATAGCTAGTTAGGTTACAGTTGACTCAATCAGCTGGCTAAAGGGTCTTCTTCAACCCCCCAAAGCTCAGGGACTAAACCCCATTAGCTTGTCTTGTTGAGTCCAGCACAGATGCCCAGTCAAAAACCATGGTCTCTCACAAAATTTCAGTTACTAGTTGAGCAAAAGCTACAGACCTGTCAAAGGAGCTTAGCAGAAAGCCAACCTGCTATAGTCAGGAAGAGGAAACAATAAAAAAACAAAACAAACAAACAAACAAACAAAACAGGGAAATGAGAAATGAAAACACAGACTTGCTTAACTCCCACAGAAATAAATAAAACTGCCATAAAGGAGAGAGAGAGAGTGGGTGTGAGGGGGGAATGCCAAGTGGGTCACAGCACAAAGAAGAGAGCTGGTGACGGTGAACAACAGAGCTCAGCCACAGTGAGCCACTAGCATTCTGCAAACCCAGACCCTAGGTGTCACCTAAGTGAAAAACTGCAAACTACTAAAAGGAGCAAATGGTATTAAAATTGAATCAAGTGGTGATTCTCTTATTTCAAGTGAAGGGTCCTATTGGCAAGTTTAGCATTTTAAACCTGTTCTCTAAAGTAGCAGGATCCCATGGCAATCTTTCCTTCCTACCTGCCTTCTTTTTCCCATTTCCTCTCTCCCTCTTTTCATTCCTTCCTTTCCCAGGATCTCAGTTTGCAGCCCAGGTTGGTCTTGAACTAATACTTTTCCTCTCAAAGCAGAGATTGCAGGTGTCCTACGAGGCACGGTGCACTACTATGTCTCTAAACAAACTGAAAAAGGAAACATGGAGTTTTGTGTGGGCACTGAGCAGCTCCTGGGGACTTAAGTCTTATGGGATGGAGACATTTCGCTTGCCAGGACACAGCTTTGCAAGCCTCTGTTGTTTAGAAGCCGTAGTTGCCTGGTGACTGCAACTGAAGACCTGCTGCTGAGCTGTAGCAGCGGCTCCAGGATCAGGAACAGGATAAGGCTCAGCAGATGATAAGAAATGAAGGCGTACGCTCAAGCTGAAGAAGGAGATAAAGGGTCTACTAGCCTGCTTCCTCTCCTTCTTAACCAGTGACTGGGAACTAAGCTGCCGTCAGATGTGGGACCTCATGAAAAATGGAAGGCACTGGTACTGCTTGCTGAAGCAAAGCAAAGGATGTCATCGGGTTATCCACTCTTCTTATAAACACTGGAATTATTTAAGGTCAATTTCTGAAAGGGGACCAGTTAGAAAGTGTGAAGGCTAATCTTGGTTGTCATCTTGACTGTATCTTTGATCAAATAAGACATAACCCCCAGGGTACTCTGTGAAGGAAAGTCTTGATAAGATTATTTGAAACAGGAAGACCCACTCTAAATCTGGGTCCTGCTTTCTGATCACAGTCCATATAAAAGGATATGGAAGGAGGAAACTTTGCTTCTTTTCCTGCTTGTCCTCACTCTCAATGTCAAATTCATTTATCCAGACATCGCTGCATTCCTTTGCTGATATTAGAACGAACTTCTTTGGAATTCCAATATAGACCACAGACCAGTAGCTCTCCAGGAATCCCCAGGCTTTCAGTTCTGCACTAGGACTGCTGAGACATGCAGCACATGGGCTCAGCAACTACCAGATCCTTGGCCATTGTTGACTTACCCAGATCACATCCTGGAAGCTAATCTAATAAATCTCCCTTTAATAGATATATTCCTTCAATTTTGTTCCTGTGGAGAAAACTGGCTCATACAGGGAGCCACTTGAAATGAACAGCATTCTAGAGAGAATGGACAATGGGATCAGGAGATGTTACCTCTGCTCAGCCAATTGTCTAACTAGAACAGCATGGATTAAAAATAAGCAAAGGCTAACAGCAGAGAAAATTTTGTGCCAGTGGGATAATTTAAAATGCAAGAAAACAATTTATTAGGACTAAGCAATACTAGGAGAGATAGATGAATCTCACAAAATAATTGTTCAGAGCCTCATGTAGATAGAGACATGAGTCTAAAGCTTTAAGAATGTTTTGCCATGAAGGTGGAGTTCTGGGAAGCAATAAGGGAGGTCTGGAGTCACTGTGAAGGGCTGAGATTGTGAGTTATTTCAGTGTCAGATGTTGGAGTAAGTGGAACATTTATATTTTGTGGGCAACTAGCAATAGTCATGGAGAGATGTCAGGGTATCCATTAGTTTTTATTCCCCTGTTGTGGTGCTAAAATACCCTGACAAAGGCAACTTAAGAGAGAAGGGGCTTGTTTGGACTTTCAGTTCCAGTGGGATACAACCCATCAATGGTGGAGAAAACATGGCAGCAGGCAGGGAAGACATAGCGGTAGCAACATGAGATTGGCTAGTCGCATTGCATCCATGCTCAGAAAGCAGAGAATGAGTAAGAAATAGGCTGTGATTTAAAGTCCTCTCCCCAGTGACCCACCTCTGTAACATGAGATTCTTAACTCTGCTGGTCCTGCCTCCCTTCTCTGCCCCAAAGAAGCACACAGATGCTATATAGCTATAAAGCTGTTGGCCTTTGGCTAAGGTTTCTTAGTATTAATCATTAACCCATTTCTATAAATCTACGTATCTCCACATGGTCTTATCTTACTGGAGAAAGGTCCAGGGACCTCTTACTCCTCTGGTGTCCTACATCTAGACTGTTCAGTGTCTTCGCAGAGAAGAGAGAGAACAATTTCCGTTTGTCCCTGTGTATATTCTGATTCTGCCCAGCTGTGTCACTTCCTGCCTGGCCAATCAGCCAGTCAGTATTTCGTTCATTAACCAATAAGAGAAACATATACACAGAAGGACATTCTCCATCATACATCCTCTAGTAAGGCTCCATCTCCTAAAGGTTCCATGACTTCTTCAAACATAGCCAGAGGCTGGTGGCCCAGTGTTTTAACAGGTGAGTTTGTGGGAGACATTTCACACTCAATCCACAACAAGGTCCTGTAAAATTTAGAGAAAAAACAAAAAGACTAAATGCAAACTGTGTGCCTGTTTCTGAGGAAGAGAACACAAGCATAATGATGAAATCTTCAGTAACCCCAGCTTCTGTTATTTGGGTTATGGCCAAATTGCCTGAGGACATTTTTCCTGTTTTATCTCTGGCCTTCCTGGGATGGATCTTATTCCTCCTGTATCAGATCAGAAACTGAGGCTTTGAGAAGTTAAGGAACTTGTTAAACCAACACCACATCTTGAAGGCCCCAAACCAGATTTCAAGTTTGTCTATTCCCAGTTCAGTTTTCTCCCCTAGCCAGATTCTCTCATGTATGGAAGCACAAAACCCTTACCTTTTGGTACTTGTCTTTTGGGGAAGGCAGTCAGTGAGATTGCTCAGTCAGGAAAGCCACTTGTTGCTAAGAATGGCAACCTGGTTTTGATCCTGAGATCCACATGGTAGAAGGAGAGAAATGACAAATTACCCTCTGACCACCATACATACACTGTGCCATGTATACAGACACATAAACAAACATACAAATAAATGTAATAAAGCAATTTCTGGAGAAATATGCAGATACAACTCTCATGGAAATTAGACAGAATAATATTAAATAGAATTATAAGGGATGACAGAGTTTGAATATTGGCTGGGACAAATAGTGCATGGGTCTAGAATAAAAGGGCCAACAAATATTTATGTCTCTCTATGATGATCAAATTATAGAAAGCATGTCCCCTTTTGTTCTACCCCTGACATGACAGAAGGGTAGACATTGGAACACAACTGGCTTTGAAACACTTGATTCTCTCTTCCACTGCTGCAAAGAGAAGCATCCAGACAAGTTGGAAGCCAGAAGTCCAGTGGCAGATGAGCAGAGACTGAGAACTCTACAGAAAATTCCCAGGACACCACAGAGGCTACACTCGGTTGTAAACCCCATGGCAGCTCCAAGTCAATATAAACAACTTCTATTTCCCTAGTGTCAGCTACAATAATATGTTAGTTTTGAGGTGCCATCAGTCTGTCTTTCACAAACATTTACCAACCAGATCATATGTTCTACTCTTGCATAGACACTAAGACAGACATGAGGTAGACAACTCCTGCCTTTCAAAAGCTAACTATCTTTATATAAGCAACCAAAGTAACCAAACATGAAGGCTTTCACACAGGGATGAGCTAAGCACTCTAGGGTATCAAGAAATGAAAATCCTGGCCTGGTTCATTCTAGACATTGAAAGATGAGCACAATTTTCTCATGGAGTCAAGAACTCATAGGGAGGATAGAAATGTTTTAAATTGGGTGGAAATGGAGGCCCAAGTCGCTGACAAGATGAGAACTGACCTGGAGGGAAGTGGCTTATAATCTAGTGGGGTATGTCTATGGACCCTGAAGGCTGTTGTGTCCCTCTTCTGTTTGGACACTGAATGTAACCTCACCAGTTGAGTGGATAAGCACAGACAACAGCAATCTGAAGTTAAAGCAAGCAGAGCCACAGTTCCTGAGCTCTGGCTGTTCTGGGGATACCTTGACCAAGACTTAGGAACAGGCTCAAGACAGGATACAGTCTCTTTCAGTGTTAAAATTCTTAAAGAATGTGAGTTCCATGTCTTGGTCATTTCACCAGAAGACAAGAAAGGACTGATGAGTGCTCTTCTCATACCTAGAATGCAGCCCTGGAACATAAGGTAGGAACTGAGACAGTAAGAGTCATGTGAGTTCCCACAAGGTCACCACCATCTAATTCTGAATATCTGTAACATTTATAAACATGAGAAATGTAATGGCTTCTAAGAGGGAAGAACTCAAAGTATATTTTCTGAATGACTAAGGTAATATGCTTCTATGCTCCTTTAAATTTGTTTCAGTATGTTTCCTGCATGCAGTAAAACAACAGGCAACACTATTGTGAGGGTTTAAATGAGATGTCCTCCATAAGTCTCAGTTGGTGGTTGCTTGGGGAGGGTTGAAAGGTGTGAGGGAAGTATGTTACTGGAGTGGGCTTTGACGTTACAAAGACTCATGCCATTCTCAGTGTGCTCTCTGACTATGGGATGCAGATGATACCCAAGATGTGAGGTCTTATCTGTTCCTGTAGTCATGCTTTTGTTCCACGATCATGGACTCTAACCCACTGGTACTATAAGCCCAATTAAATGCTTTATAATTTTCTTTAGCTATGATGTTTTATTGTGCAAATAGAAAAGTAACTGATACAGTTACCATCACCATCAATCATCATCACTGAACGATTTCAGTTATGGTGAGTTAATCATGAGCCTGATGCAATTCTGGAAGCTGGGGACTCATATCTTAGACGACATTATTAGATCCATCATACAGGTCAATAATGTCAGCTACAGAGGGATTGCAGTCTTGTCCCAAATCATACCCAGATAGTTAATGAGTGATAACCATGGTAGGGTAAATAAACCCATTTTCTATCTATTGTAAAGTCTCATTTCAAAACAAGCCAATTTTCATCTTTAAATGTGGTCAATTAAAACCTAGAAAAGGTCAGATTGTTCAGTTGACCTTGTGAAGATAAAGTGATTGAGTTAAAGGCTTTATTAAGTTATATATACAAGTTCATTGAAGTTCCACCAGCTGACAAGGCAGATTATTTATGCTTAATTACATGTGTTAGAGTTTGGAGGATACGGCACAAGATCACATTTTCTTTTTCTAGTTATAGTCTTCTAATAACAAAAGGTATGGAAGTTTCTAAACCGTAGATCTGTATGGTCTTATTCTAAAATTGGCAATCTTCTGGCCCCATAACATATGTCATGTCTACCTTTCTGTCCTTCACCTACTAAATTTCAAATTAGGTAACACATACAATGAAATCCAGCACCAAGGACCACTACACTGACTTAATGATTTTTTTACTCCTCTATATTCAAGTTAACTCTTCTGCTTTTTAGAGATTTAGGTAGTGTGTGTGTGTGTGTGTGTGTGTGTGTGTGTGTGTGTGTGTGTATGTTCATACTTGCAGAGGCCAGAAGAGAACATCAGACACCCCTGGAGCTGGAGTTACAGGAGGTTGTGAACTTTCTGATATGGGTACTGATAACCAAACTCAAGTACTCTGAAAAAGCAGCGAGTGATCCTAACTACCAAGCTGGCTTCTCAACCCCCCAAGTTTTCTCAAGAACCATCTCAATTCTTCCCATTGTTTCTTAAGAAAACTCAGCTTCTATGATGCAACCCTGAGATCTTCAGAAGCTAGAGATCCGAAAGAAGCTTACCAGCCTCCCTGACTCTCATCGCATGAAACTGCAAAGTGTACACCTGACTAGCAACAGGACTTGCAGAACTGCATTTTGAAAGTGCCCCCGCCTGTCACACATATGACTGATTATCCTAAGTCTGCCCCTCTCCTGGAAGTGCCAGCTGGGGCCCGTTCACATGCAGTGGCTCTGTCGCTTTTACTTTGCATCCTAATTAAGTAGACATGGAGAATCTTGCACAAGCACAAGCACCAGAAGGACTGTGCTATCTGTCACACTGTCCTCCAGATGTTCCAATGATGTCTTTGAATTTAGGTGGAGGATACCCAGAAACAACTCTAACACCATGCAACTACTTGTTGAAGAAAGATAATTAACGGCCGAACAGCTGTTAATGGGAACCTTTAGCTGGTGAGCCTGTGAGGAGAATTTGCCATCTCTCAGAGGAGTCCAAACACGTAATACCTTACCTACATGCCTCATTTTTTCTAATATGCACAATTCATCCCTCTCAAATCTGTTTCCTTCAATTGCACACAGAGCTCATTAAGATAACGATGATTTATCACATTTTAAAAAGCCATCCTGTTGTCTCATGAAAGTCTCCAAAATAACCACATCTCTGAAATGGTTTTTAAGCTTCCCAAATAACTGGCATTAACTAGTATGGCGTTGTAAGGGAATTGCAAATAGATACTTTTAACTACTGAACCTAGAAGGCAGGTACTTCCCCTTTTGAATTTATCACTAACTTACTTTCTAAACGACACTATACTAGACTATGACCCCTCACCACAGACAATTGCTGCAAGTGCTTGCTTTGAATATATGTGGCCCATGGGAAAGGGGGCATTTAGCCAGTCACTCTTAAGTTATTATTATTTTGGCAGAGGGCCTTTAGCGTAAACTAGCCAGACCTAGATTGCTACCGTTCATATTTGCTCCAAAGTGTAGGGTGGAATTGAAAGGTACCCTTATGTGACAGAAACAGGTCTTGGGCAAGTTCCAACCGGTGTTGATCTAGTTCTCAGGGGAGAGAAAGACTAATTAAAAAGACGACTTTTTAAATAGAAACAGATGATTCTGTCCAATCCCATTATTCTAATACCCCACTCTCTCTCTACCCTAAAAGAAAAAATTGGCTATTTTTACTGATTTTCATAAATACCATGCTAAGTAATCAGGAAATAATTAAGTTAAGAGCTCTTCATCAGAAGCGAGGATGAAGTTCTCCAATGAGTAGACTAGATTCACTTTCATTCAATGATGAGGTAACTATGACTGAACTGTTTATGAGTATAAAATTAAATCAGGGAAAGAAAAAGAAGCGAAAATTTTAAAAGTCAGATTATCAGTAAAGTCTAGCTGGTTACCTGTCCATTCTGGGCACCAAGGTTCTAAAGAACATGAGAAACTTGGAAAATAAACTTAAATGTTCTTTTTGTTTAAAATACTACTCAGTGACTATATGCATGTTTTCTATTATAGCACTGAATTCAATGAGAGAAAGTGATAAAGGTGAAAGTAGAAACTTCCTTAATAAAATTATCTAATCAGATTTTCTCAGCAGAGGCAGCATAGACTCCTGGGCTGAACAACGATCTGTGTGAGGCTGCCCTCACATCATGAGATGTTTAAAATCAGTGCCTCTCTCTCCCCAGCCAGCATGGAGGTCAGCGACACAACCGTTGGCCTGGCTATAACCAAAACTGTTTCAGACACTACCAAATATTTCCTGAGGAACAATATCACCTCTATTTGAAAACAACTTGCTAGCTGAAAGATCCAAATTTGGCTTTGAAAAGAAAATAATATGTAGTCTCCATGAGAGGACTGCATGATAGATTAGCATCAAGAGAAATAACTTTTTTTTCATTTATTTACATACTGACCTCAATTTCCCCTCCCTACTCTCTTCCTGGTGCCCCCCCCTTCCCATCTGTCCCCAATTCCCTTTCACTACTCCTCCATCTCCAACAGAACTGGGCAGGCCTCCCATGGGCTTAAACAAAGCATGGTACATCAAGCTGAGGTAGGACTAAGCTCCTCCCATGGTATCAAGGTTGGGCAAAGTAATCCAGCATGGGGAACAGGTTCCCAAAGCCAGCTAAGCTCCAGGAACAGGTCCTGGTCTCACTGCTAGGAGCCCTACAAAGAGATCAAGCTGTACAACTATCACACACATGCAGGGGGCCTATGTCCATCCCGTGCAGGCATGAGCTCCCACGAGCTCAGGTCAGCTGTCTCTGTGGGCTCCCCAGTCATGACCTCCCTTTCTTCAGCAAGACTCCCAGAGTTCAGCCCAGTGCTTGGTTGTGGATCTCTGCATCTGCTCACATTAATTTCTGGAGTGTCTCTGATGATAATTAGGGTAGTCACCAATCTGATTACAGTAGATGGACCATTCAGGCACCCTCTCCACTATTTCTAGGAATCTAGCAGGAGAGCTAGGCTTATCCTTGTGGATTCCTGAGGCTTTCCCTGGTGCCAGGTTTCTCCCTAATCCCTACCAAGACATCTCTTTGGTTCCTCTTCCCTCTGTCCTGCCTCCAACCCACCTCCTAAACCCAGCCCACTCAACCTGCTTCCTCAAGTTCCCATGCCTCCATCCCCGCCTTCCCTGCCCCCATTTACCAAGGAGATCCAAGAGATGTTTCTAAGGGGATGTCTCTTTAGTCAGGTAAGTGAGGTTTCAGGCTTTGGCTGTGGAGTCAGAAGGGGCATAGATTTAAATCCTGGTTACATCAATTAGTAACTTTGAGTTAGTTGGTTATCTTCTATAACACTTGATCCTTTCCTCTACAAGATGGGACAACAGTACTTATCCATGGAGAGTTTATGAATATGGGTCAAAATAAAGTGAAGAAGGTGCTGCTTTGGTTCCTATCAAACCATAAGCATCATCCATGTCATTCACGTCTTTGCGAAACTGGATGGGCTAGACCTGTAAGAAACGTTCATGTAGATATTGCAAGTGAAAAAAATAATTGTGTGCTAATGAAAATCCAAGCATTCCTGATATGTGGGGAAAATACTATTCACCTTTGACATAGTTTTATAACAAATACCACCTGTCTTGCCTCTTGAATTTTTCCTTTAGAGTTAAAAGGACACTCATATGCTCAGGAATGATGAGTCTACAATGTTCAAAACTGAGGTATATCTTTGAATAGTTATCAGCCTCAAACTCAAACCCAAAATATGGGAGAATCCAAATCAAAAATTGAAATATTTAAAGGATGATATAAGACTGACCTTGGCTTTCTCCACTTGATTCTGTGCCAAAACCCAGTTAATTAACATTCTACTATTTCCAAAGAAAGGACTTAGAACCAAGGACTGTCTATGGATTTTATAAAGATTTAGTTAAACATCTTAAAATATGCAAAAAATTCAGGGAGCATTATTACATACCAGGATCTGTCTTTGAAAACAATTCTGTATTACAACTTTTTTATACAACCTCACGTGGTGCAGGTTGGCCTCGCCTCTTTTTAGCCAAGGATGATTTTGAACTTCAGCTCCTCGTGCTTCTACCTCCTGAATCCTGCTATTACAAGTGTTAGATATACCATGTTCTGTGTATGTGGTCCTGGGAGTCTAACCTAGGGTGAAGTGCATGCGGAACAAGCAAGCACACAACTGAGCTGCATCTCCATCCCAGTCTGACAAGTTGTAGCCAACGGAAGCTGAATGGTCAAGGGAGCCATAGCCCTAGACTACACCAGTTGGAGAAAGAGAGACCCCCTGAAGCACAAGCTCCACCTATACTGATTAGAGGAAGAGAGGAGTAGACAACAAGATAAGAACACACTCAACAATATAAAGAGCAAAACGGCACCACTAGAAACTAGTTGTGCTACAACAGCAAGACCTGAACATCCCAGCACAGATGAAGTAGAAGAAATGACCTAAAAAGTAACTTTATGAGGATGATTGAGGCCCTTAAAGAGGAAATGAAAAAAATTCTCTTAGAGAAATGGAGGAAAAGACAGACAAAAAATTAGAAGATATCAACAAATACCTTAAAGAAAACCAAGAATAAGTAATCAAACAAGTGAAGGAAAAAATTCAAGACATGAAATCTGAAATAGAGGCAATAAAGAAAGCATAAACCGAGGGAATTCTGAAAATGGAAAATCTGGGTAAATAATCAGGAACCACAAATGCAAACATGAACAACAGGCTACACAAGATGGAAGAGAGAATTTCAGGCATTGAAAATAACTTGGTCAAAGAAAATTTTAAATCCAGCAAATCTTTAACACAAAACATGCAGGAAATCTTGGACACCACGAAAAGACCTAACCTAAGAATAATAGGGATGGAAGAAGGAGAAGTTCAACTCAAAAGTACATTAAATATACTCAACAAAATCATAGAAAGTATTAAATATAGAGATGAGAAATAAGAGCAACAAGATTGATGATAACTGATGACTGTATTTAATTATAAAACTAAGAAAGAACATTTCAACTTGATAAACAGAATAAATAAAGCAGTAGCTCTCAACTGTAGATGGGAGGTTTCTGTCCCACCAGGTCCTTTTGCCTGTTTATAACTTCCTCCATCACCAGATACTTCAAATGTAACTTCCTGGCTTTATCATTTTGGTCTATCTACAAATAATGGTGGATTGGTACTAGTTCTTTCTAGCTGCTTTCTCTTTCTCTACAGTGACTAGGGCACTCCTTTTATTATATTCTAAATCATTTGCCAAGTTTGTGCCTTTTTCTGATTCATTGCTCAGAGACCTGAGTAGTATTTTAACCATTAAGATTTTATAACAAAAGTTTTAGTGGCATTAGTTCTAGATTGCTCTTCACGTTCACATTTCTGCATATTTTTCTTTTAAGTGGAGTTTAGAATCCACTTGTTTAAAAGCAAATTGGCATTTTTGTTGGGGTTTTATTAGCTCAGTGCGTATTGACATCCTTGTAATAGTGCCACATCTTGTCTGAGAATATGTTATGCGTTTTAGCTTTCACATTCTCCTTTGTTTTCTTTGACAACACATTAAAGCTCTCTTTAACATGTACGTACATAGTTACAATAACTGTTCTGTAGCATGATTATGGGATATCTTCTTCTACTATGTTTCTACAATTTAGTTGTAAAACTATGGTGCTGGGGACGGCTTTATTTGTGCCTTTCTCTCTCATTTAATGCTCTTACTGTCTGTAGCCACATTGTAGCAACAACAGTAACTGTAAAATGATATGAGTATCACTTCTATGATATTGCCTCTGGAGCATCCATACTGACCACTTTGTCAGTTAGCTTTGGAGCCATGAAACCTTGCTCAGACTGTTTCTATTGTTTCCAATAGAACAGTTATTCACCCAAACAGTTATTCACCCAAAAATAGATGTTTAATGTTTATTCCCATAAAACTTTGCTTATTGTTGAATTATTTTATGATACACTGACAGGTTTTGCTTACAATTTTTTGAAGATTTATTTATTATTTTATGTGTATGAATGTTTTGTCTGCATGTATGCCTGTACCATGTGCCTGCTCAGTGTCCTTGGTAGCCAGTATGGCATTGGATTCCCTGGAACTGGAGTTACAGATGGCTATAAGCTACCATGTGGGTGTTTGGAATTGAACCTGCGTCCTATAGATGGAGTTTCTGTCCCACCTGGTCCCGCTGCCCTTCAGCTCCAAATAAACGCACAAAGGCTTATATCAATTATAACTGTTTGGTTTATGGTTCAGGCTTCTTATAGGCTAGCTCTCTCTTAATTATTAACCTATAACTATTATTCTATGTATTTTTACACAGCCTTATATTACCGTAGAATACCGGTCATGTTCTATCTTCCCCATAGCTACCTGGCGTCTCCTCTCGACCTCTCTCTAAGTCCTCTCCCAGAATTCTCCTCCTCTCCTAGCCCCATCTATACTTCCTGTCTGGCTACTAGTAGGTCAATAAGTGTTTTATTCATCAACCAATAAGAGAAACATATACAGAGAAAGACATCCCCCCATCAGGGTACTTTGGAAGAACAGCCGTTGCTTTTAACTACTATGTCATTCTCCAGCCCTTGAAAATGTTTTATTTAGGAGATTTGCATTGACAATTATAAGTGAGATTTCTTTGTAGCATTCATTTTTTAAATTTAATTTAAAAATAACTTTATGTGTATGGGTGCTTGCCTGCAGCTGTGTCTGTTCCCATATATATTCCTGGTGGCCACAGCAGCCAAAAGAGAGCATTGGGTCCCCTTGAATTTGAATTATAGCTCATTATTGTATAAACTGATAACATTACTGCTCCATGGGATGGTTTATTGGCAGATTTTTATTGTAAGGAAAGAACTGTCAGGGGCATCTGGAAGAGTTCAGAGTACAGAGAGAGTAACAGACTGAACATGACTGGCAGACTGCACATGGCCATGAGAAGAGAGAGAGAGTATAGGAGAGTGAGAGAGGAAGACAAAGAAAAGATCAAGAGAGGAAGACAAAAGAAAAGAAACAGAGCTGAAATAGCAGGGTTATAAGGAAATGGGTATCTGGGCAGAGGGAAGCTCATGAGCTGGAGTTTAGGGTAAGGAGTGGGGTGAGAAGAGCCAGCATGGACTCTGAAATGAACAGGTACTTGTGATACTGAGGAAGCCTGGATGCCAGCATGCACGTTATTATGCTAACAGGCACTACATTTGGTCATTTTTCCCTTCTGCCAGTGATAAGGAAATGGCTCCTTTGGTAGAGGGGAACTGGTTTCACAAATGCTGGCTTTTTGACTAACTACCAGAATTTGGACTGACAGTTATGAGGGGCCTGGTGGGTGCTGAGAATAGAAGCTGAGTCCTCCACAGGAGTAGCCAGTGCTCTTAACCACTGAGCTACCTCTTCAGCCCCTGTAGCATTCATTTTAATGTTAGTTTTCCAGGTTTTCCTACTATCTGGCTTTACAAAAGTAATTTCAATTTTCATACCAGTGTATAGCTATAAATCTGAATGGTGGTAAATAACATGGGAATTTTTAAGCTCTATTAGAATAACCTTGTAACAAACTAGATGTAGTGGTTTTGCTTTAGTCTTACACCCTTTTGACACATTTTATTACTATTTTTAAAGATAACATTGTTATTTATTCTTTGAAAATCATGAATGTAATGCATTTCATTATTATTGTTTTACACACACACACACTTACACACATAATCCACTGAGTCCATTTGGTATTGATCATATTTATATTTTTTTATTATTATCTTTTAAATTCGAGTTTGTTTACTTGAGGTTTTCTATTTTTTTTCCTGTGGGCAGTTTGGGTAAGTAATCACTTCTCATAGCTACCAATTATTTTTATGTAATTTAATTTCTTTCGATTTCCTACCAGATCAGCTGACCCACCAGAAAGACCTTGCAAAAGAAAGCCACACCTCAAGCTTCTGTCCTCCTGAGGCCACACCCAAGAGAGTGTGGCCACCTTTTCAGGTTCTCTGCAAAACCGCTGCAATTCCCCTTTTAGTCTAAAGCAGGTTTTAAGCCTAATGCAAAAACTATATACAATGATAACAAATGTCAAGTATATTCCAGGAAAAGTAAAAGTAAACATACACAAATTAATACCTACTACCAATGAGAGCAACACTGAGCAATGACAAAAACAATGTTTACTATGTCATGGAAGACATTCCATTTCAAAGAAAATCATACAAAAGTTAACTTACCAGCTGTTGATAACGGTAGCCTTGTAGTGAAGAGTCATTCATTCAGATTGGAAAAATTAAACTAATCTTTCCTGTTGATAGTTCAAAGACCAAAAAATAAGAGAATAAACTTTTATATTTCTCTATTCATTTTTCAAGAGAAACACCAACATTTGCTCAAATTTGGGAAAGCTTTAGAACATAAAAATTGATAAATAGTAAATATTCAAATAAATGAAAGATGGCAAAAACAATTAGTCAGGCTTGACCGTATTATTCCAAAAATTTTTTTGACATATTTAGAAAGACAAACAAATAAGCCAAAAGCCTCTGTCTGTTCCCAAATTGTTCTACAGTTTCAAATCTCTTTTGTCAGTCCCTGAATGGTTCAAATTCTCAGGCTCGAAGGCACTGTGACCTCTGGTTAATGTTTGTATTGCCACACTACACAACTTGCTTGAATATATCCTTGCCCCAATTAAATCTGAAATGGGTTTTGGCCAGACTAATAACTCCTACTTCAAGTCACATTTAGCACCACATCTAAAAAAACCCTGTGTGAATTCTATCTGCACAATGATCTCTTTCTTTCCCCAAAACAACTTGAGCTTTTCACCATGTAAGCTGAAATTACCCAAAGTCTGTATTGAACCATCCACCTCCATACTCTGGGCCATTATTTCATATAGAAAGCATTCAGGTGAAATAAAAACTGGTGTCTTGAACCTTGCCCTTTAATTAGTATAAGCTTCTTAAAGTGTGGTGGTGGGACTTCAGAATGGGTGGAGGCAATAGGGCTGAAATTAAGCATTCCTTTTCTAAATGTCTCAGGAATCCTAAGCTCAGAGACCCCTGCCAACCCCCTGAGAAGATCAATAGAGTAGCAACAAGGCATGTAAGGCAGAGCTGTCCACTGAAAGTCTAGATAATGAAAATTCACCATGGGCAGTAGTAGATGGGGGGGGCTTTTATCTGTGCCTCTGACTAGGGCAGATGGTCCAGGGAGTAGTGACTCTCACTAAAACTAGCATTCACACATTCACAAGCCCTGAAGTGTTTAGATGAATTCATACAAATCAGATTAGTTTATTCTCTTTAGGAATCACTGCAGGGATAATCATATACACAAGCATCCTAGGGTTTCCTTGAATAACGTTTACTTTAAGCAAGTTAACTTTTATTTTGTGGTGGTTGAAACTGATCCCAGGGCCCTTTGGGCATGTTAGCAAGTGCTTTGCCATTGAGCTGTGTCCCAGCAAGCAAAGGTTAAAAAGGTGTTTTATGGACAAAGCCTTTTGCCATTTACTGGCCGGCACATTTATCCATGACTTTTTATCTGCTTCATTAAAGTGCATGCTTGTTTTCTATACATTATTAATAGGAAAATCAAGCTTGACTATTACTGGTTCATCCTAATAGATCCACAAATATAGTGAGTATACTGCTTCTAGGTTGCAGTTCTATATTGGATCAGAATTTCTTTCAACAGAAAGATACTTATCTTCCGGCAATTTATCAAAGCAAATATCTCCTATGACACAGTATTATTAAATATTTTTCATAGTTGAAATTCCCCAGTCTCCTTAGGCAGAATTAACAGCCCTTTGTTCACAAATACATCTTTGTGCTTCTCTCATTTTTAATAGGTGCCATTATCGATGGATCCTTTATTCCCACGCGATTGGGACCCCACAGGAGGATTCATCTCCAAATAAGTCCCAGTGACTTTCAGGGATTTGTACATGAATATCTTGTGAAAGCTTAAAGCCATAAGCTTGTATTCTGCTCCCCTCTATCTGGTCCCCATAGCAACAGGCATGCCAAAGATGTGGGGTGGGGTACTGGAGACTGGAGACAATTTCTGCAGAACCTATCTCAGTCCCAAAGCTCTGTTAGGAGTTAGGAACAAGGCAACCTCATTCTGTAGGTTGTTACTCTAGCTTCCAGACCATGGATAATCTAAAACTTCTATATGCCCTGACAGAATCCAGTCAGCTCTTAGCACACCAAGGTTTTGCATATACCATCTATGAACTAAGAAACATAGTCCAGAAGGCTATGACTCACAATGTCAGATAATCAACAACTTGAGTTTTCCCCACACCTCTTTCGAAGTTCTCACTGAAACTTTTCAGCAGGTCTTTTTCCCACAAGGGACTTTCCTTAGCCTGGACATGTCCACCCATTCCAGCAGCCAATTAGAATTTTCCGCATAGGTTCAAATTACCCAACCAGATTTACTCTAACTTGATGCCTAATTTACATGTGTCTAGAACCAAATTGACTTGTCCTCAGTGTAAAAAAAGAAGCCCTGCTTATTGGCAACTTATTTTTGAGACTCCCTCCGCCCTATCCCTGCTACAAGGAGCTTCTATGCTACCTATCAATCAAACCATTAGTTAAAAATGTTCCTGATCTCTCTGAGTGGAGACCTACAGTTTCAGTTGGACTGGTTTAATCACTTTGACTGAGGATCACTGCTAGGAAGTCAAGCTCACTTTAAGTCATGCTGAGGAGATGGGTAGGATAATTAGTCCTTTCATAAAACATGTGGAGGCATAAACTGCCTGTTCACAATTTTACCTTTTCTTCTCTTTTCTCAGACAACCTGAGTCAGCAGGAATACAGGTCCTGAACAGTGAGGCGCTGAATGGGAGGATCAGGAACAAGAAATAGAGAAGACTAGAAATAAAGAAAGCAATAGCTGGTACCAGAAGTCTTGCACAAACTAATGACTTATGTGAAGCAAATACATTGAGAAGTACACCATCTCATATACTATTAGCAGGTGGAGGTGGCAGAATGGTCAAGGTCAGCATAGAAGTTAGTCACTGTTGGCAAAGAGACCAAAGGCTACCTCAGACACAACAGCTTTAGCAATGATAACCCCAGCCTAGGAGGAAGACTTAGGTCCCCAGAAGCATAAACCTCGACTTCTTTGAGGTACTCACTCCCGTGTCAGGCCAACCTTGCCAAGCCCACTCCTGGACAAGGACACTTCATTGTGTCCCTTTGTCCCTTCACTGGGGCCTCTGAGAAAGTCTTGTGTTGATCCAGCTCCCCACACTAAGTGTGTTTTTTTAACACTTTGAGCTCCCCACCTTCAATATTGTTTGACTTCTTACGCTCTCTCTAAAGCCTCCCTCTTGGCCACATGGTTGCTGGCTGGTTTTGTGTCTCCATGCCAGTTTAAATGGCATGGCCTTTTCCTTCTCTCCTCCAGGCAGCTACTGCTGTTTTACTGCTTGCCTGTCCTACAGCTTTTCTTCTAAATGCTAATAAAATTACCCTTGAGCTCCCATCTGAGTTCATTCTTAAATTATTTTATTAATGACTCTAATAATCTCCTAAAGGGTCCCCAATTCTCCCTGTACCAAAACCTTTCCTGAAAAACTATTTTACAAAAAGAAGAGGACACAAAGTTGGGTGGGTAGGGAAAAAGGGATGGATCTGGGAGGAATGTGGAGAGAAATGGATATGATCAAAGTACGTTGTAAGAAATCCTCAAAGGACCAAACAAAGCAAAACCAACCCTGTTCTATCTTGCCCTTTCTTGCCCTTCCTCTTCATTTTTTCACAGTCTTGAAACAATAACTAAAGTCACTGGCTTGGGGTGGCTTTGGTGGCCTTTGAATTTCTGGGACTGTAGAACCCCAAGCTTAGTCTAGTCTACTAAGAGCCATGAAAAAGCTTGGTTGTACTCAAAGTACCCCACATCATTCTTAGATCTTCCCCAACTTCAATCCCACTGTCTCCATGACTCTTAGATTTACAGCAGAACTCTCTTCTGCATGTGGCGGTTGCTGCACAGCATGGCAGCTGAGATCCACGACAGCTCAGTGCAACATCAGGCAGCTATCAAGTGGTACCGGAGGGCTCTGCTGGTGATACACTCTCACAGTGCCAGCTGCAGACTTTCTTACTGTCTCTGGTTTCCCAGCCTCACCTCTCTCCCTCCTTTAGTTCTACTCTGCTTTGCTGCTTGCGCTTAGGTGAGTCCAGGTACTAAAAGTATTGCTGATCAGGAGTCGGGATATTGATTGTCAAGTTGACTGGATTTGGAGTCAACTAAGAGGCATGCCTTGAGGTCTATGAAGACATTTCCTGGAAGTACTAACTAGTGGATGGAAGGGAGACTCTCTGCCAGAGTACCTCATACAGGGGCTCCAGGGAGAAGCAGAGGTGGTTTTGCCTCCTCGGTATATAGACAGCCATTGTTTGATTTATCAATCTAATAAATCCCCGTGCATAATATACGTTGTCTTTGTGGGTTTGCTAGTAGATAAGTGCCCAGCAGAGTCCCATCACACTCCTCTCACTTGTCCAGGACAAAGATCATCCACGTGTTTTTAAGACTCACATCTGCAACTTCAAGATCTTCTAATTGGGCAGGAAACAGCTACTAGCCATTAATAAGACTGGGCATGGAAGACGAAATTTGTGAACAATCTATGGGGAATGTTACGCTCCTGGCAGTGAAAAGTGTTTGCTTACTAAAGCTTAGCTAGTAAACTGACAAAGAAAAGGTTTCCTTCTTTTCTTACTGGCTTCCCCATTCTGAGTGACAGTATGGGCTCTCAGGGAGCACTGCTTGAAATGATCAGAGCCAATGTCCTGACCCAACGAGAGAGAATGCTATGACATGTCAATTTCTATACTATGTACTTTTTGCCATTTTTCATTTCTATCTGGCCAGTTACTACCACAATACCCTCAGTGCCACTAGTAGGATCTGTAAAGTTTATGTAGTTGATCAGAAAATTAACTAAGGTATGGTTTAATCAGAATTGTGAGCCAAACATTATGTTCCACACTAGACATGTAAAGAAAATGTACACAGTCATTAATCCTAGACAACAATCTATTGTCTATGAAATACAGTAATCTACTTGTGTTTCACTATCTAAGTGAACCAGTAGGCAATGTTGCCCATGTTCTTTTAACTTAAAAATAGAGGACTTCTTACTTTTAATTACACCATGAAATCTTAAACTGAGGGTTTTTTTTCAAAGCCTAAACTAGGCATAAATTCTTCCTGGGGAAGCTTCTCATTACAGTGGAAATGGGATTAGGTCATGTGATGTAAGTTCAGATAATTCAATATAAAGTGTTGCCACTCTAAAGAGTTTAATCATCTACGGATTATGTGTATCTAGCACACGAAATTAGGACAAGCATGGAGAAAATAATAGACTAAAACAAACAATTATATAATGATATGAGTCTTTGCCAGCCAGACACGAACTTCATATAATGAAGATTTCAGATGATTTGTGACAAACAGAAATGGTGATGCTGACACATACATAAAGGAATAGCAACTTTCTGCCTGTCCTTAAAAGGAACTGCAAACAGGGTGGCAGAGGTAGGACAAAGATGACAGACTGGAGGAGCACTCATCACTTGGCCTGCAGTGAATCATCCCATGATTTCATGGTGTCTCCTGCTCTCTTGGTCAATATGGATTCAAGTCCACAACGCTCCCTGCATCTGGATACTGTGGTGACATCTTGCTTGTACAAATAAAGCCTTTCTGAAGGTGAGAGAATGGAGCTTGTCATTAGCTAACCACAGAAATCTGGAGGTCTGTATAGACAGGAAGTGAAATCTCTGGGCAGCAACAGGATATAAGCAGGAGGCACAGGAAGTCTCTTGTCTGCTGAGAGGCTAGGAGGTAGGGTGTGGCTGTGGCTTGTTATTTTTTCTCTCTGGTCTCTCAGCATTTTCCTCTACATCTGACTCCAGGTTTTTGTTAATTAGACCAATTAAGAACTCCATTTACAGGCTACTGGTCTTTGTTTCTCAAATCCATTTCCCTGCTTGCTCTCTGTTACATCAACAAATTTAAAGGTGGCTTGGGTTGTTTTGTGTGTTTGTTTGTTCATTTGCCTGAGTTATATTCACAGATGTACTTTGGGAAGACTCCCAGCTGTTAAATTTTTAAGGTGGTAGGGGTACTATATTCAATACATAATTTATAACTAGATAAATCCAAAATGATGATACATTTTCCTTAAATTTTCCACACCAAAACATGTCTGTGAATTGGTCTGTTTTCTGGTTTGTGTTCTTTTCTCACAGGTGAGAAATGAAGGCCTGAATGACCCACCCTGCCACACACACACCATCATTAAAGTAAAAGAGATGTCCATGATAGAGACATCGTTGACTGACAAAGTATTTCTCCAGCTGTAGCCCACAGGCTGCCCACCTCAAAATCTACCTGAAAAACACGTAAATGCTATTTCCTAGGCTGTACCACAGAACTGCTAAGAACGCATGAATCTGCATTTCAAAAAATTCCATAGATGATTGCGAAAGCAGGGCAGTATGAAGGGTCTGACTATTCTACAGAAACTGCTGAACAGGAAGGGGCACTTCCCGCCCACTTGCTGAAGTATTTCAAGTATTTCACCCCAGCCAATTCCATCTGCAGTAGTTTTCCAGTAATTCCAAGTTTAGATAGTTGGAAAATTTGAAGATGGGTAGGAGGCCTCCAACCTCAGTCTAGTGAACTCAGAATCACCCTGAGTGTCTAAGACTTTCAGAAGTCACACATATCATGCATATCATAGTTCTAGGACAGACATGGCATAGTCATATCTTAAGTCCTCTCCAAGCCAGATGTAAGCCCTTCACAGTACAAGTAGGATTGCTGGTAGCTCCTTCCCCAAACTCCTGGCTGCCTGCCTTGTGACAGCTCCAAGGGGATTTCCTTGGCTTACCAGCTGAGCACCCGTAATTACACCAGCAGATACTAGCAAAACCCAGCTAGGCAAGTTGAAAGTTCACACATGGCTGCTGAGGGTCAGCAAGATCATAACTGAGTTTCTTGTTCCTTTGTTAAGAAAGAAGATTTGGGGAATATTTGTAAGCATACAGAACATCCATTTCTATTTTCAAATTGTTGCCTTTTGACTGTGTTTAACTTCAGTAACTGCCTGAGTTAAGACTGCCTATAAAACCAGATTCAAGTTGAAGACTCAGCCAACTCCCAAGTTAATTTTGCTTAATATATATTTCCTTTCCCATTGCTCATAGGACAGCCATTTTAATTCAAACACACTGACTTTTACAACATACATTTTGGTACCAAAATCTATTCTAATGAAAATACTTAAATATATGGTTTGTCAGTCCCTTGGTATTTATACCATACTTTCAGCAAAAACTACTTCCACCAAATGCATAGAATTCATGACTTTGTATAGAGATCTTATTTTCTTAGGACCATTCATGCATGGAAAAATCTAGACCCTAGATTCTTCAACTATGGGTCCAAACCTCATAAGGGTTCATATAACTGAATGTAGGGTCATGAAAAAATTTGGTAGGAGTAAAAGGCTTCCAAATGTACAGTGACCAAATATTAATACAGAATCAAGTATGTAATAAACCCCAGCCATGTACGTGAGGCAGCACCTGCCTGTGTTGTATCATGCACCTTCACTATGACTGAACAAACAACACGGGCACTGTGTAGGGCATATGACGTCACCCCACACAAAGCTAACAACTGCTGCTAAAATATCTTGGGTAAAACTCTATGTATTACAGTGCTTTTAATATCAGGTGGGTTTTTTTATTTTTTACTCTTATAGAACAGAAGGAATGGTTTAATTATGGCAAACAAATGCTTTTAGTATTTTCCTACCATAATTCAATAGCATGTAAATATCAAGTTAGTATATTTTTGGAGTCTAGTGTGTTAGAATATTTTATTTTAAAAATTACTGTTTGGATTGCTGTGTCTCCCTTTGTGCTTGTTTTGTCAACATCCGTACTTGGAACACCATGCAGCACTTCATTGGAAGGTTGGATGCTTCCCACTGGCTTTCACTGTAAGTCTGTGGGAAATGCGATAGGAAATGGTCGAGGCTGTTATCCCCAGAAATTATGATCACAGCACTCTGCAGATAGGTCAAGTGTCAAAAGGTTTTGAGGAGCTAAGAAGATGGATGAATCCAATAAAGTACCTGTGTACTTGAGCTCAGTCCTGAGAATCCATATAGAAAAAAACAAAATTTAGTCCCAGCACTTGGAAGTCAGAGGCAGGAAGAGCTCCATGCGTTTGAGCCCAGCCTGGGCTACATACGAAGTTCCAGGCCAGCTAGAGCTGCACAGTAAGACTCTGTCTCCAAAACTAATAATAATATATCCAGACCTGGTGGCATCCACTTTGTCCTGATTCAAAGACAGGTAGATGACTGACCAGCCAGCCTGGTGTACTTGATCACCTCCAGAACACTGAGAGACCCTGTCTCACAGAATACCAAGGTAGACACTGCCTGAGAACCACCCTCTAATGTTGATCTCCAGCCTCTACATCACCTGAACACACACACACACACACACACACACACACACACACACACACACACATCCCACATGCACACCAGCATGAGTTTTTAAATCATCCCAGATGATTTCAAGGACAGACATGATTGTAATAACCTGATCAATATCTGATATGATTACAAAGTCTAAAATGGGGCCCAATAGTGCATATTTCTAAAATGATCAGGTGATAGGGACATTTTCTGTATATGTTTCTCTTATTATTAATGAATAAAACACTGATTGGCTGATTGACCAGGCAGGAAGTATAAACAGAGATAAGAGATGGAGAGAATTCTGGGAAACATAGGCAGACTGGAGTCGCCATGTGGAGCCTAGGAGGGTAGGACCCACCAGGCATTCTCTGGTAAGATAAGGCCATGTAGAAATACATATATACATAGAAATGGGTTAATAATTAAGACAGAGCTATCCAATAAGAGGCCATAGCTACCAGCTAACAGTTTTATAATTAATATAACATCCGTGTGTTCATTTGGGGCTCAAGGGGCCGCAGGACCCAGCTGGGCCGGAATCTCATGTAACAATAAGGGAATGATGGGCCAGCCAGAGAGTGAACCAGACCCGGAATGTTAAGACTCGTGTAGATAACAGTATATAAGAGTGGCATTGATTTCATCAGAAGACCCTAAAGGGTTAATCTGCATGTAAGAAAAGGGGAATCATTGAGGACAGTGCTTCTTCAGCTTGGGCTAATATGGGATCAGTTTGTAGGAAATTCTGTGACTGACAGACCATCTCCCATGCTTTGTTTCTATAAGCTCTCCACACAACTGCAACACAGATAATCTCAGCTGCTATCATCTAAGATGGTCGTTGCAGAAATGGGGAGAGAGTCACTTCCTTTCATGAGAGAAGGTGATCTGGAGGGATAGAGAGGTATTCAACATGTTTCTGTGATGCAGCAAGCAGCCCTCGATACACAGAAAACAACAGGGAAACTCATCTAATCACTTCTTGGAATACATTTGTCACTTGTCATAATGCCGCAGATAAGAGGCCCCTGGGGAAGCATAAGGAATGTACTTCTTCCTGTTGAATTTCTGTTTGTCCTATAATCTTACAGGCCTCAGCTTCTAGCTGTATAATAACACCATTCTAAGATTAATATCATCAAGCTCTGGAGGGAATTTTTATTTGGCATACAAACACAGGTATTTGGGGTAAAATAAAACAGGTAATAGTTCAGGATTTCTATTCTCTGTAAATGCTGATCACTACAAATAACTTTCAATTAACAGTATAATACTGCTAAGGTTTTTGTTTGTTTGTTTGGCTGGTTGGTTGGTTGGTTGGTTGTCTTCTGTTTATTATGCTTAGGGATTTTTAAAGTTAAAATAGAAATATGAAGAGACTAAAATATGGCCTGAGCAGTTTCTTGATAGAAGTTCCCAAATGTTTTTGTCATGGGACCCCTTTAAATTCTAAAATTTTTTTCTGTTGCTGTTGCAGTTTTTGATAACCTGATTTACTTTTGTTTATCTGTAGCATATGTATCAATGTTTACTAACTTTTTACTTTCGGTTGTCAATGTGCATGCTGTGTGTGTGTGTGTGTGTGTACGTGCTATGTGTGTGACACATATATGGAGTTTCAGAGGACAAAATGGGTGTCAGTCCTTGCTTTTTACTTTGGTTAAGACATTCTTCCTTTTTGTTAGTGGCTGTGTACATGAGACCATCCTTCTATCCATATCATGTTACAGGCATATGCCACCATGTCTGGCTTTATGCTACTCCAGGGAATCGAAGCTCAAACACTCGTGTTTGGTTGGTAAGTGTTTTACCCATGGAGTGATTTCCCTAGTCCCCGTGATGTTCATTCCTCTGTAAGTTATAAAAGAAAATTTTAAATTATTTATTTTTTAAAATCTACAATAAATCCATTACAAGTTCTCATAAACAACATATTTTATGAAAGGTATATATTCTGAAAGAAATACATCTTGCAGTGGTTAAAAAACAAATTCTTGAATCTGTCTTACTGGATGACAACTAAAGCCTCATCACTACTTCAGCATTAAGTGATAAGTGGTATTGGTTAATGTGTATAAAGAAATCCTGCATCTCAAGCTCTCTATCTGGGATGGGAATGGTATTTGAATATTCTCAGAAAACTGGGCTTACTCTTATCTAATGTTACAACAAAACTCAACAGGAGCTCCTTCAAGAAAGCTTAGCCGCAACATGGGCTGAGAATAAATATTAATTAATTCTCTGTGGCATTAAAGTTCATTGGTCTCTTTTGCTCTTTAAAAGGGTCTTTTTTTCTTTATTTTTGTTACATGTAGAGTGTTTGACCACATATATGTATGTGTACCACTTGTATGCCTAGTGACTGTGGAGGCCAGAAGAACACTGGGGTTACAGATGACTGTGAGCCTCCCCATGGGTGCTAGAAACTGAATCCAGGTCCTCTGTAAGAATGTTACACACTCTTAATCACTAAGTCATCTCTCCATCCCCCTTGTGAATGTTTTTGTTATACTTAGGATATATCTCATAGTTATGAAGAGTTTCCAAATGCGTAGCATAAAAAATAACACACATTCATTAGAATTCCTACCAATTTCATCAGAAAAACCATTGCATGTTATTGGAAGACTATCAAGCTCACAGTGGCATACACAAATTTTACAAGATTCAAATTTTCTCTAGAAAATCCAAGCCTTATCATTCCAATAAATACTGCCAGCTGTTTTTATGGAGGTGACAAGACTAGTTTGATTTTTTTTGTATCAGCCAAATATTTTTATCTCAATATCAGCAAGTTGTTTTTGCTAGTCACATTTCCAGCTTGAAAAAAAATGGTTTCCTGGGGGTGGGGGAGGATGCTTAACTTAGAACTCAACCCTACAAGTGCCTTATGTTTCAAGATGATCCTTGTGATTCACAAGCAGCAGAAGTGTGCTATGTGCACTCACTTAGTCATGAAGGTTAGCGAAGACAAACGTGTCCAAAAAGCAAGTTTTATAATATTAATAATTTTATTATTCCATTGAGGATCATGTTAAGTGGACATTTCCTCCTGCCAGTGTGTGATGGTCAAACATCTGATGACTACTACTGCTCAGAAAATTTATTCATTTTTAGATATGCTCTATTGTTTAATCACAGGAAGGATTTGTTCACTGTTTTGAAACTAGGACTTAACGATGGCTGAAACTGTGCTCTATAAAAGAAATTTGGGGTGAAAAGAAAGCTATAATAAAAACACTTGCATTCTTTCTACTCCATGATTGTACAAGAGTTTTTGTTGTGCCAGGTGGTGGTGGAGGTGGCACATGCCTTTAATTCCAGCACTCAGAAGGCAGAGGCAAGCAGATGGCTGTGAGTTTGAGGCCAGCCTGGTCTACAGAGCTAGTTCCAGGACAGCTAGGGCTGTTATACAAAGAAACCCTGTCTCAAAGAACAAACAAACAAACAAAAAAGAGTTTTTGGTGTCTCATATGCCCACCAAATTATCTCTTTGAGCTGCCCTACATTTTAAAGGGGAAGAAAACTAAAAGAGAACATTTGACAACTTGCCTTAGGCTTCTGTGCTTTTCTTGCACTGTATAGATCCAAGTTTTGACTAACAACATAAACAATAAGTAACCAAGTAACCAGGGTTCATTCTGAAAATGTTTGATCCCATATATCATCCCTTGAGAAAGGATTTGAGTATTTTACACAGACAGAGTGGTGAGGGAGGGAGAGAGGAAAGGATAGGGAGGGAGGGAGAGAGGATAGAATAGGGAGGGAAGGGAGGGAGGGAGGGAGGGAAATGCACTTTAAAAACCTAATCAAATAAAAAGGAATAAAAAGGCATATCACAAGCAATGGTATGTTCCTTGTTCTTAATTTTTACCCAAAGTCTCAGTAGCCCTGGACTTTGGATACAGCAGCTGTGTTGTTACTCTTTGTATTGGAAACAGTGTGACCGATGAATATGAGTCCTTTGTATGGAGCATCTTGAGAGTTTCCAGTGGGATCAAGTGGATGAGATGGAAAAGAAAAAGTAGCAGGTGTCCTTCTCTCCATCCATCCTCACCGCCCTGCTCCTCTCCAGGTTTCCTTACAGTGCTTTCTTTGATGATCCTTGCATTAAGTAACATAACATTACCTGTTTAATAGGACTTAACCAAGTGCACTTACTTAGAAACGGGTTTGTCCTGTTTTCTTTTCTTTCAGTGGCATGGCTCCTCCCAAGAAAACAAAACAAACAAATCAACAAACAACAAGAAAATCACTGTTGATTGTAAGTTTGACTCAAAGCTCCCAATATCAAAAGCAACATGAATTGTCAGTCATCCAGAAAGGCTACATTGTAAGTGATATCAACACAGAAGTTGAGCAGAAGAGAATTTGAGGTCATACAAAGTAATCCTGGTCTGCATCCAGGGTGGGCATGCAGTTTAGTAAGCATTCCAGGCTACCACAGAAGTGTATTGTCACAAACACAACAGTGGCTGAAGACACATCCTGTGGAGGTAGCCATCTAATTTATTGAACAAGTGAAATAATTTGAGATGATTCACTCTGAGATTTGAAGTGATATCAGCACATGTCACCCTTTCTAGAAGAACCACTGTCTGCAAAGAAGCCAAGAAGTATTAATTCATGTGTTCACTCACTATTTTTGAGGTGTACACTGCGTAGTTTTAATGTGTAAAACCATTTTGCATGCAGTGTAAGCATCACATAAGACCTTCCTGTTTAGTGTAAACATTATCTAAGACCTTGGATGTTTTCTTTGTGTCAGTTACTAGGTTGATAAAACTCATAACTGTTTTTCCTAGCAACACCCATGAAACAACCTTTGCATTCCATATTAGTTCATCTTTTGGCCTTTGTAGACAGAGTTGCATAAGAGCCCATACTAAGAAGATGCACTAACATAGATGGTGCCAGCACGGGACATTGTGAGTAGAGTTGCACCAAGAGTATAATTGCATTTGGACTAGTTTTAGGGCAAGATGAATTATCAGGATGGGAGAAGACAGGAAGACTACATTTTAAAACAAGAAAGCATAGATGCCTAAGAGCCCAAAATTGAAAAGGAAGCTCTTTTTCTATTTGTAATATAGTTCCTAATGACATATTCTTAACAAAAAATTTCAAAATCCTTTCCTCTCACTCATCATAAATGTGAGTTCTTCACTACAATGATGTGACTATTCCCATGTCTTAGACATTCTGATTGATTCCACTTAATCATGGTTATTTTATTCAAACTGCTTTCTACAAAATATCTCTTTTCCACTTCTCTCCTTTTCAACAGTCTACCTGTTTTCCAAGACACAGTTAGAGAATTATGGCACACACTTAATCCTTCCCAAAATTTTGTATATCATAAAATCACTCTTCTGAGTTCCCAGAGCATTGAATTAGAAAACCATTCATAATCATTTGCTCCCATTTGGCTATCAATTGTCGCATCTCCCCACCTAGATGCTTAACTCATCTTTCTCAGATGCTGACATAAAAATAAGTGCATGCATAATCAGTGCTAGCTACACATAGAATTTAGTGGGATTTCTCTGAGCTATAAAGATCTAGATAACATCCTACCAGCTAACAACAATGGGGAAGTCTCAGCAATGAAATTGTCACCAGTTACCAAAGTGACCCTCAGACCACATGATGACCAAATCTGCCAGAAAGCTCTTGCTTCACATAGGCCTTCATTTTTTTTAAGAATAGTTTTGAAGAAAGCAGATGCAGTAGGATTTTCTGCCCTATGAATTCCCCCTGGTTAATTTATCAGTGCTACATGGATAGGCACATGGCAGTAAATAATTAATAAACATATTTCCCATTTTGTTGTATTGAGTCTGTTTGGTCATAGCCAAACTCATTTTTCTATCCTTATAGAGTTATTTTCCATTCATGACTCCAGGGGTAAATAAATGAAGATGTTGCATTATTGTTACAGACACTTTTACATATGATGATAGTTTTATCATTTTGAGTTGCTTTTTATCAGATTACAAACAGTAACAATATATAGGGCCAGAAAACCAGAAGATGAGTCTATGAATGAAGCAATACACTATTCTGAAATGATCTCTTACATTCTAAGAGACTGGCACTTTTGCTGAACCTCACAGTCATAGTTAATAATACATCTTGAGGTCACCTGTGACTTAAAATAGCTATCCTACTGTGTATCCAATCTGTTTTAAGAGAATAATGTAACCATCAACCTTACTTGCCTTGGATTTCCCATAGAATCAACTTTTAAAACCTAAGCTGATGCATAACTACAATCTTAAAATATGTACTCCTCCATGGTCCTGACCAGGAACAATACAAGAGAGTCATTTGCTGAAAACAGCAAAGATAGAGGTTGAAAGCAATTTACCATAAATGTTAAACACAATCATAGATATTTCTTGATGAATAATGATGTTTGTAGTACCATTTGTTGTCCGAATCTGTTGGGGTAAGTTGTGGCCCGTGACTTAGTGAAACTCTGTTAAAGAATTCTGTAGAGTACCCCATTCCTTCCTCATGTGATGCTTTCTGTGCTGCCCCATATATTTTGTATGTGTGTGGGCTAAGCCCTTTGTTAGGGACAGACACACACACAGTCACACACACACACAGGCATACTCAGACAGACACTTATTCAGGGACAGATTCATAAGACAACCTTCAGGCAGGCACAGATTCAGACTCATGCAATGGACAGACAGAAGGATGGAAGACACAGGGAGAGGGATTAGAGAATAAACACAAATCTGGGCTGATCTTGGATAAATGACACCAAGGGAAAGTGTTTTGATTTCTTCTTTCCTCAATGTGACATCAATGCATTATTGATGATTCTGAGTTAATCACTAATGTGTTTAATCCATGCAGATGAAGGAGCCTTTCATGTCATGAAAATCAGCATGCCCTCCTGCTCCATGTACATTAAGTTTGCAAATCACCAAGTGATTAGAATCATCATGCGTCAACCCTGCCATCCTAGTTATCCTTCTTGGTTCATCATGATGTTATCTAACAGTTCCATTCTAAATATTTCTTAAATTTATAGTCTTATATGCTAAAGGAGCAGAGATTTTCTTTAGAAGCAAAGATACATTTCATTTGGCATCCTATATGAAAGGTTCAGGCATTACACTGCCCTGCCCTGTTATCTGGCAAAATGCACTCACGCAGCACTCTGGCCAGCCCAGAGGTCTATTAGAACCAATCTGCACGCAGGTGCAAAGGACCCCTTTAAAGGACTGACACCTGCCCACTTACACTCTTTTTTACTCTCGTCTTCTTCCCTTACTTTCTTCTCTCTCTCTCTCTCTCTCTCTCTCTCTCTCTCTCTCTCTCTCTCTCTCTCTCTCTCAGCTCTGCACAGGTTGGTTATCCCTCATCCCCCTTTTCCTTCCCTGTCCACCAATAAAACTCCACATGGGACCATTGACTCACAGTTTGTGTCTCATTACTGGGTAAACGTAGACATTTTAACAACACTATATTCAATGGTTATTTAGGTATCATACTTAACAACTTTTAGAAACAGGTATCATCTAAAATATTAAGTTGGGTTAGACATTACATAAATCAAAGATCCAGAGATGAAAGCAATTTAAAAACATGAAATTAATACACCTTTATAATTACCTTCAGAGATCTCCATAGGAAGGGGAAATAGAATACACAGTTATGGGTAGAAGGGGTGGGAATGGAACCTAGAAAGGGAAGATCAAATGGGGAAGGGGAAAAAAGAGGGAAAGAATATAGGGAGGGACAGCTAAAATTAAGGGCCAATGGAAAGGTCACATGGAAACTTACTACAAAAGAAACTTCTTAAACTATATACATACATGAAAGAAACCTAAATTGAATCATCAAATAACAGGGGAGACAAAGTCCCAACTACATATCTCTTGCGATTGAATGAAACCTCCAATGGTAGGAAGGAGTTACATCTAACTGTGTTGGACAAAGGGGCCCCCATGGAAACCACCAAACAACTCAGGCTATTGATAAAGTTATTGGTCGCTCTCCGCAGTCTGATGTTAAGACTCTATTGCTGAAGACAACACCTGCATACTCACTGAATATAGAGAAGTCAGATGAGACTTACCAAGAGTCTCCACCCCCTAGAGACTGGTGTTCATGCTACTGTGAGATACTCCACATGCTACCAGAGGAGAAAGATGAACACCGATCCAGCTACAAACCTTCCAGTCTACAATGGTGATCTGCCTGCAAGATACACTGATGCAATGGTGCCATAAAAAGTTGTGGGAGTAACCAAACTATGATATGACTGAATCGAAGGCCCACTCCATAAGATAGAACACATGTCTGATGCTGCTAGTGTTGCCAAGAACCTGAGACTAGATAAGCAATGGACCTAGGGTAAAACCAAATACAACTAAAGAAACTTAGCAATAAAATGACTTCTAAACCAGTAGATCAGTGTCTCGCTCAGCCACCATCAGGGAAGCTTCCTCCTGCAGTAGATGGGAACAAATACAAAGAACCACCACTGTACAATGGGCAGAGAGTCAAAGACTTTCGACCCCTCAGTCCTAAACGGGATTTCTCCATCAAACCCACCCCACCACCACCAACACACACACACACACACACACACACACACACACACACACACACACACACACACACACAAGGCTCAGGAAAAGGAAACAGACAGATTATAGGAACCAATGTGGGTGGAAGACACCAAGGAACAAGGCCTTCTAGACAAAACAGGACTGATATACATGTGAACTCACCTAGTCATGCACAAGGCCTTCATATGACCAAGCCAGATGGGGTCCAAGTGCTGAGAGGGAAAGTAGACAAAAATCCCATCAATTACCCAGAAGCTATATCCAATTGATAGCTGCTCACAAAGGAAAAAATAGTTTTCTCTAACTGACTCTCACTGAGTATACAAACTGTATTTAAAGGCAGGACAACACAAGTAGATGGCTAGCACAAAATGAACTCAATGATATTTTTGTGGAGTTTTTATTTTGCCTCATCTGCATTTTCATGGCTTTCTTCTTCCCTTATGAGTCTCTTGCTTACATGTTAGGCTTCTGATCCTGTGTCTTTATGGAGTTTCTCTGTATGAATACATGTGTGTCTCTGAGTCTATATGTGTTTCTTGCACTTTTTCTTTGGTTCATTTGTTTCTCATTTGTTTGCTTTGTCCCATTCAGATTTGTTTTTATTTTTCTCTTACATTTTTAAGATGCTTGTATCTTTTCTAATGAGAGGGTATTTTGATTTGGGTGGGTGGGGAGGTGGAAAGGGTCTGAGAGGAGTTGGGAAGGAGAAATTATAATCAGACTATATAAGATAAAAAATCTGTTTCAACAAAAAACATTTTAATTACCATCAGAGCTCTTGGAAAATTGATCTAATTATATCCTCCAGATGAAGCAGCCACTTTGCCCTTTAAAACCTAATCCTAAATTTTCAGGTTCTCATTCATACATCATTGACCACAGGACCAAGTTGAAACCCAGGAGAACTAGTGACTAAAAAGTTCCCAATGTCAGTTAACAGACAAAAGTGAATTTACAAAAGCAACAACAAGCCCTGGTTATTTGTCTGGTGTGTTGTTTTCAAGGCTTGAAGAAATCACAAGTCAAAGATTCACCCAGAATACCCTGGGAATTATCTTTCTTACCATAAACGGGTCTTCAAGGACACTGAAGATAGCTGATTCTGCTAACAGTATTGAACAATCCTTTGATCAGATACGTTTATTCAGACTGAATTAGGACTGTTGTAATTCTGTAATAGTTATAAAGACTTCCACAGCCATTCATGGAATACTGTGTTGATATCCAGTATACTTCCTTTCATGTGGAGTTGAGTCTCATATCCCATACTCTCCCAACTGAATAAACAAGTATGATACAATCATTAAATGAAAGACAGAGGAAACATATTCAAGGAATGAAGGTAATTAAGTAGATGGAAATAATTGGAATATGATTTACCAGACAGCCTTCAGAGAAACCAAAAGCAAGCATCATACTGACCTTCTTTTCTTTTTTTTTTTTTACTAGTTTTCTTTTTTTTTCATTTCATATTTTTTTCAGTTTAAATTTAGATAAGAAACAAGGTTGCCTTTTGGCTAAGATCAAGTGTAGTATCTGACCTTCTTTTCTAATAAAGTTAAAAAAGAACAATGATTTAGCTGTTAAGGAAGTGCTCATGATTCAAGATAGGGCATGGAACCAAATGCATTCCCTATACAGATTTACAAAGAAGGAGTATTTTAACGACAGGCACTAAGATTAGTCTTCAAAACCACAGAGGGGCTGGGCATGATGATGTATTCAGGCAGGCAGAGACAGGCATATCCCTGGGTGTTTGAGACCAGCCTCATCTATATAGTAAGTCCAGACCAGCCAGGGTTACAATAGTGAGATGCTGTCTCCGAAACAAACAAAAAGCCACTAAGAATGTAAGGCTAAGTCACAATTCTGTAGAAGAATTTTTTTTGCTTCAATGCTTGTTAGAAATCTGGTGTAACATGGCTTACACTAAGTATTTAAAATGCCCCTTGGATGGAATTTTCACTCTGGCCTTAAAATATTAGCTGTTATAAGAACAGGCCTACCATAACAACAATGAGAAATCCAGACAAATACAAGAAGAAACTAGTTCAGCTGCTGGCTGTTAGGCGGTGTATAGCTATCAGCCCCGAAGGGAAAATAAATGAGGAGAGCCCTACACTGCTACCACGCTAAAGGCACTTCTCAAGTGTAAGGGAGAAAACCCAAGCAGAGTCCCACAGTCACACGGATTGAACAGAAGCCCACCTAGTACCAGAAGGTTTAAAAAGCTGCACAGATTCATAAGAAAAAAGAACATTAAATTACCTTGGCTCACAGATGTGTATATAGAAACTTTTTACAGACACACATGCCAAAAGGTCCACTGAATACAAAGTCAGTACAAAATCATTTTTCACAACTTTCAGATGAACTTACAAAGTTGACACTTTAAAATTCCAGTCCCATACAGCACCAAAATATCAAATAATTAGAAATGAACTCAGTGAAACCCAGTCTTTGTACATAGACACTTAAAACTATACAAAATGTCTGAGAGAAATGAACCAAGTCTAGGTAGATGTAGAGAGAAGGTGAGCCATGAAGATGTTCACTCAAGGTGGCAAAGATGGCTCAGATCTTGATGCTTGTGCAGAGGATCCAGCTCAATTCCCAGCACCCAGTGACAGTTCACAACCCTCCCCAACTCCAGTTCCAGGGGATCCGATGATCTGATGCAATGCACATACATACATGTAGGCAAACATACATGTATATACACATTCTTCCAAGTTGAGCTTAGATCCAATGAGTCTCTGATAAAATTTTCACTTTTTTTATAGAAACTGATACCGCAATTCTTAAATCTATGCAGAAATATATAGGCCCCAGAGCAGCTGAAGGTTTTACACTATATGATTTCAATACTGTCTCTGAAGCCACAGTAATTAAAGTGGCACAGCACTGATACAAGATCAGTAGACCTGGATATAAAGTCCACAAGCAGACTCACACAGACACATGTGAGTATCTTCTATGTAAGTACGATGCTAACTCAACAGAGAAAATATAACCACCTCAACCAATGGTGTCAGAACAACTCAGTTTAAATATAAGGGAAATTCTAAAATTGTATGTCCTACTATGTATAACAACTAACTTGAGATGGTCCATAGACCTAAATGTTAAAGTCAAAACTCCTGAAAGCAAATAGAAAGGAAAACCCCTTGTTAAACAAAGATTTCTCACCTGATACATATATAAGATCCAACTTCACAGGACAGCTGCTAGCAATCTCATTAAGTAGTATGTCTGGGAACATCTTAAGAAAAGTTTTGCAGTCCACAGACCCAGAGAGGCTAAGTTACAAGAAGGGCTCTAGCTAGGAAAGCATGGGTCTCCCTGGGAAGAGAAAACAGAATAGACTTTGCTGGTGGACTAGGGGTAGGTGGGAATGGGGGCAGAGAGTTGCAGGTTAGGGAGGGATGGATGAATGGAGAGGATACAAAAACAGGCAACTGAAATTGGAATAGAGGGCATTGGGGGGGGTGATGTGGAAACCTAGTGCAATGAAAACTTCCTGGAACCTATGAGGGTGACCCTAGTGAGGACTCCAGTAATGGAAGACATGAAGCCTGAACCAGCCATCCTCTGTAAGATGGGACACCAACCCAGCCACAAAACCTTCAACCTACAGCTGTCCTGCCTGGGGCAATAGGACCTTGGAGCTTATGAGAGTGGCCAACCAATGACTGGCCTAACTTGAGGCCCAAGCCACGAGAGGTAGCCCATGCCCAACACTAGCTGGATGGTCAGGAACAAGAAGATGAATAGCCCAGAAACCTAGAGTAGAACTGTCAAAAAAACAAAAGTCAATGAAATGATTATAATGATATTTTCATAGATTGGAACCTAGTCCAATCATCATCAGAGAGGCTTCATCCTGCAAGTGACAGGAGGAAATATAGAATCTCATAGCCAAACATTAGGTGGAATTCAGGGGACTCTGCAGAAGAGGTGGGGGGAGGATCATAGGAGTCAAAGAGATCTAGAACAGTATGAGAACAGAACACAGCCCACAGAATCAATTAAGCAGGGTTCATAGGGGATCACAGAGACCGAAGCAGTCATCATGGAACCTGCATGTGTCTGGGCTAAGCCATCGGCATACATGCTGTGGTTGGTTTTTTTACCCCCTTGGGATGTTTGTGGAACTCCTAACACTGGAAGAGGGAGTGTCTCTGACTTTCTTGCTTGCTCTTGAGACCCTTTCCCTCCTTCTGGGTTGCCTCAACATGAGGGTTTGAGCCTAATCGTATTGCATGTTATGATGCTGTGTTGGGTTGATATCACTGGGAGGCCTGCTCTTTTCTGAAGTTCCGGAAATGGAGGAGCAGTGGACCTGGGGGAGAAGGGAGGCAAAAGGCCTGGGGGCAGTGGAATGAGGAGAGGTTGCAGTCAGGATATGTTGTATGAGAGAATTTAAAAAAAAAAAAAAGAAGTTTTGCAGAAGTATTTTTGGTTGGCAGTTGTTTTTCAACATCAACTACCTCCTGGTTTCCATGGTTTCTGACCGGAAACTACCTGTTTGCCATGGCAGTATGTGTTTATATTGGGTGAATTGTTTCTCTCCATTATTGCATTATTCTCTCTTTGAGGATTTATGGCACTTTTTTATCATGCAGCTGCATTGGTATGTCTGAGCTTAGTTTGCTGGAGCTTTTAGAATGTGTTGATTCATGTTTTTCACCAAATTGGGGAAGTTTCCAAACACTCTCTCCAAAAGTTCTTTTTCTCCCACCCCACCCCCCATATATTTTCCTTCTGAATTTCTGGTGATAACTGCATGTGAGTTTGGGTGTATCCCACAGGACCCTTGGGGTGTTGATTTGTCTTTGCTCTTTTTCCTTTTGTTTCTGTCTTTCCCATGGCCTTATCCTGACCTTCCAGGTTGCTTCCTCTGCTCAGCTATCCTGCTGAGCTGAGCCCCTCTGCTGAATTAGGGTTTCAACCACAAGGCTTTAGCCATACACTCTCGACTTGATTACTTTTTATAACTTTTCTCTCTGTATTACTATTCTCTATTCGTCTATGTTCTATTCTTATTTGCTTTCATTCTGTCCATTGTTTTCTTCAGCTCTCTGAGCAGATGTAAGGCATCTGAATTCACGTCTTCGACTAATAATTTCATCTCTAGGCTTCTTTCATTTCAGTATGTTATCCTGTGAACAAGCCACACTTTCCTGGTTTGTTGTATGGTTTTTTTTCTTTTTGGTTTTGGTTTGGTTGTGTAGTTTGTTTGTTGTCATTGTTTTTTATTTGGGGTTGGTTGGTTTTGTTTGTTTTTTGGTTGCAAACTGGATATTTTTAGTGTTATATAATGTGCTAACTAGAATGTTACTTTTTAGAAATTGGATTAGGGTAGATTTGTTTGCTCTCATTTATTCAGGACTGCAGTTTTCCATTTACATATTCTGTATTCCTCATGGTGTGCAATGACTCAAATTCCTCTTCTTTGTTTGCTCTTAGTCAGCCTGTGACCTGACAGAAATTTCCCTGAATGTCAGATTAAAATTTTGAAGAGCATAAACTTCCTAATACAGGGATCTTTCTCAGGGCAGCAATTGCATCCCTGAATCACTAGAGCAAAACATGGGTGCCAGTCTTTGAGGACCTCCAGAAACCAGCTGAAATTCACAACTTCAATTTTGGAGAATAAAGCCACTATTGTGCGCCCAGGTGCAAGGCTGTCACTTTACCATCCACTTAGCCACAGGGGGGCTAAGGAAGGGGTGGCAAGTGACTTGCACATGCCACTGTCTTAGCAAAGTTCAGGGCTCTCTCTTCATCAAGCACTCTCCCCTAATTGCTGAGAGTGTCTGGTCAGGTTGAAGTCTCCATAACAGTTGGTTCCAGATTCTCTCATTTAATGATCATTTCAATAAAGTGACTAAGCCTCAGGTTTGTTACGCACCATTCTGTATGACACCACTCTCGACCTTTTCATTGTGAAGTCTTCATTTTCACTTTAACTGACACTGCATTCAAAATCGCAAGTTTAATTTGTAACTTGGTAACTTTTAATAATACCTAAAATATTTATGGAAACAATTCTTTTGCATTAGAGTCATTAAAAAGCTAGGTATGCAAGCCAAGTTAATAATAGAAATACTATTGATTTAAAAGCCAAACGTCTCTCGCTAAATTAGTGCCTCATTACTGTAATAAAACATCAACATCAATCATCAAAAAGAAGAAAGCTTTGGGCTGGAGAGATGACTCAGTGGCTAAGGGCCCTTATGTCCTTATGGAGAATTGGGCTTTGCTTCCTAGTGCTCACATTAGGAGACTCAAAACCACCTGTGACTCCAGTCCCAGGGGAACCAGAACCCTCTGGACTCTGTGGGTACCTGCACACACATGGTACACATAACCTCATGCAGGTACATACACATAAAATAAAAGTAACAAATCCTAAAAAAGAAGAGAGTTTTCTTTTGTCTTGCAGTTTTAGAAGCTTTAGTTTCAGGCAGTGTCTTATGGTAGAAAGACTGTGATGGAGCCAAGCCATTTCCTCATGGAAACCAGAGAGAAAGGAAAGATGGTATCACTGTCCCACTGTCACTTTAAAGAACTTGTCACTGATGGCTTAAAAACTCCTACTAGGTCCCTCTACCTTCCAAGAATGTAAAGTTGGGCATCAATCCCAACACACAAGTACTTGAGGTACATTCCAGAGATAAGCCTTGGTACTAACTAAACACACAATCCTCCCCAAGGGTCAGCCTCAGAAAGGGTGGCCAGAAAGAGGCAGAAAGATGTCATTGTCATTGGTTGTATAGTTTCTATTCTGCTAACAGACTGCCGTCAGTTTCTTCTGCCTTGATTAAAGTAGGCTGTGATGTGATCCCTTAACTTCAGATGCCAAGCAGTCTGTGACACATGGCCTTTTTAGCTTTCCTAACTTAACACACACACAAGTGAAATGTAGGTCACATAAAGAGATCTTATTCTCAGTTAACTTCCTTGGGGTTCTTTTCCTCTGTAGAATCCAAATAAAAAATGTCCCACTTGAAGTTTTCAGCGTATGGACATGTACAAGGCAGGCAAGTGCTCTAGGACTGAGCTGTATTTGCAATCATCTTTTCACACCTTCTACTTAAGATATAGTCTTACCAAATTAGCTAGGATGACCTTGAACTCATGACCCTACAAAATCAGGCAAGATTTCTGAACCTCAGCTACTAGGCCTTGTTCTAGCCTGAGATTTTTTAATGCTACCATTCTCTTCCTGACTTAATCCTTATGATAGTGTTGCATTCAACAGCTTTTAAAAGTCATGTTTTTTTCATTAACAACAGAAATATAAGTTATATCCTCAATCTTCCCTCATGTATTATTTGTATCTCAAAATGACAATATATTATGTTTGAATTGTTGAAAAACTACAAATGAAGATTTAAAACATATATGAAAAACGGTCCTTTAGAGAGTCCATTGTTATCTAGAAGAATATAAATGGCAGCATGGATTTGAGTATAAAGCAATGGTAGCATGTGAGAACTGGGGATTTATGTCACCTAGGAACAAACTGCCTGAGATAATCAACTTACAAAAGAGAAAATTTTGCTTTGGCTTGCACAAATATAACTGTGCATAAATACAATCCAAACTTCCAGAAGAAGTAAAACTCTGACCCAGATGCCCAAGTGATCCAAAAAGTAAGGGACTAGAGGCTATGAGAGGTCATTGACCAAGAGAAAGAGGGTGATGGAGCCGAATGGCATGGCATGTTCAAGGAAACAGACTTCTTGAAGGGCAGAAGAATACCGAAATAGAGGTGAGGTGAAGAGGACACTGGTTTCAACAGCCATGGGGCTAGCATGTGAGTGTTGCAAGAGTGAGTAGCATCACTTTGAGATGGCCACAATAGTCTGTCTGCAAGGACGTCCTTATACAAGTATCACCACAAGCACTGTTGAAAGGAAAACCTGAGAGCTGTGTCCACCTTCATGTGATTTAATGCTTCAGTGAACAGCAAGTGAGCTTCAAATATGCTTTCTGACCAGTTCCCAGGAAGTATTGTTTCTGCCAACTTGGACCTGCCCTTTAAGGGCTGCTGGAATAGTATATGATGTAAAAGTAACTCCTGAAACTTTAGAAGCTCAGGTCTAACTTTTTTGGGTAGCCATATTAATCAGGGTTCTATAGAGGAACATAACTGATAGAATGAATCTACATATAGAGAGATAGGTATAGATAGATAGAGATAGAGATGTGGAATTAGATGTTGATTAGATAAAAATAAGGGATTTATTAGAGTAGACCAGATACTCCAACAGTAGCTATCTACCACCAGAAAATCCAAGAACTCAGCAGTTGTTCAGTCTGCCTTGACTGGATGTCTCCACTGGTCTTCAGCATACTCCAGAACCCTGAAGAAGTACACTCTATTGCCAGTGAAGGAATGGACTGGCCAACAAGAATGAGGGCAAAAGCAGGCAAAAAGTGGAGGCACCCTTCTCCGTGTCTTTTATAGAGGCCGTGGAGAGAAGGTGTGGTCAGAGTAAAGGTGATCTTCCCACCTCAAAGGATCCAGATTAAAAGTGGGGATTTCCACTTCAAATGATTTAATTAAGAAAAAAATCTTCCACACGTGTGCCTAGGAGCTTGCATTTTAGTTAATTCCAGATGTAGTCAAGTTGACAGTTAAGAATAACCTTCATAGTGGCCCTCCAAGGACTCTTACAAGCAGATTCCAAGTTGGTCTGACCTTATAGTGGTGCTGTGTGGAACATGCGGCCTCCCTGGTAAATGATGAGGGAAGAGAGAGACCTGGAGAATCACATGAGATGTTCTCAGAGGTCAGGATATGCTTACATTATCCCTGCTCAGAGCTCACTGTTAGAGCGTTTGTACATGACCCAAACAAAACTACAAGAGAATCTGGGAAATGAAAAGGAAACTATGGACATTTTAAAAGTTTGAAAAATCTCTCCCAGAGCATTTTCTAACTCTAATACTAGAAGAGGAAACAACGTCAGTCAAAATCAAAACCTTCTGCTTCGATATATTGGATATAATTTAATGATTACAGCTGATATCTAGCTTTTCATTTTCTTTCAAGAAAGTACCTCTTACAACTAACCGTTATTATTCAAATACATCTACACATCTACACACACACACACAATGGCCTCTTCTGAGTTATGTCTTCTGACCATACCAGGGTCAACTTTATATTACTACATTTAGAACAATCCTAAATTTAAATAATATGGACATGCTGAAGTGAAAAAGAAAATGATGCTCACTTTGTAAAAAGTTTATATCATGTTCACCTTCCTTACTGTGAATTCAAGCACTTGAAATAGAACATTTTTGTTCACAAGCTGCCTTGATTTTGAGTAGGTTACGCCCTTGGGATACTCCATTTCCTGTATTACCTTCAAGGTCGTTGTTATACTCAAGGGCTGGTGATGGCTGAGTGACAAGAGAGCGACAGTTCTATTAGCTAGAGGAGAAGGACAGGTCAATCAAGGCTTCTCCCATCTCTAGGTAGCAAGCTGGGTTTCTGAAGGTAACCCAGATTCGAGCAGGGTGTGATGCTGTGATGCCGAGTCTTGTTTCAGTCTCAAGTGGGCTCTTCTGGGCTGCCTTTGCCTCTAGGATCCTCCACCATCCACTTGAAACAGAAAGCATTTGTTCTGTTTCAAGCACGCTTCCTGCTGGCTTTTGGTAGCTCCTGGTACCGAGTATAGAAATACAAACCAAGAGGGAGAGAACAATTTTCTGAGCTCCAAAGCAGCAGAAATGTGAGCTTTGTTCTCCACCAATTGTGTTCTTGCTGAAAGGAAAAGCTGCTGGGGTGGGTACTGGGGATAAACATTCATTTATTTCAGTCTTTAGAGATCAAAGAAAGTTACTTTTAAATAATTTGAATATTACATTGAATATGCAGTTACTGTGCGAATCTCACAGGACTGAATAAATGAGAAAACTAAGGGAACAAAACAAAAAAGAAATTTCGTCGAGGAGCCAACCATGCAGTTATTATGTCACAATGCAATTTGCATAATGGGGCTGTGTTCAATTAGAATGTCTATTGCATTTTCTAGGTAGAAAATAGACCAGATCATGTAGCACCCAGCCGTTACCACAAATCTACATGGCTTCAACTTCCTGTTCATAAGATGCAGCAAGTGTTGGTGATTCTTTGGTTAGTTGGTTTGGCTTCAGGATTTGAGTCTGTAGTTTTTCTGGTGCTGGGGACCAAATCCAGGGCCTTGTGCATACACTACTCCTGAGCTATATTTCCAACTTAAACCATTTGTTCAGCTTCAATGCATAGAATTGGAAGAGATCACTAAGTTAAAGTACACTGTAGCTTTCAAGGATGATGTTGTAAAATAAGAAGTTTTTCCTGCATTTTTCAATCAGAGAGATGGGTTTCACAGATAACACATTGTTTTCTATCTGTAGATAATAAGAAAAGAATGCTCACTGAAGCACAGAATAAAAGTCTGGTTGGTTTGGACCTGGGATGAGACCCCAAAGACTTGTGTATAGAAGCTTATTTGCTTGATTGTTGATGTGTTGATATTTGGGGTCCCTGAAGGGAATAGGATGCCTCTGCCCATTGCTTCCCCCCTTTCTGTTTTCTGTATCCTCTCAGGTGAGCTGCTTTGCTTTACTATGTTCTCCATGCTGTGATATTCTTCTTATCATGGGTCCAGAAGTCATCAAACCAACTCTGATGACAAACTGAAACCATGAGTCTACGGAAATCTAGCCCTTGAGATTGTGTTTCTTGGGAATTTTATCTTGGTTGAGAAAAAGTAATTAATACAAAATCAACTGCCTCCCTCACTCCTTCCCTCCTTCCTTCTCTCTTTCCCCCTGTCCTACTTGTGGTGTGTGTGTGTGTGTGTGTGTGTGTGTGTGTGTGTGTGTGTGTTAAGAATCTAGCTAGTAGATTCATAACTATTCAAGTAGAAACATAATCAAGTGAATGTCATCATTCAGCCTTTCATGTGGAGATGATAAAATTAATGTCAATTTGTCAAAAGAATGCAATTCTAAATAATAGCTTTCTTTGTAAAAAAAAATGTGTGTGTTTATGTGTGTGTGTTGATGTGGGTGCATGCATGTTTGTGTAAATGTATGTATGCAGAGGCCAGAAGAGGTCCACTTGGGGTGTTGTTCCTCAGGTACCATCAACCTTAGTGTCTGTTTTTGTTTTGTGTTTTTTTGTTTTGTTTTTAATATAGTATCCTTCTCTGGCCTGGAACTGGCCTCTTAGGTTGGAGCAGCTAACTAAGGAACTCCAAGGATCCACCCATCTCCATTTCCCTAACTCCAGGATTCCAAGTACCCAGCACCATACTCAGCTTGTTGAACAAATGCTAGAGAGATTGGCATGCTTTCATGGAAAGCACTTTGCCAGCTGAGCTATCTCCCCAGTCCTCTTCGGAAACATGTCATAGGATCACAGATGTATAACTGCCAACAGCAAATATGCATTTGCCTGTCAACACCTACTCACTGGAGCTGATCTATGAAACGAAAAAGATGTGAGATTTGAGTGGCTCTTTCATTATAATCTGCATATTTGTGTATTGAACTCCAAATGACCTCTAAATTAAACTGTATTTTTAAAATGTCCTTTAGAAATATGTCTCTAAAGCCAATCAGTGATGGTGGCATGCCTCCAATCCAATACTTGGGAGCCAGAGGCAGGCAGATCTCTGTGAGTTCCAGGCCAGCCTGGTCTACAGAGTGAGTTCCAGAACATTCAGAGTTACACCTTGTCTGGAAAAAAAAGATAAGAAAAGAAAAGAAAGAAAGAAAAAAGACAAAAGAAATATTTCTCCAGATAATTGCAAAACTATGTCATATACCTTAAAGTTTGTCAAGAGAAATATTATTCCTGAGTCAGAAACTAGAGAGTTGCAAGACTGGAAAGTTCTAAAAGGTGACCTTTAAATATCTTTAAGATTTTTATTTATTTTTTATGTGTATGACGTTTTGCCTGTATGTGTGTCAGTTTGTCACATACATTCAGAGACCAAGGAGGCCGGATAAGGGTATTGGATGCCTGCAACTGAAGTTACAGACTATTCTGAGTTGCCATGTGGGTGTTGAGAATTTTACCTAGGTCCTCTGAAAGGGCAGCCATTAGCTGCCTCATAGCTGACCTTCTTAACTTAGTTCCTATAGCATCATTTATTGTAGCAAATTTTAAGGAATCTGTCTATAATTACTGGAACTTGGAGATTTTAGGTCACTTTTATAGACCTGAAAACTTGTAGGGCCTATGCTAACTGGCCAGTTGCCAAGGACTGGATCCCTTTCTATGTGGGCTAATGTAATTTTATAGTTCTTAAGAAATGCATATCTGGGTGGTAATGGCCACAGGGCCTTAAAAGCAACACTCTAAAAGGTGTGTATTTTTTAAGCTATCTTTTACCAATAAGAAGCTGCTGGGTTTCATCTTCTTCACTGTTCTACCGCATTAAATGTCTTAAAGTAACAAAGCTAAAATGCCCCTTGAGTTCCCTGACAATGGTATGACTTGAAAGGATGCCAAATTAGTTTGAAAGTGAAGGCAGACTTGCTGGCAGTCACTTTTTCCAGCATTTGTGATTCTGCTTCTATCAAGTTAGGATATGAACTAACAGAACTAACAAAACCTAGATGGATGAAGAAGGAAACAAAGGATGTGAGACATGAAATGAAGAAAAGGGAAACAGAAAAGACGTAGTTTCCAAAAGCAGCAGTGGCATACATCAGCATTATTCTCCAACTGTTAATGACACAAGAACATTCAAGAATACCAGGAATATGTCGCCACTGAGTCACAGTTAATATACAGAAAGGGACATACCTATAAAATTAGGGTTTTTTGTTTGTTTGTTTTGGTTTTTTGGCTTTTCAAGACAGGGTTTTCTGTATTGTTTTGGAGACTGTCCTGGAACTCGCTCTGTAGACCAGGCTGGCCAAGAACTCACAGAGATCCTCCTGCCTCTGCCTCCCCAAGTGCCGGGATTAAAGGCATGCACCACCAATGCCCAGTTAAAATTAAGTATTTTTAACTGTGACATAAGAAGGGAATGTTTTAGGTAATGATTTCAAATTACATTACAAATACAGGTTCATTTCATATTTTAATTTCAAAATTGGCTATCCAGGCTGGCTGTATGCTTGACAGACCCTATCAGACCCAGGCCACAATGGCACAACAGCACCTCTCATGAGGTGACAGGCAGCCAGAAGACAGGGTTGCAGAAATTAATTGGAGTTTTCATCTAACTTACCCTTTTAGAAATAAATGAGCTTCATTTCTTTGACAGAAATAAATCCTAGGACTAAGATTCATCTCTGTTAGTTTTTGTGTAGATAAATGATCATATTCTATCTGTATGTTCTCCCATAAAACTCTAAGGTGAGCAAGTACAAGCATAGGTTGGTGTTGGTCTCTCCACATCACAATTTCCAGAGAAGCTAATAATTAATATGTGATGATAACTTGATAGTTGCAGAAGATATCATTAAATTAAGACTAATGGACTGAGGGTGAGGGGTGAGGTTCAGCAACAGAGGATTGATCTAATACTATAAGACTAATAGCTTGATCACAGACACACACACACACACACACACACACACACAAAATCGACTTAGATAAACTGTTTTCAAAATATACTCTTTGTCTTAGTTAGGGTTTCTATTGCTGTGAAGAGACACCATGATCACGGCAACTCTTACAAAGAAAAAACATTTAATTGAGGTAACTGGCTTACAGTTTCAGGGGTTTAGTCCATTATCACCATGGCAGAAAGCAAGGCAGCATGCAGGCAGACATGGTGCTAGAGAAGGAACTGAGAGTTCTTACATCTTGACTTACAGGTAACAGGAAGTGGTCTGGGACACCGGGAAGTATCTTGAACCCACCCCCACAAAGACACACTTCCGCCAACAAAGCCATACGTAGTTCAACAAGGCCATACCTTTCATTACTGACACTCCTTTTGGGGGGCATTTTCTTTGAAACCACTGCACTCCTTAAAACAAAAGTTGGTACAGTGAAGAACCTTATACACTAAGACCCAGTGTGACAGTCAGTTAACATCCATATATAATGAGCTCTGTTACATGCACACTTATTCATAAATTAAAATAAATGTGAAAGCAAAGTGCCATGTGTCTGGAGAACTATAAACAGCAAATAGTCAAGATTTCTAATGACTCTGTCATAAATTTTGCATCATTGAATAGTCTCTAGAATATATAAAATACAGTGGGTATAAGAGATAATCCTACAAATCCAAAATGGGAAAGGACATGGGTCTATCTCCATAACACACTAGTCTTTTGAATTAAAAACGTGTTTTCAATTATATGTTCTGAGCATTTCACATATGAGTACTGTGTCTATATCATTTCCATACCCCCCCTCTCACCCCTACAACTCTTCCTCCCCACTCCTTCTCAAGTTCATAACCTTTAAGTATTATTGTTAAACACACATGTATGTGTATATTTTTTCTTCTGAAATTTCCCCTGTCCATCTCAGCATGTCAACTGGTGTTGTCATTATGCAGGTCTCCCTTAGGTAGCCATATTGTTGCAATTTCTTGGTGCAGTTTCCAAGATCTTCTAGTTAAATTGTTTCTCACCTTCTTTTCCTTGAGCCTTAATATAGGGGTTGCATTGTGGAAGTTCCTATAGGGGTTGGGCACCCTGTGGTCACTTTCTCTCTGTACTTGGTCAGTTCTGGATCTCTGTTACAAGAAGAAACTTTCTTTATGAGAAGCAAGAGCTGCACGCTCATTTGGAAATTTCTTGTTCTTGTAAGACAACTGGCACTTTTCAATGCAGACAGAGGGACAGAGGGGCAGAAGCTATCCTTGGCAACTCTTCATGGCTCTTCCTTTTGGGCACTGCCCAGGTAACTGGCATTGTCCAGCAGGTATAAGCAACTCTCATCTTCTTTGACAGATTCCAAAACAAGTAATGATTGCAAATATGTAAGAGAAGAAAAATGTAATAGCCAGCTCATTGAGTTTAAGACAATAAAACTTCTGAGGCTTATGGTACTCTCAAGTTTTTAACACTTCAACTCTAGAACCATTGTCTTGAGAGACTCTTTTTTTTCCTTTTCATTTCCCTTCCTTCTCACATTAATTCAATTGTAAAAATATCTAGGTAGGATCACAGGAGCCAAAATAATCCAGAGCTGTCAGAACTCAAGGAGAACAAAGAGGAAGGACACAGTGATGCATGTCATAGCCTAAGGTGGGAGAGACTGTAACTTTGATGGAAAGTTGGAGACAGTTAGGAAGACCTATTTAAACATGTGCTTATTAAGGCACACAACTTTTCAACAGCAGAATTACAAAACTTTAAATGGAGAAAACTGAAAAGAACTCTAGGGTATTGGAATTGGAGGTATCTGTGTAAACCAGTGGTGTGTGTGTGTGTGTGTGTGTGTGTGTGTGTGTGTGTGTGATTTTCATTCAAAAATAAATGTGCATGAATGTACTAACATGAACCCATGTGGACTTTTATGAACAAACACACATATATTCTCTTGCTCCATCCACTACGGTTGCTACTCTGACAGCAATGGCCGCATCAAAACTAATTGCCACTATCCCCTAAGGGGAAGCAGAGCTCCTTAGAAAAGTGGATGGAGCAAGGCAAATATGAGATATCCCTGGGGTATCCAGCTGTGGCAGAAATTGAGAAATGCTCACAGAATAAATGAAAGTGTTCCAAAGACACAGAAAGAATTGAGGGGTCTCTCTCTTGCCACAGCTGAAACACTAGATCATCAAAATACATAATGGCAATAAATGCTTGCAATGCATTGACCTAGAAAACCCTGAGGAAACATGAATAAAAACAAAAATAAACTTCAAGTCTAATGAGGAGTTGTTTGGGATTCACAGACTCTCTTCACAAAGTGTTTGCAAATTAAAGAGCATTTGAATAACAGTGTGGAGAAGCATAAATAATAATGAATTGTGATGAATATGAGTAACAACAGCAGGATGCATATCAGAATTAGTAGGATTTGATAGGCTGCAATGAGAGAAGCCATAGTTGTTTATGAGTGCTACAGCAAAAGACATTGTCTGGAGATGGAGAAATGGCTCAGAATTTAAGAGTACTGGCTACTCTTCCAGAGGATATAGATTTGAATCCCAGGATGAATATGATAGCTTACACCCATCCATAATTCCTGCCCAGGTTTCCAATGTCCTCTTCTGGTCTCCATGGACACCAGGCATGAACTTCGTGCACTAACATACATGTAGGCAAAGCACCCATACACAAAAAATGAAAACAAATAAATCTTTTTTAAAACAGATGTAATCTGCAGTTATTCATGAGGAACCAGTAGGCAAAACCAGATTCATATGCATACTATAAAACATAAACTTGCAACTTCAAAAATAATAATGTAAATATTAAGGAAAAATTTTGACATTATTCAAAGTGAAATGAAACAAAAGAGACATGATAGTGAAGGCAGCGCAGAATTCTGGACTGGATAACTTTTCTATAGACATTGTAAAGACATTTGGGGGATAGGGTCTGAAGATTAGATAGTAATACTTTCTTGATGTTAATCTCTTGATCTTGATGGTTGTCCTAAAATGAACTGTATCCTCTCTTCAAACTCAGTTCTTTCTTTTGGGACTGAAACATTTTAGAATCTATATAGTTTTAAAATTTAGAAGTGACTGGAGAGATAGCTCAGTAGTTAAGAGCACTTGCTGCTCTTGCAAAGGACCTGGACTTTTTAGTTCCTTGTTTGAAGTACCTTTCTGTAGAACCTGGTGCCTGTAAATGTGTAGGTTTCTTCTATTCTAGTGGTTCATGTGTCTGTTTTTATGCTAATACATGGTGTATTATGATAATACTGCAGTGTATTTTGAAATCAGGTATTATGATACCTCTGGTGTTGGCTTTGTGCATAGGATTGCTTCATGAAACTAGATCCTTTCCTCGGACCCTCTAAAAAGGAAATAACTCTTCTTTTCTTTCTTCTGGGAACTTGCTACTTGCTGTTGAAATGGGCAAGTTCATGAAACCTGGGAAAGTGGTGCTAGTCCTGGCTGGGCGCTACTCCAGACGCAAAGCCATCATCGTGAAGAACATTGATGATGGCATCTCAGACCGTCCTTACAGCCACGCCATGGTGGCTAGAATTGACCACTGTCCCCTAAAAGTGACAGCTGCCATTTGCAAGAAAATCGCCAAGTGATCAAAGATCAAGACTTTTGTGAAAGTTTATAACTACAATCACCTCATGCCCACAAGGTACTCTGTGGACATCCCCCTTGAACAAAACAAGGATGTCTTTAGAGACCCATCCCTGAAATGCAAGGCATGGCGGGAAACCAAGGTCAAGTTTGAGGAATAATACAAGACGGGGAAGAACAAATGGTTTTTCCAGAAGCTTTGCTTTTAAGTATATTTTTGTTTCTATCATTAAAAGTTTTTTTAAAGAAACAACTCAAAAAGACCTTAATTTAAGACATGAAACTTGTAGAATACTAGAGGAAAATATTTCATGATATTGACTCATGCAACTATTTCCTGACTCAGAATCAACACCTCAAGAAACAAAAGCAAGAATTAATAATTGGAACTATAAGAAGTTAAAAGAATTCTGCACAACAAAGAAATGGTCAACAAAGAGAAGACACAGCCTGCAACATGAGAGACAAGCACTGAAGTTATTCATCCAATTGAGGATTGGTATCCATAATATATAAAGAGCTAAAGAATCTCATAAAATAGCACATAATACAGCATGAAAATAGGCAAATAATTCTAAGTGAACATTTTCAAAAGAAATACAAATGGCCAACAGGTACAAAACATGCAATCTAGTCATCAGACATGTGCCAATCAAAAGTAGAGTGGAATTCCATTGGCTATTGTTTAAAAACAATACTAGTGAGGTTGTGGGAGAAAAAGAATGATTATACATTGCTGTCTGGAATGTAGATTAATGTACTTGCTACATAAATTAGTATGAAATCCCATTAATAAGCTAAAAATCTAACTACCACATTCCCTAGCTCTACCACTCTTGACTATATACCTAAGAACTCAAATCAGCTTGCCACAGAGGTACCCACAAACCCATCTACTGTAACTCTATTCACAATAGCCATGGTGCAAAAAGAGCCTAGGTGTCATCAGCAGGTAGCTAGATTAGCAAGTACAGTATACAGAGATGATGGAGTTTTATTTCGACGTAAAGAACAGTGAAATCAAGTCCTTTGCATGAAAATGAACAGAACTTGAGATCACCATGTTGTCTAGTAAGCTAAAGGCAGAAAGAAAAATATCACAATTTCTATCATACGTAGAATCTAAGAAAAAGGGAGAAGGGAGAAAATAAATGGCGACTTGAAAGTAGAAGAGAAACTAATAGGGTGGGAGAAGGGGAAAGGAGAGTGCAAGAGATGGTATTAGAGGGGTGGATCCAAACAGAATAATATATGGATGTATGTGTATGACTCAGAGAAGGACTTTATTTAATATGAATTAAGTTTTCAAATTCCTGTTGTTAAAATTCTTATTAAATTAGTATTGTTTTCCTTATGTAATAGATGATGAAACAGAGTCTTGAATTTAAAAAGTAGCTAAAGGTAAAACAATGCTAAGACTCACAATCTTGGTTTGCAAACGTCATTCCTCCAAGTGTACATCAGCTACATGAATGAGGTCCTAAGTGAATCCCAACACCCATAGCCAAAGCCAGGCAGAGCAGCAGCACATGCCTGTAACCCCAGCATTGAGGGGAGGAGTCCAAGAGCTCAATGACCAGGCCAGCAGAGCTAAAAAGATTCAGGTTTAGTAAAGGTTCCTGTCTCAAGGGAAAAAGACTAAGGGTGACAGAAGAAGACAGCAAACATCCTACACAGACACAGACACAGACACAGAGACAAGTGCATTCACATAAACCTCTCTGTTTCTCCCCCCTCCCTGCCCCCTCTCTCTCTCTCTCTCTCTCTCTCTCTCTCTCTCTCTCTCTCTCTCTCTCTCTCTCTCTCTCTCTCTCTCTCTCTCTCTCTCACACACACACACACACACACACACACACAACTCCAAAGCAAGGGTTTTGCTTTGTTTTTTGTTTTGGCTTTTCTTTCTTTCCTTAATGGAGAATACATGCTAATTTTTGGCCTTCCTTTTTTATCATTATTCATATACATGGCAAATGACTGGTCTATGGTCACAAGTATCTGGGCTGAGAAGGGGCAAGAAATTTCTAATCACTAGATATCCACAGCCTCATCAACTTCACAGACCTATATAAGCACAAAGTTGGGTGGGCAGGGAAGTAGTGTAGATCTGGGAGGAGCTGGCAGGTGGGTGAATATAATAACAATACATTACATATTTTCCAAGAATTAATAAAAAACATTTTCAATAGAAAAGGTTTAAGTATGCACTGGCTCCATCTGAACATCACATTCCAAGGACTGTATCTGTAAAGCTCCCTCTCAAGCAAGGACAATACTCATCTGAGCTGCTCCTATGTTTGCCCAGAAGAGACTTCTGAATTAAATAATTATCCTTTAGGAAATTACTATCCCATTATACCAAATCACTACAAAATTCATTTCTAAATCGTAACAGTAAAGAAATGACCTGCATGCCACTTTTATTTTAGTGACTTGTTTTTTTATTGAAACTAGAAAAACTATAAAACAGAGCAATCTGAGTCCTTTTACTGGGAAGGATTTGTTTTCTTGAAGCGGATTATATATGAATTCTCAAAGGCAACACTAGAAGTTTAGAATGGGAAGTGACAGAATGTCACTGTTGTCCCAGAGAGGTAATTTGGTTGATACAGTCTCATTAATGAACTTGAAGTAATAATTTCACTTAGAAATAAATAGCCCAGTTCTTTCTGGGATTGATAAAAATTCACAGGACTATGTTATAGAATTCTAATTTCTGTAAAATAATATGCCATAGACAGTGCTACTTGCGATAGTATTGTCCAGAAAACTATTCATAAAAGATTTATGTGGAAATTAGTATAAAACAATCTGTAAGAAATATTCAAAGAAACTTATGATACATCAAATACTATACCATCTCCTTTATTTTCAGTGTGTATTAGCATATTAAAGACCCTGAAAATATTGCACCAAAGGAGGCTCCTTTTATATCATTTAACAAGTGATTCACAAACTTACAGCAAGCGTCTCTTAACATCCCTTGGAACTAATAATTCTCTGAATGCTTTCAAGTATTAAAGCCATGTAAGCCCCACAGATAGTCAACCAGTTAGAACTGAATTCTCAAAACTGCCTCAAATACCCAAAGGAGATCAGATTCTGAGTAAGAAAGACATGTCAGCCTAGAGAGACCCAGTTCAAAGCCAGTGTAATCCACATAACAGCAGGCATTGAGCAGTCAAACAAAAGCTCCCCTGCACTATTCCTGAAGCACAGTAAGTAGCAAGCACTTAGCAGGGTGACAGAAGAAGCACCAGCAAATAGTGGACCAGTTTTCAACTTCAATTTGCAAGTGGTTTTACAAACCAAAGGAAAGACCCCCCCCACCATCCCCTGACCCCTGACTATCACCATGGCTACAGAAGACTGCTGGTGATCCATCAGCAGCAAGAGAGTAGACAGGGAGGACTCAGAGATGCCAGAAGCTCTGTGCCAGAGTCAGAGGACAAAGATTAATTACAAGATCTGTGGTTAGCAAGTAGCTTGTGACATCAATTCATCACACAGTAGCACATCAATCCTCTCTTCTGATGGCCTTGGTGGTCCTGAACCATCATCTACCCTGTCCTAACTCTACACCAACTGTGGATTAGTGTAGAGTTCCTGTTTCCTGGTATCTTAAAAGCACCCTGATTCAAACAACTGACGATGTGTTGGAGATACCATTTCTATCTTAGAACCCAGAGCATAGGACCCAACACCTGACCTAGTCCATAATTCCAGAATCTGAAAAAGTCCCCAAATGTACTAACTTTGCTTTTTGCTTGTTGTAGTTTCACTTCTCACTAGTTGTTCTTGCTAACAGAAATATGCAACCAAAATATAGATTTTGTGCATAAAAGACAAAGAACTACTACGTTCTTTGCATAACTTGGGCAAGTTTACCTTGCAGCCACCTGCCAGCAATTCAACTAAAGAGTATTAATGTGTTCTCTGATGGAATTACCTCTCAACAGGACAAATCATATTGAAACAACAACAGTGAGCCCCTGGCACCCGGGGCTAAGCACCAGGAAAAAAATGCTTATTAACTACCATTTTCATGCGACCAAGAAAGGCCATAGGAAAGAGTGAATTGCTCCTGTGTTGCTCAGTGGCTTTCCCACATACAGGTGAGGTTACCCATATCTGCCTCATCCTGCCTGTATCAGCAGAGCCATTGGAAGAGGGAAGAAGAAAAAGAGAAACATGAAGGGAGGGCATGGAACACAAGAATTGCTTCTATTTTGGGCCAAATGCCAAAGAATTATAGGGAGATTTGTAGGGACATCATCTTTCATAGAAAGTAGTCAAATATGATCTATGAGTTATTAATTGTACTGTGTTAGTCAGCACCCTCTCATCATAACAAACACCTTGGACAACCAACTTCAAAGGAGGAAAGGTCTGCTTTGGTTCGTGGTTTCAGAGGCTTCAACCTGTGGCCACTTTGAGCTAATCTAGGTGAGAGTTATCATTTCATGGGCTGAGGTAGCAGACTGAACATAAATGATAAAGCAGACTGAGCACTTTTACCATTTTCTGCTTCCTGCCTACAGATGGCAAACCACTTCATGCTCCTGTGGCCATGCCTTCCCCACAATGATAGACTGCACCCTGAAACTGTGAGCCAGAAGGAACCCTTCCTTCCTGGATCCTTTTTCATGGATTTTGTCATAACCATGAGAATATTAATTAATACAATTTTTATTAATAAATCAAGTGTTTTAGGTAAGTGGATATTTATGAAGGGCTTATGGATACTACAGCCTATAGTTATGTTTATATCATTTATATGTTCTATTTTCTCATATGTTCTAACTTTTTTCCATAAGGGTTTCTTTATTTTTAGTTACATGTATGTGTTTGTATGTGAACATGAATGCAAGAGAACAGGCATAGGATTCCTTAGAGCTGGAATTATAGGCAGCATTGAGCTCCCTGACATGTGTTTTGGGAACAAAACCCGGGTTCTCTGCAAAAACAGTATTGCTCTTAACTGCCAAACTACCTCTCCAGCCCCTCTATTACAGCTTTCTTTAGATCCCTGCCAAGAATGGCATCTTTGTGACCTGATACAGGCTGCCTCCCACAGAGGGATGCTAACTTTGAACTTTACCTTGAGCCCTTAATTGCACCAGCACAGGGGCACTTTACTCCAGAGTTCTGTTCAAGCCTTGAGGCCTGCTATTTTTTTCCAAGCCATAGCCAAAAACAGAAGCAAGTCTTATCACTTATGACCTCCACCCATGTACTAGTGTGACTGGGAGCTTCCTCTTCCCACCCCAAGATTCAAGATTCCTTGACTTCTCCTTCCCAGAGTTTTCCAATGAAACTTGGTAAACAGGCTCTGCTACAGATATTCACAGAAAGATCTTTCCACTGCTCACCGCAGCTAACACTTATCCCCGCTAAAATTGTGCTGTCTAAATTTAACAGGCTCCAGGAAACAGCTCCAGCTCTTTTTTTTTTAACTAGGGAATAAAGGGTTAGGAAGAGAATCAGTATTGTTTAGAACCACTTATGCCACCTCCAAGACCACTGTTTTCCTGGTGTATAAAAATTTCTCTCCAGTGTAGGAGCCTGCCATTAGATCAGGGTGGAATAGAATCTAATGACTTTACAAACGGATATAATAACATCATTGAGAAGAACGGGGGGGGAGGCTAACAGTACTAGGTAAATTGAGAAATGAGGGTGTAAAATAAAACGAAATAAAAATATGCTTCCTAGAACTGTGTTATGTGATGTTTTGATTGAATATTGAAAATAAAGTTTGTTTTAAATCAGGGGTGGAGCTAGCCACGCGCTGACCAAAATGAACCACAGAGGTTTTGGAAGACTGAGGAAGAAGTAAGGCGGGGCTTAGAGGGGATCTCAACCCTTTGGGAGGAACAGACGAGGCAGGGAGTTACTGGTGGCTGCTTCCCTGCCTGTCTGATCTTTCACGTTCTGACCCCTAATATCTGACACCTGATTTTTCAACTGATAAAAAATAATTAGATAAATGCTTCACCACTATGCTCTACTTAATGTTGTTTCCTGGAATGACAGTTCTGATTCTGCTACACATGTGCACTGGAACAAACAACTGCGTCAGTGGGCGGCAGTCACTGTGAGCCAGGATTGTCACTGTTTGAGTGGGAAGTTACAAACAAGGGGAAGAGGCTAGGTATGTTCATGAGTAAGCACCAAATATATATATACAAACTCATATTTAGCATAAAATAGATATATGTGGCTACCTACATACATATTATATATGATATGTACATAGACATTCATCCACATATATACATATATATACATATATATGTTAGCATACACATATATATTTATTTCCTTGCTGTGTTGCTGATGGGGTCTAGAAGCATGAATGCCCATATTAAGGAACTCACCTAACACTGAGATATCCCTTTCTGATACCATTCTTTAATAAATAAAGATCCCTTAACAAAGTAGTGTATTCTAGGACAGGAGTCATGAAGACCAGCCCAAAAACATCTTGCTATATCAAAACCAGAGTACTCAATAATCTCAAACCCAAACAATAAAATCTCAACAGTTGAAAGAACAACAAGAGGGGAGGAAAGACAAAATGTTGCATTACTCTCACATGGGGAGTGTGTGTGTGTGTGTGTGTGTGTGTGAGAGAGAGAGAGAGAGAGAGAGAGAGAGAGAGAGAGAGAGAGAGAGAGAGAGAGAGAGAGAGAGAGAATTTGGGGGTCATATTGGGGGAGGGGCAATCAGCAAGAGGAGGAGAGAAGGGATGGAGATAGTGGGGAGAACATGTGAGCAAGCACAATAGCTATTAAAATGTCATAATAAACCCTTTTACTTTATACGTTAGCTTAAAATCTTAATAATAGCAACTCATCAGCGTAACACAAAAGGCAAGGACAGAATAGCTACCATAAGTCAAATTGGAACAATGTAAGAAAGAAAATATAAAATGGTTTTATATGTAACCAAAACTATAAAATAAACATCCATGAGTGTATGCTTACATAAATAGTTGGATGAATGTAAAAGGACACCAGATCATTTCTATACTCTGTGTTAGTATTGTGGCATCTGCACTGGCCTGTCCTTTTGGGGTTCTGACAGGACACACCCTCTGTTGCAGCTATTAAGAGCACCACCTGTGCATATTCACTATGCTCCCTTTCAAAAGGGCCCTGCCCACCTCCTATCCTCCTCTCTCCCTTTCTCTCCCTCTCTCCCTCTCTCCGTCTGTCTGTCTGTCTGTCTCTCCCTTTCCTCTCTCCTCTCTCCTGCTGCTCCTGTTCCAGGAAGCCAGTCTTCCCCCTCCCTTTTCCCCTTTTTATGATTTCTTTCCCTAATAAAAAAAAAACCTCTGCTTGAACCCTGTCGCATGGTCTCTTTCTCTCAAGTGCTGCTTTTCTTAAATTACAACACTCTGCCCTCAAGAAGGTGTAGTATGCCTCCCCACCCCATGGGTTCCTTCCAACAAGTCCAGTGAATGGAGGAATCATCTTTCATTGAACAATCATGACTTCATTCAATCGATCCTGTGAACTTCAGCAGTAAGTAATCATGGGTACAGAACATGCTCAAGATACACGGTGACCATAACTGAATCCTGTTTGTGTGTCCTTCCTTCCAAAACTCAAACTCACAATCTACCATGAATAAATCCAGACAAAGACTATTCTGAAGAACTCCTGACCAGTAGTCTGCAAGTCTGTCAAAGTCACAAGAACAAGGAAAGTATTAGAAACTGCCATGGTCATGAAGGACCTGAGCAGATACAACTGAACAGAATGTGGCATCCTCAAAGGAATTCTGGAGCCAGGAAGTCAGGCAGCCTCTGAGGAAACACAAGTGAGGTACCACATTTACCTGACACTGATGTATCACTGTTCAGCATCCTCTGTAATGAACACAATCTACTACTAGTATGTCAACAGGAGACCCTAGATTCAAGAATTTCAATTGCAATCTTTTCAGTCTTCATCTCTGAAGCTTGTAAACCTTTAAGTTCTTCTTTTGAATAAAAATAAGATCTATTTAAAAATACAAAGGACATCTGGAAACGTATGACTCCTAAAATCTTACCAAAGATTGTATTATGGTTGGATTACAAGTGATTTTATTTTGCTTATCAATATACTGAATTAATACTGTTGTATCTTGGATTTTAGCTTTTAGAAGTTTGGCATTAAACTGATAATTGAAGCAGTTGGTCCACAGAATCTTTAAAGAAATAAGGTTTGACCCAAGTCAAGCAAATAACATCTGTTTCCACTACAGGGACAATAACAAATAATTTTAATTATACCCTGGGAACAGCACTTCCAGGATATCACTACCATATTCCAGGATATCACTACCATACCACATGATTTGTAGGAGAGTCACCAAGAAAGACACGGCTCATGGGCACTGGCTAGAATAGCACTTTTCTCACATATAGAAGTAGGGCAGGCCTGGCTTTAGCAGAGGCTGTGCTCCACAGTGGCATAGGGAGGGAATCTGAGGGTCCCAGGGTCCCTGTCCACACTCATGGGGGGGACCTCCTTCCTTTGCCACAAGACAGAGAAAACTGTAGGTTGTCCAGATGTCATACTATGCACCATTTTAAATGGAACAAAACTTACCATGGACAAGGAAGGAATTACCCAAGCCAGATGATGACAGGCCATGAGGCTTTATTCCATGTAAGGAAATGTTTCGGGTCCTAGGCACATTCATAAAAACATACCAGGCTCATGCTCATGTCTGCCTTTCCCAGTGACCCTCAGTCATGGGAACACAGATCATACAGGGCAAGCTACATTTAATTGCTTGTACTTTTGTTTGTTGCAGTGCTGAATATGGAATCCAGGGCCTCTGACTCCCTAGGTATGTGTACGACCACTGAACATAATCTCCAGCCCTGTAACTTCATTTTGGGAAAAGAAGTGATGAAAATGGTTATCTCACAGTGAATGAGAGACAGGCTTCATTTTAGATGTTAGGGGAACAGAAGAAGGCATTGCTACAGTTTCTTTAACTGTATAGATCATATGAGACAGGCCATGGTGATGTAAGAGTGCTTAGTAGAAACAAACTCTCCAGAATGGCAGTCCTCCTCCTGAGCTGCAGAAGTCAGAGCGCAGAACAGAGCACCACCACTGAGAACAGCAGAATGTCAGACAGGAGGTAGAAACATCAGTCCCACCCTTGTCTGACATATGAAACCCTGGGGAACTTGCCTGGAGTGATGATCAAGAGAGACAGCAAGTTTACTTGCCGTTGAGGTGACTACATCTCATTTTCAGATGGACTCCAATTTATCAATTAAAGATACACACACACACACACACACACACACACACACACACACACACATATATATATATATATATATATATATATATATAAAATAATCCATGATCATTTGTGTGTATTTGGTAAACAGATGATCAATAAAGAGTAATGGTGACTTGGGATACAGTTTATGAAATGACATGTGCTGGTGGTCACAGTGATACGAAAGTAGCTACTAGTTACATGTACTTAGGGAGAGCTATGTAAAAGCTATTATTTTAACCAAGGGTTCTCAGGTCCTTTTAGCCATCCCGTTTCCGGTCTTTGCCGTTCCACTCACATCTCCACCCCCAAACAGCACGTTGACCATCTCCAAACCTGCCAGGTTCTCACTGACATTCTCAGCCATCGCTGAGCTCCCCTGCCATCGGTGCTGCCCCAGGGTAAGTTGGGCATGGTTCCTGTTTTTTCTTTGTTCATTTTCATCATCCCTGAACCTGAGCAACAGTTGATTCGTAAACTCTGCTGCTTTCCTAACCCTGCCCACTCTTTATTTTAATAACCGTTGCTTAGATATCGCTCACATTTTATAAGTCTCACTTTTTAAAAATGTACCATCCAATTATTTTTTATTTATACACTTGGACAACTATTGCCATTATCTACTAAAATGTTTTTAATTACATCCAAATAAGTCCCATACTGATTAGCAATCCTTAGTTGCTTTTCCTTACCTCAGACGCACACATCCTGCAATTTTTTAAGTGTTTCCATCTCATTAACATGTGTTTTAATTTGCTGCCTGTTGCTGTGATAAAACACTGCCCAAACTAACTTGGGGATGGGGGGAGAAAGGGTTTACCCATCCACGCTTCCACATCACAGTCCATCATCAAGGGAAACCAAACCAGAAGCTCAAGAAAGGACAGGGAGGCAGGAACTGATGCAGAGGCCATGGAGGAGTGCTGCCCACTGGCTTGCTCCTCATGGCTTTCTCAGTCTGTTTTCTTAAACAACCTGGAACCACCTGCCCAGGATTGGCACCACCACAATGGACTGGGACTTCCTACATCAATCAGCAAATAAGAAAGTGCCCTACAGACATGACCTCAGGCCATTCTGAAGACAACCTCAGAAGGCTGTCCTAAAGGAGACCTGTCTTCTAAAAGCAAGTTATTAAAAATGTAATAATTTTTAATGCATTGAAAGTAATTAAAATTTAAAATAATTAAAATTAATTTACTTTAATTGATTAGTTAATTAGATAGTTCTTCAACAGAGGTTCCCTCCTTCCAGGTGACTCTAGTTTGTGTCAAACTGACAAATGCTAACCAGCACAGTGTATACCTATGAATTGTGTTAAAATATATTTCTTTGTGATTTGTTTCCAGTCAGTGTTTGATTAGTATATACATTTTATACATCTGTATATCTGGTGTCACATAAACCTGTCTTGGTTGTGAGTGGAAAGAAACTTCAGTAACCCTGATGGGAAGAACTGTTCTGTGCTACTCCAGTGCTCACAAACCTGGAGGGGTCCCACATTACCCACCACGCTAGCAGACTCCTGGTCTCTAAGTTAGTGCTCTAATCTCTTTGGGAACGTTGAATGGGTCTACTTCATACTACACAGGAATGTGAACTGCTTAAAGGGGATGAGTCCTCAAAGTACTGTAGGTGGAACTTTCTGCTCTAATCCCCCACACCTAGGCATGTGATTTGACATCATTCCTAGGATTCTATGTTTTATTGCATAATAGATCTTAAAGTAGAAACTGATCTGGCAGAGGGGGCTGGAGGAAGCTCACAAGCCCTCAAAAGCTGGGCTGGGCACTTTCTCCAACCAACAGCAGATGAGTAAAACACGTGCATTTAAATCACAGTTAGGATCCAATGAATCCATTGCCAATTTAAAAGCAGGGACAGCCTTGTGAAAGAAATGCAAGTAGCCTCGAGGATCATAAAATGATCCCTTGCTGACACATCTGTGCTACATCTGCCATGAACTAGACTCTTCCAGTGGATTATTTCACACAGTTCCAGGAAACATTAGCCTCACCTGACCACAGCCCAGGAGACCCTAAACATAAGAACTGACTATACCTTCCCAGACTTCTGGCCTATAGAACTATGAATTCATAAATCTATATTCTATTTGTTTGTTTTAATATGTAGTTATGACTGGCCTGAAAACGTGAAAAGATTCTTAGAAAACTGGCCAGGGGACTCCTTAGCTATGCGAAATTCTCCCACCATTTGGGAGATAGTGGACTCTGCTCAACTGCCCTTTAGTGTTATAATATGGCATCTTAAAGGCATGGCCATTTAACTTTGCTCCCCACGGATAATTCATAAACATTAAACATGTAATAGAAAGTAGGAGTTTGAACTTTTTAATAACTTGTTTTTGGATGACAGGAATCATGCTTGCTACTTTACAAATTTCCCTCTGGGACTAAATATATCTCACTTGGATGGGCATCAAACAAGAAACAGAAGTTTGGAGTTGAATAACTAACTTATTTTATTGAAGACAGGTTAAATTATTCAATATATATATACACACACATATATATATAATGCACTAATATTTAGCCTTTAAAGGGAAAGAAAACTTGACATATGCTATAACATAGGTTATATTATGCTGGAAGATACCATGCTAACTGGAATAGGCTAGTCACAAAGTAGTCATTAGTATATGATTGTACTTACGTGAGGTGCCTGTAGTAGTTAGATCACAGAGACAGAAAACACATGATGGTTTTTAGGGTCTGGGATGGGGAAGAAGGAATTAGAGTTTAGTGGATACACAGTGTCAGTTTGGGAAGACTGAAAGTTCATGAGATGAACAGTAGTGATGGTTGCAGAGCGTGAAAGGTCTTATAGGCACTAAACTGTGTGTTTAAAACAGCTACAATGGAAAGTTAGTGTTGTGCACATTCCTATTGATGTCACTAAACTATATACCTAAAAACAGCTAACAAGAGGGGCCTGGAGAGGTTGCTTAGTGGTTAAGAGCATGGTCTGCATTTCCAGAGGCCTCAAGCCTAATGCCCAGGACCCACGTCAGGTGGCTCACCCTTACCTGTGGCTCCAGCTCCGGTGTCTGAAACCTCGAGCCTCTTTGGGCACTGTACCAACATGCTCATACCCACTCACTGACATATGTACATATACACATAATTTTAAAATGAAATAAATTTTTTTAAAATTGCTACCGTGGGAAGTCTATGGTTCCTACAGTTCAGCACATTTTCAAAAAGAGCGATTAGCTGGCTCCCTGCTTGGAAAGCATCATCCAAGGAGTAAAGGTCATTTCACCGGGGACAGTCTCCACCTCCATATACTTATTGTGTGAAAAGTGTCCTCAGAATTAACAGCAATTTTAAAAGCCAGAAGGATAATTACTGCTGAATCTTGTTTCTCTAGCAACATTTACTACATAAACTAATTAAATAGAGCAGTACTAATTCACTAAGTGATGAATTTGCAATAAAAATTTAATTTTATGTTTAATTGTATTAAGATGCATAATATAACTTCTTTCGATCTATTTTGTGCTAAAAATAAATATGTATACTGACAACTAAACAAAATTTAATACAGCCATGTGGCACTTTTTATAGACATAAAAATTAGTTTTAATTTATAACTATAATTTTGTGAGAAGAACTATGAGGGAAGGAATGGGATTGTTATCACTTTGAAGGAGAGAGCAAATTAGGAATCTAGCTTTAGTTAGGAATTAGAACAATATATAATTTCTGGTTGTGAAAAACAATATACTTTTTTATTGGTGATTGTCTATGTCAAAAAGCTGTAGACCAAGATTCCATACTAGTTGCATTTGAAAGTCCGATAAACAATTTTACCAAAAATCAAACTAGAAATATCCACTCTTTGGGGGTACTTTTACTTCCTTTGAAGAGCTATACTATTTATTTCTATTATTTAAGAAATTATTCTTAAAATTTTATCATGTACACCTGCATAGGGTCAGCAGATGTAGTCAGCAGATGATACAAGAGTCTGAAAACACTTTAATTTGACATTTAATTTTCCTCCCAATACATATAATGTTAGCTTTCAAGTATTTTAATTCTCCTCATGATTTTATTCCCTCTCACAATATAAATATATTTTTGTGCAAATAATGTTGGTTTAGATTTTTCTCGACCCATGCCCCTACAGTACTTTGCCTGTCCCTCTACCACATTTTTCTTCCATATCAACCTCACATCATCTCTTTTTTAAAGGATTTATTTGTATATGCGTGTATATGTACACACACACACACACACACACACACACACACACACACACTTCAGTGTGTGTACATGCAGCTCTTCCTGCATGTGGAGGCCCGGCTTGTTACATGGGATCTGAATTCATGCCCTCCTTGTGTAGATCAGTTAACCACTGAGCCATCTCTCTAGGTCTAGACCTGCTTTCAAGCTTCTCACTTCCATCATTCATTCTTCAGGCCTTCCTTGTAGAATGATCTTTTCTGTGGATGTGAGTGGTGAACAATGCATTCCTGTTATTAACACTCAGGAGGCTGAGGCAGGAAGACTGAGAGTCTGAATTCAGGTTGGATCGTACAGTGAGACTCCATCTCATTTTTTTTCAAAAAATAATAATAAATTAAAAATATAGTCTTTCTTTTTTCCCCTTCAATTCAACCTTCAGATTAGGAGACTATTACTCCTTTCTCCTTACAGGGTGATTTCAGTAGGCACATGTTCTCCAAGTTACTCCATTGTCTCCCATCTCTGTGAATACTGGTGACATCATCACTGCCTTTGCTCCCCAGGTGGTTTTGTCATTCCTTTGGCTTTTGGCCCACCTCTGCTGAATGCCTCCTCTTTTGTGTGTATTTACCATTCATAGTTTGTTAAAAATTCTCAGTTTTTCTTTCTTTCTTTCCTTCTTGTTTCCTTCATTTCCTTGGCTGCCCTCCACCCCCGGCTCTCTAGAGATTTCTCATACTTTTAAACCTCACAAGCATACCAATTATGCAAAACTTTGAAAGTTTTCACCATAAACAAATGACCAATGTTTGATATGTTTTAACCTAATTTTAACACATTCACAATGTATACACATACAGAAGCATAACAAGACACTCCAAAAGTCAATTCAAATAAAAACATACTGTTTTTTCGAAAGATAAGATCCTCTTCCCTAAAGCACATCATGTATGTATTTAACCCAATTATCCCCAGAGCCAGAATTAAGAAGAAAATTTTCACCTGAATCTCTTACAGCTGATTGTGTCATGTATATTTCCCCAGGTTTTAACAACATTTGAATATATTCCAGTATTCAGGAAAATGCATTAGACTCCCAGTTCACAGAGGAAGAGCTATGTTTTTAAAAAGAGCCTAAGCAACTCTTGTGTGTCTCTTCATATGGAAAAGTAAATCATGAACAACACTGTGATCCTAGAAAACGGTTACTGTTCCCATCAAAGGTGAAAAATGGAAGGATTGTGATTCTAACACACATCAATGATTCTCGGTAAGTAATAGTGAATTTCCATAACTTGAGTTTGCTAATAACTCCAACAAGCTGCTGGTCCAGATGTAATCTTTTGAGTAACTTAGGAAAGTTCCTGGCACCTTATAACAGGTTATTTAGCCAATGAATTGTTTCCATACCAATAAACAGAAAACCACCAAGCACTATTAGCTTCTCCTGGAAGAACAGTATGTCTTTGTTATCCTGCTTCAGGCTATACTGATGCCCCAACTTGTGCCATGGTTTAGTTCTCAGGATATTCTGTGAGATTTTTCACTAGCTTATCAAATTGATGAAAATAATATAAACCAAAGAGCAAAATGGAGTAGTTTGCACAAAGGGCCATATTAGACATTAGATGGAGGCAAATTAGGAAATGGGAACTATGCTCTTCTGAGTTAGTGGAATAAAGGCTACAGTCCCAGAGAATTTTATAGCAGATAATATCCTGGATTGAGAAGCAAACTTCTTCCAAGATTAAAAAAAATAAGCTACAATATCTTCAGTGAAATAGAAGAACATTGGCAACTGCAACATTGTCAGAGATGGGAGAGCTAGCATCTTCTAATATACAGTTCTTGTGAGATCTTTGCATTTGTAGAGTGTGTGTGTGTGTGTGTGTGTGTGAGATGGGGTTGCCCTTCTGTATATGTTTATCTTATTGGTTGATAAATAAAACACTGTTGGCCAATAGGGCAGCAAGATAGGCGGGTCTAGTTGATGAGGAGAATTCTGGGAAGGGTAGGCAGAGAGGAGTCATGATGTGAGCCCGGGAAGAGAGGATGCAAGTCAGGCATTCTCCAGTAAAATAAGACCATGTAGAAATACATAGATTAGTCGTTATAGGTTAATAATTAAGAGGGAGCAGACCAATAAAAATCCCAAGCTGTCAGCCAACAGCTTTATAACTGACTTAAGTCTTTGTGTGTTCATTGGGGGCAAGGCAGTTGCAGGACCAGGCTGTCAGGAAGAACAATCCATAACATAGGGTGTGTGTGTGTGTGTGTGTGTGTGTGTGTGATAATTTATTTGGGAGCACAAAACTCACCTAATTTAAATGAGAACCACACATATGGCTAATCTGTACCATTGCATATGAAAAATATTAACTTATTTTTATTTTACAGGGACTCACAGTTAAAAGATGCATGGACTCCCAGGAGAGATTTCAGACTTTTGAATTGTGTTGGGACTGTTAGAGACAATGGAAGATTTTAGAAATGGACGAAATGTACTTTGCATTTTAAGAAGAAAATGAGACTTTCCCTGGGACAGGAGTAGAATGCTACCATTTGAAGTAATGGAATTCACGGTCCACTTGAAAAGGATGGAATTGTGACAGTTATTTTTTTATTTGCTTGTGTTTAAATCACCATGGAAACATCTCTCTCTAAGTGTGTCTATGGAGATGATTTCCAAAATCTTTGAAAGCAGGGAATAAGAACCCTGGATATCGGTGATGCCATTCTGTGAATTGGGGCCCCAGACTGAATGAAAATGAGAAAGTGAGGTGAGCATGAGTGATCATCTCTGTGCTTCCTGAATGCAGATATACCATGATCTCAAGTTCCTACTACCTGCATTCCTCTATGAGTCAAAAGAAATTCTTTATTCCTTAAATTGCTTCTTTTCAGGTATTTTGTCACCACAAAGAGGAAAGGAACCTCAACAGCTAATATTTATTGTTCACTTGACAGGATCTAGAACAGTGGTTCTCAATCTTCCTTGTGCTGCAACCCTTTAATACATTTCCTCATGTGTGACCTCCAACCACAGAATTATTTTCATTGTGAATTCATAACTTTAATGTTGCTACTGTTATGAATTATAATGTAAGTACCTGTGTTTTCCAATGGTCTTAGATAATCCCTGCACAAGGGTTGTTTAACCCCTTCCCAAAAGGATCATGATCCACAGGTTGAGAACCGCTGTTCTAGAATCACATGAAAGACAAGCGTCTATGAACACACATGAGGGATTATCCAGATTAGGTTAAAAGAGGTAGGAAATCCTACTGTTAACTGTGGACAGCACCATCCCAATGCTTTTGGATCATGGAAAGAATAAAAAAATAAAAAGGAAAAAGTGAGCTGAGAACCAGGATTCATCACTCACTGCTTCCTGGCTGTGGATGTCATGTGGCTGGCTGCTACAAGCTCCTGTAATCATGACTTCTCTACAACAATGTGTCTGTGGACTGTGAGCCCAAATAAGCCCTTTCTCCCTTAAGCCACCTTTGTTAGGATGCTGTTGTATCATAGCAACAGAAAAAGTATGAAATGCCCTTCCCCTTTTTTTTAGCCTCTATACTGCTAATTTTATTATTTATACCTTATATTATAGAAGCTTTGCTGGGATCTTGATTGAGATCATAAAAAGAACATTAGTTTCTCCCTTTTACAAGTTACTGATCATTGGAAATGTAGGTGTGTACACACAGGATTAATTGTTATATATGTACACAGTGTAAATACAATGTAAAACACAGAAAATATATTGAAATAATTTTTGAGTGGATATAAGAGATTAAAGTACAGTAACAGCAAATAAATATGTATGCAATATTTTCCTTTAAGGGATATTCTAGCCAGGTGTGGTAATTTACACCTGTAGATCCAGCACTTAAAACACTGAGGCAAACATGTGGAAAATTTAGGGTTAAACTGGGCTACACAATGAATTCAAGTCCCACTTAACTTACATAGAAAGGTCTTATCTCAAAAATCAAACAACAAAAATGTGAATAAGGGTAATTCTACTATTTCTTCATTTTAAAAATCACATCAGATATGTTACAACATACAGTTCATTCTTTAGGATTTTGACGTTTCATATTATCTATTACTTTTATCTGCATTACATTATAAATGATTTTCTTCAGATTTACCCTCCAGTTCACTAATGCACTTATCAGCTAATTCTAATAGCCTGTTTATTGTGCTTTTATTTCGGTGTTTACATTTTCAAGTGGTAGAGGTTCTTCTCAGTCTTTTGACATTGTATTTCTTTAATCACACCCTCTTAGTGTTTAATACATAATATAACCTCTGAATTTCTTAGTATTTGTTTACAGTTTCACATACTCCTAGTTCAGAATGAATTAATTTCTTGCACATTATGTAACTTTAGATTGTGATCTCCTCTTTAGAGTGTCCAATTCTGTGGGAAATCTCTTTGGCCTGGACTGTGTGTTTCTTGGTCGCCTACAAAGTTTGCTGGCCTGTGACCATGTCTCATGTTGATTTTCAGTTTGTGGGCTCATGTATAATACTGAATATGAGATTCCCTTGAGATGCCAAGCCTACTGCTATATTAGAAACTCTGTAACACAGGCATTGACCAGGCTTAGCAAGAAAACCTTACCCTGTGTTGGTGAGCAGGTTCACTCTCTAGTTGCTCTTTTACTGAATGTTACTTTGCAAGGGTCTGAGCTTTATACATGTGTTGAAGGTCTAATTCCTGCCTCATGCAGGCACCAGTCTTGTCCTCTCTCATCATGTGATTTCAATCTAAATCCTTGCTTTAGTAGACCTACCCACATTCATGTCCCCACCCCAAAGTCACACTTAATAGCTTTGGCTTCTAGAGTGTCAGATTGGCCATTTATTCACTCTGTCCCTAGAGATGTTTTATGATCTCACCTACACATGTGAAGAGGCTTAAAAAGATGTCCATCTGAAATTGCTAGGTATTACATCATGGAAAAATTTGCAGATATCTCATTTAAATGGCATTCTTGTGTGGTAATAATTTAGGAAGCCATGCTAGATAATCTTAGAGAATTGATTTAATTTTCTGCGTTGAGAAAAAGGAAATGGCTTGGCAGAAAGATGAAAAGGGCACTCCTGGCTCATGAGTCACACCTGTGAAGAATCCCCAACAAGAGAGGAGAGGCAGTCACTTAGCTGACTAGGGAGATAATCGCTGTCCCTGTCAGGGAAGGCTGTGAGATAAAAGGGCACATAAGCCAGACCCAGATCCTGCTTGGTAGTGTTATCTGGAAAAGTGATAAGAATTTTATATTAAAGATCTCTATCGAACTGCCTTTAAATCAACAGTACATTCAGCTTTAAGACTCAGCTCAGATCTGGCTCCCTAGGGAAAGAGACGCAAGCAAAGAAAAAAAAAAAACAAGTAGTTGAAAATGAGAGTTCATCTTACCAAGGAAGATGTAATAGAGCTAAGAGTCAACGCTTGAAGTTTAAAAGGAAACTGAACCTCCCGCGTAGCTTGACCTTGCACAAGCGGTTGATACATTCGCATCCTGAAGCACTTGTGACAAGCCAGGGTCCCCTCAGGCTGTGAACAAACATGTAAGCAGCAAGCACAGCCGCCATGCCCACACCACCTCATTTCACCTTGTCCGAGTTTTACGGTTACAAATCAGTTTTCTTTGATGTGTCCCATTTTTCACCGCAGCATCTTCATCTTGGCACCTTTATCAGTTATAACTTCATCAGAGCATTTGAGTGCACCATTTACAAAATTGCTTTTCTCCCTGAAAGTTGGAGAGTACGAAGCAGTGCAATTTTCTAGAACAAAAGAGGGAAGAAAGAAGCCAGCACAGATGGTCTTCATTGTTCTGACAGAACACCCCTGTGAGCGGTTTTACCAATAAATTCCTTTCTGTGTTACAGTAAGATAAAATTGCCTTTGAGGTGATAATGCATACAGGTTTTCTCCATAGGTGGGTAGGAGAAAACAGTAACAATGGTCTTCATTGCTTTGATGTAATGTTCAAATGCATGAGGAAAAATTCACATATGCAGAAAGTCTAGTGCTGGGCGGTAGTGGCACATATACAGAAAGTATGCATGCTGGTTCTCTCTCAAATCCTCATAATATAATGCCACCCCCATTACAAATGAGACATCAGTTCTCTTTGTAAGTTGTCTGCTTTATGCCTGTTCTTCTTGTGTCCTCAAGCTCCCCTCCCATACTAGGAGACATGCAATAGAGGGCTGGAAAATCTTCTCATGTCTAGAGGCTCGAAGAGTTAGCTACCATTCCACATTAGGCATCCTCTTCTGCTAACGAATTTACCTGTGCTTATTCTGTCATCTCACACAAGAACATAGCACAAATCACTCCAGCATGGTCAGCTTCAACAGTTTCCTTCCCAATTTCAACCCATGCACAATCTACCGGCCATGAATAAATTATGTCATAAACAGTATTTATGAAAGCGACATCACATCCTTAAAGCCACAGATTTAGTCAGGCATTAATCACAGCAAACAGGGGTTGGCATTTGAAGGAAGGCTGTGGCAAAGCCTCAGAGGTCAGATGTCCCTGTACGCTGCGTTCTCATCTAACCAGGCCACTGAACCTCTAGTCCAGGGCAGACAATTTACCTTCCTTCTGCCTTCGTGTTTCAATCAACAGAGGGAGGTTAGGTTACTGTTTGCAATGGGGTAAGAGGGTTCAATAAATGTCAATGAGCCCATGACGATCCATTTTCTTGAAATGCCATCTGCAAAATGCCAGGTGCTGTTCGACTAATTGTTCAAGTCACAAATATTTGGTTTAAAAGTTTAATCAAGGCCATTTTCATTATATTTCAGGGCCACTTCATATGACAAATTATCCCAGCATCGCAAAAAATAAACACCTGCCACATTTGGGTATCTACCAAATATCACTTCTCCCAAGAGCTTGGACTACATAATCTATTTTTTAAATAAACATAACAAAACAAAATTCCAGCTTCCATAGACCATCATGGCCCAGATAAGTGTTCTAGCTCCTAACTGTCAAACTTCTCTGGGTTTGTCACATAGGGTGTCATCTCATCTTCAAATCGTTCTCCCATTTTCTTCTTCGATCTCTCTCCACCCTTAGACTGCATGAAAACTTTTTTTAACAGAAGAATCATTGGTTCAGGACATTTGCTCTCCCCCACCTCTGACATTCTCCCCAGGAGCTTTCCCATCACTGAACATAGCTTACCCAGAGCCCAGGGGAGTGAGAGGTATGAATGGGCTGAGACAGGGTGGACAGTTTCCACAGGCCTTCATGCTTAGGTGAGGGGTAGTGCCCCTTCCTTGCCTGATTGCACAGAGCCAGATGTCTTGTTTGAAGTCGGCAGTACCTTTCCTTCTTTACACAATGAGCAAACAGCGTGCTTCCCTCTGATGATGCTCCCTGGGATTTCTCTGAACTCCCCTTTCCACTTAACTGGCTGGATCTTAAATATCATTGACCTTTAAACTTTCAGATGTTTATTTTTGAAGCACTCTTCCTGTAAAAGTTGAGAGACCTGATTTTGATAAGACTAGCACCTATACGTTCAAATATCATCTCTTGGTCTTTAAAAAAGCCACTGGGAAAATTGTGCTCCATTGCCTTGGTCATGCAATTCTCCTACATGCCATGTAGAAAATTTGCTCAAGGTATGGTGACCATTTTCATAGCTTTTTGTTTTGTTTTTGTTTGTTTGCTTTTCAGCTCTGGCAGAGTCTGGCACCTTTTCTTACAGGCTCTCAGACTGGGGTCCCACCATGGAAGCCTACAGAACCTCTGAGCTCTGCAATTAGGCTTGTTTGTTCACTGCACGAGCTGTGCCTACAGCCTTCAGCCATGGGGTTAGCTCTTCACAGAGTTACATACACCTGTAAATGCAATAAAGTCCTATTTCAGACTTCAGGAACTAACCTAAAGCTTCCTGGCTTCCCTCCCTATTGGCTTCTCTTCTTATCTTTTATTCCTTATCTCGTTCCATTCCTACCTCATTACACATCCACTGATTGCATGCCTGCTGAAACAGCCTTCAACCTTCTCAAGTCAGAGAAAGCGCTACAGACTAGGGAGATGAAAGGCATAAAAGGAAGCCTTTGCCAATTGTGCCTGTCAGAGTACTAGGTGCCCAAGAGGCACCTAGTTTAGGATAGAATTTTGTTGATAGAATTTTGGATTCCTCTATATTTTACACCTTTTATTAACTATTACTGAATACTAGAACATTTCTGCACTGAAAGCCACAAGCGTACTTGATACTGTTCAGTTGTCAATATTGTGCTTCCATTTCAGCTCACAAAGTAAGGCAGTCACAGTAGAGAACTAGAGAGGGAAATCCAAGGTCAGTTGTAACAGAGGAGAAAAAACTCAGTGTTGCAGCAAGTACATATGCCATGCTGACTACAGAAAAGAGCAGCCTGGTCCAGGTGTTACTCACATCTGAATTAGAGAATGTGTGCATAACCTACCGAAAACACACAAGAAACACATTGATTCCAAGCCTCTTCCCAGAAGCAATCACTTAGCAGCAGGAGAGAATGGGCAATATTGGAAAGACTTCACTCTAGACTCCAAGCGAGCTGTGCATTACATGATGAGTTAAAACACCAGCTGGGATTGTTTTCCCCTCCTTCAGTATTCTACTGAGTCAGATCCTGTTGAAGAGTTTGTTAAAACACACTTCCTATCTCCTTCCACCTGACAAACACTCTGCCCTTCACAGGACTATAGTCTCGGCTCCCTGGGAACTTCTCAAAGCCGCCTTGTCTTTGAGGCTCCTGTGTTTACCTTCATATTGATCGTTTTAGTTAGAATTGTGCCAGATCAGTTCAGTTCAAGGCCTCCCCACTTCATTTCTGATCCCCTCCATATCCACATCAGATCAGGCTCCTCGCCTTGCACTGTCCTACAGGAAATGTCCCCTCACTCTAACCTGCTTTTGCAGTCTTGTTCCATCCGTTTAGTCCAAACCTTTCTTCTCAGTATTTCTCTGACCTCCGCCCAACTCCTCAGCTCTCAGTTTCCACTTGTGCTTGTATTCAGAGTTGAATCCAGTCTTTCCTCCCCAGTGACAAAGCCCCTGCGTGGGTATTTCCTTTAACAAGACTCATGAATAATGTTCTCTCTCGCAAACCCCATGAAGCTCCTGATTGGGCAGGGCTGGGCTTGGTTTTGGTGATGCAGCTATCTTTTTTTTTTTTTTTTTTTTTTGGTTTTTCGAGACAGGGTTTCTCTGTATCGTTTTGGAGACTATCGGTCCAGCCCAGCCTTGAACTCACAGAGATCCGCCTGCCTCTGCCTCCCGAGTGCTGGGATTAAAGGCATGCGCCACCACCACCGGCACAGCTATCTTTGATTCATTTCTGTTCCTGTAAGTAACCCGTCACCCACACTCCTGTAGGTAACCCCAATAAAACTCACTGTTTCACCAAACTGCACTTTAGCGGTACCCACGCGTCAGTCTGTGTGGACCCTTTTAGGAGTGAGTAGATTTATTGCATCTCAAGAAAAAGTTTTGTTACACAACACTCATAAATATGTATGTGTACATTTCTGTATGGATATAGATTTGACATAGATTACACACACACACACACACACACACACACACACTCAGTCCATATGATGTTACTTATATTTATGCTTTCAAGGTTGAACATTTGGTATTTGGTATTGGATAATCAACTGGTGTGCCCTTCCCTGGGAAAGATTATTTATCCAACTCTCAGTATTCCTTCATTGTCTATAGTTCTTTGTCTAGGGTTGAGGCCCAAGAGTTTCCCCACTTACACATTAGCATGTCTATAATGGTGTCTGCATTTGTAACTAGCTTCCAAAGCTGCTGCGACTGCTGGTTTGGAGCCACATTCTGAGACCTGGGGTCCTACCTGTCTTTGTAAATCCTCTTCCCCATGTATCATGTTGAAAGGGGTAGGGGACTGTGGGTTGCTCAGTAGCTGGCCTGTTGAAGTGGTGGGCAAGGAGCTGCGTACTGTGACATAGCTTCCATGTCAGCTCCGCCACAGCTGCAAACAGAGCCATCATTTAATCGGGGCTGTGACTGGCATACTCATAACGGTTTTCATTTTCTCTGCTGCCGCTCATTTTCCTCTGAAGAGGCATTTACTACAGACAGTTTTTAAAAGAAATTGTTTTGTAATTAGAGAGTACTTTATAAGTGTAATCAATTTTGGCTTATGGGGAATGCTTTTCTAGAAATCAAAATATATACTGGCATCAACACACAACTATCACAGAAACAAACATGATGCAATTTACATTTACAAGGGATTCATTAATATTCTAATAGACTATTTCCTGTGCCTCCTTCAAGAATGAACTGATGCTTGCTCTGTGAAGATGCAATGCCCCTGTTGCTGGAATGGCCCACATGGAACAGAGCAGTCAGCCAACATGTCTTCTTCATTCTGTTCCTAACACCATAAATAACCAAACAGTATTCATTAAGTTTGCAAATGGCATCAAGCTGGGAGAGAAATTAACACACAGGAGAGAAAAAAATTAAATACAGCATGACCTTGATAATTTGGAACAAAGGGGAGAAAATACACCAAGCATTCTCAAAGCAAAATGTTACAGTTAAGGAGAACATCCAAATTGCAAAATAAAAGAAAGTCATTATACATGCAAATTTGCCACTTCTTTGTTCATTTATTTATTCAGCAATTAATTATTGAGCACTTATTATGTGTCAGGCTTTGGGGACAGAGTGGTAAATAAGATAGACATTGTCCCTTGCTCACATAACTCACTGACAAGACATGGGAAAGAGGCCTTAGGGAGTAAATAAACAAGTAAAAAGAATATCTAAGTGGGGTAAGTACTATGAAGGAAAATGGTGGACAACGTGCAGAATAATAACTCGATGTGTGAGAAGGAACTACAATCGAGGTGAGGGAGGCCCTAAAGTGGGCAACAACCAGGACGTAATGGGAAGTGGTCAGTTCTGGAGAGAAGGATGTTCGGGAAAGTTAAAGCAAAGCTCCTGTGGGAGACTCTGCACAGGCGAGGTCTTAATGAGTTCTCATAAGTAGCAGAAGACTAGGGAGAGTACAGGGAATAGCAGAGGGGAGGCAGGGTAAGGCCTTCAGGTGTTAGCAAATGTTTCCTACAATGGCCCTGGTTTAAATGTCTCAGGCTTTTGTGGGTCACAAGGTCAGGTCTAAAGCAGCTATAGACAGTCCTCAAGGAGTGTGTGTGGCTGTGTACCAGTAGCATTTTGCAAAATCAGACAGTTGATGGACTTCACCTACCAGCTAAATTCCTACAGGTGTCGACCTCTTATAAGAATAAAATCAAGCAGAATACCATGTCACGAGGCATGCATGGAGCCAGAAACGTGTCTTCTGAGTGGATCAACTGTAGTCAGACATCACTGAATCATTGTCCCTGAAGGTTCCACCCTTCAGTGGGATTTGGTGAAACATACATGGATTCTACCAAACAATGAAGTTCACAAAACTGACCATGTGAAAAGCCCTGATTTACTCTATGTAATGGACCAGCAGCAATAAGTTCATCTCCACCTATTGGAAGTGTCATGTCTGTTCACACGCTCACTAAGTGGAAAGAAAGGAGTGTCAACTGGGAGGGGAAGATCTGCAGAAGGGAGTGGAGTTGGGAGAATGTGGTGGCCTGACAAGGTAACTGAGAACCACGGTTCCCAGGGTGTTCCTCCTCCAACAGACTTAGGATCAAAAGAATGACTTAATCAATGTCCGTTAGACACACTGCTGTTCAGAAAAACATTCTATTGAATCATTGCTCATAAGTAATCCTTTTTTAAAGCACATTTTTCTTTCTTAAACGATCCACTTTTGTCAACCAGGAGTACATAACATTTCACATGCGTTGTGAAATTACTTTTTATAATACCCCTGTGAAGTCATATAATTCCATCCTTGTTTTACTAGAAAACCAGCCATTTTTTACTGAAAATGATTGCATCAGTGAGAAAACCTCTAAGACTACCCTGACTTTAGACAGGTCTGGGTTTCCTAAAGATACCTGTAAGAGAGCTTATCTAAAGTTGCAATACTTATAGTGTGGATAATTACAGTAAAATTATGAAGCTCAAAACCTGCTATATACATAAACATATTGGAAGAGAAGAAATGCTAATATGATTCCTATTCCACAGATACTAGTAATTTGTCCAAGGCCAAATATTTAATACACATTCAATTCAACTTTATTTTAATCAACTTATTTTCAGTAAGAAGAAGACAAACCCACGAGGGCTAACAGTTGTTCCCAAGTTTCAAGGTTTTTTCTGTTCATCTCTCTGGGATTAATTTTATATATATGTATGTGTGGCTGGAGGTTTCTTGTCCTGCCCACCAGTTCCGGAATAAACACTCAGAGGCTTAATATTAATTATGATTGTTTAGCCAGTGGCTCATGCATATTATTGACTAGCTTTCACAATTAAACTAACCCATTTCTTTTATTCTATAGTTTACCATGAGTCTCTTGCTTGTTTCCTCACATCTTGCCTCTCAGGAGACTACATGGTATCTCCCCAACTCTACCTTCTTTGTCTCCGGAAGGTAAAGTCACTTTGCCACCAAGCCCTACAACCTGAGTCTGAGCCCTGGGCCACACATATAAAAGGAAAAAGATGATACTATGATGATCTCCAGAAAACATGTACATTCTGCCCTTTTATTAGCCCATGCCATCATGAGTCCCATCCCACATCTCTATACCCTAGTCCTCTTGGGTGGAGCAGATGGTTTGTGATCAAAGCCCCCTCTTCTCCTCTCCTTGACTGTCAAATAAAACCTCTCTCTCATTTTATCTCCCAAACATATTTTTTTCTACAATTAGTTCCTCAACCCGAGTTCTTTGACATATTGACAACTATTTTACCTGAAGTAAACCTTATAGCTAATTTTAATCAAAATATGTGAGCAATGTTAGGCAGTTCAGCATAGTCAAATACTAGCTAGCACAAAAATGTTTTTATATGAGTGTATGTGGATGCATAAACATAACATGTAAATGACTGTGCATATAACTGTACCTAATTATTCTTGTAGTTCTGATTTGGGTGCTTTGCAATAAGGTTGTCCTCATTGATCCCTTTACCTTCTTTGAGTTCATTTCTTCATAGACATGGTGACTTTGGTTAGCGGGTGATACTGCCCATCAGGTGCCATTTTAGAAATTGGTGGGACTACGTTGGACTTTCACAACATTTAGGGTTACTACTAGAATTTATGAGAAGTCAGAGAATGAAAATATATATGTCCAAAGGCATGGCATGATACTCCCAAAAGAGAACTTCTCTATAGCCACACAAGGCTTGGAAGTATTGGCTTAGTCGGTGTTCTGTTGTGAAGAGACACCATGATCACAGCAACCCTTATAAAATAAAGCATTTAACTGGAGCTTGCTTATAGTTTCAGAAGTTTAGTCCATTATCATTACAGTGTGGAACAAGCTGGCATGCAGGCAGACATGATGCTGGAGACGTAACTGAGAGTTCTGCATCTGGATCCACAGGCAGCAGGAAGAGAGAGACTCTGGGCTTGGAATGGGCTTTTTGAAACCTCAAAGCCCATCCCAGTGATACACTTCCTCCAACATACCTCCCAATCCTTTCAAATAGTGCCATTCCCTGCTGACCAAGTATTCAAATATATGAGCCCATGGGGGCCATTCTCATTCAGATTGCCACATTCTACTCTCTGCCCCCATCGGATTATAGCCATATCATAATGAAAAATTAATTTATTCCAACTTCAAAAGTTTCCATAGTCTATACCAGTATCAACACTGTGTAAAAGTTCAAAGTCTCTTCTGAGACTCATGGTAATCTCTTAACTGTAACCCCTGCAAAAATCAAAATCAAAAAACAACTCACGTACTTCCAACATGCAGTGAAACAAATATATATATATATATATATTACTATTCTAAAGGGGAAGAAAGGGTGCATAGTAAGGAAATACTGGAACAAAGAAAGACTGAAAATCAGCTGGGCAAATTCCACACTCTGTGTCTCCATGTCCGACATCAAAGCACTCTTCAGATCTCCAACTCCTTCAAGATTTGTTGACTGCAACACACTTCTCTCTCGTGGGCTGTTTCCATACACTGTTACCAGCTCTCCTTGGCAGGTTTCCCATTATTCTGGCATCTCCAACATCTTGGAGTCTCCAACACAATTCAGGCTTCACCTTCACAGCTTCACACAATGACCTTTTTGGGCCTCCATGCAGGGATACCCCTGCTACCTACCTGGCCTCAGCAGCTTTCCTTAATCATGGGGGAAGGGGGGTTCCACAACCCTTTTCTTGTATCCTTGACTCTAGAGTCAGAACCATGTGGCTGAAGCTGCCAAATTCTTCTACTTGCTGAGGCTGGAATTTATCCCCTTCATTCAATTACATCTGCATTACCCTTCCATTTTTGATGGTTTCCTTCACCGCTTAAGCTTAAGATGCAAAACGTTGACTATCATCACACTGTTTATTTATGTGAAGACAGCCTTGCTTCTCAGTTCCCTGGGAGAAGAGGAAAGACTTCACAGAGAGACAGGATGCAGCCTGGGGCTTCCAAGCAGTAATGCTTCATCATAGGGCAAGGAGGCTAGCAGAGGTCTTAGGAGCATCTCTTAGGAGACAGGAGGTGGATGGAGTATGGTGGGAAGGGAAATGGGGAACTGCCAGAGCTCTGGGTATTGTATACCATTTCACAGAGCGAGGTGGCTGGAAACAACTGAAAGTTATCATTCACAGCTGTGGATGCTGGAAGTCTGCAGTCAGAGCGGCAGAGGGTTGGGTTCTTATGAGAACTAGCTTCTGGCTCATAGGTTTCTGACTCGTTATTGTGTCCTCATAGTGGATGGGAGTGTGGAATGCTAGCTCTCTGGACTTTTCTAATGAGGGACCAAACCCGGTTTCTCAAACTACCATCTTATGCCTCATTGCCTCCTAACAGCCTCCCTGACATCATTCCATCGGGGAGTAGGATTTTAATATATTCATGATGGGAAGGGCACAAACACCCAGTCCATTACAGGCCCCCCGAAAGCAGGCTGAAGAAGAAACAGGGCATAGTAGACAACAAGGAACCACAAAGTTTGTATTAGACTGATACCTGATCCGATCCCAAACATGGAAAATGTTGCTCTCTGGCATTTGCAGGATACACTCGGGATAGAGAGAAAAACACTCCCATTTGCTGACAGTTGCAGTTGCCAGATAGAACACAAAGGTGAGAACTGACTGAGTCGCAGTAGCTAGGCTTGAAAAAGAAGGCAGGACAAGACCCATAGAGGAGGTGGGGGAGCAGGAAGCACACTCAGAGCCTCCTGTTTGGGTATCTGAGGATGTCACTGTGATTCTGTTACCTGGATACTGGTTGCTAAGGAAGTGTTGTCAGGGATGATGGAGGTAATGATAAGCTTGGTATTTCAGCCAGCCAGTTGTGTTTGAAGAGAAGACAACAGATTCATAGAAAGCTCTCCAGTAATTTAGAAAATGGGTAGAATCCCACTATGTCCAAGTATATCAGTTATCCCCTGCCCTCTCTCACTCTGAAGAATCCCTCTTCCGTCACATCCAAAAGGTTATAGCTAGCACATGGATAAGACCTTGTGTCAAGCTCAGCCACAGATGAGTTCTGCTCCTCTCTGGCTCTGTTACCTTGGGAAACCTCATTTTCCTCATCTATAAAAGAGATTTACAGGGCTAGTGAGGCACTTCAGCAGGTAAAGGCACTTGCAGCCAAGTCTCACAACCAGAGGCTGAACCCTAGACACCACATGGTAAAACAAAAGGACAGATTCCCTGCAGGCTGCCCTCTGACCTCCACATTCACTGTGGTCTGCACCTGCCCCCCAATAAATAAATATATGCAAAACATAAGACGAAAATAAAAGGTGACAGAAAGAGCATATTCTTTTGAAAGCTGTTTCTCCAAATAACCACGTTAACACCTGTTATTAAGTAAGATCATTTACTGCCCACAAACTCACCTGGAAAATTCCTATCTCCAGGTATTTGCAGAGGTATTGTCTCCCTTCAATCCCCACCCATCCATCCATGGGATTAATTCCTGCTGTTCACTCTTACTCCCAACACAAGGTCCTGAAATCCTCCTTACTCTCCACTCAAGGAACCAAGGTTTGAACATGGGATTACCAAGAGACTGGAGGCATTTGCACACTCCCTGTGATAACCAAATGTGTCTGGCTCAGATCATACAGAGCTTTCCTGGTAGAGATCATGTAGCAAGCCACCTCACCAAAATGCAGGCTTTATGAAGGAGAAAACGGTAGTTTGGGGAATTCAAGCATACGGAGTAATTCTGCTGCTGATTTGTTTTTTGTGGACACTTGAATGTGTTTTTCTTGGCACCTCTACTCTGAGTTCCCCCTGGCATCGTTTTTCCAGGTGCAGCCAGCCAGCTCTTCCCTTCTACCTTTTGACAGCTGCAGACAGGCTACTCTGAAAAGTTCTGATGTCAGCCTAGAAAAGAAGACATCCTTTTCTGGAAAGTCAAGGTAAGAGTTCAGCAGGGCTAGTCTACCTTACTGATTTTACTGATTTCCAAATGAGTTGAAGCTTCCACCAGCAGTGGAGGAGTGTTCCCCTTTCTCCACATCCTCCCCAGCACAAGCTGTCATTGATGTTGAGCCCTTTCTTAAGTGTCTACCAGCCATTTTAGACTCCTCTATTGAGAATTCTAGAATTCTCTATTTAGTTCTGTACCCAACTTTTTTTTTTTTTTTTTTTTTTTTGGTTTTTCAAGACAGGGTTTCTCTGTGTAGCTTTGGAGCCTATCCTGGCACTTGTTCTGTAGACCAGGCTGGCCTCAAACTCACAGAGATCTGCTTGCCCTCTACCTCCCGAGCGCTGGTATTAAAGGTATGTGCCACCACCGCCCAGCTCTATACTCCACTTTTTAATTGGATCCTTTGGTGTTTTGGAGACTTGCTTCTTGAATTCTTTGTAAATTTTGTAGATCAGTCCTCTGTCAAATGTAGAGTTGGTGAATATCTTTTCCCATTCTGTGGGCTGCCTTTTTGTCTTGTTGACTATGTCCTTTGCCTTGGGAATCAGTATGGAGATTCCTTGGGAAAATAGGAATCACTTTACCACAAGAGCCAGTAATTCCACTCTTAGGCATATACCCACAAGATGCACATTCATACAACAAGGAAATCTGTTCCACTATGTTCATAACAGCATTATTTGTAGTAGCCAGAATCTGGAAGCAACCTAGATGCTCCTTAACTGAAATAGGGACAGAGAAACTGTGGTACATTTACACAATGGAGTACTACTCAGCGGGGACAAAAAAACAAAAACAAAAACAAAAAACAAAAAACAATGGAATCTTGAAATTCTCAGGAAAATGGATGGAATTAGAAGAAACCATCCTGAGTAAGGTAACCCAGTCACAAAAAGACAAACATGGTGTACAGTCACTCATATATGGATTTTAGACATAGAGTAAAGAATTACCAGCCTACAATCCACACTGCCAGAGAAGCTAGGAAACAAGGAGGACCCTAAGAGAGACATGCACGGTCGTCTGGATAAGGGGAAAGGGACAAGATCTCCTGAGCAAATTGAGAGCATGTGGGGAGGGGAGTGGGAGCTATAAGAAAGAGAAGGGGAGAAGAGTAGAGGAGGGGAGGGTATGAGGGGGCAGGAAGGTTGAGTAGGGGAAGAATAGAGGAGAGCAAGATAAAATAAGATAATAGAGGAAGCCATTATAGGATTAAAGGGAAATCTGGCACTAGGGAAATGTCCAGAGATCTACAAGGATGCCCCCAACTAACACTATCTTGGCCCAATCACTTTCTATAAATTTCCCAAGGCAGGTCAGCAAAGGTCCAGGATAATGAATGGATTTCTGAGCCTGGTTCTTAGACTCCCCTAAGACCTTATAATTAACCAAGTTTGAAAGTTCATTTGCAGTTCATATTCATAAATAAATATCTTCTATTTCCTATAGGACCAAAGACTTAATCATTTTATCTTCCAGAAACATGTTTTCAAATAAACAAGTAAATATTTTTTTATGCTAGCAATGTTTCATGAGAAATAACCCCGAAGGATGTAGAACATTTTAACAGACTTGTAAACATTTTATGAAAATGGATCAAGTCAATCCATTATAACTTAATGGCCCAGCTTTTCTAGTTTTCTTAACTATTGCCTCTAATAGAGTAATTAATGAAGTCAGTATTTATCAAATTAATTCTAGTATCAGGTATTATGCTGAACATTGGGTTAAGTAGATGAATATAATCTTGGACCTGCCCTCAGGGAGCTTTCAACATCAAAAAGGTTAATTTTTGTTTAATTGCATCACTCAAACTAATATACAAGGTTCATTATAAATTGATTCCAATGATTAATTGGAAACTTTACATGAGAATTTTGATTCACAGCAATGAAGATGGTTTTCCTGAGATAGAATGTATTTTCAGAAATCAAGAAATTGAATAAACTTTTACCATAAAACTTAGTGATCCTATATAAGTGGTTAAAAACAAAAAGAAAAAAAGATTAATGTCTTGTAGTACATATATAAAGATCAGACAGGAAAACTATGTAGTCACCTCTGAAGTCTCAGATTGACTCCAAACTGGGCTGGCATCTGAGTGTTCTGGCTCCAGCATGTTTACCTGTGGGACTGGGAGACGTCCTGGAAGAAACCCCCTTTATAAAAGAGAATTCTCACTGAACACAGAGAAATTGAACTGGTGCCTTCCGGGAGCCCCCACCCCTACTAACTAGTGTTCACGGTATGGAGGTACTCTGCACTTTATCAAAGGATAAAGGTCAACACCAACCTAGCTACAAACCCTGTCTTCTACAGTGGTGTCCTGCCTGCAAGATGCGCCGATGCCACAGCAGCACAAAGCTGTGAGCGTAACCAACCACTGTCTGATTGGATTTCAGGCCCACTCCAGGCAATCGAGTCCATGCCTCACATTGTTTGGGTGGCCAAAACCCTGAGACTAGATAGGACAGGAGCCAGGGGAAAACCAAATACTACCATTCTGTCAGAACACACTCCGAGAATGAAATTGTACTCTCTTGAGGAAACTCCATGAAAATAAGACAAGAGTCTTGCAACACCGGTTTCTTCAAAAACGCAGAATTGTTCTTGGAATTTCCTTTAGTGCCATTCCCGCTAAAGGAATATGGATAGGAGTTTATTTCAGATTGTTCATTACAATTGGCTATTGTTATTTGTTTATATACCTGTGTGGGAAAGCATGCTTTTGCCACATGCAGCTTGTGCTTGTGATTGTGCATTTTAGTCATGCGGTTCTTCTTAACCCTCAGAGTATAAATTGTCTGATGCTTTGAATAAAATTGGCTATTCCATTCTCTCAGGTTCCACCACCTTTAGAGAGATAAACACCACTCCACTAAAGCAACATAGCAATAAAATAACTCTGGATGACTATGCTATACTCATAGATCAGTATGTTGTCCAGCCATTATCAGAGAAGAGAAGAGAGAGAGAGAGAGAGACAGAGAGAGAGAGAGAGAGAGAGAGAGAGAGAGAGAGAGAGAGAGAGAGAGAGAGAGAGAGAGAGAGAGAGAGAGAGAGAGAGAGAGAGAATTCTGCTCATGGACTTGTTTCAGAAATGATGTTTTAGATTTGAGTATATGACATTGAAAATTAAATTTTTTTGAACTTGAATCTATTAACTGGACTAGATAAGACCTTCAAACACAAATAGAAAATTGGCAAGAGCAACCTTTAGTAAAATGCTATAAGCATAGACACTGAGATGTGGCTATATGTTGTTTCATCTCAGGCACACTGGCTGCACCTTAATCTACTGCTATATCAGCCAGCAACTGTGGCTCTGCAGTTACCAGCCTGCTTCTCCAGCAGTGGCCCAGCTGCCCAGGCCATAGCCTGATAGGAATTCTGCTTCCACAGGCACTGGCTCTGTCCGTCCCTGATGCTAAAGGTAGATTTAACTAAATCTCTATCACTCTATTTACAAATAAAACTTAAGATTCAAAGGCTGGGGTGAAAGCCTGCTAGCTCAGAGAGGTTGAGTAGCAACTAGCCAACCTTCTCTTTCCTTGCTGGCATCTCCCAAAAGGCCCGACTTTCCACTCTGTCAAAACAAAACAATGCACACAACTCAAAATCCCTTTCTACTACTTCTGGTGCATCTCTCTATCTCTTTCAGATGCCCTCTGATGCACTATGATTACTTATTGTCAACTAGTTGCCAATTTAACCTTCTGATCCAAGGTTAATTTTATTTAATTAATGTAAATACTAACTCAGGGTTCACAGTGTGATTGAATATCCCCCAAAAGGCATACACAGGGCTTTGGGATCCAAGTCATGAAGTAGAAGCCAGAACTGGTCTCCCTCTGCACTCCTTGTGGTGTGAAAGCTGGGAGAGGTGCCACTTTTTACACAGGACACCCAGTGGTGGACGACTCAGTCATGGAGATCATTGACATTAAATGGCGTGGAGAACAGAAGAAAGCAATAGAAGCTTGCTGCCTGAGGATCTAACTGGACCCTGCACAGAACACTCTGATATGATCACAGAATTTTGCTGGAATCTATAAGATTTTCAATAGTGGCAATGAGAACCAGAAGGAAGGATACTGCATTTATTCCTACTCATCTGACCTCATTTTTTGACATTTGTTGGTGGGGACCAAAACACAGACTTCCCAAATACTTACTTAAATCATTTCAAGAAGGCCTTACTTATCTGAGGTTTAATAATAAATTCAAACACCTTTTCTGATATGTGGTATTTCTGGTTGGAGTATGCATATTTAATACTTCAGTGACTCTTAGCACAGTTCTGAAAACAAGAATGGGATACAGAGAAAAGATAAAGGAGTAGGGATTGTTCACCAGGGAACACAGTTTCAGTCTCTTAAAAACCAGGAATGCTAAAGAAGGCAAGGCAATCCCAATGTCTTTGGAAAGAGTCTTAGACATAAGTTGAATTGCAGGCCAGAGTTCCTCCCCTTTAGGGTTTCCCCTAGGAAACTGCTGGGCTGGGTTCCTTCCCACATTTAGAGGTTTTTTCCCAAACACTTTTCTGTTCCCCAGAAAAGAGTTGGAAAATAATGTCATAAGATCTATATGATACTTAGAATGGGCTATTCTGTGCCATGCCAGGGCAGAGTAGACTAAAGGCAGAGACTCACACATCCTATTGTAATGTAAAGGCCTTTGAAAACAATTAACAAAACAGTTGCCCACCCACCCTGGCAATGGGCCAAGGCTCTATCCCTAGTGCATGGGCTTTTTGAAGCCCATTCCATGTGGTAGGATGCCTTGCTGAGCCTTGATGCAGGGTATGTGCGTGGGGGTACTTGGTCCTGCTTCAATTGACTATGCCAGGCTTTGTTGACTCCTGATGGGAGGCCTTACCCTTTTTGAGGAGTGATGGGGGTGGGCTGGGATGAGGGGAAGGAGGGGAGGGCAGCGGAACTGTGGTTGGCATGTAAACTGAATAAAATAAAATAAACTATAAAAAAAACAGAAAACAAGTACAGTCGAATGCGGAAAAATACTGACAAAGTCATTTGATAAAGACGTCCTTTGGCAGTATTGGGGGGTGTGTGCAAAGATTTGTTGTTTTGCAGTGATGGGTTTGTTTTCCTCCCTCTCGATCTGCCTCATACTTTGCTACCAAATTAATTCGCCTGCCTCCAATGAGTCTTTTTGGGTTATTTTCCTGCATAAACATCTCAGAAAATAAATTCCATATGCTATAAGAAAGAGGGGCTAGCAGGGAGAAGCAAGTTCAAGAGTGAGCACTACTGTGTCTGGAGTGTGTTGCACACAGCCCACCAGGCACTGTCTTACACTATGCACATCTATTTGATGCTAAGAGCCTCTGGTGTGTGTGTGTGAGAGTGAGAGAGAGAAAGAAAAGAGAGAGAGAGAGAGAGAGAGGGAGAGAGAGAGAGAGGGAGAGAGGGAGAGAGGGAGAGAGAGAGAGATTACCCAGGTGACATTTCAGTCTAGGTCATCAGACTGTAGAGCCTTCTCACCATGTCCAAATTCAGAGCTCTCAGAGCTCCTAGAGTCGTAAAAGAAAATTGTGTTTCCTGTCCATGTTGGATTATTTTTTTCCCTGAAAAACCACAGACACCCTGTTCTCTATCATTCACTTTGCACAGTCTAATGAGGCCATTCCCTAACTTGTAATTCCCTGCTCCATCTCAGCTCCCCTGTTCAGCTAGACCTCCTTACTATTTCAAAATGTTACTTTCCCTTAATGCCTCTGCCTTTCTGTGCTTCAAAATCTCACCAGTTCTTAAGACCCACATACAATCTGACCTCAGCCAGGCAACAATGTGTCTCTGAGTGTTACCTCCTGCACAAAAGAAAGGAGCACCTTGGACCCCCGTGGCTGTTGTGGGGGGTGCACTCTCGGGACTTAGCTCCATCACTCCTTGCTGGGCAATGTTTTCCTCTCAGATGCCATGTCATTTTCATTCTGAACATAAATCCCATCCAAAGCAGGGCCTGATGACATGGGTTTCAGAAACACTATTAAGTGCATATAGAACTTACCTGCCAACTACCCCACCACTGACAGCCTGTGTTTGTTTAGAGGAATTCCTTGCATTAAAGGAATACAGCAAAAGAATACATACGCACATGTTGGAGCTAGTTCTAAATTTGCTGCTAACTACTATCTCAGGAAATGTGCCTCACAGAACCCTCTAGGAATTTTCTAACTTACATTTAAAATTCACTGATGAATTCTTTGCAAGTTTATAAAACACACTTTATTTTTTCCTCTCTAAATTAACAATAAGCAACATCTTCTACCTTTACAGTCTGTGCCAAGTCACCCTTTCTTTCCTTCTTGACATCATCTCCGATTGGAAGGATCAAACTTTGGAATTTTATTTCCAGTCCCTTTTATACTATCATCCTGTCTCTATAATACCTTTTAAGTGTGGAGGTGGATACATGTAATCCAAGGATCACAAGTTTCAGGCCAGTCTGAGCTACCTAGCAAGCCCCTGTCTCTAACAAAATAATAAAGATTATTAGAATAATTCAGAATATTGGCACTAAGAATTAACCACATTAGCATGTGATAGCATTTACAGTGTCCTTTCTAGAGTTTACTATTCAGAGTTTCTGGGTGGAGGGAGGGGAGCTGCAACTGAGTGCTTCTTACAGAAAGGGTGGTGGGTTTACGAGCATACTTTCTGTGTACAATAAATAATGGTAAGTATATACAATCAATGATGCCTGATTTTGATACTTCTGCCACTGTTCCATAAGGACAAATCTCAGTCGAGGGAACCACAGTGACTGACTCTCCAGCCTTCATTTGGGAAAGAGAATCACTGAGTGATCATTTTCCTAAAGTGGCATTGCTCAGCAGGAGCAAAGAGGGGGACACGTGAAAAGAGCTACAGGCCACAGAGAGCTTTTCTCCTGAGCACTGGTTCCCTTAACAGGTTTCTATCCAGAACAGATCAGACTTGAATGCTTTGTGAGCATTGTGCCTTTTTTTCTACTGTCCCTTTCCCAGCCAAGGAAAGTCTGCTGTGGCCTCCATGAGCCTTGGACACACAGGGCAAATGATAACTCTTTTGAGAGCCCTTAGCTAAACTGGAGTTTCTGAACCAGAGCAATCAGTAACCCTAGCATAACAGGAAAAGAAGAGGGTAGGCATGGATGTTTACTGTGCATTTTACAGGAACTTTCACCTGGCAGATGGCCAATTGCCCAGTTGTCCCACTATGACCAAGGAGCCCTTCCATGTGATGCCTGGCAGATACCCTGTGGGTACATCTGACCTATGTGCAGCTTCTGTCTGCTTGGCCACAGCCCTGGCTCTGGGTCCTCTCCTTTTGTTCCTTAGGCATGCCTGGGTAAACCAAGTGGGAGGAGCCACTTGTTTTTCAGACAGAAGGCATAAATCCAGTAGACCTCCACTCTGGGAAACACTGTTCTGTCCTCAGAGTTATCACTTAGAGATTCTGGGTAAGTGGATGCATTGAGGGTCATTGCTGAAGGAAAGGATAAAGTAAGGCAAATGCTCTAGTTTCATTTCTGGTGTTGTAATAAACACCACAACCAAAAGCAGCTTGAGGACAAAAGGGTTCGTTTGGATTATAGGTTACAGTCCGTCATCCAGGGAAACCAAGGCATGGCCATAAGCAGGAATCTGGAGGCAGGAACTTAATGAAGCAAAGACAACAGCAATGCTGCTTTCTGACTTGCTCTCCATGCTTGCTCTTTTGTATAACTCAGCACTACCTGTCCAGAGATGGCACTACTCACAGTGGGCCCATATCAATCATCAATCAAGAAAATACCCTACAGACATATCCACAGTCCGATTTGATGGAGACAATCCCTCAATTGAGAATCCCCTTTTCCAGATATGTATAGGTTTGTATCAAGTTCACTAAAATAAAGAGGTGCAGAATAATGCCTGATTAGCCTGTTTAAGGAAGTAATAGGTAAGCCTAATAGCTCATTGTGGTCACAGGTACATCTGAATATGATGGTGCTTCTCCGGCTGTTTCCTCTCCATTGCAGTAAAAAGCCCTGTATTCCATAAGTTTAGGAGTTTGCACCAGAACCTTTAAATGGGTAACCTACTGCTGTGACTGTTTTAGATTACCCACTGGTGGAATTCATGATTTGCGTATTTTTAGCAAATGTATTGAAATTTGCAACAAACACTGATAATGTGGAGGAACAAATTACAACAATAAAAGCATTCTCAATTTTTGCCTCCAAAACAAGCAATAAAGTTTTAATGTGTAAAGATGTTAAAATATGGAAGGATTTATATGGTGAACTTAATAAGGCTGTGTATTGGAGAAAGGAAAGCTGAATACATAAAACAAGGTATCCTGGGTGGTTTTTTATCAACTTGACACAAGCTAAAGTTGTCTGGGATGAGAAACCTCAATTCAGAAAATTTTTCCATTAGATGACTTGTTGGCAAGTCTGTAGGGAATTTTCTTGATTAATGATTGATTTGATTAATGATTGATGTGGGAGGACCTAGCACATTGCGGGTGGTGCCATCTTTCAGCAAGTGGTCCTGGGCTGTATAAGAAAGCACGCTGAGCAAGCCAGAGATTGAGCCAGTAAAGAGTGTTCTTTCTTGGACCCTGCCTTGTCTTAACTATGGACTGTGATAAGGATGGGCAAGTCAAATAAATCTCCCCCTGTCTTAGTTTGGGTTTCTATTGTGGTGGAGACACCATTATCACAGCAACTCTTACAAAGGGAAGCATTTCATTGGGGCTGACTTACAGTTCAGAGGTTTAGTCCATTAGCATCATGGCAGGAAACATGGCATTGTGCAGACAGACATGGTGCTGGAGAAAGAACCGAGAGTTTTTCATCTTGATCTGTAGGTACCAGGGGACAGCCTGTGTACCACACCGGGTGTAGCTTGAGCATAGGAGACCTCAAGGCCTGTTCCGTCAGTGACATACTGATGTGGGGTGTCCTTCTGTATGCTGCGAATATGTGTTGCTTTTATTGGTTGATGAACGAAGCTGCTTTGGCGTATGGCAGGGCAGAATGTAGATAGGTGGGAAATCTAAGCAGAGATACAGGGAAAAAGAAGGCAGAGACAAGAGAAGATGCCAGCAGCCTCCAAAGAAGTAAGACATGTAGAAAACGAGGTAACGCCTCAGTCACATGGCAATACATAGATTATAGAAATGGGTTAATTTAAATGTAAGAGTTAGCCAATAATAAGCCTGAGCCATAGGCCAAGCAATCATAATTAACATATAGCCCCTGAGTGATTATTTTACAAGCCACTGCAGGACTGGGCAAGACAACAGAATAGCTTCTGGCTACAAATGGTACCCAACATGCAGCTTATACATTCACATAAAGCCTGTGAAAGCTTAAAAAAATAGAGTATTCTAGACACACAAAAACAGAGTCAGAAACAGCCTATTGGTAACCACATTTTTTTTTTCAGATAGGCTCTGCTTGCTGGTGGTGAGCAGAAGCATGGATCCTTTAAGAGATGACTTCCTGGTTCATGCTGGCTGCATAGGCTTTTTCCTGAAATCCTACTACGGAGCACTTGGATGGGGTTTGTGGTCAGTGTGCTACAAGTTACTTGGTGGCAGTGTGGACCCACTGCTTCCCAGAGTTTGGGCGGTAAATGTGGCTCCCAGAGCTGGCAGTAAGTATGCTCCTGCCATGTTGGAAAGTCGAGAAGTGTGGAACCAGCAGTCAAAGCAACCACTTTGGTTTTTTTTGTTTGTTTGTTTGTTTTTACGAGACAGGGTTTCTCTGTATTGTTTGGGAGGCTATCAGTCCAGCCCAGCCTCGAACTCACAGAGATCTGCCTGCCTCTGCCTCCTGAGTGCTGGGATTAAAGGCGTGCGCCACCACTGCCCGGCAACCACTTTGTTCTTAGTCATGCCCACTTAACAATTAAAACAGTGTTTTAAAAAATTACAGATACACAATAAAGACAGATTTAGACAAAAAGAAACCTCTAAACAGGTCACAGTGTGTTTAAAAAAATGTATGGTAGGCTTGGGAGAGAGAAAAAAAGGAGTATAGACAGTTATAGAAAAAATAGTTTTAAAAAATAAAGTCTTGCTGGGCGGTGGTGGCTCACACCTTTAATCCCAGCACTCGGGAGGCAGAGGCAGGCAGATCTCTGTGAGTTCGAGGCCAGGCTGGACCGACAGCCTCCAAAACAATACAGAGAAACCCTGACTCGTAAAACAAAAAATAAATAATAAATAAAGTCTTTAAAGAGACAGTAAAAGTAATATAAAAAATAAGCCACATAAAGATGCAAAATACACAGCAAGTCTGGATTATATATATTATTGTGTTTTCTTTAAACTAACCGTTGAGAAACATTTGATTGTATAGGGGCTACTAAGTTATAGCAACACATATATTTTAAAGGTATCTTGACTTCAAAATTTAAGTCTAAGGATGTTGTGTTGGAAAAGAGGTTATGTTTTTGTTTCATAGAAGATGAGAAGTTGTGTATTCCTTCCAGGCTAATATAGCTAGATTGAATAAGATCCCCTAAAGGCCTCCAATGGGAACGATGGCCCAGGTGATCCAACATTCATAACAGCTTCAAGACTGATGGATCAACCACACAAAATACCCCAGTGAGTATTTTCTCAGGATCACCATAAGATTACCAGCACCCCCAATCAGTGGGAATTAGTATAGAAAACTACACCCAAATTCTCAATATATTATTTATAAATGTTTGTTTTCATTTAAATGGGGTTGGCTATAAATGATTAATGGCCATAGTCCATCTCTTTTTAAAGAAAAAAGGTGGATATGATACAGAAATGTTTGAAAAAAGGTAGATTATTGAATCTACTTTAATCTAAAAAACAACTGTAAATCTCAAAATACATTAGTATGGATTTTGGTTCATTGACACAAACTTAAGGTCAATTTCTACTCTTGGTTAAGGTACTATGTTTATGCAGCACATTTAAAAATGTAATGTATAGTTAAGTTGACAAGTTCTGTTGCTTACTGAGCTGGGACATGGATCCTTGTTCAAGTACATCTTCACCAGATTTCTGTTTTTGATGTTTCCTTCACTCACTAAGCTTGGCTGTCCTGGAACGTAGACCTCTGTAGATCAAGCCAGCCTCAATCTCAGAGTACTCAGCCTCTGATTTCTGAGTACTGGGATTAAAGGCATGCACCCCCATGCCTAGATCTAAGATGTTCTTTAATTCATTCTCACAGGTTGGAAGCTTAGCTGGGTAGGGTCATACCCTGAGGTCACCACTCCCTTTATTCCATTTCTTAATCTGTTTATCTGCTTGAACACAGGACTTAGCTCCATTCTACTTCCTGGTGCCCCCTTTCTCCCCAATTTGTAAATTTTCTATTTTACTTTCTCAGCTTGCTCCTTTTCATTATAGATCTCCATAAAAGTGACCATTAAAAACCACACAACAGAATCAATACTAGGCTGTTTTGAGATTTCCTCTGCCAACAGAATTAATCCAGATGTCTTCATTTTAACCTCAGGAAGACTCTAGATAACAGCAAAAAACAGTCATATTCTTCACCAAAATAGTCTCTAGGCAATATATTAAAATTCTTCTCCTCTGAAAACTCATGAGCCAGACCCACATAGTTCAAACCACGCTCAGCACCACCCTCTCCCATGCTCCACTGGTATGGCCCTTTAAGTGTCAAAGTCCACATTCCTCCAAACAAAATCATGGTCAGGCCTATCACAGCAATATCCCAGTTCCTCATACCAACTTCTGTCTTAGTTTGGATTCCTGCTGCTGTGAAGAGATACCACGACCATGGCAACTCTTATTAAAAAAAAAAAACACTTAATTGGAGCTGGCTTATAATTCAGAGGTTTAGTCCATTATCATCACAGCAGGAAACATGGCATTGTGCAGGCAGACATAGTGTTGGAGAGGTTCTACATCTTGATCTGTAGGCAGCAGGGAAGACATATACACATTGTGCATAGCTTGAGCTATGAGACCTCAAAGCCTGTTCCCACAACAACATACTTCCTCCAACAAGGCCACACCTACTTCAACAAGGCCACACCTCCTAATAGTGCCACTCACTATGGATCAAGCATCCAAAGGAACTATTTAAATCACCACACCTACCAAAGTTGCTTTTGGTCCTGGCTTTATTACAGCCATATAAAGCAAACTAAAAAACAGTATCATCCCAAGAGAAGTTCCCATGCTGATCAGAAGGGCTGGAGAAGGCCATTGGTGGGTCCACTGGAAGCAGAACTAACCAGTGGAACTGGAAACCCTGTACTCTGCTTATTGCACCTTGTATATAGAGGACCTAGAATAAATCTGGGCCCTGAAATTGGGTTTCTTAGTTTATAAGAATATTGAGAATTAGCTGGTTTACTTTATTCCTACATGAAAATGGAGCCCTTTAAAAAATTAATAGTGCAGATCCAATGAATTTTAAAATGTTTCAAACAGGTTTGTGTCTGTCATTCTTAAAACTGGAGCACTTACTTATAATAGCTAATCTCAAGGCAAGGGGCTCTCCCTCTTTCCCCCTGAGATCAAGAACTAATGGGGTGATTTGGAAGATGACATCTTAAGCATCTCATACTGAGTGGTCCTGACTATATACTCTGAAGTATATAAAATTTTTAGATTAGTAGATTAGTAGATAAATGGTGATTCTAACTGTAGATTAGGATATATCAGATATATCAGTCAATCTACATCTCTAAGTTATAGCATAATACAGATTCCAGTATTTAGACTTACATTAAGAATGCACACACACATAAAGTCTTGCGCCACCACTGCCCAGTGAGTTTTGTTAATATTAGTAGACCTTTATTTAGCCAAGCTACTTTTTGGCAAAATGAAATTATAAGTTTTATGTGCAATATATCTATTTTATGACTCATCTTCAAAGTCACTCTTGATAGAGCTGCCTTGGGACAGAGTCTCACTACATGGTCCATGCTGATGGCCTTGAACTTGTAGTGCTCCTGCTTCAACTTTCTGAGACCTGGGAGAATTTAAGTATTTTGGTTAAATATGGCACCAAAGGTTTATAAAGACCTTAAGCTCAACTTAGATTTTCCTGTTTACAATAGTACCTCCCATCTTACTTCCTTTGCTCAGTTTTATTATTTTCTGAAATGATAACATAGTATAATGTGATTTAAAATTATGATACAAAATGATGACATAATACAATATCATGCTTCTTGTCTGTTTCCTCCATGAGACAGTAAGCTGTAGGAGCCAAAGTCATTGTCTCACCTGCCTAACTATGTTTGTCTTGAAGTAGTTAATAAAACATGCATCGACTGGTCAAACTTACAGGTGGCTAGTATAAATTTAATCTATTGTAATTTTATACCATGTGAGAATAAATCCACAGAACCAGTTATTTACAGCAGGCTTTAGAGATTAGAAGATGAACTGGAAATTCATTTTATCATGCCTCTGGTCCCCTTAATGGTGTGCCGAATTCTGTGATTCTGTTATCTAGGAGTGCTGCTGAAAAGATTTTGGAATTGTAAGTATATAGTCACAAGACACAGGAAACAATTCTAGAGTAAATTCCTAGGGTCAGTGTTCACTCTACAGCCAGCGCTGAGCTGAATTTAAATAGTTTTTAATGGTAGTTTTCTGTGTGTGACTGTCTCTGCTCATGGTCATATAGACACAGAGCAAGGCTCTTCTATTTAGACAGAGATAACTGCATTTAGAAAGGTTCTATTTCCCTTTTCCTCCCGTCTGGTTCCACAGGACCCTTAGAAATTCGGACCCTCCCACGGTGTAGACATGAACAATCCACTTGGGAAACTGGCTCAGCTCAGCAGATGCTCCCTTCCCAACCATGGAAGGATGAGTAGAGACCAATGAGTCTGAGAGTTTAAATTGTATGGCTGATGACATCAAAAGTACACTAACAGACCACCGGTCCTGTGGGCCTGGTGTGGTCTCTTACCCACTCCTCAGTTTCTCTTATTCATTGTCCCCTGCACTGCTCACCAGACCATGGCAATCACCAGAAATAAAGTTGACTTGATTCTTCTTTAGACCACAGGGTTCTTACTACATTTGACTCCAAGCAACTTAGCAAGACAAAGTTAGTAAATCAAAATAACATTCTAGCTCATTTTTTGAGCAGAAATTATGTATGTTTTGTAAAAAGAAGCTTTTTCCTTGAGAGGAGCCTTCCCGCCCGCCTGGTTCTAGATCGGCATCAGTCCCAAATAAACACACAGGAGGCTATATTAATTATGAAGCTGTTGGCCGTTTGTTTGGTTCTTACTGGCTAGCTCTGACTTAAGTAATTACCCCATAATTGTTAATCTAAGTATGTCTCTTACCGGAGAGGTTTCCGGGCTTCCTACCCCAATGGCGTTACATCTCGACTCTTTGTGTTTCTCCTACCCAGAGTCCTCCTGGACTCCTAGTCCCTCCTATCTAGATTCCCCATTGGCCAGACAGTACTTTATTGACAAATGCACAGGACTTCCCCAACAATGTTTTTATGTATCTATGCATGTTTGTGCTAGTGTAAGTGTAGGCCAGAGACGAGCTTCAGTTATTGTTCCCCAGGAGTTACCTTGTTTTTTTAGTGACAGTCTCTCACTGGGACTTGGGGCTTACCAGTTAAGCTAGACTGCATGGAGTCTAGTGATCCACTAGATTCCAGTGATCCACTGTTCTGCCTCTCCCAGCTCTGGGGCTATCGCACATGCCTCCGCACCCGTGTTTTCACATTCATGCTGGGGATCAAGCACAGGCTCTTATGCTTATGCTGCAGCATTTTAGCAACTGAGCCCCCTCACAGTCGAAGCTATACCTTTGGAAAGAATAGCACCTTAACCATAAACATACATCTGTATGCTCTTGGCTTCTCTTTTCCCTAGCAGAGCAGAACTACTGCAGTGGAAAATTCTTGGTCCTCACAGGCTAAACGTCAGTACATCTGATTTATCACAGATGCACCATTAGCGTAATACAAGCTGAACTCTAACAATCACACAAAAGAGACACTTAGTCTAGGCCACATGGTAGAAGACCCACAATTTTATGATCAGTGATACATAACTGTAGCTGGTCTCAGGCCACCTCTCTTGTAGCAATGGTTCTTAAAAGCAGTCAGTTCTGTCAACCATGTGCCCACAGTTTGGACAGCAGAGCTGGGGACAGAAGAGAACATACTGTCTGCCCTTTTAGGTACTGGTCAGAAATGCTTCCGAACCTGTATGTACAGGGCATTCTCCCACAGCAAAGAATCACCCAGGCCCAATGGACAAAGGACTAAGGTCAAGAAATCTTGCTCTCTACGGCCAGAAATGAAAAGTCTGCATGGTGTTGGTATCCTAGCATCTTAAGTGAAGCCAAACTAATTCTCCATGGCTGGAGTCTTGGCCATAACACCAAGAACATCAGGGTTGCAAACTGTGCTTAATAAAGCGACACTGCAGGATCCAGCCAATCCACTAGCTACATAATCAGGACAGCTAATTTTGCTCTAATCCCTAATGTCATTGTTCTGTTGGGTAACCTCCAAGGAAGAGGAGCCAAATCAGGGTAGCAAGTGATACCTACAACTAAGAATGTCAGAGACTGCTGGGACAGAAAACTTGTTTGGGAGCAAGAGGTATTAGGTGACCTGAAACCTAGGATTAACACCACCAGGTGAGATCCACGGCAGGGACGGCTGCAGGCCCTGGAAATGTCCTCCTGAATGTGCCGTAAGGAGGGAAAACATGGATGGATCCTCAGCAGGGGAGATCAATCAACCTGGCCCAAGGCACAACTCCAGTCCCAGCTCTTGAGCCAAGCTGTGGGATTCCAGGCGAGTCTCAAGTCTTCTCCATGAAACCAGGAGCTGGCCTGGGCTCTGCAGGATTGGGCTCAGCTCTTACTCTCAATGTGTTCTTGTTTGGGCACATAGGAACCGAGATGACTTTACAGTCAGAAGCCAGCATTGTACATTTATTAATTTGCAATAGCATGTGGTGAAGGAAATAAAGAACAAAAAGAACACACGTGGTTTTACACCCTCAGGAAAACTTTAATTGGATAATCACTCATTCAGCAAACACCAACAAGCGCCTTCTTTGAATTGGATATGAAAACTTCTACCTTTCAGTTTTTTAAAATGTGTCTTAAACAAACCCGGAGCTCTTTAAAAGTTTATTTCCTAGGATTTACAGCAGTTAACATTCAGCTCCCCAGTGAAGTTCCTTGCTGTGTTCACATAGGACAGATGGGTTTCCATTAGCTAATATGCTTCCAGGTGGTGCTGACACAGCATAGATTTGAATATTCCTCTCTGTGGGAAGTAGAGGTGTGACTTTATACTTCTATACAGCCTGCTACTACAACTTTCCTTGTAGACTTGGGCATCCATGGATCTAAAGTCAATGCTTAAAGAATAAATGCAGACAAGTAACAGGAAATTTTAGCACGAGGTCCTCATTCTGCAGCTCTAGTTCTTGTTCAACTTGGCAGACTCCCGGCCTTGGCTGTGCTCTGTGCTGGAGAGCTGTCTGCTGGTCGACCAGAAAGCCTCAGCTTCTGTGGTGAGGCATTATTTGATTTATTAAGGCTTGCCTGAAGATTCAGAAAGCAAAGTCAGCCTCAAGCTAAAGAGATCAGGCAGAGGTGGTACACACCTTTAATCCCAGGACTCAGGAGAGGTATCTAAGACAGGAACAGGGTATCAGAGCTGGTAATCATTCTCCAGCCACACTGAGGATAGGAAGACATTGAAGACTCGAGAGTCTCTAACCATATTAAGGAGAGCATAGCAGTCTGAGTGAATCTGAGGAGCAGTGAAGTCGGGAGCAGTTTGAGGACCGGCCCTTTGGTCTGAGTTAAGGTAGAGGTAAGAGCTAATGGTCGGCTGCTTTGCTTTTCTGATCTTCAGCTTGAAGCTTGAACCCCAATATCAGCCTCTGGGTCTTTTATTTTTTTTCGTGTTACAAGATTCAACAGCTATATCTTCAAAAAGGCCACCTGGGGGGAGAAGAAGAAAATCACAATGCTTTACTAACAGAACATGTGGGATGACTGGATGCCCATCAAATCCGATGAGAGGGGCAAATCTGGACAACAGGATACATGCCAATCTCCCAATACCCGATGAGAGGGGCAGATCTGGACAACAGGATACATGCCAATCTCCCAATATAGGAAGAAGTGACTCAAGTGAGGCAGACATTGGGTTTTACAGCAACAACCAATCACTCTTTTTTTAATGGTTTTTCAAGACAGGGTTTCTCTGTGTAGCTTTGGAACCTATCCTGGCACTCGCTCTGTAGACCAGGCTGGCCTCTAACTCACAGAGATCCATCTGCCTCTGCCTCCCGAGTGCTAGGATAAAAGGTGTGCATCACCAAAGCCCAGCCCAATCAATCTCTTTTAAATGAACTATCAAGTAATTAGAATGACTCACATCCACTTTAAAGAAAAAAATAGTGTTTTAATTGACAGTAAAGTTATATATCCATGAAGTAATCTAGTTCATGTTCCCTTTGGTTCAAACCACTCTTTTAGATACTCAGTTAGCAGAATTCTGAGTTTAGAAGATTGCTAGGCAATTCTGCACCCTTAACACTGTTGGTAAGCACATCATCTTCTCCTCAGGTCATGCTGATACTTTTAATCATATGCAATTATACTTGATGTGTTTGCCAGTTGCAATTCATCTTAACCCAGTGTCTAAAACACAACTTAATTCATACAGGCTTATGTGCACATACAGTCTATGTGATAGTCATGCAGACTATCAACAAGGCCCGGATCAAACACCTGGAATTTCCCAATTGTTCTAATAACAGAGAAACAAGCAATGCTAACCAGCCATCAATGTTTATGGAATTTTAGTTCAGAGGTGACAATAAATTGGGAACCATGGTAATGTGGGGATGAGAGTCAAACACAGAGATAATGCTGACCAGAGTGGAAGGTTTCGGAAGCTTTGCACTAGGCCAAACAGAAGTAAAATCACCATTCTTAGAGAAGTGTCAACAGCATCAGGGAAGTTGGTGCCTGCCTCCCAACTGCAGTGTAAGGGGCATGTAGTTAACGATCCCTGTTACAAGGAAAGGAAAAAGGCAGAGCCCTGCAGGGCAGAAGGCATCAGCTTTATGGAGAGCTCTTCAGAGGACGTTAGTCTTCATATGGTGCTGGAAAGAAAACACCTGCTGAGTTCCCATATCCACTTCCTGCTGAGCTCCTATATCAAGTTTTACGACGAGAGCACCAAAGTTGAGGGAACAGGCAAGAAAGAAGGGTTACAGTTCCTAAATGACTTCTAAACACAGGACAATTACAACTGGCATAAACCTCCAGGACTTTCTGTGATGATCAGATGAGATAATAAGCTGGGAAATGTGTTTTAGGGCAGGCCAGGCTCTGTAAGTGTATGTAAACTACCCTGAGCCACATACTAAGGGCCTGTCTCAAGAACTATGAATAAATAACAAAAATATACTGGTTTTTAAAAGGCAATATGCTACATAAATTCAAGTGATTTTTCCCTCTCCGTCTCCCACTTTTCCACTGTTACCAGATGGGAAGGGGCATTCAAGATAGATTTATGTGTATCCCATTAGGGATTAAGAAATGGTTATGGAATTAGATGGGTTGGGAGATCACAGGTCACTGAGTCTGACACAGGGTCCACTGAGGGCAGTGGTGATTATGCTTCTATGCAGTCTGCTTGGAGATAAAATACACCACCTTATAAAGACAAAATCAGGCGTCTCTTTACATTCTGCAGATTACTGTGCCATGGAGTAGTTAAAAGAGCAACGGGCACCATTGTGACAGTGGTAGGAAATTCAGCTGTGAAGACCCTGAGACAGTCTTAGCTGTCAACAACTGGGAGGGAGTGGTGGTGACATCTAGCAGGGAGAGGTAGAAGTGTTGTTGTTCAGTGTCCTAAAAAATCACAGGACAGCCCCCTCAAACGACCCCAAATGTCAATAGTGCAGTGCTGAGAAACGCTGTAATTACAGAATCAGCTTGTGAAAGCAGATCTCCCATTGACTACTTCTGTGGCCTGTCATAGGCTGGCTAACTTCTTTCCATCTTTCCACGCCTGCAAAATGGGGATTGTAAAAGGCCCACCTGGAACCTGTAAAGCATTCTATAGTACAGGAAGCGTATTTTGACTCTGTTTGCCCTGAGCACAGCCCAAGGACTAAGGCAGAGTAGCATTTGAAACACTGGATTACAAAAGAATAAACAAACTCAGAAAAACTAAGTGGCTTCCTGAGTGCAAAAATCTGTCAAGGGGTGATGGTGGACTCAGGGAGAAACTCTAATTTGAAACCCCTGCTTTTCTCACCATAACCTTGGAGATAAATGAGAAAAAGCTGGAGGCACAGAGACCTTGAATCCTACTGATTCCTCAAACATCAAAAGACAGCTTTGGTTTCCCACGCTTGTAATGGTGAACTTAACACACAGGACAGTAATACTAGCGGCTAAACTGACCAAATAATGCAAAGAGGCACCCCGCCCCTCCACACCAGATAAGAAAACCTGAAATCTTGACCTAAGGAGTTTTCATCTCTAGTTTTGTTAGCTTTCCCTACCAAGTGCATTATGTACTTTCTAGGTTTCAATAACAAAAACACGTATCCAAACTTGGGGACATGTACTACATGATGCTTTGTGGTCCTTTTTTATTTAAGTCACTGTGAGTTAACTATCTCAAAAGCTGATTTTGCATTCTCTAGCTTTTATCTGTGACAGGAAAAACTGTTTCCATTACAGCCATTTATTTTGAGAAAGGATAATTTTTCTGCTTTTATGAGGCTGAGAAAATCCTGTTTCAAGGCTTTCAGACCACACAAATAATACAGCTGTACCTCCAGGCTCTGCTGGCTCTTGCATTCCTGGAAATACACAGTCACAGAGTGTAAACAGTGACTTCAGACACTGGAAGAGAGGACTCTCTCCATGGTCACAAGATGTGACTCTGTGGACAGTTGGAAAGTCGCTGAGCTGAGAGATTTAATGGTATTGTCCCCGCTTTGAGTCCCCTAAGGACAATCATCTTAAAGGACAATAAACGGAATGGACTGATGGAGTGGTGGACCAAAAGTTAAGTATATAATGCTTCAGTTACATATGAACAATACGTTAAACATTCTTTCATCCTTTCATCCTAGTTAACAGAGCTATATTTATTGTTAATGGACATTTCAGTCAATAAAAAGACATGCTGTCATAGCAGGCCACACAAGATACAGTTTGCATTTTCAAGAGCTATCTAAGTGCTTTGGGGTGTGTTAAACCCAGTAAGACTGTAAAATACTGGAAATTTTGATTTTTTTTATAGTTTTTAATTTAACGGGTATGAGTGGTTTGACCGGCATGCAAATCTGTGCACATGCCCGGTGTCCACAAAAGTCAGAAGAGGGTGTCCAATGACCTGTAACTGGAATTCGAGACAATTGTGAGCCACCATGTGCATTCTGGGAATGGAACCAGGGTCCAGCCAGTTCTCTTAATAACTGGGCCATCTTTCTAGCCCCTCATAACTGCAGGCTTTCAAAAGGATTCTATAATAAATAATTCTAGCTATACATAGATGTCCCCTTTAAGGGGTACTGTTAACATGAAACAGATTGGTTTTACGTTAAAAGAGAAAATATTATATTTTGTGCTTTGCATGATAAAATATAGCTTATATTACAATATATTTTCTAAGATCCAAACTCCATCTACAAAGTAAAAGATAATTGTGAATGAAAAAATAAATTTAACCTTCTCTCCTGAGACCTGGGCAGTCTATGGGAGCTCTAACAGTGGAACCAGTGTTTATCCCTAGAGCATAAATGGACTTTGGGAGCCCATTCTCTATGGAGGGACACTACTGCAGCCCAAATACACAAGAGGGCCTAGGCCCTCCCCCAAATGATGTGACAGACGTTGATGATCCCCCATGGAAGACCTTGGGGAGTCGGTGGAGGTGGGTTGGGGGGGATTTGAGGTGGCATAGGAAGATGGGAGGGAAAGGGAATAGAAGGATTAATATGTAAAATAAGATTGTTTCTAAAGTAAAAAGGAAGTTAAAAAGTCTCATGAAACAAAAAATTAATAAATAAATAAATTTAAAAATCTGACTTTTTCTAGCATTGATCAAATATGTTTAGCATGTTAAAGTACTACTGGGATTAAGCAATTTTTCTGACTCCCTGGCTCAATATTTAAGGGGACTGTTGACAGTGCCTGCACCTGGCTTTTGAGTTGGATACAGTATAAGATGGTCCTCCCTCATGGCTGGTAGGCTGACTGCATTTGTCCATTGGTTCAGGGTCTGTTTTATGCCACTGACTGTCCCAGTAACAACCACACTGAGAAGAAAGGATTCCCTCATGGTACTCACACAGGAGTGGGAACCACTCAAGCAATGACAATGCCTAATAAGATGGATATGTTTAAGATGGATGCCTAACACCTGCTGGGGGAAATAACCACCCGAGTTACGAAGATAAACTTCTAAAGCAGTTTCCCGAAGGATGCAATTATGACTCTAAGTATGGATTTTGTACTGGCAAAAACGAACAGTAAAAGTTGGTATGACAAAGAGTGTGGTGCACACTGATTCCCATTGTAATGTGCTGGCTTGCTCAAGGGATTCTGGCAAACAGTCGGAGAAGTCACTCCCTTGCCAACAGGCAACGGCTACAGGTGCATTTAACTAGACTAACGGAGCTTAAGCACAGTCTTCCAACTCTAGAGGTTCTGCACAGTCTCAGCAGAGACCTTCAGAACGTGGGGGCAGAGTGAGATGGTATCTGAGGATCAATATAAACCTTCATCTGGGATTTTCTGTAAGTTGTGTATACACATGAAGACTTGCATATAACTCAAAAAAACTTGTTGGTTTCCAGGTACCAGGGGAACAGGGAAGCTAAGCTACTCAGAGAAGGGCAGCTCCATCTGAAGGAGGGACAGGAAGTGCAGACCAACACATCAGCCACTTGCCGGAGTTCTAGCCTTCCATAAAGGAAGCAAGTTCAGAGCACACACTTAATCATCGCTTCTTTCAGAACATGCAGATTATGGAAGGCACCTCCATTGCTGGACAGAGCTAGTCTGACACTGGAGTGAACTGGCAGTTCTGAAATACCAGTTACATAAAGCAAACTCAGTCACTCTGCTAAGGACAGCAAACCCACGGGGCAAACATTTACATGGGAATAGTCTTTAAAGTGGTTCATAAAAATCTACCGCCTCAAGCTCAAATTGTGTTTGTTAGGAAATAATGATATTCATGTGGGTAGGTGCTAAAAATGCCGGATACAAAAAAAGTGCTACCTCAATAAATACACCATCACTCAGACATTCAAAAGTCCTTGTTTCTCTTTTCCCTGGAACAGCAGTGAGGGGGCTCATAGAGAAAGCACGTGGGCAGTTATGGACCAGGGTGTTTGGAAATTCTTTCTCACTGGTACCAGCAGCCCCTGAACAAACACAAGTCGTCGGGAGTGGACTTCCTGGAAGCCAGGGTCTCTTCTGCAGTATCAAGTAATTGAAACAGCTACCACTGTCTCCTGAAAGGTGGCTTTAGCACAAACCAACATGGGTTTTGTTTGTTTGCTAACATATTCTATTAAAAGAAGCCATTGCCTGTCTCTTCAGAGGTTCAGAAGCCTGAGTGCTGAGGATACAGAGTTAGGACGTCCAATCCGCATACGAGGCAACTAAAGAGCTTTCTGTTGCAGGTGAAATGACTGGAACATTGACTTCAGTGATAATTTTTAAGATCCGATCGGGCCTGAAACAGTAATTCCAATAGAGACACAAGTAGGGCAAAAGCCTCCTCCTGGAAAACTCTTCTGAGCCACTGTCGTGGGCAGAGGAAGGAACAGCCGGCGAGGATGCAGTTGGGGACTCCACTGATTAACACCGAGAAAATGCCATGAATGTTATAGGTAAATGGTAACGAGACGCTGTAATTAGAGGCCTTCAGGTCAACACAGGACAGGTGACTCAAGTGATCTGCCATTCTCTTCAGGGAAAGGGCTAGCAAAGTCATAGCTACGCTTCCAAACTGTCTTGGTTAATTTTATGACATACCCAAGCAGCTTTGCTTCTATGATTTGCTTTAATAATTTATTTCTAATTAAATTAAATATAGCTCAACTAGACAATATAAAAATGTACACACAAAAAAGGGAACTATAACTTTTGTTACAGTTCACAGATACTGAATACTGGATAATGTTTTGGTTTCCTTCCCAGATGTTCTCCATATATATCCGGTCACTTCTATATATACTGTTTAGTGATATATTGCTTCTCTTTAACCAACTGATGTATTGTGGCAGTTTTCACATGATAGTAATTGATAGTAATATTCTTTAGGATGGCTTTTTTGTTGTTGTTGTTGTTTCGAGACAGGGTTTCTCTGTAGCTTTGAAGGCTGTCCTGGAACTCACTCTTGTAGACCAGGCTGGTCTCAAACTCACAGAGATCCACCTGCCTCTGCCTCCCAAGTGCTGGGATTAAACTGGCCCACTTTATGATGAATTTTAAAGATAACATTATGTATTACTATATATTTGTCACTTAAGAAGCAAAAAAGCACAAACATATAACTTCTTTTGTCAGAAACAAAATTTGAGGATTTAGGATGGGATGGTACTGAGCAAAGTGGTTCTGGGGTGCTATCTGTGGACCAGCATCGTCTTTTCCTCTAGGTGCTATCTCTGGACAAGCACCATCCCCATCTCTGGGGTGCTGTCTCTGGATCAGCATCATTCTCACCACCCAAGAACTTGTTAAAGGAGAGTTGTCCTGCCTTATTCTGGACCCACTGGATCAGACACTCAGGGCAAGTGGCTTTCCAATGAGGGCCTTTCATATGATTCTGGTACCTTCTACTTTGACAGCCATTAGTGTAATATGATTTTACAAACTTAAGCAAGTGTTTTGAGGGAGGTAACTGATTTGATTAAAGTTAAAACACAGGTCTTCTCCTTACTTTAGCAAATCAAAGTGCATTCTAGATTAGCACAAACTGTTAGCACAGACTGGGAACTCGGGTATGACTGTCCAAAACAACCAACCATGGGTCTGAGAAGGCACAGGTAACAATGGGGGGGTCAATAAGAGGGATAAGGGAAGGAGCCAGTGAGGGAATAATCAGATACAGTCCATAAATGTGTGAAATTTTCAAACAAGATTATCAATTAAAAAAAAACAAAAATTCTTCTTTAGACGAAAGCATCTTTTTCCTCTAGAAGAGAAACAAAACTGGAGAAAGACCAGATTAAAGTAGAAAGAACCAGACTAAGTCCAGTGCTTTTGTTTTGAAATACAAATCAATCATACATCTTAACAGGACTGTGCAATATTTCCATAGATGTCTACAGTACACAAGATCAGCCACACCCCTTTCACCAGACACTTCCAACCCTAACCACCACAGTATTCTTGTAGGGTGAATGTTTTTTCTTTTTACATGAGAGAAAACAGCAGCAGTTGCCTTTCTTTGTTTTATTTCAATTACCTTGCTGGGCCCAGCTCCACCCACTGCACTGCAAATGACAGGATTTCATTGCTTTTCAGGACTGAATGACACTGTACTATGTGTATGCACCACGAATTCTTCATCCAGTCATCTGTCTCTGGGCAGCTAGTCTGATTCCATCTTAGCTATTATCTTTTGGTCGACTTGATTTCCTTTGCCTATCTACCAAGAACTGGTATATCCGTATTATAAGGCAATTTGATGTTAGCTTGTTTAACACCTTCATCCTGTTTTCCATACAGCTGTAGTGGTACACATTCCTCCTGACAGTACACAAGCAAGCCACTGCCTCCATTCTCTCCAGCAGTTAATAGAACAATGCCACTTCGGAATCTCCAAAAATATCTGTGGGTATCTTCATCTTCTGAAAAGGTTTTAGATCATTTACTTTTTTTTTTTAAGTTTAGAGAGATAAGCATGGCACCCCAGAGAAGGTGGAATGAGGCAAGATCTCCTGAGCAGATTGGGAGCATGGGGAGAGGGGAGAGTGAAAGAGAGGGGGAGAAGCGGAGGGGAGAGGAGGACATGGGGGAGCAGAAAGGTTGAGTCAGGGGAAGCAGGATGAGAGATACCATAATAGAGGGAGCCATTGGAAGCTTGAGGAGAGATCTGGCACTAGTGAGATTCCCAGAAATCTACAAGGATGACGCCAACTGGCAAACTAAGCAATAGTGGAGAGACTACCTTAAATGACCCTCCCTGATAATGAGTTTGACTACTATCTTATATACCATCCTAGAACCTTCAACCAATGACTGATGGTAGCAGAGGTAGACACCCACAGCTAAACACTGAACTGAACTCCTGGAACCAAGTGACAGAGAGGAAGAAGTGATGAGCAAATGGGTCAAGACTGGACTGGTAAAACCCACAGAAACAGCTGACCTGAACAAGGGGGAGATCTTGGACCCCAGCCTGATGGCTGAGAGGCCAGCATGGGACTGATCCAGACTCCCTGAATGTGGGTGTCAGTGAGGAGGCCTAGGTAACCTATGGCACCTTGGGCAGTAGATCAGTATTTTTCCCTGGCATACAAATGGACTTTGGGTGCCTATCCCACAATGAGGGATGCTCTTTCATCCTGGACTCTTGGGGGAGGGCCTAGGCCCTGCCCTGAATGAAATGACAGACTCTGGATATCCCCCAGGGAGGGCCTCATCCTCCCTGGGGAAGACTTGGTGGAGGAACTGGGGGGACTGGGGAGGAGAGGGAGAGGGAGCTGGGATGGACATGTGAGGCAAGCTTGTTTCTAATTTAAATAAATTTAAAAAGAGAAAACTGTTTTATATTTATTTGTGTGTATGGATATGTGATGCACACCCATGCAAGCCATGGCATCCAGAGGACAGCTTGTGGGAGTCAGTTCTCTCCTATCGTGTGAGGTCCATGGATAGAACTCAGGTCTCAGGCAACTGTCTTTACCTTCAACTACCGAATCACCTCATTGCTCCACCCACGCTTGCCCATATTTATGAACTGGATTACTTATTTTTATATTAGTGGAGCTTTGTTTTGTTTTGTCTTGGTCTTCCATATTCTGGACAATAACTGTCAGATGAGCAACGGCAGCCATCTTCTCCCATTCTTTAGGTTGTCTCTTTTCTCTGCTGTTTCATTTCATAGAAGCTTTCTACACTGATATAATCCTGTCTGTCCGTTTTTGTTGCCTGTGCTTTGGGGGTCTTACCCAGAAACTCTGCTTGTGCTGGTGTCTTAAAATGTGTCCCCATGTATTCTTCTAATACTTTCCGCACTTAAGCACTTCTATTTAGGTCACTGACCTATTTGGGGGCTGATTGTGTAAAAGGTGACAGTGACAAAGGAGATTGGGTCTAGTGTGGAGAGCCAAGCCCTTTATGCTAGCTGCTGAAGACTGAAGGGACCCATAGGTTTCCCACATAAAGCAAAGTAAGAATTAAATGAGTTTTGGTGGGCGTAGGAAGGAGGCAGCTGCTTCTGGTACACATACCCTGATCTATCTACCCCCCCCCCCGCGCCCATTCCTGTGCATGTGAGTGTGTGTGGTGTGAATATGTGTGGTGTGCATGTGCATGTGTGTGGTGTGCATGTGAGTGAGTGTGGTGTGCATGTATGTGTGGTGTGCATGTGAGTGTGTGTGGTGTGCATGTGAGTGTGTGTGGTGTGCATGTGAGTGTGTGTGGTGTGCATGTGAGTGTGTGTGGTGTGCATGTGAGTGTGTGTGGTGTGCATGTGAGTGTGTGTGGTGTGCATGTGAGTATGTGTGGTGTGCATGTGTGTGTGGTGTGCATGTGAGTGAGTGTGGTGTGCATGTGAGTGTGTGTGGTGTGCATGTGAGTATGTGTGGTGTGCATGTGAGTATGTGTGGTGAGCATGTGAGTGTGTGTGGTGTGCATGTGAATGTGTGTGGTGTGCATGTGAATGTGTGTGGTGTGCATGTGAGTGTGTGTGGTGTGCATGTGCGTGTGTGCCTGTGTTTCCCTAAATCTACTCACTCCACAAGAGTCTCTACAGCAAAATTCTTTGGCTAGTCACAGTGAAGAAAACTACCACAAATATGACCTCAAAATAAAGTCACAAAAGTCCCACCAAAAGCTGGGAAGGAAACCAAGCCTGTCCTATTTTGCTAGGTAAGATGTGAAATTGTACAGCTATTCTCCAAAACAATTTCCTTCAGAACTAAATATGAGCTGGCCATGATGACACAGGCCTTTAATCCCAGCACTCAGGAAAATGGCAAGTTCAAGACCAGTCAGGGTTTATAGCAAGTTCTAAGCCAACCTAGTTTGTATGAGACCCCATCTGTCTTAGTTAGGGTTTCTGTTGCTGTGAAGAGACACCACAACCATGACAACTCTTATAAAGGAAAACATTTCATTGGGGCTGGCTTACAATTCAGAGGTATAGTCCATTATCCTCATGGCAGGAAACATAGCAGCATGCAGGCAGACATAGGAGAAGGAGCTGAGACACCTACTCCAACAAAGCCACACCTACTAATAGTGCCATTTTCTATGGGCCATTCCTATTCAAACCATCATAAAGAACAACAGCAAAGCAACAGGTCAAGGTGTAAGGATTATATGGTCCACCAAATAGTCTTGGAACAGACACTTAACGTGCACAGAAAATCTTGCATAGTATTAATTGTCAAAAACTGAAACAAGCCCAGGTAAATGTTTCAACAGCAGTACAGTGATTCCATGGGATATTAATAATCAGCAAGAAAAATCCACAAATCACTGACACACACAATTTTCCTGGGAATTGCGTTGAGTTTAAAAACCCAACCTCAAAAGGTTACATACTGTATAACATTAACATGAAACATTATAAAATGATAACATTTTACAAGTAGAGACAGACAAGTGATTGCCAGGGGCAAGGTATGGAGAGGGAAGAATGGGCATGATTATATAATAGCAAGATGGATGCTTACAGTGATGGAACTGTCAGCGGCTTGATACATGAGCACACATCAGTGATAACATGTACAGATAGCACTGTGTACATGGAGACCCCACATATGACAACACGGAGTAACCAAGAAACATCAGAGGTGTTATATTCAGACCAATACCTTGATTGGGCTACATGATAATTTTATAAACTGTTATCACTGAGAACAACGGAGCAAAATGTTCAGGTGTCTTTCTCCACTATTCTTAACAACTACACATGGATATACAAAATTACCTCAATAAAGATTCCAACTAAACAAACCCCATAGTATTTAGCAAATGGTTTTATCTAGTTTCCCTTAATCCAATGTCTCTGCATGTAACCCTAGGACGAATTTTTCAAAGCCTTACACTGATGCCTCTGTCAATATATCAATGAGATCCCATTTCCTCTGTGGAATGACCCTTGCAATCTATTAGGTTAATTTTGAAAAGCAGGTGGCAATGCTATTATCATCAGCAGGGTTGGGTGGGTAGTCTGGAATCAATACTTAAATTACACAGCACCGTCTTACATGTCAGGTAGCGATGAAGTTTGTGCTGTGACTAGTCTACCAGGCACACATTTCTTCTTCCTGCCTCGTTTTTATCATTTTCTAGAACTCAAAATGCCATAGCAGATTTTACAGGAATAGACTAAACTAGGCTTCTTAGTGTTTTGGCTTTTTTTGTTTGTTTTGTTTTGTTTTGTTTTTGAGGGGGGAGGAGTCAGACTATACATACTTATTAAAACTTTAATTTTAATCTTGAAAGTAATATTCAAGTAATAATTACAAAAATGTTAGGAAAACAAGGAAGAAACATATACCATAATACCCTAATATAATTATAATTCTGGCCTGTTTTCCCATATAGTTCAAAAAGGAAATTTAGAAAGGGTATGTATGTATGTATGTATGTATGTATGTATGTATGTATGTATGTATGGTGTGTGTATACATTTGTACACATGAGTGTACATGCCAGCAGAAGCTAGATGAGGGTTTCAGAGTCCCAAAGCTCAAGTTACATGTAGTTGTGAATGGTTTGATATGGGCGCTGGGAACCAAGTTCAATCCCCTGAAAAGTAGCAAGCTCTTAATTGCGGAGTCCCAAAAGTCATTTACAATATTTTCATATGTGATATTTTTATACTTTTCAAGTGCAACTCAGTAAGTCTTCATTCTTATTTTAACAGCTGTACAATACTTTATCATAATTTATTTAAGCCATCATGAATTTAAATTGCTTTGAAATTTACTAAGTCAAAATAATACTGAAGTAATTATTGCCATGCTTATAGATTTGTTTTCCCATACTTTGGAATAATTCCTTGGGAACAGAGTCCCAGAAATTGGACTGCTAGACTGAAAGGTATGGAAATTACTATAATTTGATGTATTCTCCCCAGTGAGCTCTATCAGCCAACGCTATGTTAGCTCTTTTTCAATTAGTGCTATTTAATAAAAGGGCAATGATGTCTCAACGGTTTTGTTTGAGTTTATTGAGTTGCTGTGAATTTAGAGATTCTACCAATTTATTTTAATCATTGGTTTTCTTTTTGGTTAACTGGTGAGTTCAAGTCCTTTTCTTTTACCTCTCACCAGGACTTTTAATTTTTTCTAATTTTATTTTTTATCACTGTGTTGTGTTTGATACATATGTACATGGAGTGCTAGCTCATGTGTGCCACAGCATGCATGTGGAGTCAGAAGACAACACCTGAAAGCTATTTTTCTCCTTATACCATGGATTCTGGGCATTGAACTTAGGTTATGAGGTTTGTACAGCAAGCATTGTTATCTGCTGAGCCATCTTGGTGGCTCATGAATACTTAACTTTTAAAAACAGTTCATATAAGTCCTTTAGAAAATGCTAAATTTTTATTGAAGGAATCGAGTGCTGGGCATGGTCTCATAAATCCATGCAAAATACACTTGGATTAAATACCTAATTTAATTTTGCCTAAATTATACATGGAGATCTGAGATTCAGAGAAGTTAAGTAGCTTTTACTCGTGGTTTTGAGTTGGTAACGAGGCTGGTGTGCGATCAAGGTTTTGTTCTGAGCCTAGTATTCATTTCATCATAAAAGCTCTTTCCCTTTTAATTACAGTGAGAGATAATTGCTATGGTAACTTTACTTAAAGAAAGTGTGTATAATATTCCAATTTAATCCAGCTTTAATAGCTGGAATGTGGCAGGCTCCCTATTAGTTAAGAAGAAAGTTGATTCCTTCTTTGGATTAATTATACAGAGGAGAAAGCAGAGTTTGAGTGGCAAATCAAAGCCCCACTTGTAAAGAGAAGTGGCTTTTTAATTAGTCGAGAAAGCCCTGTTATATGACGGCTGCCAAGAATATAGTGAGAAGACGGCTGGAATCTTAGGCTGGAGCCATTTCCTCTAAGTCTGGAGAGCAGGGTGATGCTGGCATACTTGAGTCAGTTCAATAAAAGTGACTGTATCTTGGAATAATCAAAATAGATTAATAGAGGACTGTCAAAAGAAGGATCAAATTATAACCAGATGTTTATTTTCTTTAGCCAAGTGAGCGCACCCATGTATGCATAAACATTCATGATATGATCATGAATATGTCCAGGACTACAAGGCCTTAACCCAGGAGTATGGAAAGGCCTTCCTGGGCCTAATATGGATATTGACAGTGTGTGCAGAAAGTATGAACCACAGCTTCCTTCTACAAGATAACTACATTCTGAGTCTGCTCCCTTACAGAGACCCAAATTAGTTAAACTGTCTCCTCATTTCACTGTATGGGTGAGTTTCTAGGCTGCTAGTACACCTCCATCAGAGGGCATGACTCACCAAATGCCAGTTTGTCTCTGTGTGTCTTACTTTTTTTATTGCTATGAAGAGACACCACAGTCAAGGTAACTCATAAAAGACAGCATTTAATTAGGAGCCGGCTTACAGTTCAGAGGCTACCGTGGCCATCATGGCAGGGAGCACAGTCATGCATAGTCACAGTGCTAAAGCAGTAGCTGAGAGCTTACATCCTGATCCATAGGCAAGAGGTGGGGGATTGGGTAGGGGTAGAGGGGACTAAACCTGGAACAGATTTTTAAAACCTCAAAGCCCACATCCAGTGGCACACGTCCTTCAACAAGGCCACACCTTCTAATCCTTCCCAAACAGTTCTACCAATTAGAATATTAACATTTAAATATAGGAGCCTATGAGGGCCATTCTTGTTAAAATCACAGCATTCATATTGAATTAAATGCCATTTCTTTCTTATGTTTACTATTTAAACTTACTGGAAATGTATAGGGTTTATAAAATATTTATTAACCTGTTAATTTTAAAATGAAAGGAAGACTAAAGAATGGTTTTGATGATTTTCTTAGAAGAAACAAGGACAAAGCCTCTGGCAGAGGAGATCCCCCTGAAGAGGATGCTATGTAATATGTCACCAAGTGCTTTGGACTTTTACCTCAAACCCAATGAAAGCCAAGGGGGCTCTTCCATATGGAACTGCTCAGCAAACTTCACAAGGTCAAGAAAGGCATACACAATCCCCAAAGACTTAGTGTTTGGAAGAGTGAGTTTACACTTGCCATCTAAGCTCTTCAGAGTGGGGCTGTCAGGTGAGCCGAGGGTGGTGCAAAAAAGGTTAATTACAGTTGCACTGGAGAATTAGATAAAATACATGAAGCCAAGAGAAGGGAAAACTATTCAGTAGAAGAAGACGATGCTTCCTAGTCAGCATGAGGCTGTGGGTGAGAGAAAGATCCACGCTCTGGATCCTGGGAAGGCTGAGATGGGCTCCCTGCCACCCAAACACCTACTACCTCCATAGCAACTCCAAGTCTCAGCTCCCTGAAGCCCTGACCATAAGTGACAAGGGGATGACCGAGGAAAGATTCAAATAGCCAGCAGACCCCTGTGCATTGGTCCTCAGTGAGTAGAAGAGTTTGTATTCATCACAAGCTTTACTGTGCTTAAACATTTATTTTTCATATCACTAGATATGCACCTTTTCTCCTGTCTGCTTTTCATTCATGAATTCATGTTTCTACTTTCTTAGTTATTTTTAAAGGAAGATTTATAAAGGGCTGGTTATACATATAAAACATCGAAGGCTTAACCAGAAGTCCACCCCCCTTTTTTAAAACTACCCAAGTAACATCTACTGGTTACATGTACTAAAATTGCAAATATTATGTCTGAAGAAAGAAACCACACATGTATAGCATTTACAAATATAGACATGTAGGTGGCCTAGTACAAAATATTACTTTCTGCTTGCAAAATAATTTGAGTCCTGAAGTCTCTGACCAGATTGTATAGGACTTCTGAAGGTATGCAGTAGGCAGGACTGCTGGACAAGGGACTCAAATCAATACATCTTTATTATTGGCATAACCCACTCATGAGAAATTCAGCAGATGATTATCAAGGCAAGGATCTTTAATATGTGACACTATTGGTTGGATTTACAATGATCAGGCCTTTTGAAATTATATCCAATTTGTGCCATAAGATTAACTGGAAAGAAAAGTCTAGATGATTATTCATTGGATAGTATGTAAGACAGTGGCAATGGGGGGACATATATGTGACTTATCATATCTCAGTCATTAGTGCATTTCACCACCACTGGACTCTAGCTTATGTGGTACTGAAAGCTTGGAAATGACCAATGTCAACCTTGACAGTCAGCTGATAACCATAGACTGCTTAATTCTAGCTCACCAGGGGTCCAGGATGTTGTCATCTTCCCAAAGAGAAGCAAGTTCTGTGAGGTGCCCTCATGATGGACAGAGGAACTGCAGAGCACAATGCAATCCAAAGCTGGTCATGGAGAGCTGACAGGACAACTGGCTCAGGAGAAAGTGTCTATCACCTTCCAGAGACAACAGAATGAGATTGCCCAGCCTTCACACCTTGGCTTCTTCACCTGTAGCTGGGGTTTCCCTCTTCTGGCTGGTTGGCCAAGAATTGCATCATATATTGCAACTTCTGTGAGTAGTTCCCCAGTACACTTTCTTCCCACAGTCCTGTCTAGGCAAACTGAGTTCACCAAAAGCCTTCCTTTGCCTGCCTCAGTAGAGACTGAAATTCACATTTGGAGAGCTGAGAATGTAATGTTAAGTATCTAGAGGTCCTCGATGGCAGGCTAGGGAAGATGGCATCAGGACTGAAGAAGTTCAGAGAGGAGGCACAGAAACAAATGCAGTGCTTCCCCCTCACCCCCAGTTTAGCAGGGTGACCTTGCCGCTCCTGTCCTAGTCACTAGGAGGTCAGATGCCCTTCTCTTGGCAGGGAACCAATCAAAAGTTAGCTGGCAAGGCTGTGCTTTATGGCTCTTAGTGTGCTTTACAGACAAGACAAGTGCACAACAGTTGTGTGCAGAGCATAGCAACTGCCCTGGGAAGGCCTATGGGCCATAACAACCAGTTGACCAATCAGCACAGGGCAGGTCGTTCCAAGCCTGGAAGCGCACCAATCCTGAGACTGTTGCATACCCCTAGACACTCCCCTTATCCTGCCCTATAAGATCTTGCCTCATGATTTCTCAGAATCTTTTCTCCAGCCATCCGCTGTGGTAGATGGATGAAAGGCCCGAGCTAGTGGAGTTAGCTCGTTAACCATCTACAATAAAAGACTCTTTGCTTTTGCATTGAAATGGGCCTCTTGGTGATTTTGGGGTTCAGAATTTTGGCACAACATACCATATGTGAATAAGGATTATAACATAGCTAAGCAATAAAGCCATGAGGAAGAGCTCTCAGTTCTGGGGAGTACATTTTGAAACTCATAGTTTAAGTGTTGTCAACACGTCTAAATTGCTAAAAGACTAACCATAAACAAATGTTCCATTGAGGCAGCTTTCCATCTAAAACTATTCTATTTGATATATTTCTGGTGATGTAGGATTGTAATTCCAGTCACTTGACAGGGTGAGGAAGGAAGATTACAAGGACAAGGCCTATCCTAGGATGTAGGGTGAATTCAAGGCCAGCTTAGTGAGACACTGTCTCAAAATTAAAAAGTAAGAAGAGAGCAGGGGACATAGCTTATTGTGGGGTCAGTCACACAGCCTCCAGCACCAAAACAACAACAAGCAGCTAAAGCCTGTAAACATGTTAACAACATGCTCGCCTCTATTTTCTCACTAATTTATAGGTAAAACATTCCTTTAAAACAAATTATAGTTCTTTTTTCCAATATTTTGTTTGGGAAATATTCTTAGTAGCATTCCTCAGGAGGTTTCTTTGGACCACCAACACCCACTATTAAATAAATGTGCCAATCACCTTCCTTTTTTCAAGGATCCTACGTTCATGACATTAATGGGATGTTAATATTCATGTGTGGAGAAAAGAATATTATGGGAGAGTCAGGTCAGTGGGTACCGATCTTTTCACTGATGCACCTGTAAGTCAGCCAGCAGGGCAACTCCTGACTCTCATACAATCACCCTAGTACAATCAACAGGGCACTTAACTAGCCTGTTTTCTGCTTTTGACTTACGAAAACTTCCAACATTAACACACCCTATAGTAAAGAGAAGAGTGTAATTAACACGGATTTCTAAGTTGCAGCCATCACACCTCAACTATTACTAACTACTCACTATCATCAAATATTCAGTTAGTGAGCCAAGTTTCTCAGGCACTTCATATGTTTTAACAACCAATATTTGTTCAAAACAGGTTCTGTATTTGGCCCAAGTATAACAATGAATTCACACATGTTTTGAGTTTCTTTTAAATCCTGAGTTCCTTTGCCCACCCACCTCATCCCCTGTTTTTTATCCTTTTTGATTTCTATTTTAAACAAGCCTTTTGTTTTGTAGAGTTTTCCATTGACTGGAATGTGGTGTCTGTTTTTATTTTTAGTGTCATTAGGAATTTATGCATCTAAAATACTTTAATCCCCTGCAGTTATGCATATCAGAGTTCAAACTGTTCTTTCTTTGAAGTGAGAACCAAACTCCAGGCATGATGGACAAAATTCTGGTAGCTCACAAAAATTCATTGGCTGTGATTTTTGCTTTTTTGGTAGAACATAATTCAGTCTCATGTGCATTTCAGCCCACAGTGAAATGGCCCTGTTCCAGAGGTTGTGTTCCATCTTAGGGAGGTGGCACTCACTCAGTGGCCTTCCTGGAGGTTGTGTTACTACCTCTAAGGCACTTTGGACATATGGATTCACCTGGGCCAGTGCCTCTCTCCTTCTGGGAATGAGCCACTGTGTTCCTGTTTGGAAACATAGTAGGAAAACAACTCACTTCCATTGTTCTTGTCTCCTGTTCAGGAAGCAGGGCCCAGACTCCCAGAGCTACATCGTACCTGCTTCACTGAACTGGACAGGCTAACAACCCCTTAGCAAACAAAACTATGCCATGATAGAATCTAAAAGCAAAGCACCTGGATCCCTTCTCTTTCCACTGCAATTAAAAGGAAATATTAAGTTCCATGGTCAGAAAACCAGAATGGAAAAGTTATATTTCTGCATAGAACACTTGATTTAAAAAAAACAAAAAAGGTAAAACTACTGTTTTGTGAAGCAAAGAAAAACATGGAGGCAGGAGGAAGAAATGACTGCATTCAGAAGTCTCCCAGGAAATTCCCTGGGGTAGAAATTATAAGGGTGACTCAAGCATCCCATGAGGGACAGGCTCCGGCAGTGTTGCTCATCATCAACACTGGAAGAAAGCATAGGCCTGACCACTGGGGAAGGCTGAGAGTACAGGAAAGCTATCCTAAAGAAAACGTGGGGTTCTGAAACTGCTAATTACAGGCATTCCTAGCTACACTGAAGGAAAACTCTCAGCCTCACAGTATGCTGGCTACAAGGAAGGAAACAAAAAAAAATCAGAAAACACAAAGACACATTTCATGTTTCTGTGATATGGATCAAATTTATGCAGACGGTAGAAGGTTTCTCAGTTTTGAGTCTCCAGTGAAACTCACTCCTGGCATACTGGTGGTGGTGGGCACCAGGGATCCTACAAACTAACCATGACATATTTAAACAGATGCCTCACAAAGCAAGAGAAATAAATGATTAAATAAGCACCTGAAAAGAACTCAGAATCTCTAGGCTGGAATTGAAATGAAAATCATAGCCCAGGCATTCAGAATCAGAAAAGTTAAAAAGACCAGACACCTCACAACATGCAGCAACCCTATCAGTAGACACGGACAATGGCTTCACGGGTGATGATACGGCAACACCACAGGACTGCATGGATAATGGCTTCATGGGTGATGATGTGGCAGCCCCATCAGTGGGCATGGACAATGGTTTCACTGGTAATGATGCAGCAACCCCACACGGCCTGCATACATAATGGTTTTTCCAGTCATAATACAAACAATGCAGTGTTCCCACACTGCGGACCCCTGTGGCAAGTTAAATATGCATCTGCCATGCAACCTAGCACTCTCATTTCTAGACATTTACCCAACAGAAATGTAAATACATCCACAAGAAAGATTTTGCCAGCATAATATATATATATAAACTTTCTTCAAAATAGTCCCAAACTGAAGACAAAAGCCAACTGCCAAAGCCAGGGAGAAACAGGGAAGCTCATTACAACAACAACAAAATAAAACAAACACCCCCCACACACACACCCTGAAGAAAGAAAACCTTTTCCACTCTAAAATGTCAACAATAAATCAAAGTACTTGGTAATTGTCAAAGCTCATCGGCTTGCACTCTTCTTCAGATAGGGTCTCATGTAGCTCAGGCTATGGACCTAAGGATGACCTTAAGCTTCTGCTCCTCCTGCCTCACCTTGCTGGCACTGGCACTGTAGGTGTACACCACTCCTGCTCTTCATGCAGCGTTGGACAGAACTCTGCTTCATGCATGCCAAATACTCCATGTACTGAGCTATATATATCCCCAGCCACAAGATTAACATATTTTACTATTAATTATTGAAAAACATGGGGATGAGGAGAGGGAGAAAATCCACATGCTTTTCCTTGCACCAAAATGTAGCTGAAGGAAAAGAAAACCCATTATGCTTCCAAATTATGCTAAGCTCTTATTAAAAATACTGGGGACAAGAAGGACGTGAGACCCTGGATAACTTTCTGCTCATATTCTTCATCTTTCCTTCCTGGATTAATCTACTGCAACTGTACCACCCCCAGCCCCCGGAAGAACCCAATGTCCTCAGAGGAAGTGTTTAAACAGTAGTGCACAAAGATGGTTCTCAGCAATGTACTGAGTAGGGTCTGCACAGGATGCTGATAGGTCAGCCTCAGTTTCCCAGAAAGTTTCTGCCTTTGCTCCTGGGCCCTGGAGTGCCACAGTCTTCCTGGGCCTATCCCTCTGCCCCATGGAATGCACAGCTTAAGGCAGCCAGAGGGAGCACCAGGCATGGAGCTGTGTGGGGACTTCAACTTAACCTATTTGTGCCTTGGAAATGATTTCAATGGTTCTCTCTGAATCTATTAGATATTTGGGGGGTACAAAGTTACAAGGTGTCAGAGATGATAGTGCCATGGAGTAGTGGAGTAGTTTAGGGTACAGGCACTACTATCCTGATGCTTGTGGAAAACAGGTTGAATTTCGTAAACATTTTTCTCCTGGGGGGAATCTGCACTGTATAACATTAGCCCTTCTGCTAGCGATTTTCAAGCCTTTCCTGATGCTACAGTGATACCCAGAATACATTCACTGCTGAGCCTGAAGGCAGCCTTGAGTCAGTTTTTCCCATTATCTCTACACCTAAGCCATTCAAGGGAGCTATTATTCAGAAGTGCCTCTGGAAGAGACATTGCAGCGACTCCTTCAGTGTTCTGGCCTCCTCCCCAACCAAGAACTTTGTCCTTAACTTTAAACTAAGTGATGTTCACGCAGCATTCTGACCTGCTTTATTTCCCTTTATATGAGGGTAACTGTTTAATAATGTGAGTGGGACAGATGAGAGCTCCCAAGTTAGAAAAACTACCCATGAAAGCCTCACCACAGCCCCCGGAGCCTCCGGGTCCGCACTTGTCTCTAACCTTCATGCTGATTCTCCAGGATTCGAGCTCCATGAGCAATGAGGCCCATTAGCTAAATTCTTTTGGAAGCCTGACAGCCTCACACGGTGCGGTTGCTCCTGTGGGCACATCTGCTGCTCGGGAGGAGAAGTGATATTGGATGTGATCCTCTCCCGTACTGACTTTCAGAAACCATGGGCAGGAGACAGGGAAGGAGCCCTCACACCCTGACCCCAGTCCTCATCACCTTCAGCTGTGCCAGCTCCCTGTCCCCACTCGTCACACGCCTCAGCTGCCAGGTCCACAGGGCTGTGTTCAGAGCAGGACTAAAGGCAAGGCTCAGAGCAGGAGCAGGCTGCAACACCCCTCCTTGTTGTGTCAAAGCCTTCAGTTACGTCCTGCAGTGCTACCTTTGGCCCAGACATAGAGAAGAGAATCCCCAAATGCCTATGCCTGCCACCACTTGTTACGAAGCCCATTTTTGCCTTCTTACCTACCCAACACCCCAAACCCAAGTAAATGTGAGTACCAGACAGCAATGTCTTATCTATGTTTTCACATCACCCCACAAGAGCTTTCACACAGCAGGCTTTTCAGGAAAAATAGCTGTTGCCTGCTTACTATTTTCCTGAAGGGGTGTCAAACAAATTAAATACTTTTTGTAGGGCAGAGGGTTTTTTTGTGTTGTTTTTAGAATTGGGACTTTACTGTTTTCCCCCTTGGGACTTGAATACATTTATGTTAAGTCCTCCCACCCCATCTGATCTTTAGAACATTGCAAAGCTTTGGTCTGCACTGTTGAACAAGTCTCCAGAGGCCAAAGGGACAGCTATGACTTCTTCCTGGTTCCAGAGCAGCTACTATTGAGGGTCCCAGGGATTCTGTGGTGATTTTCTATAGTACACAAAGGTACCTGCTATGGTGACATCTTTTTTTTTTTTTATACGAGACAGGGTTTCTCTGTATTGTTTTAGAGGCTGTCTTTCCAGCCTGGCCTCGAACTCACAGAGATCCACCTGCCTCTGCCTCCCAAGTGTTGAGATTAAAGGCGTGCGCCACCACCGCCCGGCATGCTATGGTGACATCTTAAGAGCCAGAGGATCAGAGTCAGAGCCTGGGGAGATGGCTTAGGGGAGTCTCTTGCTCTAAAGTATGACAAGCAAGTTCAGATCTGAGTCTAGATCCCCAGCACCCACAGAAAAAGTCAGGTGTGGTGATGTGTGCCCCTCGGCCCAGCACTGAGGGAGGGTGGAGACAGGTGAATCATAGGGACTCTCTGGCCAGCTAGCACAGACATCTGGTGAGCACTAGGTTCAGTGAGAGACCCTGTCTCAAAAGTTAAGTTGGAGAACCATAGAAGACAACCCAAGTTCACTCATGGCCCCAACATGTTAACATATAGGTGAATGTACCCCCTGAAACACATGCTCACATATGTCATGCACCACACACACACACACACACACACACACACACACGTCCAAATTAAGCGATAAGTTTTTATGCTGAAAACATAAATATAAAGACACCCTCAATAAGTGATTTAAAATGTGAAATCAGGTTGGTGGCAACACTGGCAGCATGAACACTATTTCTAGTGTAGCTCTGAACACCATGGCCAGTTTTGATATTGACACTCAGCTCAGCTCACTAATTTTTCAAGTGGTTACCTTCTTTGTGTAATGTGTCATCCAAGTCTAGCAGCTCAGAAGATCCAATCCCACAAGAGCACCTATAATTAGAGAGTGATGATGCATTCTGGGAAGACAAATATGGATACCACAGAGGTGATGCATCAGCAGCCTGAAAATAATTAATGCTTATCCTCGCGAGGCCATCTATGCCAAGACACATGGGAACGGGTCACCACAGCCATAATGTCACATACAGATGGAAAAGTCATTTTTCTTACCTACAAAAGTAGGTCACAGCAAGAACGTTTCAGGGGCAGGGGGAAGGGGGGATTCCAAAGCTCACCCCAGAATGGACACGAATGGATTTAATGACAGTCTTTGCACTTATTACCCTGGGCAGAATATGATCATTGGTTCATTTTGTGTTCTCTCAGCATCCTTGCATGTGGTAAAGGGCAAGAATCACATATTTGAGGACATACAAACAAAAAAGCAGATACCAAAGCACTGCTTTTAAACTGACTGAGAAAAGGCTCTCGCATTTCAAACAGCAGATGGTTTTTGTTGATTGGTTTCTGAAGACATGAAAATAAGGGCAGCCATTACCACATTAGAGTCCTTACTAGGAGTCTGACCAAAGCCTGGGTAAAGGTGTCCCACAGTCAGAATATGGCCTTCACAGGGAGGACACTGTACTTCTACTGAGACTGTTTAAACACGGTTATGTCTTGCAAAATGAACTGAGTCATGTGCTCCTCATTAGAGCCACTGTCCCTGAATAACAAACAGCTTCCCCAGTGAGGCTGCAGGTGTATAGAACGAGGACAATCAGAAAAGGGAACCGTGCCTTTCCCACTACCTGTATAATCTCCAGAAAGACTGTCCAAGGCACTGAAGCCCATCCTGAAGCTTTCTGTCGTCCTGGGTCAGAAAGGCTCAGTACACAGCCAGCAGCTCCTTGATCAGTGCACCCTGGATCAGGCACTCAGATCCACATATGACTGACATTTCATTTCCTTCTTGAGGACAAGAAAAATGCTCCCGAAAACCAGGCGAGTCTCTAATGATGCGCTCTTAATGAGCGTCGCATTCAAGAAATTTGCTCTGATGTTTGGTAAAGGCTACAGCCCATTCTTTGGCTCCAACTGAGTGATGAGGGACAGTGCTTCCTCCTTCCCACCAAGGGTACCGAAAAAAAAGGTCTCCCGTTTATTTTTTCCTGACATTTTTGCTAAGAGCAACACTTTCTTCCTTTTCACAGGATGTGGCTTCCTTTGCAGTCACTTTATCATTTTTATGCAGTGTCATTAGTGACCTTTGAGCTTAGTTATTCTAGGCTTCTTCCTTCCACACTCACCCTTTCATTTTTCCATTTTAGCACAGAAGGATAGTTATACAGTAAGTAAACAATAAACAAAAACCATGTTTTCCAGTGAATGGTGGTGGTGCACACCTTTAATCCCAGTACATGGGAGGCAGAGGCAGGTGGATCTCTGTGAGTTTGAGCCAGCCTGGTCTACAGAGTGAGTTTCAGGACAACCAAGGCTACACAAAGAAATCCTGTCTTGAGAACGAAAACAAAACAACAACAAAAATAATTAACTACCATGGTTCTTCAATAACAGGTAAATCACTACAATGTAAAATTATCTCTTTTTCCAATGGAAGAAATATAAAGGGATTCATGAAATGGAATATAGAAACCCTATCAAGAGTTTCAGAGTTATGTGCTAAGTCATAAGATATATTGTTCTTGAGATGTAGACAATAAACTTACAGGTGTGGAATGGAGTAGGTTTGCTTTCTGTCTTCATTGCTGTTAAATGAGTTGTTCATTTGCTCACTGTAGAATGAACTGTTTCTCATTGATTCAAGTATCAAGGCAGCCCAGTCAGTCAGAATGTCCACTAGGTTCCTCCAGTGGGCCAAACAAAGTGACGAATTAAAGGAAATCAAATATAGCACCAAACATAAAACTGATGCTTTCTTGTTTTGTTGTTTTAAATCCTTATTCAATATGAGTAGTCATTCTCTGTTCTAGGAGTATCACTAACTCCAAAACCAATCTCACAGGTTGTACCTAGCTACAGAAAATGAGGATGAATGGTTGTAGTAAACCCACCTGAAGGCTGGCTCACAAAGCCAGTGTCTGAACCATACCAAGTCCATGGTAGTTTCACCAGCTGCCAAGTGGCCACCCAGTGGGCAAGCGCTACAGTGGGCCCGACATAGCTTCAGAACCAAACCACCTGTGCTCATGTTGTGTGTATCATGTCACGTTGACCTCCATCACCTAAGGCTTAGGGAACATTGAAGAAGAGGGTGCAGTATAGACAGGCTAAACAGCAACAGGACCAGACAGGAAAGAAACTCCATACACAAATGGTGCCCAGTGCCCACACGTGGGGCAAGAATTTCCACATAAAACCTGGCAAAGACTTAAAAAGCGAGTTTAAAAACAAATGAGCAAAGTCAAGCACTGCTTCTTGGTAGCAGCATTTTCTCGGGTGGGCTCTGTTTGCTAGAGGCAAGCAGAGGCTCGTGGCTCCTTTAAGAGAGGTTTCCTGACTCAGCATTATCTGCAAAAGCCCACACAGCTCTTTTAAGAGGCCCCGCTACCAAAAAATTAAACGATGTTTACAAGCAGCTGGCAGCATGCTTCTTGGTGGTGGCATGTACCTAGAAACCCCTCAGAGTTGTGGAATAAGCATGGCTCCCATCAGTCCTCCGCCATGAAGCTACTCTCAGAAAGCCAAGGAATAGGACAGGGCCAGGCCCGCTTTAATTTCAGCTATGCTGCTGAGCAGGTAAAAGATTTGTCGTCAGAAAAGGATAGAGATATATGGTAAAGACAGATTAAAAAAAAAGAAACAAAAGCTCTAGATGGTTTAAAGTGTGTTTAAAAATATACATAGGCTTGGGAGAGAAAAGAAAAAGGATAAAGTGGTTAAGAAAGAAATGGAATGGCTAGGCATGGTGGTGGTGTACGCCTTTAATCCCAGCACTCAGGAGGCAGAGGCAGGCAGATCTCTGTGAGTTCAAGGTCAGCCTGGTTTACAGAGTGAATTCCAGGATATCCAAAGATACACAGAAAAACCCTATCTCAAAAAACTAAAAACTAAAAGAATTAGAATAATTAAAAAGAAAGTCACGCCGGGCGTTGGTGGCACACGCCTTTAATCCCAGCACTTGGGAGGCAGAGGCAGGCGGATCTCTGTGAGTTCGAGGCCAGCTTGGTCTACAAGAGCTAGTTCCAGGACAGCCTCCAAAGCCACAGAGAAACCCTGTCTCGAAAAACCAAAAAAAAAAAAAAAAAAAAAAAGAAAGAAAGTCACATAAAGATGGAAAATACAGAGTCTGGATACTGTATGTTATCGTGTTATCTTTGAATTATTTGATTGCTGGGGAAGGAGCAACAGTTGCTAAAAGACATTTGATAATAAATGTTGCTGGATTAATCCAATTTATATATTTTGAAGATGCCTTAAATTCTAAATTTAAGTCTAAGGACATGTTATTTTGGAAAGGACATTTTTGTTTTTGTTTCCACAGAAGATGAAAAGCTATGGATTCCTTCCAGACTAATCTGATTTGATCAAACAAGACCCTCTGAAGCAGTGGCCCAGGAGATCCAACATCCAAATCAGGAGAGACAGTGCAGCCTCAGACAACTATAGTCAGGATTTGACCAGGTTTCTGGGTTTTCTCAGGATCTCCTTGGGATTGACAGAGCTCCCAAACAGCAGGAAGCAGTTTAGAAAGAATGACACTCAAATTCCCAAATATTGTTTATAATTTTTTTCTTTTAAATGGAGTTGGTTACAAATGGTTAATGTTCACAGCCAATCTCTTTCTAAAGGAAAAAGGGGAATATGATATAGAAATGTATACTTTACATAGGTATGGATTTTGGTTTATTGATACAAATTTAAGGTCAATTTTGTTACAGGTATATTTTTACTCCTGTTTAGACATTGTGTATATACAACTCTTTTCAAAATGTAATGTATAATTAAATACAGATTATAGATAGAAACCTATAATAGTCAAAACTTATAGTTATGTTTGTTAGGTTTTCTCAGTATACAGAGATATATTTCAACTGAATAGGTAGTCTTCAAAATCTTTCAAAGACCTACAGAATATGGTATTTAAAATGGTTTATTAGAGTTTTTCACGACAAAGAGACACAACTGCTCCTAGAAACACCCATTGTCAGAGAAGAAGATGGGCATTGAATAAACGCATTATGGAGTTTGCCTTCGACATGGCAAGACTAGCCATTTGGGCAAGAAACTGCTGTTGCCTGGACTGTTTGACTGTATGCTGTATAAACCGGACATATAGGACCCACAGGAAAGTGACTGCTGAACTTGCCAAAACAAAACGGGATAGTTCTTCAGGGTTCCTGTTTCATGGAAAAGTCTGCCAGACATTCTACAGGACACAGAGACACATGACTGACAAACTGCCAATACAGATGGGACAATTTCAAATTCCTGCTTCACTGAGAAGTCTGCCAGGTACTCTAGGTCTATAGGCTGAATATGGATGCCCCAATATTATAGAGGCAGTGAGATATCTCTATTAATTCTAGAGTTTATATATCATCCTTCTGAGATCTTTAATTTTGTCAAATGGTAGTGGACTTAAATATTGTTAACTATAGTTCTTACTTGATAACTGTTTTTTAATATATAATTTTACTATGTTAAAGTTAAAACTGTTCTTTTTATTTAGTCAGAAAAGAGGACATGATGGGGGAATGTCCTTCTGTATATGTTTCTCTTATTGGTTGATGAATAAAACACTGGTTGGCCAGTAGTGAGGCAGGAAGTATAGGCAGGGCTACCAGAAGAGGAAAGTTCTAGGGAGAGGACACAGAGAGGAGCACCAGAGAGACACCATGTAGCCACTAAAGGAATAACATGCCAGAGAATTGTGGGTAAAAACTGCAGCCTCATGGCAATACATAGTTGAATAGAAATGGGTTAATAATTAAGAGAGAGATAGCCAATAAGAAGCCTGAGCTACCAGCCAAAGAGTTTATAATTTGGGGCTAAATGACTATGGAATGGGATAGGAAAGAAACTCCATCTACAGTGCAGAAAGACTGAAAGAACCAGAGGACCAGGAAGCTTTCTGTGAGATTGTGTACCCATGCTAACTCAGTGACATAACTGTCCAAACAAGACTTGAGCAATAACAATATCAGTAGGCATGCTAAGATAGAAGGGGAAGATCTTATAGGTGTCCCAGCCCTAGCTAAAGAACTACAGGCAACTAAAGACTGCTGAGAAGGAAGTATGCCTAGCTTTAAAAAGATAACTATGTTCTGCCAAAAGCCCTTTCTCTTGACTGTATTGCTCTTCTGTTACCTCCTATTTAGTAATCATGAGGCTAGCTGCTATCTCTTAGTTTCAAGAATTATAGTGAATATCTGTGGTGACAAGAAAATGGGTACCAAGAACTGAGAAAAGCCAGGGGAGGGAAAAAAAAGAAGCTGCATCCATTGTCACTCTCCCCAAGAGTTTATCAAATGACTTTTTCAGTCTCCCTAGCTTCTGGCAGGATGACCTTCATCCCAGAGGCCTCTGTGTTGCTACGTCGTCTGAAACCCCAAATGTAATGCCCAACCCTTATAACTTGGGAAATGCTCTCCTCTTTATTTTTTTTCTGACAATAAAAGAATTGAGAGCATATTTTTAGAAGCAAGAAGTCCTAACTTTTAGAGAATGTTCAATAACTTGGGGTGGGGAAAAAAAGAGAACTAGCAAAAAGCAATAAAGCTTTGAAAGCAATATACTGGGTCATTTTCACCCCAAATTAGAGCTTTATGCCCCTAAGACACAGCTAAGTAATGTTGTTTGTGTTGCATTAACTTTGAGCTATAATATGGCCAAAGTAGATTACAAGAGATCACAGAGAATAGTCATAATATTAGCAGCAGCTAGCCGGAGCGTGTGGCAAGCAATCACTCTTATAAATTCAGCTATAAGCTTCAGATGCCAGTGTGGGCCTGTGTGAGTTGGTATACAATTGGAATATAAACACAGAACTTCACAAGTAAGTACTATACTGAAAAATGACCACCCCACAATCATTTTATAGGTGAGTGCAGTCTGATGTTTCTCACTTGCTCAGATGCTCACTAAATATATTTCTGAGAGATGGCAGAGCCTTGGTAGGATGGGTGGGGACCAGTAAATGGCTTAGTTCTACCTCTTCACTATCTATCAACAAATGCTGTCTCCTTGTCAAGACTTATTACCTTTATATGCTTTCATTTAATAGCTGTGCCTAAGCCTGAAATATTCTGAGTATTGTTAACATGTTATTTATCTATAATGATTTCCTTATAACTAGACCATTAAATCTTTGTCAGATTTGTATCTTTTGAAAGAAAATCACCATAGACAAAAATGTAACATATATTTCAAGTGGAACTTTCATGAGAGAAAAACAAATACAGGACTAGAGAGATGGCTCAGTGGGTACACGTATTTGTTGATAACCTGAGTTCAATCCTCAGATCCCTCATGGTGGAAAGAAAGAACATATTCCTATGAGTTATCCTTTAACTTCTACATATGCATTGTGGCATGTGTGTTATTTAGATACCACACACACACACACACACACACACGCGCGCACACACACGCAGGCATCCATGCACATACACACTCTCTTTCTCTCTGTAAATATAATTTAATTAAAGTAGATACAAATAGTACTCAACCTCCAGTAAACAGAGCACTGCCAGATACTAGGCGCCATCTGCAACTTGAAGTCATTTAAGGGGCTTTCACATCTACACATGACAACCAACTAAGGAGAGCTGTGTATTAATACCTGTGTACTCAGTTGGACCCTGGTGACAACTCCACTAATTGTTAGATCACAGTCAGCCCTCTGTAGCCAAGGGCTCCACATCTGTAGGTACAATTGACTACGGACAGAAAATCTCCAGTGGGAAAAGTTGTATCTGTATTGCATATGTACAGACCTTTTCTTCTTATCCCTCCTTCAGCAATATGACAGAACAATGATTTACATAGTAGGCTTGAAAAGTAGTCGAGAGATAATTGAAAGTATATAGGAGGGGACACTCAAACTATATGCAAATTTTCATGGAATTTCAAATGGGTTTGAGCATCCTAGGAATCTGGTATAGAGAGGTTCTTGAAACAAGTGTTCCACAGACACTGAGGTGCAACTGTGCCACACTGTTTTTGACTACTCAGCCTCTTGTACTTAAAGCATTCTACAAGACACTGGTGTTATTAAAAGTTGGCTTTTGTCCATGTACTTTGAAAATAAATGCTGATGGTGGGGAGGAGATGCATGGGTCACTTACAGAACAGGGAAGGCTATGGTTCTGCCCAGAGCCCTGCTTCCTTCTTGTTTTCTAAAGCATGTGGGCAAAATAACAGCTCAAAGTGGGAAAACTTCCCTAATGACTATTGCCAACACACAAATAAATTACCCAAAGGTGATGAAATTCTACTCATTCTTCGGATTCCAAAGCTCAACTAGGAAGAACAGGAAGGAAGGGAGGGAGGGAGGGAGGGAGGGAGGGAGGGAGGGAGGGAGGGAGGGAGGGAGGGAGGAAGGAAGGGAGGGAGGGAGGGAGGGAGGAAGGAAGGAAGGAAACAGAGCAGTCATATGAAGAAAATGAATTAACTTTAACTTTTCCATTGTAGGAGTAACTTCACATTCACATTCAAGTTTTTTGGCTTGTTTTGCTTTGTTTTTTAATTTCTAAAGGACTAATGCTTATTGAGTAAATAATGAAAAAAAATGTTGAGCCCCAGATTCTAGTATCAGCCTGAATCCTTCACCAGTCTAAACTTTTTATACTATTAACATGTGTGACTTAGCATAAAGGTAAATGCATTTAAAACCACTTTACAAGTGAGGAAATGTTGGTGTCAGGTACTCAAAAACACACCCAAATTTACTAGATAGAAAAAAAATTGAAAAATTAAAGAAAAAGAACTAATGCATTTTCCAGAATAGGCTCCCTGTAGCTTGGATACATAAATAGGTCTCAGTTACCACCATTGGAGAAATGTTTTTTCTGCCTTCGGGTAAGGGCAGCTCTTCCCAGAGCTTCTTTTCCTGGCTTTTCGAGGCAGACTCTAATGGTTACATTATGCAAATGAAAACTTACTGGAGAAAGACTCTCAGTCCTTGCAGTTTGAATGTCTACCCCAATCTGATAAAGAGGGCCCAATGACACCGAGAAGAGAAGGCTTGCTGAGTATTAACCAACACTGTGGCTCTCCAGGCACAGCTATATGAAATGGCTGCCCAGAGAATGGCATTATTCCAGAACCTGACTTTAATATTAAGATTTAACTATGAAATGTACATAAAAACTTCTTATAAAAGTACTACTTTCTTGGAGAGAAGTATCTAGTAACATTTTGACCAAATACCACCCAGTAAGCTGTTTGGGGTGCATTATGGAGCAGAAGGGAATCCCAGATCTATCAATTCTTCTTTTAAAGTCCTTGTTTAAGGTTTATCTTCTCATCTTGGCTGACAGATATATTTTGAAACTTGACATAAAAAAATCCTTGGGAGGTTTTCTAAAAGTAATTTTTCTTAGTGGAGGTAAAATAGCATAGACACAAGGTAAATTGCCTTCAATGTTCCATGGACATACTTATCTTTTTAATATGGTAATACCACACTGATCTACAGCACAATTTAAGTGGAAATATAAGATAGATTATACACTTTTGCTGCCTTGTAAAACAGCAATGCACTAAGCATAAACAGATTTCACCAAGCATGACTTTTTCCTTGATGACCCAAGGTCAGCATTATGAATGACTAGTCATTATGTAGCCTTGAGTAAGTCTCCTGAATGGCTCCCAAGCTTCAGTGACCTCGTATTCACTATAGGAATGACAGAATCCCTCTCAGAATAGTGATGGTGAATTAAATAAGATCATGAACCACAGCTTCATGTGTGGGTTATCAAAAATCAATCCAAAATAATAGCTGCTGACTCCCATTTACTTCTTAGATTTGACTGTGACCTAAAATACAAAGGTTGACCTATAACTTTAAATTGTGATGACATTACAATATATTTAAAGCTCAGTTTTTTAAATAAAAGATAATTCTAATTCCTATTTCTTCTAATATGGTAGAAACGATATCAGAATAAATCACCTATAGAAGACTAAAAATCACAGAGAGAGAGAGAGACAGACAGACAGACAGACAGACACAGAGAGAGAGAGAGAGAGAGAGAGAGAGAGAGAATATTTTAACTAAATCTCTTAGCCAGAGCTCAAGAAATCATTTTCCTCTAAAGCCCTGCCCACTTTGAAGATCTATACAATATCTTATGCTTTAGTTCATAAAAAATAAGAAACAGGCAAGAGGACAAGCCTGGGCCCTGCAGAACAGGCTGGATCAGCCATCCCTAAGATCCTGCCTCCTTGCTAGCCACTCCATCATAAAAAATAAGTTGAAGGAAACATCTGTACTGTAAAAGCAGATAGTAGGTTAAACTACTTGTCTACCTTGATGTTGTGCTGGCTCAGCGTAGTATGGAAGGAAGGAGACAGATAGACACCACTACGACAGCCTAATTACAACCCACTCTTGAGTCAGTTCAGAGTCATAATTTCTACTATTTATAGTTCTTCACAAATAATCCTCTCCGCAGGAATATTCTTTCAACTCAGGTCTCAAATAACTCCTACCATGCTCTAAAAGACCATGGGCCCATCATCATACAATCACCCAACCCATGAGTGAACAAACAGAAACAGCTTACAGAATCAAGCTTGCAAAACTAGAGATAATTTCATTATGGATGATTATATAGTGGATATGCTTAAAGAATCAAAGAAGGTAAAGTATGCCAAGGGAACAAGAGACATCCAAAATTTCCAGGGAGACTTGAAAGCGGGGAGGAGGGGCAACCATATTTCTTAAGGGAAATAAGTTAATAAAGATTGATCTCAGAAATATCATGGATAAGCAAATAGGATATTGAATAGAGCTAAACAAATTTGAGCAATTAAAACCAGATATCAGCAACAGCAAGTATAGAAGATATGCAGTTATAAGCAGTTTATAAAAATTCTCAAGGTATAGATGAAATGGACAAGTTCCCAGAAATATAAATTATGAAAACTAAAGAAAGTGTGAAACATCTGAAACCTTCACGGAAGGGAGAGAGTAGAGGAATATGGTGGCTGAGGAAGAAGGCCTTCTGTAGATACAATGAAAACAAAAGAGTCATTCGACAAAGGCAGGACGGCAAGTTGACTGACGCACTTCTTTCCAAAGAGTAAGCAGCTCAGAACTAAGAGAGACATCTCCCATCTGCAGAAGGTGAAACTCAATTTCTGCCCTCAGTTCTGAAACCCAGTGTTATTAGATCCACCAAGGTGAAACCCAGGCTTGGGCAAAACCCCACAGCCCCATCAAACTATGAAGCAGTACCAAGCTGCCAGAAGTGCTTTGGGTAGGTGGTTGAGGACTTCCTCTATCTTTAGCCTGCATGGTAGGAACAGAACTCCAATGGCTAGAGATCAGGGCAGGAAACCAGCAAAAATGTTTGTCTCACAGGACAGTTCCAATGCTACAGTGAAACGAATAGACAAAGCTCCTGGTCACATGCAAGAACTCACAGACAACCTCTAATCCAGTTCTGGCACTAGACATATCACCACTAGTCGTGCGGTGGACTTCAGTCTACCCAAGGTTACTCAGGACCTTGCGGTTTGTAAGGCCCAGATGACACCATTTAGGATCAGCACAGATCAGCCTTTATCAATACTACCCCAACCTCAGACAGGACAGTGTGGTATCAGACCCCATTTACTGGGTGGTAAACAAGAAACTTTGGCCTTGACTACAATGTGGGCACATGAAACCCAACACTGGGCAGATCCCATTGGCTCCTGTCCCTGCAAAGCCAGTCTGTGAACAGAGACTCTAGAACACCTCCAATGCAAGATTAATGATATAGTTTATCAGCTGTTCCTGCTAGCATAGCACAGTGGCCAGTTGTAGGCTCTTGAGCTCTAAGTCAACAGGGTGGACTTCATTGTCATTCCATGTTGTAACACTGTGGCGGACAGGGTTACAGCAGGTGCCATATTCTGACAGCTTTGATGGGAATAGGTATGACAGGAGCCTAGGGCTGGTCCATCTGTAGTGACTCTACCAAGAGCCACACAGAATTTCAGTAGCTGCTTATGAGGTCTGTGTGCCTACTCTGAAGAGGCTCATGAGGACAAACTATTCTCTCTGGATAGCCTCTCGCTTCTTTCTGAATAGACATGAACACTATGGACAAAGGTTGGGTTGCATAATAGTGCAGAAACTGACAATACACCAACATCAGACTTCAGCAAATATTAATCAGGATGCTGGGTAGTGCTGAACAGGACAAATGCCTGCAGGGTCATAGAAACAGGCAGCCTGCTGGAATTTATGGAAAGATGGGAAAGCTTGATTCAGAAGGCCTAAATACATGATCCTTGCACACTAAGAAGTATAAAGAGTTTTCAGGAAACTGTGACCTCACCTGGTTCTCCAAAGATGGCAACTGAAACTGACAAGTCAGTGACTAATATGTGAGAATTCGATGACCATTCAAAACAGGTATTTTAAGAAAACCCAATGAGTTTAAAGAAAACAGGAATGTTTCAAGTACTCTAAGAGAGACAAGATGGAAGCAATTAAAAAGACAAATTCTTGAGCCAAAAAAAAAAAAAACCACTCAGTAGAATTAAAAACAGAAAGCATTAAACGGCAGGAAAAGATAAAAATGCAGGACAGAGCAAACAAACAGGAAAATAACTGAGCTCAGAGTCAGGCTGTTTGAGAACACCCTGCTGGAAGAGCAAAGCCAATGCCAGGGACTGAGGACAGCTTGGAGGGACCAAGGCAGTGCTAGACTACTAAGTGGTTATTTGGATTCAAGAATGACTTGAGAATGGCAAAGGTGTAGAAGGCCTTTCAAAGAAGTAGTTACAGACTTCTCCCCACTACCCACTAAGAGAAGAATACAAATATCCTGGTAGTGGAGGGTGAAAAGTCACCAGTGAAGGTTAACTCAACTACATCCATCCTAAGATATTTTACAACCAGAGGCTCACAAGGAAAAATGAAGAGAAGATGCTCAAGGCTGGCTGCAAAGAAAAGAAACAACACAGACATGGCCCCATTCACCAGACAACATCCTTCCCATGGGAAACCTGGCAGGCTAAGAGAGAGACATGAGGGTTTTTTCCTCTCAGTACTGCTGGAGAAACTGTCAGTAGACAGCACTGCACAGTGATCTTTTGGATTATAACTATTTTGAAATGACCATAAGATCATGAGACCAGAAACAAAAGAAGAAGAAAAAGATAAACCCATAGGAAACTCTCCAGTAGAGCCTATTCTTTTAAAATACATTTTTCAATTTAAACATTTTTGTTTTCTTGAGAATTTCATGAATGGGTAATATATTTATATCATTTCCATCCCTCTCTTGCCTCTTAAATTCAAGATCTCTTCTTTAATTATAATTGTAACACACACACACACACACACACCATACTGAGACACATTCCATTACTTTTAAAAAATGAAGGAGGAAAAAAGGCTTTCCTGGCCAATATACATATATACATGAAAGTCTACATCTCCATCCGACTGGTTGTACAAAGAATGCTAAAGAAACTTCTCCAGTCTGAAAGAAAGATGTTGATGATTAAGAAAGAATGAAAAAAAAGCAAGTTATAGAACATATTGATAACTATATAAGCTAATTCACAATGATATTGTAAGTGTGATATATAAACTATTCATTCCTTTATTATGAATAAAAACCAAAATGACTAAATATAATAACCACACTAAGTGTTACATAATAACACAGAAAGTCACAAAAAAAGCTGCTAAAATTCAGCGAGGGGTAGGAAGGGAAACATAGGCGACTTTTCTTAGTATATTTTTTCTTGTTCTTTTGTCTCTGTTCTTGTTGTTATCCTTATGATCATGTTAAGTTGCTACCATTTAAAAATAGTTTTTTATAATCAAAAGACGGTTTTGGTGAGCTTCATAGTGATCATAAAGCAAAAATCTGTAAAAGACAAATGAAAAATAATAGGCAAATAATCAAAACACATCATTAAAGTGTTTCACTTAATCATTAAGAAAGATTGGTAGGAAAGAAAAGAGCCATAACAAAACTACAGACTAGAAAACAAGATACAAAGGAGATAAGACTTTGTTTCCTAATAATTTTCTTGACTGCAACTGAATTAAATTATCCAATTAAAACATACAAAATGACAGGCTGGATTAAAAATAAGACACAGTTATATGTTGCTCATAAGAAACTCACTCTCAGGAACATATAAACTGAAAATGAAGAAAGTAATAAGCTATCCCATGCAAACAAAAGCCAAAGAAATTAAGGAGAGCCATAGAGTAACAGATAAAATGCTCTTTAGATACAGTAAGGGGACAAAGAAGGTCAATTAATGAGGAAGAGGTCAATTTACAAGAAGGACATACTAAATATGTATCAGAGCACCCAAATATAAGGCAAGTATTAACAAATCTATAAGAACAGACTCTAATACCCTAACAGGCAAGAAGTGTTAACACCCCATTCTCAGCAACAGTAGATAATCCAAAAAGAATAGACAGAATTGACCTGTAACCTAGACCAAATGCACCTAACATGTATCAATAGAATCTTCCATCCCATACCTGCTGAACACAGAACTTTCTTGTTCTGCCCCTGGAATATTCTCCAGGGTGGATGCTATGAAGGGCTACAAAACAAATCTCAACAGACTTTTAAAAACTGACATCATATTAAATATCTTTCCTGACCATAACATAAGACCAGAAAGTAACAAGAAAAACTTTGGAGGTTATACAGACACAAGAAAATTGCAGCTTATAAAGGAGAAATAAAAAAGGAAATTTAAAGTTTCTTGAGCCAATTATTTTTTTTATCAAAGAAATCCCAGAACCAGAGAGCTTCATTGATCAGTTCTAGTGCTCATTTAAAGATGTAACATAGACACTCCTTTAGTTTAAAAAGAAGAAAGGAAAAAGGATTCATTTAAATACATCATTTGAGGCTAGCATTGCCCTAATACTAAAACTAGGTAAGGTACAACAAAAAAGGAACAATAAAGGTCAAAATCTCACAAGAACACACATTTAAAATTTCTCAACAAAAACACTAGCAAACTAGTGGATACTCTCATAGGTGCACAGTAATACTTTCCTATTGTTTTACTTTGCATTTTCCTGATGACATGTCACATGGGACATCTTTTATGAGATGTCTGTCAAGGTTTCTGGCTCATGCTTAAGTGGGATATTTCTATACTGTTGGTTTGTAAACATTTCATTTTATAAACGCCAAATTAGCATGTAGATATTAGATATCATTATGGCATTTCCAAGGAAGGTGTGTTTTACTAGCTTTTCCTCCCTCTTCTCTCTCCTATTCTCCTTGTAATCGCCCCTCACATTCTCTTTTCCATTTTCATGTCCCCTGTGGTTTTTTGTTCATCCCTATTCTTCTTTACCATCCATTTCTACCATTTCTTGGTCTCCTGCCTAGCTTTGAGGCTTTACCCACAATTAACCCTATACGCAATGCTACATAAAATATTTATGCTATATTATATAGTAATATATTACACATATAAACATATTACCTATATTTATATATGCATAAATTACAGGCTAAAATCCACATATGAGTGAGATCATGAAGGTTTTGTCTTTCTGACTTTGGGTAACCTTGCTTAATACTATATTTTCCAGGTCCATCCATTTTCCTGCAAATTTCAGTCTTAGCACATTTTATCTGAGTCCATCATCAGATGTGTACTTTGCAATTTTTTTTCCTACTCTGGCTTTCTTCTTCAATGTGTATAATGTCTTTTACGGAGAATAAAAACAACCTAACTTTAATGAAGTCCAGCTTGTGAATTCTTTTTTTCATAGATCATATCTCTGACAGTCATTTCAAACTCTGGTTTTGGTCTAGAAGTATATCAATAGCATTTTACATTTATGTCTGTAACATAGTCTGAACTAGTATTGTGAAGGACCTAGAGCTTTTGCCTATACCAACTTTTTGATGACACAGCACTGCCTCTGCTCCTTGTCCAAGATCAGTTAACCACATTGATGAGGTTGGCCTCTGGGCTTGTTGCTATGTGCCACTAATTTTTCTTTCGCCAATTTTACAGTGTTTGGACTACTGTTGCTGTGTAGTGCACTTTGACGTGGGGTAGTGTTAGTGCTTTGACTTTGCTATCCTTCTGTGGTGTGTGGGCTACTCTGGTCATCTGCTTCTCTGTCACATCAGAATCAGTCTGCTATTGATAGCAACAAAATTGTTTTCTGGGATTTTAGATGACATTGCACTGACTCTAGACCATCTGGGGCAAATAGAATCTTGTCAACATGAACTCTTACAGAACAGAGGAATCTTTCTCGCTCTCCCTCTTTTTTAGGGTTTTAAATTTGAGTTTTATGGTCTCTTCAAATAGACTGTGAATACATTCCATTTGGGATACTTCAAATTGATAATTCCATTTGCCAATGTAAATGGCCCTGTGTTTTTAATTTCAACTCCCACTGTTCATTGCTGGTAGAAAGGAAAGCAATTAGCTTTTGTATATTAATCTTGCATCTTGCAACTCTGCTGTAATTGCTTATTTGTTGCCTCTTTCTGGTTTTCTGTATAGATAGTGATGATAACTGCAAACAAAAACAGACGACATTCTGAAAAAGGAGAAAGGCAAGACCGTGGAAGTGGAAAACAATCAACAATTTCCAGGAGCTGGTGTTGGGGTGGAGGGGTAATAGAAAAAAATAAATAGAACACAGAACTAATTGCAAAGCAGAAAAACTACTAAAAATTATGCTGTAATACAATATATATGTTATTTAACATCCATTCAAACTCATAGAATATGTAACAGCAACTGAACCCAAATGGAACCATGGATCTGGGGTACTATTCACTAGCTGTAACACATGCACCATTCTGATGAGGAATGCCATGATGTGTGGGAGCTAGGGGTATATGACACAGCTCTGTCTCTGCTTCTCAGTTTCCTTATGAGCCTAAAACTGCCACCAAAATAACATCTGCTTTTAGAATGGAAAATTTTGGCCAGATGCCAAAGATGAATGACTATTTCAAAGCTGATATTTATCAATCATTAAAAATAAAAAATATATGGGGGAAACAGAATGAACACAGTGGAATAAAGGGGTAAAGTGTAATGATGGAACAAGAGGCATCAAATGGGATGAGGGCTCAGAGGGCAGGGAAAAAAAGGAAAAATGGAGAGGAAGAATAGCTCTCAAGACCTATTGAATAAATTTCTATTTAAACCTAAAAAAAGAATAAGACAAGGTAACAAATCTCTCTGGGACTTTATGAGAATATTATTAATAATGTTACATGTGTCAAAAAGCAGAACACACAATAATAGGAATTTTTAAAAATACATTTCAACTACATTTTGATTTTTGTAATCAGCTTTACATTGCAAAGTACCACTCTATCATAGAAAACTAATGGATCTTTTGATAACTGTCCTTAGGACACCACTTTCCATAATATATACTCCCTGGAAAACTTACTTTAAATGTTGTAGTTTTTTTTCTCAGCCTAGTAACATGTGGCACAGTACTTGGGTGATACTAAGTGACTTCTTACACATTCATAAAACAAGATTCATGTAAAAATCCTCCTCAACTTTAATGACTACTTCATTTTGTAAGAGTAGAAAAAACTCAAGGGAGCATCTAAATGTTGTTCCTCATTATAGTTCCAATTATTTCAATAACTTCCTATTATGTATAAGGCAATTTTCTGTCTGATAAAGTGCTGGATAAAGATGTCCATGGGAATGCAGATATCAGCAGTCATATATATATATATATATATATATATATATATATATATATATATAGTAAATTATATTCCTGGGAGAAATATGACATAGGTTGAGTGATATAACCTGAATTTGATTGTCTTAGGGAAACACAGTTACAACAAAAGCCCAAACTTTCTTTACATGTGATTACAAATACCTCATTTAATCACAATTTTGCATTATTTGACATATATTCCCAGTAGAAAAAGATAGTAATCAAAATAATAAAGTGATGCTGCCTTTTTCTGTTTTTTTTTTTGTGTTACTAGAATACTTGAAACTGTATGACCTATAAGACTTTGTTTGTTTATTTATTTTTGTTCATGAAACTGGGTAATTCAAAGTCTAGGGTTTTCTTGTTAATATGGCCTAACTCTGCCAAGGATGTCACACAGCTGGAAAGAAAGGAAAGGGGCCTGACTCATGTTTTTTATTAGGAACCCATTCTTAGAGCATTGGAATTAACACTCAAGAGCTTGTCACCAATTAAGTGTCCCACCCTTCCTCACTTCATTTGGAGATGAGTTTTCAACTCATGGGGATGGGCATCCAAGCCACTGCATATGCCCAACTACAGTTCTTGCTTAATTTTATGATAAAAACCCAAGGATGAAAAAAATGGTACTACCGAATAAGACAAATAACCAGACTACCCTTAGGAAAACATAAGCTGCTGTCTAGTCCACAAGCTAATGCACCCTTTCTTAAGGACTAAGGGCTTTTCCTAGATCACTGAAGCAGGTCTGCAGTTGCCATGCTTGTCTTGCATGACCTTAGGCTGTATCCACACCTGATGAATATTAATCCTGATCTATCAGATTCTGTCTCAACATGAAATTAAAGACTTGTGACAGGAAAGGGTCACTTAACTATCTTTTGAAGAAATTCACATTTGTTTTTTTTTTTTGTTTTGTTTTGTTTTGTTTTTTTTTTGCTAAGCTTTCTCCATAATTAAGGCAGTGGACATGGGTTCTAAGACAGACATTTGATTTTCTTAAGAGTCCAACTTCTTGCTACCACCACTTCTATTTTGCATTTTCACCTACCCCCCACCTCTTAGACTGTATTCACACCTGTGAATACAACTTCAAAGCTGTGAATTTTTATTCATAATAAAAAACACAGACACACAACCCCCCCACACACACACACTTTTTGCTTTACCCTCAAGGTGGAAATGTTAATGATACATATTAAGAGTATTCAAGAGAAAAACAAGCAGTGTGATGACTTCTGGATTTATACCCCTGCTACCTCCTGATCATAACTCTCAAGAGGAACCTAGCTGTCCCCTGCTACCTTTCTTCCCTAGTTATAGAGAGCATGTTGCCTTTCTTAGATCTCTGAGAGTCAGTTGTGATCTGGTCCCCCACCTTCTATGGGACATTTTCATCATTTTTTATTTTCTTGGTATGCTAGATAATAGAGATGACCTTCAATGTACAATGGATCTACTAAGGAACTTCTGTTTTTAAGATGGCACAAAAGCAATACACAGTCAGAGGAAACATCTGTGAGCTAGTGATTTGTGTTATAACACTTTTGTGTGGCTGGGAGGCCACGGTAGGTTGCAACTCCCTCCCAAGACTACAAGGTGATAGTTATCAGCTTATATCTCATTATGTGCTATGTTTCTAGGTAGGTTAGGAGTATTAAAGTGATTTTTTATTAGAAAAGTGTTATGGTACAATGGCTGGTTGGCATGTAACACCATCACAGATCAAGAAGTACCTGTTTAATACTTTATCTTGGGGTCCAGACAGATGGATCAACTATTAAGAGCACTAGATGCTCTTCCAGAGAACCTGGGTTAAATTCCCAGCACCCACATGGTGGCTCACAAACATCTGTAACTCTAGTCCCAGGGGATCAAATGCCCTCTTCTGGCCTCCACAGATAATGCATGCACACAGTGCAAAAACAGAGATTTGGGGAAATGCTCACACAGATATAATAAAATAAATAAAATTAAAAACCTTGATTCTGAAATAATTTTAGACTTAGAGGAGAGTTGGGAAAGTAGTGGTGTGTGTTCACAGGCTCCTTCCTCACCTTTCCTAATTACTAACATCCCTAAATACTAACATCTTGCAAGACAACTAGCAAAATCAGGAAATTAATATAAGCCCATTATCACTTAGTAAACAATAGATTATTTAAATTTTCCAGTACCAGTTTTCATCCTCAACCATTTGGAACTGATCATGAATTCTGTCATATATGGAATCCATTGTTATGTCTTACAGGACTACATGATTGTTCATTGCAGCACTGTTCAGTGCAGAACAAACACATGTCCATCAAGCAATGGATGTATAACTAAAATGAGGTCATACAAGAGAATATTTATTCAAGCAATAAAGGAATGAAACAGTGATAATATGGATGAAACCTGAAAAAAAGCTAAATAAAAAAGCCTTTTTTAAAATATCCACCGTCACTACTTAAAACACCTAGACAACTCTCTACTTCAATTTATATGTCACCTTTTGTCTAGCTGTTCAATAAGAGAATTTGTAAAATGTCTAATTCCTGAGGTTTCTGTTTTTAAATTCTTGTTGGTAAACTGTGGCCTTTAGCATTAAAAGATGCTCCTTTCTTTGTTGTGTTTAATGCATGAGTTAATTTTATATTATTTTATATCAGGATGGCTATGGCTTCTCCATGTTTCACATGGCAGGCTGGTCCCTCACTAACATCAGTATAACTGAATCATTGTCAGTTAGACCACTCTCACAGAGCGTAAAATACTTATATTTCGTATTGCAGCCAGAATTATAAATCTTTTAGTAGGTAAATTAAGTTCTTTCATATTTATTAGCATGCTTGTTATGTTTAATCACCAATGTATGGTATTTTTCCTGTAATTAACAAATATTCCCTATGTTGCTTTCCATAGGAAATACACATGCTGGTTTTGAGAACAGTTTCTTCTTTTCTTCTGATGGTTTACTTTTCTAGTTACACATGCATCCACACACTTCCCCTCTCTCCCTTCTTTCCTCCCTTGCTTCTTGCCTGTATTCCTTTCCTATGTACTCCTCGCACCCCCATATCTCTAATCTCTCCCATTATGGCACATTCAACCAGAGAAGTATGTTAATTATAATTAGTGAGTCATCATTGACACAGCTCATTACCCAAAGTCCACATTTTCTATCACCATTGATTCCCAATACTGTACATACTGTGGGTTTAACAAATGTATAACATGTATCCCCCAGTATACTACAACATAGGGTAGTTTCAAGGGAAGTTAAGGTTTTGGAAGACTGTCCCCCCCTAAAAGATGCCTGTCCTTTTACACAAGTGGTTTTCAACTTTCCTAATGCTGCAATTTTTTTTCCTACAGATCAGAGATATTTGTAGTTTTAACATTAACTGCTGAGGTGCAGTTCTATGCAGGGTTTTCAGTTGCTAGCTTTTGTTCATTTCAGATGGGGAGGCTGATAGCAGTCCACATAGCTGCCACCTACAACTGTGCATGTAACACTCTTAGACTCTGGGGTGTCACACAGGAAGCAGAGGGAGAGAAACATGAATGTTCATTAAAAAATAAAATAAAATAAAAACCTAGCCAGTTAAAGAAGCAATGAAGGGGTTCAAGTAACTGTGACTGGCAGTGTGATCATGTGATAAGGGAAAACCTTTCATTGTATGTCACCTTCAAATCTAGTTGCAGTGCTTTGGTTCTCGCCACCCAAGCAAGCTTAGTTTTTGTTCTGTTTGTGAGTTGAAGGACACAGAATGGTTTACCGCGCTGATAAAAGCAGCACCTCATGGTACAGCCTGACACTGCAACCCTTTAATACAGCTCCTCATGCTGTGGCGACCCCCAACCATAAAATTACTGTTGCTACTTCATAACTGTAATTTTGTTACTGTCATGAATCGTAATGTATGCAGGATATCTGATATGGATGACTCCTACCTCCCCGCGTTGAGAACCACCGGTCTAGGCCTTTAGCAGCATGAACCACCGACCAACAGTGGATACAGCTCAGCAAGTCTTTGTACCAGCATGAGCTTGATTTAGGTAGATTTGACAGGTACCCGACATGTGCAAAGCAGGAAGTTAGGTTTTCCGTGGCACCACTAGGTGAAAGAAAAAGGTGAAGGAAAAACGAAATAAATGACAATTGGGGAGAATGCTCTAAAGGTCAATAAAAATAGAGCCACACCCCACGTATTTCTAGAGAGCACTGCAATTTGTGACTGGACCCACTGACAAACGTTTCTGGGTAGCTAAAGCTCTAGGAAGGTTTGCTTGCATCACGAGCCACATTTCTCTAGCACCCACCTTTCATCTTGGATGTATCTACGGTGAAGACAGAATCATGGTAAAGTGTGGTACTGACTGCATTAACCTCTGCCATGGCTACATGTTCCCTTTATTATTCGTTAAGTACTCATCAGACATGGAGGGTGATAGTTAATATACATGAAAGTCATAGAGACACAAAGATGGCACTGCAGTTACAGCCTTGAATTGTTCAAATAAAAGGCGATGAAAGATGAAATGGAACACAAGGGAATTCCGAGTCACAGTTACATTTAAAATGCTAAGCATTGCCATGGACTAGACAGTATGTGAGTAGTGGAGTAGGGCAGAGATGAAGACATGGGTCTGCCTATGGGGCTGTGTCAAGGATAGACTCTGGGGCATGTGAAACTAACAGACCCAAAACTGTCTGATGCTCTTACAAGAGGGCCAGAAACTGCTGCCGACAGTTCCTGGGTATTATGACTTATATGGGACCTCTACATCCAGAGACCTGGAAAGACACAGAATCAAGCTTCTTGTCACTATGCCTAGTAACTCAAACAATGGCCTACAGGAACCCCAGCATCACCACAGACATGCACCATTATGGATTTTGCGCTGGAAGAAAGGCCAGAGATGTGGGTTACAAAGTAGCTGCAAATTTGGGTGATGCTGACGGAGGGAACTGGGTTGGGGAGGGCAAACAAAATGAAGTGAGTTTGCGACCTAAAATCCCAAAACGTGGAGAAATTCAATCCTAAATTAGTCCCCAAATCAAGCAGAAGGCTAATTAAGTAGGCAAAAAATTATAAAAACAGAGCAAGCTAGAAGTATTTTAAAGCAAACCTATTTAATGTCTTCAGAAAGGTCATTAAGCCATAGTGTGTTGGGAATGAATTGAGACAACACTTAATAGTGGGGTTGGAAATCAATGAATGCACTGTATTATCTAGTACTGAGGAAGTAATCAACAGATGTAACTGTGTGGATGTAAATTACAAACCATACACACACAAAACAATAAACAAGAAGAATAAACTGAAAAGACTCCACTACACGGCAATGGGGTGCACAAAGAAAATGAGAGCCAGCTGATCATGGGAAGATACAATCACTGACAGTTCTTCAGAACTGATTTAAGGACTGAAGTCTTCAGAGGAACTAAGTCTTAGAGAACTCAGGATAAACCTACATGTAGACATCACTAAAACTGCAGTACACCAAGCAGCAGATGACATCCTAGGGGCCAGCAGGAACAGAGAGACCATTTGTCATCAGAGGAACAGCAAGTAGTCTTACAGCAGTTGTCTTATCAACAAAATTAGATGGCAGAAGGCAACTCATGATAGATCTTCCCACTGAAGAGGGTACAGGACTTGCATCCCAGTTAACCATCATTCAGAGCTAAACGAGATGAAGAAGACATTTATAGACCCACAAAGATCAATAGTTTATCATCTACAGACTGTCAGTAAAGGAACTTCAAACAATATGGAATGCAAATAAAACTGAAACAAAACACAAAACCAGGACGCCAGATGACTGGTATATATGAGTTATATAGCAAAATATTTAAAATTAACAAGTGCGCCTCAAAGAGAAAGAGACAATATCAGTCTATGGTAGGAATGGGGGCTGTGGGGTTGTAGCATAAGAACACACACTGTGCCTATTGGGTAATTGAAAAACTGTAAGGTCTTGTCCTGGTAAAGTATGTAAAGATGCTGAACAATTCTATCTTTGCTAGAAAAGTTTGTATCTTATTTGTAAGAAAGCTGAAAGCTATTGCTTCCATTCCAGCATAGTTTTTAAATAAAAGAAAAAAAACTTTTCCAATCAATTTTTTAAGAAGAGAAAGAAGAATAAAACTGAATAGCCCAAATCATATACTTCCCAACGGTAACAGACAAAACTTCAACTATCTTGCTAATCGCAGAAATTGTGATCTGATAATCCCAGTAGTTGTGTCTTCTGTTTTCTATGCTCTGATTTTTGCTACAGTCATGACTGTATTTAGGGACTCGATAAAAAGCAGCTGATGCTTCAGAAAGACAATAAGTATCTCAAGTGTTTACTGCCTTCACAAGTGACTTTCAAGTTTGTCAAATGAGAAGGAAATGGAATCACGTATAGTCAGCAAAAAGCCACAAACACTAGGACTAGACAAATGTAATTTTTTAATAAGAAATGCTTTTAGCTCCAGAGTGATAGAAAGAGGTCCCAGCTCCTGAAATAACATTCTCAGCGGCAGTTTAATCTGTACTCTGTGATCACAGCTTCTGACTGTAGTGACATCCCCTTGTATCCCACAGATCTGCCACACTGGCTTGAACTGTGGAAAGCTGACCACCGGGCTAACGGCATGAAGCCCCGGATGACGCCAGAGAGATAACTTCCCTGCTGCTCACACAGCGTCACTCCTTTGTGACAGTCATTCCAGACAGCTAACCTCCGAAAGAACACAGTGTTGATCTCTAGGTGAAGGCAAAGCCTATCTATGGAAGTCACAACTTGCTCATGGATATAATACCTGGAATTCAGGAACAGTGGGGTTTTGAGCTAGAAGAACAAGAGCAAGGGGACACAGACAAGCCAGTGACACCATCAAGACCACAACCCAGGCCAGCTCCCACCTCCTCACCAGTGCTTGCCCTACTGTGCCAGGATGATGTCTATAGGAGCGAGGGACAAGAGGACAACACGATAACTCAAACCTTACAGCCTCGGTCCTCAGAGCATTTTCTAAATCTGCTGGCTTTGCTGAAGCAATTAGTCATCACCAGGAGGGCTCACGGGAGGTTCTCAGTTGAGGCTTAGAGCAGGTTCACCTTCCCATCAATCATTCCCTTCAAGGCTGGCGTCCTTCCCAGGCTGTTTCCCCTTCTAGCCAGAAGAGCTCCCAAGAATATTATAGCAGCTCCTTCCATGAGCAAATTGAGCTCAGTCAATCAGTTCAATGTTGAGATTGTGTTGTTCCTAAAGGAAGCAATATGTCTTCAGCATCCTGTCCTTGGAAGTAAGGCCCATCCCCAGAAACCCTTGGTGAGCATGGCCAGTCCAAGTGTGGGAGGCAGAGTGCGGTCTCTTGTTAGTAGTTCCAACCAGGGGAAGAGACTCACATGAAGAAAATACTTTTAGAGTAACAACACTTAGAAAATACAAACACAAAAACTTCTAGGAGATTTGTAAGTCATGTATGTTTTAGTGTAGTCCAGGATCTAGAATCAAAGGAAAAGCATGAAACCCAATATGGATGAAGCACAAGAGAAAATAGACATGAAGATGGGGAGATCTCAGGGGTCCCCTGCTTTTGCTCTGATAGGCCATCCATTTGAGAAGGGTTCTTTGCTGCTTCCACGTCACTGTGTGCCCTGAGTCTCACAATATCCCGTCTCATCACCCGGGGAATGGATCTTGTGGCACCGGTTCTGTTCTTTGGAAGTGTGTGCCGGAATCCTGCACACATGTGCACACACAGAACAACTATGAGGTCTTGTTTTACCCATACCTTTCTTTAAACACTTTCAAGATGTTCAGCAGAAATAAGGCTTAGGCCCTTTGTAAAGAGGAGAGTCACAGTATGCAGCCGGGGTGAATCGCTCAGAAACAGTTGAGAACAGACCAAATGACTCTATGCACCTCTAGTTTTAAAAGGAACTTTAAAATAGAATTTACCCCAATCTCTTCTCTGCACAGACAATGGAACAGGGACCCACAGAGGTCACCTGACTGGAACATTGTCACAAGTCAGTGGGTAGCAGAATCACAACCAGATCTTGCGAGTCCTCCATTAGTACGAGTGCCTGGAGGTCACCTCCACTTTTCTATGAGGAGAGAAGAGGACACAGGCTGCACAGCTCCAAGGGGCAGACAAGCCTAGAGGCATGATGGTGGGTGGGTCTGCTGGGTGGTCACAGCACAGAACAGAAAGGAAGGTTAGAGTAACAAGCACCCACATCCTAGAACACAATTCGGAATGAAAAAGAGAGCTAAAGACAAATCCTGAAGACAAACTATAAGCTTCAAGACAAAGATTCCACAGTCAGAGACTGTGTCATGTGCAGGTTAATAAGAAAGGAGCAGAAAAATAATTAAGCCGTGTGACCTAGCAACAAGGTGTTTGTCAACATAATGAATCACCCCCCCGCCACACACACACACACGCTCTCATTTCTTACTTTAGCAGGGTATATGCCAGTATCATGTGTTTCCTGTAATTTGGTTTTGAGAAACCTGTATCAGAAACACGCTGGGTACGTGCTGGAATACAGATGACTAGCCCAGTCTACTCCTGTTACTGAGTCCATCTCCCAGTTTCCACTCAGAAACCAGAATGCTAATCAAGCCTCCCCAGATAGCTAACATACCAGAAACAATGTTATCTGCCATCATGTCACTGCCCATTCTCCCTCTAGTCTTCCCCATCCCCGTGTCATAGGGACAGCTGTCAAGATACACAGTGAATGCCCCCAAGGAACAAAGGTGCTTGGAACCCATCCCTCTACCTCACGATAATATGAAGACCAGGTAGACTTAAGTGCGCTAGGCAACAACTGTCTAGATATTTTTAAGCTAAAAGTGAGAGTCAGCACTCTTTGCTAGTAGGGAAAAAAAAAGTCACACTTTTAATCCTGAGTATGTATTTCTTTGAGAACCAACTTATTGATATTAAGCCAATAGGGGTTGGGGAGATGACTCAGTAACAGTACCTGCTGAGCAAACATGAGGACCTGAATTCCAATCCCCAGAACCCATGTAAAGAGCTGGGCATAGCTCCATATACCTATAGAGCCAACCCTGAAAACACACATGCAAGTAACCTTATACAGACTGAGCAGGCTGTATTTACCCATACAGACACACACATTCTCTCTCTCTCTCTCTCTCTCTCTCTCTCTCTCTCTCTCTCTCTCTCTCTCTCTCTCTCTCATACTCTGTGTGTGTGTATGAGAGACAGAGAGAGAGAGAGAGAGAGAGAGAGAGAAGAGAGAGAGAGAGAGAGAGAGAGAAGAGAGAGAAAACAATTAATGAAAAAAAGGGCCATGAATTGAATTTGGAAGAGAGTAAGGAGGAGTACACAGAGGCTTTGGAGTGAGAAAACAGAACAGAGAAATGATGCAATTATATCATAATCTCAAAAAAAGGGAAATAACAAAAAGGAAGAAGAGAAAATTCTGTGTTGAGGAGCATGCAAGTCCTCATTATCTCTGACCTGGAGGACGGAAGCGTCGGGCAGAACGAAGGTGAGCACATCTGCAGACCCAAGGAGCCAAAACTCCTTTCTCAGCTCCTCATGCGTACACGGGTTGCAAGGCCTCAGTGACAACATGAGGTGAACAGTGCCCGTCTTTCTTGGTCCAGGTCTATCTGCCACCTGACCTCACCCACAGCAGCCCTTGGTGTGTGGGTCTGCTCCCTGCACTATCACCCTTCCAAGGTCCTTTAACAGTCTCCAAGAAGATCATCTTCATGCCAGAATTAAGCAGAGGAAAATGCTGAAAAACGACACTGAACTCAGCATCTTCAATAAGGTCCATTTATAAAGATAAATATAATTTTCTGTGAGAGAATACATTGAAAACATAAATAAGAATAAAACTGCAACACTTGTTCTCTAGTTGTTTTGATTCTCTTGACATTTTTTTCTGTGTTCTCCCCTTTTTTCTACTATGGAAAAAATGATCATTTTCTAATCAGGGGAAATGGCACTTCACAAATAATAATGGCAGGCTGGGGAGGTGGCTCAGTGCGTAAGAGTGAAAGCTGGGTAGACAGAAGAACATACCTCCAAATGCCCAGCATCTTGTCCAATGTTGGGTGTGGGCGTGGATGTGGGTGTGCCTAGAACCCCAGTGTATGGTGAAGCAAACATCCCACAGGTTGCCTGGGGTTTGCCAGCCTAACTCCAGGTTCAGTGAGAGACCCCGTCTCAAGGGAATGACAGAGAATGATCTAGCAGGACAACTGACCATATGCACATGTGTGCACAGGCCATACACAGAACCCCCGCCCCCAACGCACACAGATGTTCACACACTCACAATATACAATAACAATGGCTAAAATTTAGCCACAATTGAGCAAGGCAAGTAACAGATAAATGAGGTTATTTGTGGAGTACAATGTCTGAAAGAAGTCAGGAAAAAGGGTGTGGAGATTAAAACTTCACTTTCTCTTTAGCCCACTGCTGCTGTTTATCTGCAAAATCCCAAGGCTTCTGCCTCCATAGCTCTAAGGTACTTGTTTTTATTTATTATTTAAGTTCTTAAGCTTAAACTTCAATGCCCACCATCAAGCTATTGCTTTTGACAGCCATACAGGCAAACTAACGAAAACAATTTTAGGTATATAAATATTAATAGGGGACAAAAAGGTAGCTGGGTATGAGGATTATTGTAAAATGATTAATTTCTGAGTAACTGTGTTAAAATGTGGTTCTTCCATTATGAAAATGATGGAATTTAAATGTCAGCAGATTTTTAGTTTTAAAATTCACACCCGCATAAAACAAGATCTGAAGTCTCCTGCTCTGTAATAGCTTTGGGGTAGGTGTGTCTCAAATTCAAAATGTTTCAGCGGTAGATGGTCATACCTGGACACGACTGATCTCATCTCAAAATGCTTCAACTGCATCATCTGGGGCTATTTTAGATTCAAACCATAACATCCCCTGATCTCACTCAGCACCCATTTTAGTAGAGGAAGAGGCAAAATGAATGCAGTCATTTCACAGGGCAGAGGAGTTAAAAAAAATAACGGTGATAAGAAGACGGAAACTTAGGGAGGGAGTCAGGTTAACCTCCTGTGGGAGGGGACACATGAGCTGAGACCAAGGAAAGCCAGAGAGAACTAGCCATGCTAAAAGACCTGGCACAGAGTACTCTCCTAATAGCTGGAAAAACAATCGGTACACTGATTCTGTGGCCGGAAATAGCTTGTTATGGCTTGTGTTCCCTTTTATCAACAGGAAGCCATGGGAGAATTCTATGTAGGGAGTGGTTATGCCCATCCTCTTCTTGGGGTCTCCAAAATAACTAAAGTGAAATGATTCTTAATGCACTCTTCATTCTGTTTGCAGATAATCACACTGGGGAGATCAAAGTGCTGTCACAGAGCAGAGGGGAAGCCAGAGTTGTGACACTTCCACCAAAAGAGAGAAGCTATACTGAAGAGAGAAAAGTCAGCTCTGCTCAGTCACTACATCAGCATGGGAAGTAAGAGAATTGGAAGGTAAGGAGGGTTGTCTTAACGAGTGTCATTCTAGTTTACAGCTCTTGCTAAAACAGCTCTTAGAGAAGATGTGTGGGAAAGTGAACTTCCAATTAAAATCAGTCTCAAATACAGGCAGAACTGGTGACTCTTCTCTCAATTATCAGAAATGACTAAGTAGATGTTACATTGATGAAATGGAGAACATTTCTCTCCAGCGCTGCCAGAAACCTTCTCTGCTTCCTCTGATGCTTTCTGTGGTGTGCAGGCCCACTGAAAAGAGCCATTCCCAGAATGCTCCTGGTAAGAATACATCATCCATCTTTGCTGAGATAAGGTCGGGGATGTCACTTTGCGGGACATTGCTTGTACGATTCTGTCAAGTTTCTCATGTTCTGTGACAATCACTCAGCAAAACAGAAGCAGGGTGTCCATGGGAGGGACCTGGCCACTGATGACCTGACAGCTCTGGGGGCTCCTCTCTTTAGAGATGCTGAGAGCACAGTGATGCCCTTCCATACACCTGTGTTTTCTATGATACTGAGATGCCACTCTTAAAGGGTGAAAGTAGAGAAAGTATCTTTTTCCTCTCTCAAATCCCTCAACCTCTATTTAGACTACTCTGGTTCCTCTAAACTCCTCAAGACTTCAGATTATTCTCAGTTTATATCACACACAAAAGACTGTCCTATCCCTGCCTCCAATATGCCATAAAGTCTACAAATGGGGACCATCACCTGATATAAAAACCTCAAGTGGTACATGAGGGAGAGAAGAGAATAAAATACAAATGCTGCTTCCCTGAAATAATAGCTGTGAAGTTTCTTGTGCCTCTCTCCATAAATGGATGTGCCTATATATAAGTGTTTATATCACTCATTACATGGACTGATTACAGAATTTTAAATTACTTCTGAGTCAATGTGGTATACAAGTAAATTTAATATTACTGCAAAACTAGAGAGTGTGTGAGGACACCCCGGTAGATACAACCCACCTGTCCCTATACCATGCCACTGACAGCATGTCAGCCAGCACTCAGCCAAGTCGGGGGTTGGGGAGGACAGCTTCAGTCCGGTCTTCAGCAGACCTGAGATTCCTGGCTCAGGTTTCCCTCCTGTAGGAGAGGGTGCTCTTTAAAGTCCCTGTGAGAGTATAGGATTGACGGTGGCTAACAACAGAGACACGGGCATGCAAAAGCCAGAGTCTAAACTTTTTGTCAGCACCCAAAGTTCAGACAAAGGATGCAAATCACAGAGACAACTGATACGACACACTCCCAAGAGGATATGGATTAAGTTACACTGGGGCAGCTGTTTTTGATCCATTTCCTGTTTTGTCATGTCGCATTTGTCACCCTTGACACTGCCCTAGAACACACCAGCAACCCTCGCTTCACTAGAACTGCCAACTCTACCTGCACTCTCTTCCCTGCACCGTGTGCCTCTCCCATCAGCATCCAAGGGCTTATGGGTATTTTTCTATTGTCATAAACCAAAGAGATACACTTAGTTTTATTCAGAAACTTTAGGGTCACAACACAAGCCATTACGTAATCCCTATCCTTAAGTCTCATTTGCCACCTCAGGTGACAATTTGCTGGCCGCTAGGGAAGGCGTATCCCTGTTGTTTGGTCTACATGAGCAGCAGGGAGCATATACAAATAACTACCCATGGAGGGGAGAAGGACTAAGGGGCTGAGGGGGGGGGGCAGGGGTTCAGGAGAGAGAACCATGCTGAGAACATGGATTTTCTACCCCTGCTGAAACTGAACACCCAGTCAGCATCTGACTTCAAGCTTACCATTATCAGAGCCACAAAAATTGGCTTGATGTTTTTACCCTAAGTCAAAGCTGGGAGAAAGGAAAGATGGAGGCTATAAGGGAGGTCGGCCTCCTAGGAGTTGGTATAGGACACGCCCAGACACTGAATTCTCAGCACAAAGATTTATCTCCCAAGGGGCAAAAGGGGTGGAGGCTGCAAAGGCAGACAGCAAACAGCAGCAGCAAACAAAGCAGGTGGTTTTCACAGCAGGGGGTTTTTAAGGAGAAAAAGGGGGAGTCTACTAGAGTGAGTAATCCTGATTGTACATATTAGCCAAATGATGAATTTTGGTTATTGGATCTTGGTGTTTTGTCTCAAGAGCAAGACGGTGGCCAAATAAGGGAACAGACCTTGGGAGCTAGCTGCAGGAATATAATCTAACAGTTTATAGCAAGGAGAAGGAAACGGGAACAGGTACTATCTGTCAGCACTATGGTTGCAATGCTCGGAACTCTGTCAAGCTCAGGTATGTTAGAGAAGCCTTCAGAGGTTAGGACCCGGAGTTGGAAAGCTATGGGTTCTGCCACAGACAGATAATCTTGGAATCCTGAGTCCGCACAAGGCACTTACTGAAGAGAACACAGCGGCACATGCGTCGTGGTCCTTATTATTGTCCTTTGAAGCTGTGGCTTTCCATGGCTTCTTCCCTGTGAATGGCAGGATCTTTGAAAATCATCCTAGTTAAGGAGATATTCCTTACCTGAAAGGAATTCATCTGACGAAGGGACAGAGGCAGTGAGGCATTGCTCCTCGCCAGTATCAGCAGCAGCTCCAGGCAGGTTGCAGAGGGCAGGGTTAAAGGGTGGACACTGATGTCACTTTCCCATGAGCTGGCAAGCCTGAAACACACAGATACGTTAACTTTCATAAGTGAATGGTCAGAATTACTTTAAAAAATATATGACATAAGAGGAAAACTCATTGTTTTGTCTTGTGTGTGTATGTGGAGAATATATAAAAGGTAGAAATAAAAATATGTCGAAAAAACAAGGTAAACATCCAAGACATTTTTATGCTGTTTTTGGCATAAAGGAGACTGATGACTCTTTTTTGTTTGTTTGTTTGTTTTGTTTTGTTTTTTCAGGTAATCACTTAATATTCAAAGTACAACAGTCATAGAACATGCAGGCTTATTTGAATGAAACCTGCTGGGGGTGGGGTGGGAGCCATAACAGCTAACACATTAAATGTCCCCCATGTTCCACATGCTCGTTCACACACAGTGTCTGGATGACCCTCCAGCCACCTAAGCAAGAGCTGTCACCTCCATTTTATAGATGTGGAAACATGCTTGAGTGTAGAGGACCTCAGGACATGTCTGGGTTGGTGGCATTCAAGTTTTTGAAATGTTAGGATCCTTTTGTTCAAAAGTCTTGCCAATAGGCCAACTGTCATGCAAAGAAAAGCAAAGGTGCTATTTCAAGAGGCTGAACTGGCAGGATGCCGTCCTTCATCCTTCAGAGGGGCCCTTGAAGAGGCTCTGAGCCACCTGTGGAGCCCTTTGAAAACTCTTTTATGTGAGAGCAGGAAACGCACTGAGCGTTGACACTAGACAAGGAGAGAGGCGCTGTCTGAGATGAGGCAGATGTGGAGAGAGTGATGAGGCTGCCTCTGGAAACCTCTGGAAACCTGACTTTCAAATTCCCCATTTACTGAGAAAATCCAGGTGGCAGTGATGAGAAAACAATGCAGGAACCGTCTAGACCTAAGCTTTTGCTTCTGTTTGCCTGAGGATTCCTCGTGTGATGGCCACTAGAGCACCTGCCACCATTGTAAGTTTGAAAGAGAACCACATATAAAATATATAATACATAGACATTTACTTTGTAAATACATACATTCTTTTGGCTATTTTATGAAGCTTAACCTCGGCAAACCTAACCTTATACAGATCAGTGGTAGCTGGTGGCAGCTTAGGGAGCACTGGTGATCTATAGAGGCATGACGAGCTTCAACATTGTGGAGGTAAGTCATGATGGAGATTTAACTCTATCCCATGCATTTATTCTGTTAATCCATTTCTGCAGGAGAATAGACTGCACACACTCTCCTATATACGACCCAACTTCAGCAAGGATTCACTTGAATGAATTCTCTGCGCTTCAGAAACTGTTATTTTATATTGACTGGTTCTGCTCTTGTTTCTGCTTCTGCTCATTATACTACATTCTCACCATTTCTCTGAAATAGAAATGATGATGCCATCTTCTCAAGAAGTGAACAGTTTTAGACCAGTAGTTCCAGGCTCACCCTCCACTCCTCCCCTTGCCACACACTTAACTTCCTGTCCTGCATGGCATTGAACTATGTACTCTGACCAGTAGTGGTAACTTCTACATCTGAATTGTAGGCATTCCTTCCCGTAGATTTGAACTCCTCCTAAAAGATGTGCACAAAATCATTTCCTTGGAGAGACCCTGTATCGTGTTGCCTAATAACAAATGGATATCTATTACAGCACTTACCACTGCCCTACCAACGTTCTCATTTGGAATGTGTTACCATCTCTCACCCTCCAGAATTAGGATTAGACATGAATGGACTCCTCTTACTTTGCAGTCTTATTTGGAAAGAAAGATTAGAAAGTTGCCTCAAAGCTGATTCTTTTATACACACCCTGTACTGGTTTTCAGTTCTGGGGATCAAACCTGGGGTCTGTGCACACTAGGTAAGTAAGCATTCTACCACTGTGGTACATCCCCACTCCCACGCTCAGTATCACCGCCTCGTAAGATGCAAGGGAAGTGCCCCCCACACACACAACTGTTTAAAAGCAACTTTAAGCACTCAGAATTTAGACTTTCAAACCCACTACCCACAATGGAACTCACTGAAGCTATTTACATTCCGTAATTTTTAAGTGGATAGTAAAAATATTTGTTTCAAACTCATACTCATTAAAAGCCATACGGCACTTCTTTAGCATGTAAATGTCCCCTGGAGCTCTCCAGTGGGCCCTGACACCTAACCCAGGCTGGAGCTCTCCAGTGAGCCCTGACACCTAACCCAGGCTGGTCATGAGCCTTCAGAAAGGATTTATTGACTGAAGTGACCATTGCTGAGGCTGCTGCACTGTAGGAGAGCACATGCAAGGCAGGATCACTTTCTCATCATTTTCCATTCCCTTTTTGGCAGTAATATTTTTGCAAGCAGAAGAGAAAACAATAAATATACAAATAAATATTTTAAGAGTTGTCTGGATTTATTATGGCTGTAAGATGTTGTCTACAATGTGTGCTTAAATTTTATAAGTACAGATCTTAGGTTTCTTCCATCATTTATCCTGTGCCTAACACATCCAGACAATGGGTCAGGCATATGAATACTGACTGATTTGTCATCTCATTTCCTAGAGCAGCCCTGACTGGCAGGCACTGTTCATTCCAGCAGTCAGAAGGTTGCATGATTATAACCAGCACCACATGGTGAGGGAAACTGGTGGGATCAGAGTAGTCAGCCTGGCTTGAATCCAAAGAATATGATGTCCCCATCACTCTATATGGGTACCTGAGGATGGTGTGTAGACTTTCATCCTCTCCATGCAGAAAGACACAGACCCTTGTTAACTGGATGTGCTGATGCCCATCTCTCCGTACATCAAGCTTTTAGCTTGCAATGAGTGGCACTCAGTGATTTTCATCTTTCTCAAGATATTACTTTATTAATAAAGCATTCCAATTTTTGAATTAAAAAGGTAAAAGCACACACACGGGGAAATATTCATGTTAAGTGAAAATATCCATGTACCAGGTAAACTACTGTCAGAATGGCTAAAATCAAAAACACCAATGACAGTTTATGCTGGAGAGGTTATAGAGAAAGGGGAACACTCCTCCACTGCTGGTGGGAGTGCCAACTCGTACAGCCACTTTGGAAAACAGTATGGAGATTCCTCAGAAAAATGGGAATCAGTCTACCACAAGACCTAGCAATTCCACTCTTAGGCATATAACCAAAGGATGCACATTCATACAACAAGGATGTCTGTTCCACTATGTTCTTAGCAGCATTATTTGTAATAGCCAGAACTTGGAAGCAACCTAGATGCCCCTCAACTGAAGAGTGGATAGAGAAAATGTGGTACATTTACACAATGTAGTACTATTCAGCAGAAAAAAACAGTGGAATCCTGAAATTTGCAGGCAAATGGATGGCACTAGAAGAAACCATCCTAAGTGAGATAAACCAGTCACAAAAAGACAAACATGGCATGTACTCTCTCATTTATGGACTTTAGACATAGATCTGGGGAGTGCCAGCCTGCAATCCCATGGCCAGAGAGTCTGGGAAACAGAACCTTCATTCAGTGGCTGATGGAAGAAGAGGCAGACTCCCACAGCTAAACACTGAGCTGAACTCAAGGAACCCAGTGACAGAGATGGAGGACTGATGAGCAAAGGGGTTAAGACTGGGCTGGTTTAACCCCCAGAAACAGCTGACCTGACAAGGGGTAGCTCTTGAATCCCAGACTGATGCCTGGGAAACCAGCATGGGACTGATCAAGACCCCCTGAATGTGGGTGTCAGTGAGGAGGCCTAGGCTATCTACAGGGCCTTGGGTAGTAGATCAATATTTACCCCTGGCATACAAATGGACTTTGGGTGCCCATCCCACAATGAGAGATGCACTCTCAGCCTGGACTCTTGAAGGAGGGTCTAGGCCCTGCCCTGGATGAAATGACAGACAAAGCAGCCAGACTTAACTGGCTCAGGTTTCTCATACTCAACCTGACCCAACAACTAGTCCTACAGCACATTATCTGTCAAGGTTAAAATTTACAAACTGCCTTTAATTTTAATCACTCCAAATATTATTTTAATCACAGTAATACATAGGTTAAGGCAATATTACATGAAAAATAAAAGTAGTTGTTTAGGAGAGTAAGAGCTCTGGGTGTTTCTCCTCTTAATCGTCAGATAGTATTTTCAGTCTTATTTAATTAAGAAAGCAGTGTAGGGATGGGGGAGAGGAGAAGAGACAGGACGGATGCTAAAAGGAGGGGGGAATGCCAGGACATACTTAAAATTCATTTCACATTAAAACAATCACCATTAATCACATGGATTTTAAGACACACGTTGACGAAGCTGAGGTGTCACTTGTAGCTATCCACCCATGACTCAAACATTGGTACTAACATCTGAAAATAAAGATGATCAAAGCCTGTTGTACAGCACAGAGCAGAATCTGGCACACTTCTGGTATTTCCTGCAAAGCATCCTAACTATTCGATGGCAATCACTCATTCTCCACTAGGAGTCAACAGGAAAGATACTTCAAAGGGAACAGTGAACCAAACATCAGTGGAAAGTTATTACTATGACTTTTAAGTGCTGGGAAGGAAGTTATTTCTGTGACTTTTAAGCGCTGGGAAGCAAAAGCTTTCCTAAGAGACCAAAAGTGTCAGTTGGGTGACCTGAGTCTGAGAGACTAAAATGCAAGCTGAGGACACAAGGTCTACTTTTCCAAACCTTTGCATCAGGAAAATTCCCAAGAGTCATAACTATGTGGCTTGTCTATTTTGGGACAACAAGAAGGGGAGAAAATGTGACTCTTTCACTTCTAACAAAAATGGTGATATTGAGAATGAACAGGCCAATCAATACCAAGAAAACAACCCAGAAAAATAAAAAGTAAAAACATGGAAGTCATTCAATGCAATGTAAATCAGAATGACAGAGATGACATAGGAGTTCAATACCAAAAATCAAAATATCTTTTAAATGGTCAATATAAGATGAGACAAGAAGATAATAGTATGAAAGAACCAAGATGAAAGACGTTAACTTAGGTCTTTTATCTCTTGCACTTTAATAGATGATCCAGTCTTTTTAATGCTAGAACCAAAACAGTAGTGTATAAAAGACATCTAAATATAATGCTTTTCATGTCAGAAATTCAACTGAAAGAGTATAATAATGATAAGTCTAGGATTTCATCTCACCACGTTAGAAACCAGGCAAGGGACTACAACTGGGCCATAGAGTCATGACTATAAACCTGTTTGATATACAAGTTATCCAAGCAAATGAACATTAGCACCTGCTCCCCAGGATACAACACAGTAAAACAAGTAAATGGACTGCTGTTATGTTTCTGATTTGTCATGTGAACACCACTACACTCACTTAATCGTACTATTCCATGTAGTAGCATTTTGCCTGTGAACCTGTAACAGTGGCCACACCCCTTTGGGCATGACCCCAGGTGCTGATGGAAGCTGAAAGAGGAGAGCATAAGACATGATCTCTCTCTTGTGGGCTCTTTCCTCTTGGGTTGCAGATCTGATCAGAAGAGCAGAGAAAATGCTGCAGTGGTTATTTATTGTCCTGTGTAAGCTGTTCCCCAATAAAACACCCATTTATCATTTATCTTGGGTCCAGTGAATTAATTAACCCTCACTTTCAATTCCATGCATTCCCACAGCTCCAGATTCTACCCCAGTATTGTAAGGTACTGCATGTCTGCAAAACTAGCACTTGGAAGATAGAGGGAGGGGAAAAAGAAGTTCAAAGTCTTGAAATGGATGGAATTAGAAGAAACCATCCTGAGTGAGGTAACCCAGTCACAGAAAAGCAAACATGGTAGGTACTCACTCACATATGGATTCTAGACATAGAACAAAGGATTGCCAGCCCACAATCCACACTGCCAGAGAAGCTAGGAAACAAGGAGGACCCTAATTGAGGCACATATGGTACCCCAGAGAAGGGGAAAGGGACAAGATCTCCTGAGAAAATTGGGAGAATGGGGGGAGGGGAGACGGAGCTAGGAGAAAGAGAAGGGGAGAAAAGGAGGGGAGGGGAGGACATGAGGGAGCAGGAAGATCGAGTCAGGGGAAGAATAGAGAAGAGCAAGATAAGAGATACCATAATAGAGGGAGCCATTATAGGTTTAAAGAGAAGTCTGGCACTAGGGAAATTCCCAGATATCTACAAGGATGACACCAACTAACAATCTAATCAATAGTGGAGAGGCTACCTTAAATGTCCTTCCTGATAATGAGATTGATGACTACCTTATATGCCATCCTAGAGCCTTCAGCTAGTAGCTGATGGAAGTAGAAGCAGACACCCACAGCTAAACACTGAGATGAACTGGAATCCAGTTGTACAGAGGGAGGAGTAATGAGCAAAGGGGTCAAGACCAGGGTGGAGAGACCCACAGAAACAGCTGACCTGAACAAGAGGAAGCTCATGGACCCCAGACTGATAGCTGGGAAACCAGCACAGGACTGATCCAGACCCCTGAATGTGGGTGTCAGTGAGGAGGCCTCAGCAATCTATGGGGCCTCTGGTAGTGGATCAGTATTTATCCCTAGCAAAGGAATGGACTTTGGGAGCCCATTCCACATAGAGGGATACTCTCTCAGCCTGAACACACAGAGGAGGGGCTACGCCCTGACCCAAATGATATGACAGATTTTGAAGATCCCCCTGGAAGGCCTCACTTTCCCTGGGGAGTGGAAAGGGGGTGAGATAGGGGATTAGTGGGGGGCATGGGAGGAGAGAAGGGAGAGGAAACTGGGATTGACACGTAAAACAAGCTTGTTTCTAACTTAAATAAAAAAAAGATCCCATTGATTTTTTTTCCTTCTGAGTAGTACTCCACTGTGTAAATGTACCACATTTTCTCTATGCACTCTTAGTTGTTTGCTGTTTCCCCTTGTTACAGAGTTGAGAGGCCAACCTGCCCCAGACAGGGAGTCCTGGAGGATATCTGAAATAAACATGCTGGATTCTGGGACGGGGGCCCTCTTGACAATTCACCAACATAATGTATGTTACACCATTATCCTCTCAGAACTAACTTGGTTTCATCAACATCCCTGAAAGCTACCATAAATCCTGAATTATTCTGGAGGAGAACCCAGACAACAGTTCTTCAAAAAAAAAAAAAAAGATACTTTTTTTAATAAAAGATACCTACTAAATAATTTATTCTACTTCAAAAAAATTCACTATTAGTCAATCTGTAATCAGTGTTTAAATGTCCTCAATTGATTTATTAATATGTCTACAGTTTGAGTTCAGACTTAAACAAATACACTGCAATTGTATGACAACGTATCTTGTCATTCTTAATGTGTGTGCCATATACTATATGATTGCATCTGCATGAAAGGTTCAGAAGGGTTAAGTGCATAAAGACAAAACCAGATTAGAGGCTTCCAGATGGCAGAAGGAGAATGTTATGGGCAGTGATTTCACTAAAAGAACAGACAGTGGTGGCTTTGCAACTTCCAGAATATACCATAACCTATTGAACTGTATCTTTAAAGAGGTCATTTTATGGTGTATGGGAACTTGAAAACATTAAATTATTTTTAGGAATACCAACAGATCTACTTGACACCTTTTTGGGGATAGGTGAGTATTGGACATACTGACATATAATAGAGCAAGTCACTCCCAAGTATAATTTCAACAGAAAGAGAAAGACATTAAGGTCTCTATTACAATTCATCCTGAGCAATGGTTACTTTCTAACAGATGACTATGACACAAATTGGCTCTATACCATATTGCTTTGTTTTTTTAAATTTTATTTACACTTTTTTAATGTAATGTGTATGTATGTGTTTGCTGTATGTGGTCGCTCATGGGTCTCAGTGCATGCGTGGAGGTCAGAGGAAAACTTAGAGGAGTTGGATTTCTCTATCTAGGACATAGATTCTGAGGTTCAAGCTCAGGTTGTCAGGTTTGGCAGCAAGTATTTCCTCCCTGAGCCATGTTGTTAGCCCACAACATAATTCTGAAGTATTTATTCATATTCATTTACCACCACTCCTCTGTCCCAGCTAGGAAACCAGACTCCAAAGCACTCTTCCTGTCATGCTGCCATTTCCAATCTTTAGTCCTTCCTTTATTCTTTCCCTCATTTAAAGACCATAATCTCTCCCTATTAGTTTTCTCACTTAAAGACTACAATTTCACTCTATTATTATTAGTCTAACACATGCTATTGAAAGAGATGAGAGAGAGATAAGAGGTCAGAGGAATGGCCATCCTTAAGGCACTTGCCCTTCAAGCACAGAAATCCAAGTTGAACCACCAGACACAAAAGTCATAACATGGTGCTATTGCTCTAATTCCAGGGGTCAGGGGGCAGAGACAGGAGGATCCCTGGGGCTTACTGGCAGGAAGTCTAACCTAATTGGTGAGCTCCAGGCCAGTGAGTGACCCTGTCTCAAAAGAGTTGGACCGCATGCTAGGAGCTCATGATATAGGCCTCCAAATTATACCTTGGACATTGTTTCTTCTTGTCTCCCTGCAATGAACAATGCTCCAGTAACACTTGTGTTTGCCTTGTATCTCTTTCCATCTGGGTATCCTCATATGTAGGAACTGGACTCTAATCATCAAGTTTCAGGAGAGGAACTATCAGGTAAAAGGACAAATTTAACAGACTGAATTTTTAAGGCTTGATAGACAACAGTATGTTACAAATATCTATTTGGTTTACATGTGCCTGATTCTAGTGGACTAGAATTTCTTCTGGTATATTTACTGCCCCTACCTCTACTCTTCATGCTGGAATTTGAATTCAGGACTTCGTGCATGATATGGCTTTTTTGATTGTTTATTTTAACTTATTTCAAATTTGTGTTGAGTCATATGAAGGCATAATCCACTGTGTGACTCTAAGGATGCCCTTAGATCCACTAAGACACTGTATTGTGGAACTATAACTAACCTTACTCTACAAGAGGAGAGTTGGTAATGGGATAATTCAGCTGAGATGAATTAATCCTGGCCAGTCTTGGTACTTCAGTTACTAGCCACTGATTTGCAAAACCTTAACCCCCAAGTGGCCTTATCTAAACTGTTGGAAGATAAATCCTAGTGACTAAGAATTCTGTCCACTGGATCTGTGGGGTCCCTGAAATTCTCATCCATTAAAGCCTAGCTCTTCAGTCCGTAATTTTACTGGGGGAGGGGGTAACATCTCTAAAAAGAATAGGAGGGAGATGGTCATATGGGGCATACTCTAGAAGGAAACAACAAGACTTTGTCCCTCTCTTCACTTCCCAACTGCCACAAGGTAGGCAGCTGCTTCTACCAGGCATTCCCATCAAGCCATTCAGCTTTGCTCCAAGACCCCAAACAAAAAATTGGCTGGTTATGGACTGAAACTTTAGAAATCAAAAACCAAAATAACCCTTATCATTCCTCTTTTTGAGCTGATTGTCTCAGGCAGTTTGTTACAGTAACAGGCAGCAACACACTGTTTGTTCATAAAGAGGGATGACAAGCCAAGTGCCAAGATCATGACTCCTGTGCAAGGGCTCTTGATTTAGCAAGTTTAGCAGTTCAGACCTTTTTGAGAAGCCATGTGTCAATGGAACTGTGGTAGTGCTGCCTTTAAGTTCATGTTTAAAAATAATCACACGGGAGCAGTGGGAGCTATGTGTGAAGGCGCCCTGGTTGGAATCCACACATTTAAAGACAGTGCATAATCCCCACATTTAAATATGCATGGAAATGGAGTTTGGTATTCTTTCTCTACTGTGTACATGACAGAGCTCTACAATTTCAGAGTTATAAACCAAATGATGTGCTTTAGTAGGGCATTTCTATTTTTGAAATCCAAACATGAATCATTCACAAGAATGCAAAATATGTAAAATTATATATATATATATATATATCTTACTATGTCCTTTAAAGAGTTTATTCTTTAATGTGGTGGCACATGCATTAAATGCCAGCAACCAGGAGGCAGAGGGAGGTTGATCTTACTGAGTTTAGGCCAGTTAGAGCTACACAGGCACACATAGATATATAGATAGACACACAGACACACAGACACAGACACACAGACACAGACACACACACACACACACACACACACACACACACACACACACACACACACACACCAAGTCAGCATTCTGGAAAGGATTTAAAGTTCCTGCGAGAAAGTGGAGGAACTAAACACCCAGCTTTACCAATATTAAGAAAACTAACTTGTTCTTTTTTTTTCCAATCAGCAATATTAGCATAACCTACTAACCATGAAAATACTGCCCTCCTCTGAACCTACTCATCCATAATAAAAAATTATTTATGGGTGTTAAAGTAAGAAAACATTGTAGTTTTTTTTTTTGCCTAACATATTAAATAAAATCCAAATAACAACAAAACAATGATTCTGATGGTCAGAATAAAACAGATTCAGTTGGGTTTAGAAGAACACACTGTTATCCCAATAATCAGAAAGTCAAGGCAGGAGCCTTGACATACATTCAAGACCAGCCTAGACTCCATAGCAACCTACTCTAACTCTAAACACCTGTCTCTTAAACACCAAACATGAAACAACAAAAAAAATGAAACAGCTCAATTGCTTTTAAAATAACAAAACCTAACTTTTAACTAAAAAACTGTTCAGTTTTTGATAAAAACACTTAACACACACACTTTACATGCACACTTTAGTAAAACTAAGCATATTTTTCCATTGAAAAGATCTAAACTATGCTTTTGATACCCAATTTTATCTCTTGTGCAAAATGCAAGCACATTCTCCTTACCTATGTCTCCATTTCTTACAAAAAATTTAGAAATGAGTACAAATAAGCAATTACTTTAAAGTGGGAAGTCGCTAAACTCAAGACCATTCTGACTTGAAAAATAATTACAATGTTTCAGCATAAAAAAAAATCAATCATTCCTTAGTATGGACAAGGCTCTGGGTTCTGTTTCCAAACCTCTCCTCCCCATTTAAAAGTTTAATTCATGTAAACTTAAAATTAAATTGTCTAACAAGGTCACACTTGTATATGTATGTGAGGAGAAGCATGCAATTAAGAGGTCCAGCATATTAGCAGATGTCTGTGGGGATTGGGACCATAGGATTCTCAGGCTGGCAGCAGATCCCACCTACTGAGCCATCCTGTCAGTCATTTTTTTCTACATTTATTTATTTCTCTGTCTCTTTCAACATTGTGGTTCTGGGGACTGAACTCATGTCCTGAGGCTTGGTTGATAAGCACATTTATCTGCTCAGCCATCTTTCAGGTCGTTCAACCTTAGTTAAGATGATTTAGCTGCAACTGACTCAGTAGGTAGTTTACTCCATGGGGGGAAAAAGGCACTTAATGACCCAAATTTAAAATGTCAGGCCTTTTCATCATTGATGACGTTGAAGTTTATCCAGATGTGAATGAATAAATTTGATGGTTGCTATATTCATAAGATGCTTTTCTCACACAATAGAAAGGAGAAAATAAACAATACAAACAAGTGATTACTGGAGGTGACTTATGCAGGTATGTTATCTATTATTAAGGGAAGGATAATGATATGTTCATAGAGCTCGGGGGACATTTCGTCTAAGTGATAGGAAAAAAAAACATTCACATCCAAAACACATGAGGCATAGTATTCATGTGATTTCCCTGAACACAGTAAAAACTAAAACCATTTGCCTTTGCTGAAAGAAGGTAGAGAGCATGGCTTCTTTGGAGAGACTTCAAGTGTCTAGCCAAACTCTCCACCTAGCATCCATTCATATAGTCACTGTTTCTAATCAAATCACAAGAACAGCCAGTCTGCCTGGAGTGACGATCCGAGCAGGTCTTGCAACCTAATCACAGCCCAGCTTAGGACTTACAGACTCAACAGCTGTTTTAACAGTTGGGTTTCTCCAAAATTAAAATATTCTATTCCTGACAGTGCCTAGCAATTCAACTGCTAAAACAGCTGCTCAACTTGAAGAGTTAAAATCAAGTGTACAACCAGCTTCCTCCGATCTGCAACTGCAAGGAGACCCTCTCAGAATAGAAGTTCTAAACCCCAAGCTCACATTGACATTTTCCAACCTGTTTAAATTTTCATACTCTCACTGCCTCTCCCTGTGACCTTCAGCCAACACTTCTGCCATCATCATCTTTCTTTGAATCTGCCCTTTGTGTCCTCCAGATGCTCAGCCACCACAGTCACTTGGAGCTTTCCACTTTCCTCACCTAGCTACTTAACATTTTATTCCCCCTCCTGCCATCTCAAAAGCATTTTCATTCTGTTGAAACAGTCTGAGACCCTATTAAGTGAGATATAACTTCCAGTGACATCTGAGGTTAACTCTTGGTGTGAGCTATAACTTCCAGTGACATCTGAGGTTAACTCTTGAGGTAATGTGTTGGACAGTCTTATATCAACTTGATACAAGCTAAAATCATCTGAGACGAGAGAACCTCAATTGAGAAAATGCCTGCACAAGATGAGCCTGTAGACAAGTCTGTAGGAAATTTTCTGAATTAGAGATTGATGGGGAGGACCCATTCCATTGTAGGTGGTGCTATACCTGGGTGGTGGTCCTGAGTTCTATAAGAAAGCAAGTTGAGCAAATCAGAAGCAAGCCAGTAAGCATCATCCTTCCATGGCCTCTGCCTCAGCTCCCGCATCCAGGTTCCTGCCTTGTTTGAGTATTGATTCTGAGTTCTTTAATGTTGAAAACTGATGTGCAAGTGAAAGCCAAATAAACCCTTTCCTCCAAGTTGCTTTGGTCATGATGTTTTACCACAGCAAAAGTAACCCTAACTAAGACAAGTTGGTACCAGGAGTGGAGTGTTGCTATGACACACTTGACTGGATTTTGGGGAGGATTATGGAAGGAACGTTAGGCTAGAAGAGCCATTAGTGTTGAGAGCTCAGTAGGCTCTTCTGTCAGAGCTTTGAAGATAAGAATGTTGAGAGCAGAGCAGGAGATGAAGGTCTTTCTTGTAAAGTTCCCGAGGGAAGCAAAGGCTCTGCAAGAACATTTGTGTGAAGAATCTGGGGTGGGTCAGCTGGAGATGAAGAATCAGCTGTGTTTAACAAGAGACCAGAGGCCAGGCATTGATGACACACACCTTTAATCCCAACACTCAGGAATCAGAGGCAGGCAGATCTCTGTGAGTTCGAGGCCAGCCTGGTCTATAGAGTGAGTTCCAGGACAGCCTGCAAAACAATACAGAGAAACCCTGAGAAATTAACAGTAATTAAGAAAAGGCTAGAAACATTGAGGTGAAGTTTTCTGGGAAGTGGTTTCTGAGAGTCATCAACACACAGAAGCTATGTTCCAGAGGCGACCAAGGCTGTATCTCATGCTGGCATCCCAACTTGGTAGTTTAAGAGTCACCCAGGTAGTACTGATTTTGAAGGCATGAAGGTATCATGGAGATCAACTGAGACTTGGCACTATGAGAGGCCAGGAGAGGCCACTGGTGAAGATACAGCATCAGTAGCAGTTGAAGGCCAAGGATTTGGAGGCTTGGCACCATGAAGGGAGCCTAGGAGAGGCTAGAGGGGGAAGTGCAGCCCAGTAGCAGCCTAGAAGCCAGCATTTTAGAAATGCCAGAATAGCAGGATGACCACCAAGAACAGCAGCAGTGGTGAAGTGGAGCATGCCAGCACTTAGAAGATAAGCTATGTGTGCTGCAGAGGGTAGATCTGGAGAAGAGATACAAGTCCCTAGGAGGAGCCCAGAAGATCATGAGTGGAGCCCAGACACTGGACATTGTGTTATTTACAATGTTAGGAGTTTGGTTTTGCTTTGATCTGATTGTAACTGTGCCCTGGTTCTTCTCTCTTCAATTAAGGAGGTACTTAGTATATATTTGATTTTACAGGAGCCCACAGTTGAGAAAATTTAGACTTCAAAGGAAGGAGGATTTTTGGAGTTTTGCAGAGAATTTGGGTTTTAAAAGAGATTGAATACTTTTGAAGGGGCAACTTTTAATATGTTTGAATTTGTAAAGACTGTAGGACTTTTAAAGTTATTTGTGTTTTTAATGTGAAATCTTGGAAATGAATGAGAAAGGAAAGATTGTGGCTTAATGTGTTTGAGTTTCAAGTTGACAAGGGTAAATTATGCTGGATAATGTTATGTCAACTTGACACAAGCTAAGTTCATCTGAAAGGAGGGAACCTCAATTGAGAAAAATGCTTTGATAAGATTAGGCTGTAGGCAAAACTGTAGGGTACTTTTCCAATTAGTGATTGATGGGGGAGGGCCCCACCTATTGTGGGTGGTGCTATACCTGGGCTGGTGGTGCTGAGTTCTATAAGAAAGCAGGCTGAGAAAGCCTTGGAGAGAGAGCCAGTAAGCAGCAGCCCTCCATGGCCTCTGCATCAGCTCCTGCCTCCAGGTTCCTGCCTTGTTTGAGTTCCTGTCCTGACTTCCTTCAATGATGAATGGTGATCTGGAAGTGTAAGCCAAATAAACCCTTTCCTCCTCAAGTTGTTTTGGTCGTGGTGTTTTAGCACAGCAATAGCAAATCTAACTAAGACAGGTAAGCCGTTTAAAGGCCAGCTCAAAATGCTCTGTGGCATATAGCTTCATTTTGGATCACTATATACATCCTTCCAAAGTCTGCACTTGTCATTGAACTATCCTTACACGGCAACCTAGAAACCTTCCCCAAAATGTAAATTACCTATAACGACCACTTAACATCTCCTGAATGTCCACCTCTTGATCTAACCTTCTTAGGAGTGTGTGTGTGTGTATCCATGTGTCTATGTGTGTCTGTGTACACACATACACACACACACACACACACACACACACACACACACACACACACACGGTTCCTGTATATATTAAGTATGTACTGTCCACTAAGCCACACACACAGCCCATTTTATCCACCTTTCTATTTATCAATTTGCCTTCTCACCTCTACCAACTGACTGGACATAACCAAGCTAAACTGACCCAGATAAAGCTCTCTGAGTCTGCAATAGATCTTGATTCTGACTTTGTAATGTGCCCTCATCTCTAAAAGGTCTCCACTCTGTACAACTCTCCCAAGCTACAGATGATTTAAAACCTGAGCTCCCAGATCTGTCTAAAAATAGATTTACTGCAAGACCCAGACTCATCAAATCTGAACAATCACACAAACTCTAAAAACACGTTTCAAAATTTTTCCTCCAGTAGCTCCAGCTCCTCAGCTGTATCGTGAACAAAGATTCTGTGTATTGATCTCAGACACAGCCTCTTGCACGTGCCCCGTGTCTCAGCGTAGAGACTATACATGAGAGGAGGGAGCTCACAGACCTTCAGATGACAACACAGTCCCAGGGTGAGCGGACTCTGACAGAGACACCCAGAGAGCTCTAGAAACAGGGCTCTGACCCAGGGCTGGAAGTCATTTAATAACTCATGCCAAATCCTAAATTACAAATACAAAAGAGCTCAAGTTTGTTAATTAAAGCAGACTTTGAAATGCAGCCTTGCTGTCACTACCCCATTATCATAATGTTGGCACTGAAGACACTAACCCAAAGTCTCCCAACTTTCTGTTGCAGTCAGTCTGTAGACAACTGCATTCTTCCAGCTCGTAATGCTGTTAGAATCAGTTTTCCTTTATAGGGCTAAACATAGAAAAGTTTTCATTTTTAATAAGAGCTCAGATAAATAACCCTAAGTCCCAAAGGGCCTTATTAAAATAGCCTCGTAAAAGTTTCACACTTGCATATGAATTTGAAAAAAAATGTCTACCTAGCAGTTTGTGCTCCTGCTGACTTCTCTAGCCTTGGGGAAGTTATTGTTAAAATTCATATGTCTTGCAATTTCAAATGATTTAAAGCAGTCTATTATGATAAATCACCATGAAGTACACCCAGAGAAAGACACTGTTCAAACAAAAATCTCAATTTTAAATACACAAAGTACACAAAACGCACCCACTGGGATGTTTAAATAGCATTAAGGTTCTGATATACCAATCACCTAATCATATTCTATCCCCAGAGCCTAGGAAACAAAATGTATTTTGTACCAGGTGATTCATTTCCCCTTTCTTTTATCTAAGAGGTCATTTCAACACATTTTGACTCTACCCTGGAGAATTAAATTCTACACAGGAAAGTTCCCCCCAATTGGAAATTAAATCAGGGAGAATAAAATGAACATAGGTAGTAGGTGACATTAACATTTTATCACTTGTCTTACTAGCTGTGGAAAGATCTAGACTGATATTATATATTTAAAGGTGAGAGGACGGTTACAAACAGAACAGAACCTTATGTTCAAACAACAAAAGGCTAGAGATACCTTTTATTTTTCTTTATCGAGACAGGGTTTCTCTATGTATCCCTGACTGTACTAGAACTCGCTCTGTAGACCAGCCTGGCTTTGAACTCATAGAGATCCACCTGTCTCTGACTCCTGAGTGCTGGGATTAAAGGTGGGCGCCACCATACCTGGCTCTAGAAAAGGTGTTTAAAACTTCCTTGGGTTCTGGCATAGTTCATAACATACTTAGTAATTAATAAGTACTAAATGAGATATTTAAGAAACAGCTTATAGATCAGCTTCTGTGATTATTGCTCCATCACACCACGAGTATAATTTGAGCTCTGCACCACCAGCTGCTACTCTCTAGCAAACCTTGGAAATGCACAAGAACGCAAGGCTAGAACCTCAAAGTAGAACCTAGCATTCTGTCGTCTTAACAGTAGTCCCAACATGGCTATCTGGTCTTTACCTCCTGGAGGAAGTTCTTTATACAGAGACTAGTATAATCTTGAAATCGTGAGCCCTTTAGAAACTATCAACATTAACACCCTGACCTGATTTGCTCTACACTAACCATCTCCCATTTCTTCATCACTGAGTCCATGGGCTAGGCAATTCTCTCTCCTTGTTGATTTTTTTAAAAAAATAAGTTTATTTTATAACCCAGCCACAGTTTCCCCTCCCTCCTACCACTTCCGCTGTTCCCACACATCTCCACCTTCATACACTCTTCTGTTTCTGTTTAGAACATGGCAGTTCTCCCATGAATATCAACAAAACATGGCAATATCAAGTTGCAGTAAGACTAAGCACCTCTTCCACATGTATTAAAGCTGGGCAAAGCAACGCAGTATGAGGAGTAAGGATCCAAAAGCCAGGAAAAGAGTCAGAGACAGTCCCTGATCCTACTGTTAGGAGTACCACATGAGGACTAAGCCACACAACTATAACATACATGCAGAGTGCATAGGTCAGTCCCATGCAGGCTCCCTGGCTGTCAGTTCAGTCTCTGTGAGCCCCTATAAGCCCAGGTTAGTTGATCCTGTGGATTTTCTTGGGGTGTCCTTGACTCTTCAGACTCTTAACATCCTTTCTCCCTCTCTTCTGCAGGATTCCCAAACTCCACCTAATGTTTGCTGTGAAGACCCATCTGTATGGCTGTTTCCATATGTTGCTGGATAAAGCCTAATGACAATTGGGCTAGGCATCAATTTTGTCACAGGATATGGCCATACACTCGACTGCTAGGAGTCTTAACTGGGAGATTCCCTTGCACCAGGTTTTGCCTGATCTCAAAATGCCCCCGTTTTCCAGTGGTCTCTTTCACTACTCTCCCCCTCCATTCCTACCCCCCCTAACCTGATTGCTCATGTTCCCCCCCCACCCTCAGTCCACTCATGAAATCTCTTCTATTTCCCTTCCCTGGGAGGTCTGGGCATCCCCCCATGAACCCTCCTTGTTACCTAGTCTCTCTGAGTCTGTGGATTGTAGCATAGTTATCCTTTATTTTATAGCTAATATCCACTTATGAGTGAGTACATACCACGTTTGTCTTTCTCTGGGTTACCTCACTCAGGATGATCTTTTTCTAGTTCCTATTTGCCTTCAAATTTCCCAGTGTCCTTGTTTTTAACAGCTAAGTAATACACCATTGTATAAATGTACAACATTTTCTTTATCCATTCCTTGGTTGAGGGACATCTAAGTTGTTTCCAGGTTCTGCCTATTACAAATAAAGATACTATGGACATAATTGAGATGGTGTCCTTGTGATATGATTAAGCGTCCTTTGGATATATGCCCAAAAGTGGTATAGCTGGGTCTTGTGGTAGACTGATTGCCAGTTTTCTGAGAACTGTGACAAAGAAGTCAAAATTATATAATGTTAAAAAAAGAAGGTATCTTCAACAAATGGTGCTGGTCCAACTGAATGTCAGTATGTAGAAAAATGCAAATAGATCCATAGCTATCACCCTGCACAATGCAGGAATGTGTAAACATTGAACTATATACTTAAAAAAAAGGAAGAAAGAAACATTTTAAAGTGTCTTATCCATGGTATGATTGTAATGGCTAGTGGTATTCAATTTAATACATACGGAAAGAAGAACCCTCAGTTGAGGAACTGCCTACATTTGACTGCCCTATGGGTATGCTTGTGAAGCAGTTTCTTGGTTGCTTATTGATGAAGGGTGGCCTACCCCACTGTGGTGATTTGACAGCAAATGGCCTCTAAAGGGAGTGGCACTCTTAGGTGGTGTGGTCTTGGAGTGGGTGTAGCCTTGTTGAAGGAAGTGTGTCACTGTGGGGGTAGACTTTGAGGCCTCCTATGCTCAAGCTACATCTAGTGTCATAGTAGACTTCCTTTTGCCTGCAGGTCAAGATGCAGAACTCTCAGCTCCTTTTCTAGCTCTATGCCTGCCTATATGCTGCCATGTTTCCCACCATGATGATGATGGACTTAACCTCTGAAACTATAAGCCACCCAAATTAAATGTTTTCCTTTATAAAAGCCGCTGTGGCAATGGTGTCTCTTCACAGCAATTAAAACACTAAATAAGACACCTACAATAGGCAGAGCCACTCCTTGGCAGGTGGGCCTGTGCTATTTAGAGAAGCTAGCTGGACAAAAGTAGAGAACAAAACAGTAAGCAGCATTCCTCCATGGTTTCTGATTCAAGTTCCTGGCTTGGCTTCTCTTGATGATGGACTATAAGCTGTAAGATGAAACCCTTCCTTACTAAGTTGCTTTTGGTCATGGTAGTTATAAAAACATTAGAAAACAAGCTAGAATTATTACTATACCTAAAAAATAACACTAATTATTCAGTCTATCAATAATTATTTAGTATCATTAAACATACACTTGTTCATAACTATTTTAACTTTAGTTAATTTAAATTGATTATATAATAAAGTTCACATATAACATGTTGGTAAATTGATGTTTATGTTTATTTCAATCTGTAGGTTCTCTCTTTCTCTATGTCTTACTTTATATGCTAAAATAAGTTTGGGGACAGTGAGATGGCAGAGAGAGTAAAGGTGCTGGCCACCAAGTCTGATAACCAGAGTTCCATGCCCAAGACCCACATGATGGAATAAGAGAGCTAAGTCCTTCTACACATTGTCTTGTGACCTCCAAATGCACACTATGCTACACATGCACCCCTCCAAATAAGTAATAAATAATGCAATTTAAAAATTAATTTTAAAAGAGTTTTTTTATAGTGGTTTCCCAACAGTAGTCTTATGACATGAATGTAAATTTTTAAAATAAATTAAAATCAATTCTCGCCGGGTGTTGGTGGCGCACGCCTTTAATCCCAGCACTCAGGAGGCAGAGGCAGGTGGATCTCTGTGAGTTCGAGACCAGCCTGGTCTACAAGAGGTAGTTCCAGGACAGCTCCAAAGCCACAGAAAAACCTTGTCTCGAAAAACTAAAAATAAATAAATAAATAAATTCTCAATCTCACTAGTTATTAAAAATACTATTTATAGAAGCAAAATATCAAATTGGCAATATTAAGACATTGTGAGCATATGTAAAGAATGGAGATCTTTACAATGTTGGAAAACTATTTGAAATTACAACATAAAACTGCAGGTGTGCTAACTGACCAAGTTACACACATTCAAAAGAGATATGAATAGGCATGCTTCCTAATGTAGTATGTGTAATGCACACTGAAGCAAGCTAAGTGCACACTGATAGGATGACAACCAAGCAGTGGTCCATCTGTTGTTGTTTTGTCTTTTTGAGACAGGGTTTTACTATATAGTCCTGGCTGTTCTGGAACTCACTACATAGATCAGGCTGGTCTTGAACCCACAGAGATCTACCTATCTCTGAGTCCCAAGTGCTGGGATTAAAAGCATGTGTCACTACACCTGGCTGAGACAGAGCTCTTAAACAATGAGCTATGAATAGAGAGGCAAGACTGGTCATTGCTCCTGTCTGCTGAGGACATTAGCAAGGTCTCATGTGAGCTCCTATGACCTCGGGTCTGAGGCAGAGCACAGGACAGGCAGTCAGTAGAAATAGCTGCAAATTGCTCTATAAAACATTGACATGACTTGTCCTCCCTAGCCTATTGCTAAATATTAAAGTTTGATAAATATAATAGTTATGAAAATATAAACATTTTGTGCATGAGAACTGAAAAATATGGCCCTACTACCTGTTACCTGATTTACTGGAAAACAAAAATAGAATCAAACCTGAAGAACCAGAATTAAGCTCAACACTAAATGAATTCCACTTTTACCTTCAAGGTAACTCTTAGAAACAGGAGGTTTCTATATTATACAAAAGTGGAATTAGAAAGGAAAATATCCAGAATCCAGCCCTCAAGCGTCTTATTTCAAAACAATGTAGGCATCGTTTATAGATGAAGTTTACAAGATTTGTCAGGCAGAAAGAAAAACTATCAAGTCCAGATGAACACAGAGGAAACAAGAATTCCTTTGCTGCAGCAAATACCAGCAGCCCTCTCCTACTTCCACCCTGTATGGCTGAAGAACCAGGGTTGGCAGGCAGTTCAAGGCTCCAGGGTCAAGGCTCTGACCCATCATAATTAACCACTACCCTCAGCTCCAGAGATCTCATGTCTCTGGGAGGCTATCTGGTAACGGCTTCCTTAGACCAGGGCGATTAGTACTATGGACTGTGGGAAATGAACGTTCATGTACAATTGAGCTAAAAGACAGCTACGCGGCACAAAGCACAATTCACTTGGCATCTAGAAAGGTGAATTTGGCTACTAATGTTATGCCACAAGCATGTCTGCTTTGCCTCAATATTTTGAAGTAAAGGTCAGCAAACTTTTCCATAAAGGGTCCAGCTGAATGTTTCATTCTTTGTGGATATATGTCGCAAATACTCAAGTCTGCTGTTGGAGAGTAAAGTAGGCAGATGATATATATATATATATGTGTGTATGTATAGAAGGGCGTGCCTGTGCTACAGTAATACTACAAAGGTACAGGGAGGTCCTGGATTTGTTCAACTGCCTATAGTTTTTCCTGATCTAAACCAATCAAGCACATATTGTCCTGCATGTCTATGTAAGTTCTTTTTTTGTTTTTACAAAGTCCAAGTTGATGCCACTATTGATAACACACGGATGTCAGTTACTTAGAAGAGCTATCTCCCCCAATCAATTCTAATTGGCCATGTCTTCTGGATAAAAGATTAAGGACTTCTTTCTAAAACTGGTAGAGCTATGAATAGTTGCCAATAAAATCCCAAACATACACATATGCATCATTTTCTATTCGATTTTAGAAGGTTTGCTGCTACCCTGAAACTTGCTAAAGATGAGGGCAATATGTCAAAAGACCCCAAGTCTCTTCCACACCTTTTGAATTCATTATATATTACTGTATTGCAAGTACACAGAAGCTGGGTTAACACTGCAAACAGCCGACATTACTGCGGGGCTAGAATCTGGAAACTTCGCTGAGTGAGTCTGCTTTTAAATGTCTCCTTGGATTCCAGTCAAGATGTCTTCAGAGGCTCAATGCATCTAGAGGCTCTACATGGCTAATAGGTCTACTCCTATGATGGTGAATTCACCTGGCCATCATTGGAAGCCTCTGCTGGTTACAGGGCCCCTTGTGGCCACACTGTCTTCATGCTGTCAGGTGGATACCTACAGAGTAAGTAATCCATGACATAATACAAGGGATCCACTGTGACTTTATATGTGACTATTCTTGGAAGTCATGGCACATGGCTTTGTTCAATGTGTGAGAAGTCACTAGGTACTCTCACACTCAAGAGCGAAAGGAATTAAGTTCCATCTCTTCAAAGGAACAACGTCAGAGAGCATGTGAACACATTTTAAAACTATCCCACCCCTCCCAGGAACTGAATGATGACAACAAGATGGGATTATGATTGTTAAAATTTTTAAACATATTTATCTTTATTTATTTGTGATTTGTGTGTGATATGTATATTGTGCTCATATAACCACAGTACATGGATGGCAGTCAGATGACAACTTGTGGGACTCCATTCTTTCTATCATATGGGTCCTAGGGATCACAGTAGGTTATCAGGCTTGGCAGCATGCATCTTTACCATCTGAGCCATTAGCTGTACCTAGGGATTATCCTTCATCTGCTTGGAGTCTCCGCATTGATCCCAGCACCATGCTTATTTTGTAAGTATCTAGCACTGACACACTAATACACCAAATTGGGGGAAAAAACCAAGTGATGCTTCTTAATGAATCTGCGAATCTGACAGCAAACAATTTTTGGAAGCATCTAAATAGACTCTTGGGCTAGTTAACTTCTACAAATTAATTCAACTATAAAATGAATGGATAACAAGTCTTGAGTCATGCTTCTTCAATTTAAGATCCTCCTCCCACAAATTTTGGCTATGGAAGACCTTATATAAAAAGATGGAAAAGGGGTAAATTTTACTGAATGAGGGGTTGACCATTTTATGAAAATTAAAAAAGAATGAAATGAGGATAATGATCCTGAACCAGTTAAAATCTGCCTTCCAAATGGACTGAAGAAACCTTGTTCTCCCTAGAGCATTTCCTGAATTCCCAACTCTTAGCATTTTCCCTTAAGGGAAAGATCCACTTTGGATCTGCATATATGTGAACCTACCAGGTATATAGCCTTGGGAAGCACAGCTGTCAGGAACTATCAATAGAGTTGCAGAGACTAAGAGGTACAAGTTGCAGGAGCACCAACCAGTGTCACAGACAGAAGTACATAATACATCAATGGAAAAGGAAGATCTACATGCACAGAAACAACTGTCAATCAATGTTTTCCTTTGTTTCAGCTGCCCCCTATATAAACACGCAGAGAATTTATAGTATCTTCCACAATGCCCACCATATATGAAGGCATAACTCCCGGGTAAAGAGGTGGAAACACAAGTCAGTCAATTCTTGGAAAGATATAAGTGCACTTCAGGGAAAAGAAGAGAAAATAGGGAAACTGAATTTTCAAATTGAACTGGGAGCTAGAGGCAGAGGAGAGGTTTTAAGATGGCTAACTTGCTCTTCATCCTTCACTCTCCTCTAGGACGTGATGCTACGGTGAATGCCACATGACAATGTGTGTGTACTTGGAAAGCGGACCCAATAGCTGCAGTTTCACATAGGACAGCTTTATTTTCTATTTACAGTCCAGCACACTGGGCAGAGTTCAACAAAAGAAGCAGAACAGTGTGCTCCACTCCAGAGATTGCTTCCATCTGTCTCTGTAATCAGTTCTTTCACATATAGCCACCAGGTAGATGATGGCTTATGTAACACAACAGACTATGAATTAGTTAAATGCATAATAAACAAATTAACCCAGAACACTAGCTCTATGTCTAGTAGGATAGGGTGTGTGTATGTGTGTATAATTCCATGACTACACAAGATTCATAAGCTCCCCATACTCCACATCCCTCATACCAATTCATGTTGAATTTCAGAATATAAAGACAACTGAAGCAGTATGCATATTTATATACAAGTCAACAAAGACACAATTTATTGCATAGCAAAATCATAATAATATGAATCAATGACTGCACATTAAACAGCATTTTACAGAGACAATCTTACCTAGTATTATTTGGCTATAACATCTTTTTCTTCTTTTCTCACACACACAGAATCATTAACATCATTTGAAATACATTTTGGGAAATACACCCTGAAATTCCTCCACCATTCTACCTTTGCAAAGCTGCCTACCCCTTAACATCCTGCTCCAATAATCTCTCACCCCATAGTCTCACAGCAAGCGCTGCTATTTCTAGCAAGTTTTTCTTAATTCAAATGAACGAGAATGCACCTTGCTTGTCTATCACGGTATGTGATATGTATCAGTTTCCAAGATAGGATAATAGACTCCAGAAATAATGATGTCTTATTTGTATTTTTATCTTCCAACTTCTAACCAGTACACTGCACACATAGGGACGCCAGGTGAATTTTCTATTGAGCTTCATCTGAGGCTAAGCACTACATTCATTATCTACTCACACCAAGAGAAAAACGAAGCCTTCAGTCTATAAGTCAAATAAAACTAAATAAAAAATTTGGGATAAAACTCTTTAAGATGCCTAAAAGTATCCCACAGTCAAGGAATTAACTGTTAATTACTTAACACTATAAATCTGACACCAAAGGAAATAACTTAAAGCCTGGAATGGAGGCTGTCACTTGATCTGATGATGGCTGTACACATACAGAAAATCAGGGACCACATTTCAAGCTCTCTCCATCACATTCCCCAAGACTGCAAAATACTATGGTATTCTATAATTCCTCATTGCCCCAGATGCTTCAGGTCAGCTCAATATCAAATGCCCTAACCATCACCTCCAACTACCAGTGGGAGAATCATTCCTACAACAGTCTTATACTTCAAAGTATCACCATCTCCATACAGATAGTATTCTTAAAGTTAAGAGCCCCATTTCTACATCAACAGTATGAAGTCCCATGGCAATCTTTCCCAGGTAGGACAGCAATGTTCTAGTTTCGTTGTGCTCCCTTAGAACACACCTACTGAATTATATGTAAAATAAGTGTAAAATTTAAATATATTTATAACCATCTGAAGAACAGTTTGGTTAAAAATTCTGCTAAGAACAGGACATTTCTAATCAAGCTCCCCCTTCCTGCCACTAAAATTTTATATTATTGCAGTAGTTTTTTAAAATCATTTTATCAAAGACATTAAAGGTACCTGGTAAATTAAGACAAACATAATAATTATTCAGAGACTAAGAAATGATTTTAAAGAGACACAGTAGGTATGTAAGTAGTTATTAAAATGTGGTCCAGAGAAGCCCAGAGAAAAAGCAAATCAATGAAAAGAAAAGGAAATTCAACAAAGTTGGAAGAAAACCAAGCATTTGCAAAGACAACCAGCAGTTGAGGCAAGTGGGGAAGAGAAGAAAGATGTCAAGATGGTTTCAAGCTGGTCATAGGACCATGGCTTTCATAGACCTTGGCTTAATAAACTAAGACAGGTTTGTGGGTAGCTGATTAGGACTGCTGTTTGCAACTAACAGGTAATGGAGGGAAGAAAGGAGATGCTAAAATGAGATTCAAAGCCAACGGCCAAGACTAGGTTTCATTAGGTAGCTAAAAGGAGAAGGTGAACAGAAATGCTGATGGTATCAGTCTGCAGAGAACAAAAGCAGCTGTGAACATACATTCATTTCCATCACTATTCAGCTTCCCAGTCAGTGATTTCAGGACAATCTCTAAATACCAATGAAGGACAGATATGCATCTGGGCTTGGTGGCATGGTGACACTCACCTAGCCTGTCACTTGGGAGACTGAGGCAAGAGAATCAGGAGTTTGCAGGCAGCCTGAGCTAGAGAGTAAGATCCTGTCCTAAAATAAAAAATAAAAAATAAAAAAATAAAGGATACGTTGCTGGCAGAGTCAAGGATTTTCAATAGACCTGTTCTTATTTAAGTCTACCATAGCTCAGTGGGCAGTAACATTAAAATCTACATAGCACTTTTCCCACTGAGATGGTATCGAACTTCAATAATACAAAGCTATTTTAAAAACTTGGTACAAATCTCACACATATCAAAAGCTTGATCTATGAAAATTACTATTAGGCAATTAAAGCCACAATATTTATCGTTAAAGTGCTTATGCAAGAGAGGGTTGGGGGTGGGTGGGTGGTGGAGAGATGGCTCAGTGTTTGAGCACATAACATTCTTGTCCAGGAACTCAACTCAGGTCCTAGGACACATGCTGAGCATTTCACAACCATTTGTAACTTCAGCTAAAGGGAATGTGATGCCCTCTTCCAACCTCTGCAAACACCCATACACAGACACATACATAATTAAAAATAAATATAAATATAATTAAAAATAAATTAGATACAAAGGTTTGAGTGGAAGCCCACAATGCCTATAGAAAATTTACTTAAACCCAGAGACACGTTTATTCAGAAAATTCCACTACATCTGAATAACCCTTCAAAGGTAACTTGACAGCCTAGCATATGATAAACTTCTAGCTGTGCTTCCCAATTGCCCCGTGGCCTTATTGATCTAGAAACAATAGCTGTGATAAAATTAGCAAGGTTAAGTTACTCTACCCGTCAAGGTATCGTTGTTTTATGTGGCTAAAAGGAGAAAAATTATGGAAATAGCAGATTTCAAAGAAACTGGAGTTAAAAAAACATTCTGCATGATCTAAAATAACATCCTATGCATTTATTTTTATAGAACTGCCAAAGGTGTAAGGAAAAGTTTATTAGAAATGGACCACTATAACCTGGCTGGTAGTAGTGCACGCCTTTAATACCAGCACTCGGGAGGCAGAGGCAGGTGGATCTCTGTGAGTTCTAGGACAGCCAGGTCTACACATAGAAACCCTGTCTTATAAAAACAAATAAGAAATGGACCACTATAAATATTTTATAGGTCTGATAATAAAGACCTTACTGTGTAAAAGAACACTGACACCCAAAAGTACCAACTTCCATATAAATCCCTTATAGAAATATCACATTATTATACATGCTGTTTGAAAAAGAAAATACAATCATATGAGTAACTACAGACTCTTAACAAATAACATGTGACCTGTACAGAGTATCTCAGAATTGTAGTATTCCATTCTGATTGGAGGAGACAGAGTTTATGAAAGACATAGGAAAAAAACATCAGTAGGAGAACTCAAACGCTGGAGACAAAGACTTGTGGTGGGCAAAAGGGAGAATATTGACATGACTTTCTTGGTGAGAGGACTAAGGCTGGTTGCAGATGTACCCTGGACAAGAGTTCCAACAGCCTTGAGGGATGCAAACAAATTCCATATAGAGCATCATGAAGCACAAAAAATGTCATCATGAAGCCCATTATTTCACATCATCAATATAATCATTTTAAGTGTATGTACTTAGAGCAAACCAGTGAGCTCTGTGGGTTAAGGCACTTGCTATCAAGCCTTACCATCTGAGTTCGATCCCCAAGACCCACATGGTGGAAAGAGAGAGTCAACTCTCTCAAATCAGTCTCCAACTTCCACAGATCATGACATGTGCTCACCTATACACACTAAATATATTATATGTATAGCTTATAATTATATGTATATTTTATATACATATATATGGTTTGTTTGTTTGTTTGTTTGTTTTTGGTTTATGAGACAGGGTTTCTCTGTATTGTTTTGGAGGCTGTTGGTCCAGCCCGGCCTGGAACTCACAGCGATCCGCCTGCCTCTGTCTCCCGAGTGCTGGGATTAAAGGCGTGCGCCACCACCGCCCAGCACATATATATGATTTTAAGAGTGGCAAATATATGATATGGCTGATGCAACTGTGAAGAGAAGGAGCAGGTGTGAAGAAAACTGTTCAGGCAGAATAGGCAGGGTATACATACAACTCATTAGATGGAACAAAGTAGGAAACAAAGGTTAAAGGTTAACTTGAGGTTTTGAGCCCAGGTAATGAAGAGCATTCAATAAACCAATGATAGAGATACAAAGAAAAAGAAACATGTCTCACTGGGAGTGTTAATGAGTTTTCTCTCTACCTTGGGCACATAGAATCTGAGATGTCAGTGGGATTTGCAGCGGAGAAAACAAGATAGGAATACAAGCAAAGAACTCAGTCAAAAGAAGGACTGCAGTGTAAACACAAATGGTTTTACTCAGCAGGAGTGTGTGTGTGTGTGTGTGTGTGCATTTTATATGTATGAATGTGGGTATGCACATGTATGTGTATGCCATGTATGGAGGTCAGAGGCTAATGTTGGGTAGAGTTCTTTCTCCATCACTCACCACCCTCTAATTTTTTGATATGGGGCTTCTAACTGAAATGAGGCTCATTGATTGGCTTATGCTGGTTGGTCAATAAGTTTCTAACTCCAGTCCCTCTGAACTGGAATTATAGGCATGCACCACTGTACCCCACTTTCCACTTTTTATATGGGTGGCTTCTATGGGGATCTGAACTCATGTCTTCAGCAGGCACTTATATGATTATGCCATTTCCCCAGTCTAGGAATTAGCTTCTATCATGAGAACAGAAGCCAACAAAGTCTAGGGAGAGCATTCCTAGGCTTTAGGAAAAAGGAGAAATGGCATGAAAAAAGAAAGACTTGAAAAGAAGAAAGGGAAAGGGTCAGAAGGCAAAGGAAAGTAAGAATGCAGAGGCAAGCACTTCCCAGAAAAAATGTGAACAGGGCTGAATCCTAAGGACTGAGAACAGTGATTTTGCTTAATACATGTCCACTGGCCTCTGAATCAGGCCATGCAGTAAATGGCAAGGATGAAGCATAGGTAGACTTATTACAAAGATCTTAAATAGACACATGGCAAAAGCTTCTGACTCTAATTTTAATTACAAGGAGACAAAAATTTAAAACTTCTGTTTGTCAAAAAAAAAAAACCCATAAAGTTTAAAAGCGACTTACAGGGTATAAAGAGTTAACATTTAGGACCAGGTAAAGGGTTGATACCCACAATCTATAACATTTTTTCTCACGCACAGACACCAGTGTAAGTAATCAGAGGAATATAAACAGTATGTTCACAGAAGACTCAAAGGTCTAATAAACATAAAGAAGATGCTCAGAGAAAGAATCACCATATAAAATGCAATTCTATCAGAGTGGCTATAATTAGTCAGCTTGCTGATATGACTCGCTGGAACAGGGAGGGGATGAAAGTGTCAAGGAGAGCAGTCCCCGGAAGAATAGGACAACTTACCATTGGAACTATCACTACTTCCAATCTCCCGCCAATAGGACCTGGGCTTCTTCAATGGCTAATTCTAGACTCTGGAGTATCCTGTGATCTCAACAATAAAGAGATGCTCAAAATTACAAGTATGAGGAATTGCAATGCACCAATACTACTAACTGGTATTGGGAAGCCATGGTAACAGAAGAAGAGAATACAAAGGAAACTGAAGTTGGGTGAGGGGGTCGCAGAACAATCTGTATTATCATAGCAACTCTTCTTTAAATCCAAAGTATGGAACATAAAGAGATTACTTAAATTTGCTACATCAACATGCCCCAGGAGTAGCCACTCCACTTCTTTCTATCTGTTTTACATTTTATATGGATAGGTTTTTGCCTCTATGTATGTCTGTAGACCATGTGCACACCTAATGCCCATGGAGGCCAGGAGAGGGTGTCATATCCCCTAGAACCAGAGGTATAGAAGGTTGGAAGTCACCATCTTGGTGCTAGAATTTGGACCCAGTCCTCTAGAGGAGTAGACAGTGCTCTAAACCACTGAGCCATCTCTGTAGTCCCTCCATTCACTTTAAAGAAAGCCCTTCAGTGGTGTGAAAAGAAGTACACACAAGGGTTTCTACTGAAGAACAGTTAATATCCAGAAAAAATTAAATATCAAAATCACTAAATATATACATTATGGAATATTTTATAGCCATTTTAAAAAATATGTTTACATGTATTGAAAAGACATGGTACTGTGTGGAAAAATAAATTGCAAAAGAATATTATAGTGTAGTTGGCTAGGGAGATAGCTCAGTTGGTCAAGTGCCTGTTACACAAGCCTGAGGACCTCAGTTCAGATCCCCCACACCCATATTTGGTATAGCACATTTGTATTCCCAGAACTGAAAGTGAGAGAAAAAGGGAGTGTGATGCAGGTGGATACCTACAGCTTGCTGGCCAGCCATCTAGGCAATTTGTGAGCTCCAGGTTCCTCAAAAAAATGTTTTAGTTATGGTTCCTATTGTTGAAACGAAATACCATGACCAAAAAGCAAGTTGGGAAGGGAAGGATTTATTTGGTTTACACTCCCACAGCATTATTCATCATTGAAAGAAGTTAGGATAGTAATTCAAACAGGGAAGAATCCTGGAGACAGAAGCTGATACAGAGGCCATGGAGGAGTACTGCTTACTAACTTGCTCCTCAAGGCTTGCTCAGTCTGCTGTTTTATAGAACTCAAAACCATCAGCCCAGCGATGGAACCACCCACAATGGACTGGGCCTTCCCCAATCAATAACTAATAAAAAAATGCCTTATAGTCAATCTTACGGAGGCATTTTCCCAATTTGGTTCCCTCCTTTCAGATACCTCTAGCTTGTGCATCAAGTTGACATAAAACTATCAACACACATAAGGTAGGTGAAACTGGGAAGACACCTGACACCATCTACTGGACCCTACACACGGACAGACACACACATACACACATACATACACTGAAAGAATATTACAGCACACAGTCTTTATGTTGACAAAGAAAAGGGAATAGAAAATATTAACTATTTTCATATCACTTCTTGGGCTTTTTTTTTTTTTTTTTTTTTTTTTTTGGTTTTTACGAGACAGGGTTTCTCTGTATTGTTTTGGAGGCTGTCGGTCCAGACCGGCCTCGAACTCACAGAGATCCGCCTGCCTCTGCCTCCCGAGTGCTGGGGTTAAAGGCGTGTGCCACCACCGCCCAGCCTCTTGGGCATGTATTAATGTAAGTACTTTCAACTGCAGGAGACCACACAACCTGCTTACTGTGGTCACTCACATAGAGGGATAAGTGGCAATGGATGTGGGTCTGTCCCTATGACTTTGCATTATTTCTCAAGAAGGTTACCTGAGGAACTAGAGATGACTAGCTGAAATGTAGCAGGGAGACAGTGCTTCCACAACAGCTCAGGTCCTGACTGGGGCAATGTCAGAGTTACAGAGCATGCTCCTCAGAGGTAGTGATACAGATGGAGGCCTTGGATCTGAAACTCCTTTCACCTTCATCTGTGAAAGGGGCACTTGCTTTCTTGGGGAATGCAATCTATGTGGCCTTGGGTAGTATTTATCCCTGGCGTACAAATAGACTTTGAGTGCCTGTCCCACAATGAGGGATGCTCTCTCAGCCTGGACTCTTGAAGGAGGGCCTAGACCCTACCCTGGATGATATGACAGACTCTGGAGATCCACCATGGAGGTCCTCACCCTCCCTGAGGATCGGAGTGGAGATTGGGTGGAGGACTGGGGGGTCTGGTGTGTGAAACAAGTTTGTTTCTAACTTAAATTTTAAAAAGGAAGAAAAAAAGAAACTGAAAAGAAAGTAATATCAACCAGGAATAATAAGAGGATTGTCAAATATGAGATGTCCAATTTATTAGGGTTTCAACAGAGGTGCCTGCACTAGGAGGGTTCATATAGTAGTCTGGATTTAAAAAAAAAACTCAAATGCTATGGACAATAGAAGCCACAGTTCAACTTTCCAACCCTAATATCCTAGATGACATTGTCGCCTGCCAGGAACATTCTGTGTTTTTCATGACAAAGCCAAAGTAAGGCTTTGGCAGACCTTATGGATTCTGGACCCATGTCTCTAATATCACTGCAACATGTGTGACCAACTCATTTCTTTACCAACCAGGATTTCCAATCTCACAGAAAACAGAGACAAAAGCTAACTGAAAACACACATTTGAGTGACTGAGAAAATTCCATTAAGGGACTGGAATCTAATGCACTTTCCAAAGAGATCATTTCCCATCAACAATCTGTAGTGTTTTCAAAAATAATAATTGAGAAAGTGCAGACATCTAATTAAAAGCCTTCTCCTAAGCCCCAGCTAAGTTTCAGTAAGTGATTAGAAGCAGCAATCCCTTCCCAAGGCCTAACATTCATTAGTAACACCATACCCTGCAGTGAGACAACAAAACTTTAACCTCAATGAACCCGACACTCCACTCTCTGCATTTGTCCTTGGTGGGTGGGTAGGAAGCACTCAAGGCATGACGTCACAGACACATGGCCCTTCCTTCCTTTCAAACTCACACATTATGACTGTACTTTTCCCACAATGTGTCTTTCCTAAGACAGGGAGACTCTCTAGAGGCAGCATCCACTTCTATTATATGCCATGTCTTATTTCTGTTCTGTTCCTTAGTGATTTCAAATTATTCATGGATCACATAGGAATTCCAAGTGAAACAAGCTGTAGTTTAGGCTACTGTACATATACAGTCTAAAGAGGGATTTTCCTAACCACAAATGAAATAAGTGATGAATATGTTTAGTAATAAGGAATTGCTTCTCTATGGGAAAGTCTGGGTGAAAATTCGTGAATAGCAGACAAATGCGTGGATATGATTCTGAGGAAGCCTTTGCATTTCCTAATAGATACTGGACCACTTCACCCAACTGTCAATTCCTACTTGGTTTCCTGTTCTAAGAAATGAAGACCATGGACTTCCAAAAAGAAATCTGTATTTGTTATCATTAAGTTCTGACCTGAAACATCAAATATAAACATATAACCCAGAACTGTCTGCTACTAGTGTAACACATGAGATATATAAATGTGCACTGGAAACAAGACAACAAGTGACATATTTGGAGGAGCAAAGAGAAAGCTGGCATCAATCTTCTAAATTAGTAGAGGAGCCCTTCTCAAATAAAATATACACTTATAGCCCATCTTTCACATCTCCTAAAATTTCATGGTGAGAAGATGTGGCATAAGGAAGAAATACTCAGTTTGAAGCCCTAACCTTGGCTGCCAGTGATAAGCTGAACTTATTTCTATTTCTAGTCCCCAGTTTCTCCCTATGTGAAATGTAAGAGGTAGGTATTCACATCTGAAGTTTGCATCTGCCCTACTCTACAAGGTCAACAACATTTCCTGGGATGTACCAGCAATGTCACCTTATAGATTCTACAGAAGAATGGAAGAAGACACTTCCTGTAGATGGTCTGATATAACACTCTTTAGGACTAGCAGTATCTACAGCATAATATTCACACAGCATTCAAACTAGTTAACACTAAATGGTTTATGAGGTTATACAATTATTGAATAGTAGGCCTTTGGATATCCTGCTGAATATAAAAAATTGTCATAAATTAACATTGTTTGCTCTATCTTTCTCATCAGTCAAGAGAGTACATCCCCAAGAGCCGGGCGTTGGTGGCGCACGCCTTTAATCCCAGCACTCTGGAGGCAGAGACAGGCGGATCTCTGTGAGTTCGAGGCCGGCCTGGTCTACAGAGCAAGTTCCAGGACAGCCTCCAAAACAATACAGAGAAACCCTGTCTCTAAAAAACAGAGAGAGAGAGAGAGAGAGAGAGAGAGAGAGAGAGAGAGAGAGAGAGAGAGAGAGAGAGAGAGTACATCCCTCTAAACTGAGCCCAAACCAGCATACAGTATTTGAGTCAATGCTGGCCCTCACCATCTCAGTTCACAGAATAAAAACTAGCAGAGGTGGATGTGGTTTCACTCATAGGACACTATCAGCACAAGCATAAACATGAAGGTAAAACAGGTGAATGGGACCTGATCAAATTTAAACATCTTTGTTCATCAAAAGACAATCAACAGAGTGGATAGGGTGGGAAACAATGGAAGGGGAAAGAAACACCTAAGTCATATACTTGAGAATAGACTAATAACTAGAACATACAGAGCATGGCTTCAACTCAACCAAAACACCCAATAATCCAGTGAAACCCTAGAACAGGGAGTTGAACAGGTACTTCTCTGAAGATGACATACAAATGACCAAAGCATACGACTTGATGCTCAGTGTCACTATGCTGGCTAGGTTTTGCCAACTCAATACGAACTAGAGTCACCTGGGAAGGTAGAATACCTATTGCAAAAATACTCCCACCAAATTGGCCTGTGGGCAAGCATACGGGGGTGTTTTCTTGATTGATTGATTGATTGATATGGGAGGGACAAGCTCACTGTGAGTGGTACCAACTCTGGTCCTGAGCTGTGTAAAAAAGCAAGCTGAGTAAGCCATAGGGAGCAAGCCAGTAAGAAGTGTTCCTCTGTGGTCTCTGCCTCTAGGTTTCTGCCTTCAGCTTCCCTGGACAGCAGATTACTATCTGTAAGCTGAAATAAATCCTTTCTTCTTCAGGTTGCTTTTGGTCATGGTTTTATCAGAGCAGCAGCAATGAGACTTGGACAATCACTGATCATCAAGGACAATGCTCATCAAGGCTGCAATGAGATCTCTTCTCATATTCTTTAGGTTGGCTCATTTAAAATCAACCTCCTCCTCCTTAAAGCTACACTCACACACAAATAAAAACAGCTAAACCAAAAGGAGAGAAACAAATAAAATCAACAGATATACAAACATAAAAGCCCAAATGGGGGTGGGAGTGTGGGGATATGGAGGGGGTATGGGTAATGGTGGGGGGGTGTCGAGGTGCATGGTGCATCTGTAAACTGCTTGGACAGCTCTGGGAAACAGTACAGAGGTCACTCAAAAACACAACAACCAAAGGACCCTGCAATCATATTCTGGGCATGTCATTATAAATATCATTTCCCTTACAGAAAAGCAGAAATACAACAACAACAAAATTTTGGTTGTATTTCTCCATTTACTCTGTTTTAACAGTTAGCCTGTGATATTACAAAGATTACGGTTCGTGTCATAGTAGAATTGATTTTATTTGCTGATCTAAATACAATTTCAAGAGAACTGTGGGCTATCACACACAGAAGGATAAGGCAAAAGTAGCCTGACTTCAAGAAACATGTCTAAGCAGGTTTTCATCTTTGGCATATTAATATTTGGAACCAGAAAATTCTTTATTATAGGTGGGTCTCCCCAATACACAGGATGTTTAAGAGAATTCTTTAACAATTTACTAGATGCTTCCAAGTTGTAACAACCAAACTTGTCTCTAGACATTGCCAAATATCCACTGTGGGCAAAGCTACCCCAAGTCTAATGAATATGGTACATAGTTGGAGAAAATAGCAGAGTCAAACTATAGAATTTATGTCCAATGTTAAAAAGTTAATACATACAATCTGAGCTCTGATATGCAAACTAAATAATGTAAACATGAAACATATTATTCTGCCAGTATAAAACATGGGCCAGTAGGAACAAAAAATGAAACTAAATAAATAAAAAAAATTGGTGCTCACCCATGTATGAAAATGCTGGTTGAAGCAAGGAGGGAAGGTATGAAAAACCATTCTTCAAAATGATGAGCGATGTTGCTAGAAAGAACGAATATTCTAAAAATATTACATGACAGTTTTTTTTCTTTTTGTGAGTGCTCAAGGAAATAAAACCATAGTTACATTTGCTGTTTTCCTCTTTTAGACTACCATCTGGCCATTCACACTCTCACTAGAAAAAAACCTCTAGCCAATGGGACTAAAATAGTTAACGCACCACCCATGTGTCAAGAATATGCCAGAGAGTCTACAGTTTGCTTAGTTATGGCCCCAAAAGAAGACACTAATGTGCTTAAAAGACAAAAAAGTAAATCACTCAGATTATACTACCCAAATTACAAGGTTCCCGTTCAAAAGGAAGGGAAAAAAACACAATAAAAATTATTTTATACAACAGATAAAGTAATGAATCAAAGTCATTTATTAGACTTGAACTGCCCCTAAGTTATCTGGAAGCAGTTTTTTCTTTTTTAATGAAACACAGCAAAACACAACTGACTACAGAGAGTGAATTACCATTCTGCAAGTATTTGTTAAGAATGAGTGAAATTGTGTTGCTGGAACTTATTTCCAGCCTGGTCCCACAGTCGCTTTTGAGCCCCAAATGAATACACAGAGATGCTATATTAATTATTAAACTGTTGGTTGACGATTAGGGCTTCCTATTGGCTAGCTCTGTCTTAATTATTAACCCATTTCTATAAATCTATGTATTTCCACATGGTCTTATCTTACTAGAGAATGTCTGGCTCATCCTTTCTTCCCAGTTCCTACATGGCGACTCCTTTTGGTGGGCTCCCTCTGCCTACCTTTTCCAGAATTCTCTTTGCCTCCTCACCCCGGCTATCTTCCCGCCTCACTGGACAAACAGTGTTTTATTCGTCAACCAATAAGAGAAACATATATACAGAAGGACATTCCCCATCTAAATGGGGCTTGAGAGGGGCTCAGTGAGTAAAGTGTCTACTGCCCAAGTGTGCAGACCTGAACTCTGACCCCCAAATCCAGAAAACTGGACATGGTAGTGTTCATCTATCACCTTAGCGCTCCTACTGCAAGATGAGAGAAGGGGTCAAGAGACTATCAGAAACTCGCTGGCCAGCCAGCCTGTCATATGTACTGGCAAAACAATCAGAGACCCTGTATAAAAACAAGGGGGAGGGGTGTGTGGCGAGAACAGACACCCAAGGCTACCTCTGACTTCCACACATGTGTCATGGCATGCACACATGCACACAAAGATTTAAAACAAACAATGAGTAAAATAACAGGGACAGTTCACTAAATTCACATAATGTTCCATGAGAAAATGTAAAGATCCTTCACATAATCAATATGCAACATATCAATGTGACAGAATCATTTTTTAATATTCAAAAGTTACCAAGAGAAAAATGAGTTGGGCAGGGTAGTGCATACTCTAATATCAGCATTCAGGAGTTAGAGGCAAGAATGTAGCTCCAAGTTAGCCTGGGTTATGGGAGACCCTGTCCAAAACACAAATAAAACAAAACAATGACAGCAAAGTGGTACATATTACATCTTTACTGGCCTATCCTTCTTAATTCTCTCTCTCGTCCACGAAGGCAGGCTATGGTACCAAGAATCTACAGTCACCAGCAAAGGAACTGCAATTACCAAACAAAGAAATACCCTGTGTCACTGTACAAAGACACTGCTTTGAATTCTTTCTCAAGCAAGGTGGGCAGCACAGAGGCAGTCCTAGCTACTACCAGAATGCCTAGGTTAGCACAGGAATTTTAATCAATCCCTCAAACATATAGGAAGAGAAAAGCCATGAAAAAGAGGCATTTAACTCAAACTTTCTCCCCCCCCCCAAAAAGAAGAGTTAATATAGAAAGAAAAAAGTGAACAGAGAAAACAGGAAGGTTTAAGAATAATTATAAGCCTCAAGACTAATATCCTTAGGAAGAGGTATGGTTTGACGAAATTCTGTGTACACCTATATGAAATCTTAGACAAGCAAAGAATATATCTTAATGGGTTTTCAGGGTTGGTAAGATATCCCAGTGAGTCCAGGGTACTTGCTGCTGAGCCTAAGGGCCTGAGTTCCATCCCCAGAACATACGGAGGGAGAGAACTGACTCCTGTAAGTTGTCCTGCGATCTCCACCCACATGTTATGGCATGTGTACACACACTAAACTTTTTATTCCTTCCTTTTTTTATTTAAGTTAGAAACAAGCTTACTTCATATGTCAATCCCAGGTCCCTCTCCCTCCCCTCCTCCCTCACCCTGCTCACCATGCCTCCCAGCTCCCCACCCAATCTCCACTCTGATCCCCAGGGAGGGTGATCTTTTTAAAAAGATGTTTAATTTTTTTCAGAGACAGATCAAGTGTAAGATACTTTCAGATATTAAGAATTGAATAAAGCACAAATTTGGAAGAACAACTAGAAAGCATAATTTATCAAGCCGTTGATTTCTCACACTTATATCCCTAATACTCTGAGAGGCTGAAGCAGGAAGATCATCAAGAATTAAAGACCAGTCTGGATTGTACTGTGAGTTCCTGGCCAGGCTTGCTATCAGACTGTGATTCCTGTCTTGAAGAACAAAGATAAAGCACCAGGAGCTGGAGGGAAGGCTCGGGGATAAAGAGCACCTGCTGTGTTCTTGCTGCAGACTTAGAATCTGTTTCCAGCATCCACAAGACTGCTCATAACCATCTTTAACCTCAGTTCCAGTAAGCCTGACTCCCCCTACTGGCAACTACATGCAAACACTATACATATAAATAAAAATACATTTTAAAAATTAAAAAAAGAAAAGCAAACAAAAATGTGCCTTATCAAGCAGAAAAAAAGGAATACTGAACAGGAAACAAGTTGCAAAAATGTAGAATATAGTGATATGTTTATGAGGATTTATAAAACAGCGAAATCTTTTGATGAGGGAGGTCAATGCAATATGGAATATAATACATTTATTTACCAGAGAAAGAATTTACACACAAGCTGAAAGGTCAGAAGCGTGACAGGTTTCCAAGAGAGAGAGCTTTTCCTTTTCCTTTCCTTAAATATCTCTCCTGTGCCCATCTCCTGTCCCCACCCCTTTGGGCGTGGACAGTATTGTGGGGTCACCCCTACACACTTTCTAATTTCTATAGAAATACACAACTATGTATATATTAATGATCTAATGCATAAGAGACAAGCTAATGGGGTAGACTCTGGCTGGATACGTGAAGAAATGTCATAATCATCAGAATGACAATAGTTTTCAACACAGCAAAGGGAATAGCTGAGAAGGAAACAATAGAAGAGCAATGAAACTCCATTTCACTGAAGAGCAAAAATGCGATTTAAGTTAAGACATGGGTAGTGAAAGAAATTAGCTTAAATATGCGCATTAAAATTTTTAGGCTAACCATGAAAACCATCTTGAAATTGGTATTTTTTTACTCTTAAGTAATCAGAAGACAGTAATGGCACAGAGAAGGCAACTAACTAAATGATAGCGGACTACGTCCAAGTATGCGAATAATCACAATTAAAAGAAAATGTAATTAAACCCACCATGTAAACGGGAGACCTGCACTAAGGAGAGAGCTCAGTGGGTAACAGTGCTTGCCTCATAAGCTTGTGAACCTGGGTTTAGTCCTGGGAACACATGTGATAACAAATGGATATAGTGATACATATCTGTAATCACAGCATCCCTTTAGTGGGACAGGATGTGAAGAGAAGAGAATTATCCAGTAGCTCCCTGGCCAGCAACAGAAACAAGAAAGAGCTTGCCTTGAAACAAGGAGAAAAGAACAGTTCCCAAAATGCTGCCCCACCATGGTACCAATGCATTCACAATCATCCGAGGCAAATTAACTAACTAATTAATTAAATATTAATATAAAATAAAAACAAGAATGCATTCACTCTCATTGAAGCTTTGAAACTTACAGCTGCATGCCATTTACAAAGTACAAATTAATGAAACACACACAAGATAAAATGACACAAGGCAGGTAAAAATAGAGAAATGCAATAAAATATAGCAATGTCAACAGGAGACCAACTAGAAATAAAATTAGCATCAGTGGGAAAGAAACAACTGTCCTATTGATGAAGTATACAACCAGGCAAATGGTCATGCCACAAACACATTCAGTTACATACCTTCAAATTAGAAGATGCACAAAAATGATTTCTATTAATTATACTACTTGAGATTTAAACCATCATTCTCAAGACTATGTTTCAAAAGAAATACAAATAAAAGGAATTTTCAATAAGTGACTATATAAATCTAAGTCTGCAATGGTACATGCACACATCAACAAAAGACATATCAATGAGCAGCTTAAGAGCAGGCCATTTATTAGTCACTCCAAAGTCTCAATGCACAAAACACAGAAGCTTGTTCTCGAACATGCCAAATAGTACATAAGGATAATCAGCTGACCCTTTATTGTTTAAACAGCATCACATGGGCAAAATGTAAATATTAGTCCTGATAAAACTAGGGAAATGAGCAAAAAGGAAACTACAGGTCACAGTATAAGTTTGGAGTGTCATTCTGCAAAGCAATTGAGATTACCTACCAAAAAATTTAAATGTACATACTCTCAAGTCTACAATTACACCTCTTTAAACCTCTCTTATTAAAACAAAGTACACATAATTAGAAAACAATGATGTAACAGTATATAGCTCTACATTAATTATAACAGCAAAAAGCAGGAATGGAAATATCTATGAATGAGAAACATGGTTAAACTATTTACCATTTATCTGTTTCATATAATATCATGCACTGCCATGGAAGACCTTCCAATGAAAGGGTTTTATTCACATTAAGTGTGAAAGGCATATGCCTATCATCCAAATTTTGTCCATGCAAAATGAATACAAACAAGAATTGAATACACACAAACATACCTTTTACTCATGGAGAGGAACATGACTTCCATAGTCTACACATATTCAAATTTTCAGCTTATTTGAATCTTTTATGGTTTGTACTGCTTGCACAATTTTAAAAAGTAGCACTGATTTTAAAAACTAACTCTTATTTACTATCAGAAAAAAAGGAACTGGGATCTTTCTGTTCCTATCACACATTTGATCAAATTCATCAGGCAGCAGAGAACGAGCATAAACTTCCGACCATCCAACTAAAATACTTGATGTCTCCTGCTTTGAAGGCTGTTGTTCACCAGACATCCCTACTGCCTCACTTCCTCCAAGTTTCCATTTACTACCTACGTTAAGTGATGAACCTCTTGCTTTTCAGTACAGAGTGCAGCCTCCTAAGTACCATTTACCTCATTCGCTTCTGCTTTTCTGTACTTCAGCCACCGCATCCTAGAATTCTGATCTTTAAAACCAGGGTCAAGACAGCACCTACTTCACAAAGCTGTTTTAATCTTACGTGAACTGGGTGCTGGCGGGGGAGGGGGGTCAGATGCACACTGGGCACACAGAAGTCATAGAAATCTTCTAATGTGTTTATTGTTCTGTTTCTTGGCCATTTCTGTGTGTTACAAAAGCAAACCCAAAGATGGGGATTGTTCTCTCACGGCGGTACCCTGAAAGCCTGAATAGAGCTTTAGGCAGTGCTGAGTTGTTGAATACAGCCTTAGCATAGTAGCCATCTGTACAGACAGCTGAGATTGTAATTAAAAAAGCTAACTGTTTTCAGGAAAAGCAAGTACTCTGCATATTGGTCAGAATTATCTGTAATAATTCTGTCTACTTGCAAAGCACAATATTCAGCAGTGTGACTCCTAGCAGCATCAAAGAGCATTTAACTCGTTGACTTCTTAGTGCCAGCACAGTGATCACAGCTGAAATGCAACGTGGAACAGAAAAAACACAAGCACAACTTACTCTTCATTCCTGCTTTTGATGCAGGGCTGGTAGAGGACTTTGACTGCATTCCAGGCAGAGCTGGAGTCAGCTTCCGATGCATTTTCCAACAGCGGGAACTTCCTGACACACCTGGAACTTCTCAGTGGTTCAATCACCAAACTGTCTGAGTTTAATATCCAGAGCTAAAGTTTGGGAAGAGAAGTCAACAGAGGAGAATAATGCGACTCTATCTATATTGTACACAGTCACTACAAAAACCCACAAAAAATAACAAGAAACATAATTACATATATAATGTGTAAGTAGGGTAGGCTTTTATTTTTAATAAATAGTGGAACATTTGGGAGAGCAGCCATATGATGTTTTTAAAAAACTGATTAGGAAAAACTATTTACTATATAAACTACAACTCTATAATCAATCTGAAATATTTGGAGTTCCCAAACATCAGTGAGGGGTTCAACATGACATGCAAAGAATAGAAGGAGAATGCAGGCATGAGATGAACAATAAACATGTCTATACAACTAACAGGAACGTGGGTAAATTTATATGTTTGCACTACACTTAATAGATAGAGCACTGGACAGTGGTGGAGCATGCCTTTAGTCCCAGAGCTCAGGGGGCAGAGGCAGACAGATCTCTGTGAGTTCAAGGCCAGCCTGATCTACGGAGAGAGTTCCAGGACAGCCTCCAAAAGCTACACAGAGAAACCCTGTCTCAAAAAAAAACAACAGAGAATGGTATTCAGCCTGGCCGGTGGTGGTGCATGCCTGGCTGGTGGGAGGCAGAGGTAAGTGGATCTCTGTGAGTTGGAGTCCAGCTTGGTCTACAGAGTGAGTTCCAGGACAGGCTCCAAAGCCACAGAGAAACCCTGTGCCCCCAAAACAAACAAACAAACAAACAAACAAAAAGAATTGAATAGAATTCAACCTACATTTATGCCAACAAGAAACAATCCTCATTTTCAGTTTCATGAAACCGAAAAGCTAATAATTAATAGTTTTGTTTTTCACTAAAAACTCATGTACCTGTGAGAATTCGGATATGGGTAGAAATATATATATATAAACATGCATATATGAGATATATATGTATATATATCAAACTGTTACAATTGCTTCTGGAAATCATGACAAACCTAGTCTTGGAGAGTAGACAGGACAGGGAAAACAGCTTTTAGGTTCTTCCTACTGTCTGAAAATATTTTCAAAACATATTCCCCAAAGCAAAAAAGTAAGAAAAACAAAACTTCAATGTTAAGAAAATTAAAAGATAACTTTCAGCTAGAAACTCTTTCAATACAAGAAAACTAGGGCTAGGAACATGGGTTGAGCAATGAAGTGCTTGATATGCAAGAATGAGGACCCAAGTTCAATCTCCAGAGCCCATGTAAAAACCTGGGATTGCAGAATGTGGCTATAATCTCTACACTAGTGGGCAGAGGCAGGCAGATCCCTGGGGCTCCCTGGACACTTCCAGTCTAATTGGCTGAGCTTCAGCCTTGGTGAGAGATCATCTCAAAAAAAAAACATACAAAAAACAGGTAGACACTATACATGGACCCCTGACCTCCATCCAAACATGTATGTCCTCACACATGCAGGTACACACAAAGAAAACAAACAGTAATTTCAAACTATGACACTGCTATCACACATTATTCTGTGAGTTTCCTAGTTTTTCAAATAAGAAACACTCCATATGGTTTAACTAGTTGAAGAAAACCAACACAGAGAATAGTATGGTCTAGGCCGTTTGGGTTTCTAAACAAAGGGGCAAAATTTACTTGTACAGAGCATTCTAAACAGAGGGCAGGATGATGCTGGCCCCTGCAGCACATGGGGTTTATAGATCCAACAACGCCAGCTTCTTCTCCATATTTGCTACTGTTTCTCAAATACCAAGCTGCCAGAGGCAGACACAGAAGTATCCCATTTCAATGCTAAGAGTAACAAATACAGAGAGAGGAGAATGATAAAGAGTTATGTGACACAAGAGCCATCACCAAGGGCAAAAAGCATCATTTTGGGTATGAGCTTATAAAGGACAGAAACTGAGTTTCCCTTCTGTCTGCGTCCTCAGAGTCTAGGATACAAAGGTACCCAGTCATGTGTTAGTAAATGAAGTAAGCTTGATTTATGGCTTACCTGATATTAGAAGTTCAGTTTATGGTCATGTTCTAGTTTCCAGACTTGAGAGGTAAGAAAATAGAATGATGGAAACTAAAAAGTTTCTGAAACCCTGGATTACAAGGCCATCAAACAGTGGATGAGAAATTTCCTTACCAAGATGTACACTTTGCCATCCTGACCTTGAATCGTGAATCTAAAAGTGCTTCTCGCAGAGGAGAGTTCCACCAGGCACCGGGCAATGACACTCTGAACAAACTGAGACCTGTTGGAACAGAAAGTCATTGTCACCATGCACCTCCCATAATTCTTACTAACAACATGGGTCGGAAGGATGCACAGGTACCTAAAAGCATGCGCCAGGCTCCTCTGACCACCATCCATTGCTGCCAAGTCTTAACTAACTTGCACTTTGGAAAATTAGAATGTATTCGTGTGTGCTCCGTTCCCCTTAAAACTCATCTCGCTAGCATTAATGTATTTTCCATCCCAAATGTAACTATTCCCGTGACAAATTCATATTGACCAACAACTTGACACGATGTAAAATCACCTAGGAGGCAAATTTCTGGCCCTGTCTACAAGGGATTGTTGAATAATTACTAGAATAATTAAAGTAGAAAGGCCAGTCTTTACTGTGAAGAGCGCTGTTTCATGCTCCAAGGACTGAGTAAGAAGGTGAAAGCAAGCTGAGCACAAGCATTTGTCACTCTCTGCTTCCTGAACAGTGTCACCAGCTGCCTCAAGGTCCTGCCACCATTACTTCCCTGCCATAAATCACTGTGCTCTTGAACTGCGGGCTGAAGTCACCTCCTCCTACGTTGCTTTGGTTAGTTATGTTGTCAGGGCAACAAGTCACCCATACACACCTTACCCGCTGAATGGAAAAACACCAAAGGCTCAACTTTGACATGCTATAGCTCATCAGACAGTGGATAGATAACTAAGACAGTATCAGTGTTGAACTTCTCCATTTAAACTGCCTTAAGCAACAGTTATAAAAGAGGATAAAATTTATCAAGTTTATATTCAGGGTACAATTAACATGTATGTACTAATTTGCTGTCTGTTGCTGTGATAAATGCCATGACCAAAAAAAAAAAAAAAAAAAAAACCACAAAAACAAAAACAAAACCAGCTTGAGTAAAGAAAGGGATTACTTTTCCTCCACTTCATAGTCTATCATGGTTGTACTTAGGGTTCCTGTTGCTCTGATAAAACACCATGACCAAAGCAACATGGAGGAAAAGGCTTATTTTGGTGAACAATTCCATCACTCTTCATTGTCAAAGAAGGCAGGACAGGAACTCAAGCAGGGCAGGAACCTGGAGGCAGGAGCTGATGCAGAGGCCATGGAGGGGAGCTGCTTACTTACAGACTTGCTTCCCATGGCTTGCTCAGCCTGATTTCTTTTTCTTTTTTCTTTTCTAAAATTAATTAATTACTTACTCCCCCCAGCCCAATCACATTTCCTCTCCCTCCCTCCTCTCCTCTCCTCCCAGTCCCTTCACCCCTTTTCCCCCTCTACCAACTCCTCCTCCTTCTCTTCAGAAAAGGGCTGGCCTCGCATGTATATCCACCAGCCATGGTTTATCAAGTTGCAGAAAGACTAGGCACCTCCTCTCCTATTAAGGTTGGATGAAGCAACCCAGAAGGAGAAAATTGTCTCAAAAGCAGGTAACAAAGTCAGAGATAGCCCCTGCTCCTGCTGTTAGGAGTCCCAAAAGAAGACCAAGCTACACAACTGTAACATATGTTCAAAGGGCATATAATACAGAAATGATGGATAAAATGGTAGATAATCGAATTTACTTTAATAAAAAAACAACTATTAGTCTCTAAATATTTTTCATTGGTATAGATTTTAGTTTATTGGCATAAATTTAAGGTTAATTTTGTTATGCTATATGAATATTTCTACCCTTGATTAAGGTATTATGTTTATAGAATTCATTTAAAAATGTAATGTATAATTAAGAAATACAGATTAATAGATAGCATCCATAATACCAAACTTATAGTCATGTTAAGTATGTTTTCAAGGTCATACAGAGATATATTTCAAATTATACAATAACTTGATTTGTTATATGTACCTTGGTATATTAGGAAAACTTCCCTCAGATGGCTGAATAATTATCTCTGTCATGTAAAATTTAGTTGTCTCTGGAAATGAAAAAGAAGAAAATTAAAAATCTTTCCAATACACTGCTATCACAGACATGCTGGCCCTAAATTATGACCTTCCAAATTATTTTGATTATTCAACAGACTGATAAAACTGTATTTCAATAACAATTTCCCGAAAGTACTGAGTTTTAAGGAAAAGGCACTCTACCTTTGGTAAAAAGATAGCTCCATGCCAGCCAGTAGGGGCTCACACATTTAATCCCAGCACTCAGGAGGGAAAGACAGGCAGATCTCCGTGAGTTCGAGGCCAGCCTAGTCCACAGCACAAGTTCCTAGACAGGTTCCAAAGCTACAGAGAGACCCTGTCTCAAAAAAGTAAGAGAAACAGACTCCAAGACTTCAGGACATGTGGAGTCTGCTCAGCATCTACACCAAGAAGGCCTTGCACATGGGAAGTTGGGATCTCACAGTTTTAGCCCAAAATTAAGACCTTTGATTCCTCAATTCTGTGGATTAGCTACCAGTCAGAGAGTGACTGAGGCAGGCTTGTTAGTTAGGTTCCCCAAAGCACAGAGCTGTAACCCTGACATCATTATCTACCTGGAATCTCACTGACTGTATTTACAAATGGTCCTCACCAAATCTGACTTTCTGCTTATTTTGTCAATTATAAAAACAATTAAACAGCAGACTAGACATTTGATAAACATTAATATAACTATCTTGGATTGTTTAAAAATCCATTTGAAGGTTTAATCTCATTAGTAAGAAAGGAAACAAGAACAAAATGGAATTCTTTTTTAGCATCAAACAAAATGTTTTTAGAGGGCAAGTGTAGCCTGGTGGATGTTTATGAGAAATGGACAGGTTTGCTCACATACCACTGCCAGAATGGAAAATGATAGATTCCTGAGAGGGCTCCTGGCAAAAGCCTTCAAACGGTATGTATAGTTTAACATCATAGCCAAGAACTGACCAGTTTATCTTAATGAAAACTTGTAAAATATGTAGACTACAGAGATGGTAATATTAATATAAAAATACTGAAAACAAATTAAGATCTGTGAAAGCGGAAGAAAATTGTTATTTAGGTAATAGAATTTCATGCACATTTTATGTTTTAAGCAGGTCAAAATAAAACCAGAAGTAATTTAAAGTGGTATTTTCTTAAAGATAATGTCATCCATTTATAATAATATCAAAAGAAGGGTTTTTTAATTCCAATTTCTTGATGTAAGACACAGAATAAAGTAAAAAGTATAATCAATAAAAACATGCAATGATGATTGTACATTATTATGTATCTAAAAGCATGAACATACATTTTCCTTCATTTCTGTCGATTCCACCTTACTATTGTGAAGTCTTATTATCGCACATAGAACTGAATCATTTACTGTCACACTGTGACCCTTTAGGTCCCCGCTGGTGGTAATTATTAATTCCAGAGCCCCTGCGCTGGTTCCATGCAGTAGGCACTCATTTGCTGTCACCCACATCCAACCACCCGCTATATCAATCTTATGTGAGCTTTCTGGGGTCACTATCTTCCATCTGGGTACAGGTGGAATTCCTCTTAGTAGGCAGTAGCTAGCGGTTTATTATCCTGCTCTGTTTGTGTCTTTGGTGAGGGGACTTTGAGTTGCTACAAAGTCCTGGGGTTAACAGTCGTTTCTTTGTGCACACTGACAATGCCATCCCCTCTCTACAAATTTCCATTACTGCTGTTTCTTTGAAGGTGATCTGTCATTTTTTCCCTTGGTTGCTTTTAAGATTTTTTTTCGTTGCTTTTCATTCTGCAGCCATTACTTTGATGCACCGAGACACAGATTTCCTTTTACTTATCTTACTTTGGCCTCACCGAATTGGAATTCATTGTGCCTCTTGAATCTGTAGATTGCTCTTCGTCGCTTCTTAGAATCCTCAGCAACAATTTGTTCGAGCACAGCCCATGCTGCATCTTTTCCTCTTTTCACAAAGATGTATAATTAAACACACAGTGGATTGCCTGGTTCTATATCTGTCTATACCCCACACACTACCTTTTTGCTGCAGTGTGCAGGGTTAAAGATTCTTCTCATCTTTCTTCTGTTTATTAATTCTTGATTTAACTTATATCTAGTCTGCTGTCAACGGCTCTCTAAACTGCTAGCTTCAATTATAAAGCAGTGCAGTCACAGAGATTCTATCATGGAGCTTTTCCAAACACACTATTACATTCGTTTTGTGTCCAGCCATCTTCAGATCAGTCTTCTACACTGTTAAATATACCAAGCATGTTTTACAGTTTGTATATGATAGTACGATTCCAATAAGAAGTCTGTTTTAACTGCAAGCTCTCGGTGATAGCTCCTGGTAAAGTTGTAATGAATTAATGAATAAAAAAAAGTGTCCACACAGGCTCACTGTTGAAGGCCCAGCTGCTGGCACTATTTTAAGAAATTATGGCTAGTCTAGGAGGTGAGCCCTAGCTAGAGTAAGTAGTTTAGCAGGGTGGTCCTGAGGGGGGGATGGAGGGAGGGACGGGGGGGTGTCTGTGTCCTATCCCAGCCCCAAGTCCCACTATTGGTTATGAGCTGAGCAGCCTCTACCACGCAAACCCACTACGATGTCCTTCTGTCTCTTTACAGGTCCAGACGCAGCAGAGACAAGGAGTAAAAGGTCTAAAACCAGGAGGAAAAATAAATTCTGTCCCTTTAAGTTCTTTGCTGGTATTTTGATCACAGCTATGGAAAACCAGGACATGGGGGTGGGGGCGGGGGTCAGCTTCAGTTGTATAACAAACTTTGTATTTGAAAATTTACATGTAAGAATTTGTCTTTGAAGGAAAGGTTTCCTTCCAAAGGTGAAAGAAGTCTGACTTTGATAGCATATAGTGATAGTTCTAATCCCAGGCAGACTATGTTAATTTAAATGGCTGAAGTTCCCACAGTGGCTAAGGCTGACACCTACTGCGACTAGCCCAGCTCTCCTTTTGCTCACCTTGATGGGGGGTGGGGGTACAGCGTTCAGAAGCTTGGCTTTTTGTGGAGACAATGTTCTCTGTTCTGTATAGTCTTCATTTCTATTTGTGTGAGGCTGGCACCTTGCAGGGGAGGTGTGCCTGGAATTCTGGACTGACTTTGCTTCTGTGGTAATTTCCCCATATACATCTCATTTCCCATACTCTTCATTCCTTCCTGTTTTTCCAGACACTCTCCTGGCATCTTCCACTTCAGCCTGAAGAACTTCTATTGGGATTTTCTGTAGAGCAGGTATGCTTATAGTACTTTATTTTTATGTATTTACCTAGAAACAGTTCTAACTTCTCTTTAATTGATTTTTGCAGGATGCAGTACTATTGGGTGATAGGTCTTTCTGACAGCACTTTGTGAGTCTACTCTGATGCCACTTGGAGGTCACCATATTCCCAGACAGTTGTGTTATGAAGTCCCTGAGTGTGCTTGGTTTCCCTCTGCTCTTTGATCCCTTCCCCCTCGCTGCCTTCTGGCAGTTTTATACCACCTGGCGTTCACTAAAATCCTTCTCCTAAAAATCACTGTCATCCACCAAACTTCTCCCAGATTTCAATCAGCTTTTTCAAACTTGTTTTATTATCTCTTCTTTTCTCTATTCTGAGACTCCATTTATATGTGTGTTGAACACTTGATACTGTCCCATAAGTTTGAGCTTCTGTTGAGATGTTCCAGTTATTTCTCCTCTGTGCCCTTTGGTTTCACTATTTTTATTAATCTAAAATTTCAATATTTTTTCAAATCTTCTCTCATCTCAAATCTGTGTTTTCAATCATCTAGTATTGTTTTCTTTTCAGATATTATTATAATTTTCAATTCTAAATTTACCTATTTGTTTTTCTGTGGAATCTGGTTTGTTTTTGGTTTTTTTGTTTTTTGTTTTTTTTTGGTTTTCTTTTTTGTTTGTTTGTTTTTAGAGACAAGATTTCTCTGTATTGTTTTGGAAACTGTCCTGGAACTCGATCTGTAGACCAGGCTGGCCGAGAACTCACAGAGATCTTCCTGCCTCTGCCTCCCCAGTGCTGGGATTAAAGGCATGCACCACCAACGCCCGGCTTTCTGTGGAATTTAATATTTGCAATTATTCAAAGATTTTTTCTTTTAATTCTTTATTTATTGTTGTAGTTTTTTCAACAGATTAGCTTCCTAATCTATGCACTTATTCAGCAACTGTGTGTAAAGCCTTATCTTTCTTGAGTATACATTACTCTTTTTCTGTTTTGAAAATCTAATAATTTTGGACCATTGCAAGACACTGCATGTAATACACTGTATCAACTATGGATTTTTGTTTTGATCTTGGTTTATTCATATAGTAGCCAGTTAATTGGCTTGAACTTACACTGTGGAACAAGTCTACTATATGTCTACAGTGTAGTCACTAACTCTACTCAGTTCCTTAGAAAAAGTTTTACATTTATCTTTAAAGAGTTTTGAAATTGTCAGAGGACAATACATGGTTTTCATTCTGTTCTACCACCATGTGTATTAAAGGAAGTCAAACTTAGGTTGTCAGGCTTGGGATGTCCACTGAAGAACATCTTGCCAGCCACTTGTTCAGTTTTACATTGTTCATTCCAGCTTCCCGAATGAAGAGTATTTACTGCACTTGCTTAGGTTAAGCCCCCAACAACTATCTAGGGGAAAGGTTCTGCTCAAGTATTGAAAGCCAGTAATGTTTTTACAAAAATTGCCTTCTGTGACATGCAAGTCACCAAAGGAGGAAAATAACCGACAGTCCTACCCACCTATGACACCTATGAACCACAACCAGCCTGGCACAATAACCCTAAAGATAAAGTACCTTGGTGGTAACCAACATCTTTTCATATAGGACCCACTCAACAAGGTACTAGAAACCTAGTCAACTACCCAGGGCTGGTGAAGTCACAGTTATTCGAGGAGAATTTACAACTAGCATAAGCCCTGCATTAATTCTAGTATTTGTTCTTATGCCCATAGATAAGTATAGTACTCACACATCATCAAGGAAACGTCTCTTTGAATATCTTAATTTTTTAGAAATTACATAAAGGGGTTGTTTTCATGCTCAGGGAAAGAGGTGGAAAGGGATAATATTCTTACTGACATCTTTACAGTGCATGTTTCTTTTCCTGCTTACTCAGAAAAAGAAACTACTAATAAGATTCCAAAGATTAAAACAAACAAACATACAAAAACCACTCTCTGCCTTCCCTTAAGTGCATAGCTTGAATTAAATCTTCTAATTAATCATATTAAAAGTGATGATTCATTACCCATGAAAACACAGCATGTTGTTGCTCTTTAGACATTTTAAACTGTATCTTTAAAGATCTTTAATTATTGTATTTTAAAGTAGTATACTGGAGAGTTTGAAGAAAGGGTAATACCACTGACAAAAAGAATAAGACACAAAGCTATGGTTCAGTGGGTGAGGGCACTTCCAGGCAAGTTAGGCAACCTGATTTTTGACCCCTGGAAATTGTGTAAAGGTGGAATGAGAGAACTAACTCCACAATGCTGACCTCTGACCTCCACATTCCTTTATGCAGATGCACACACGAATACTATTTTTTAAGTTAAAAAAAGAGAGAGAGGCTGGAGGGATGGCTCAGTGGTTAAAAGTGCTTGCTCGTCTTGAAGAGGACCCAGGTTCAACTCCAGCACCCACATCGTGGCTCACAACCATCTGAAACTCCAGTCTCAGGAAATCAGATGTCTTTCTTTGACTTCTACAAGCACTAGGCACTCATGTGATTTACATGCATGCTTGCAGACAAAATACTCATGCATGCAAAATAAAATTTAAAAGTCTTTATGAAAATTAAATAAAGAATAAGGAACAAAGTACAAAACCCAGAATGCATTTTCTAGTATGTCAACAAGGCCCCTTCTACTTCCAATGATAAAGCAGATGGCAGCTTTTGACTTCTCCATCTCCTGGTATTAACTCTTTTGACAGAAGAATTGTGTGAAGAAAAAGGTTCCAACCTTCCTTAGGTTGGACCTAAGTACAAACTCTATACTGATGCTTTACAAAGAGGACATGAAACACTGAGGACAACCCATGGCTTCTCACTGCTAACTAGCACTTGCAAGGTCAGAAAGCACAGACTCATTGGCATACTGGGTGAAACGTTAGGTGGTTTCTTTCTTTAAACCATGCATTCTATCAAGTAAATTAATTATGACTCTTTCCTATATATTGACTATAAAATCTGTTTTGTTTTTAAGTAAGAGGGCAGTCATTTCAGCCCTGCATTATGAAATTCCTACCTGATGATATGGTCTCTCCCAACACTACCTTGCAACGCTTACAAATGACTTTGGTATTTGCTTTTGGTTCCTGTAGAGGAGAAAAAATGTCATTTAAATGTCATTCAACTTTTTTTTAAAAGGAATATATAATTTTAACATAATCCCCAGGGTATACATTGAACTTTACATTCCACTCTGCCCTCAAGTCAATACTAGGAATACATTTAGCTTGTATGCATAATTCACATGCACAGACATCATTTTTCTCCTGTCCAAAGACAGGATAATACATAGATTGACTTTTACAAACTTAGCCACTTCTTGATAATCCAAACATTGCCAAATAATCTGAACAAGAAACACTTCATATTTTCTGAAGAACAGGCAGGGTGGGTGACAGGGGCAATGGTAGATGACTTACCCTAACTCACAGTGTACGGAATACAGAAGGATTGGAGCTCTAACTCATACATGGACTCGAAGGCCAGTGCAATTTATGTAAAAGCAACCTACCAGTCATAGCCACTCATAATTCAGAAGTTAAAAATACCTAACTTGTTCATGTAACTCTATTTTTTTCCATTTAAGATATGCACTGTAACTGGAGAGATGGGTAGTGAAACAAGTCCCTGAAACATTCTCAGACTTCAAAACTCCAAGTTCAGTAGGCTATTGCCTGAATGCTGGCATTCACCCAATCATTAAAGAGTGCACTTTTTGGACCCACAGTAATTCCTCATCAAAGCTACACAATGTTCTTTATGCACATACAGATCACGATGTAGTTGATGTCATAAAAACATGGGCAAAGGAAGCTGGGCATGGTGCTATATACCTATAATCCCAGCATTTATGAAGCTGAGTCAGGAGAATTGCAAGTTCACGGTGTGCCTGCGCTATATACATAGCAAGTTCTAATCTACCTTGGGTAAAACAGTGAAACCTTGAGTTAAAATAATATTTAACCTAAAAAGAGGAGGAGGGGCTGGAGAGATAGCTCAGTGGTGAAGAGCACTGGTTGTCCTTCCAGAGGACCTCAGTTTGATTCCCAGCATCCACACGGCAGTGTACAACTGTCTGTAATTTCCATCCCAGGGAATGGAAATTCCATCCCAGTGCCCACCTCTGACCTCCATGGGTAGAAATTCAGCGACTTTCTGCCTTGGTGAAATTTCTAGAAGTCCAGAGTGTGGAACATGCAGAAATATTCCTTCAAAGATAAAGGGTAAGTCACTTTGCCTGTACCCTCCCATTGCCAAGAAAGAAGCCCAATGCTTAGTGAGCCTATTTAGATTCTGGAGACAGCACATCCCTGACTTGGATTTGTTACTCCGGCCCACATACTAAATACTCAAAAGCTGCTAGCTTTGAGTAGGGCCTAAAACAGGAGAAGGATCTTTTACAATCCAGGCTACTGTGCAGGCTGTTCTACCATCTGGTGATCCAGCAGACCCAAGGGTACCTGAGGTGCCAGTGGAAGATAGGGATGCTGTTTGGAGCCTTTAGCAGGCCTGATAGGTACATCACAGAAGGGATCTATGGGACTTTGGAGAAAGGGTCTACCATCATCTACAAACGACTATTCTCCTTTTGAGAGACAGTTCTTCTTGGCCTGCTATGTGGCCTTAGGGGGAATAGAACATTTGACTATGTGACAACAAGATACCATGTGACCTGAGCTACCCATCATGAGCTGAGTATTATTTGACATACCAAGTCATAAAGTAGGTTGTGCACAGCTGCAATCCTTTATCAAATGGATTTGGTATATACTTGGTTGGGACCTGTCAGGTCCTGAAGGCAAAAGTGAGTTGCATGAAAAACATAAAAAATGAATACATGTCTTTGGGGCTGGAAAGATGTCTCAGTGATTCAGAGTACTGGTTCCTATTCCAGAGGACCTGGGTTTAATTCTCAGCACCCACATGGTGGCTAATAAACATCCATAACACCAGGTTCAGGAAATCTGTCGCCCTCTTCTGGCCTACACTATGAATTACACTCACTGGTTGAGCAGACATACACACAGGCAAGCAAGCATCCATACACATAAAATTAAAATGAAGGGAAAATGTAATAATAAAAAATACATGTTTTACTTTAGTTGAATGTTAGTCAAAAACAACTGTGCAACTCCTAGTGGGGTCTTTAGGACTTGGTTCTTCACCCACCTTTGAATCTACTATTAGTAGAAACTCACAAATGCCCAGGGCCTGTTCTCCTCAGGGACTTCTGAAATGAGTGTTTTCATACTTCAATAACTCGAAAATCTACCCTGGTTTCCTCTAGCTTTGGGATGTACACAGCTCCTCTGATCTTTCTCTACAAGTCTCAGTTGAGGGAACTACCAAATATGAGATCTTCAAGCCTGGTCACGTTGGCTCCGGCACTAACCAGGCACAGTCCCTAAGCAAGGCCCACAGGTGGCACCACGTCCAGCCATTAACATCCTTAAATCTGGCACATCACGGACAGCAGGTGCAGAGCCTCACCACAGCAGGTGACTGGACAAAGTCATCCCCATCGGAAGCAACAGACCACCAAGGGAAGGGCCAAACTGCTTATGCCCAGGAAGGAGAGAACTTGTAAGACAGACGACTCAGTCATAAAGGTCAAGATCTCCAGGTTCAGGCTAACTGTAAAAACAGCCATCCAGCCTCAAATTTGGTATTGAAGCTGTCTTTTTAAAGGATGCCATTTTATACAACTTGAATTTGAAATGAAGGGTTTTACTGGAATAGCAAAGCCAGAAATGATCTTGTTCTACTCAGACCAGAAAAATAAATGGTGGCTCTGGGGTGTGTGTGTGTGTGTGTGTGTGTGTGTGTGTGTGTGTGTGTGTGTGTATGTGTGCGCGTGTGTATATGTGTGCATGTATATTCTGTGCATGTGTGCATATGTGTGAATGTGTGCATATGTGTGCATATGTTTATGTGTGCATGTATGTGTGTGCATTTTCATGTGTGTACTGTGCATGTGTATATATATATATGTTCATGTGTGTATGTATGCATGTGTATGCATATATGTATATGTGCATGTGTGTGTGTGTGTGTTGGGGGTATCACATTTCAATTGTAATTGGTCATGTCACTTTTTCTTCTCTGTCTGTCTTTCTGTCCTCTCTCTCTCTCTCTCTCTCTCTCTCTCTCTCACACACACACACACACACACACACACACACACCAGGTGTATGAAGGTGTTACAGACAGTTGGAAGCTGCCTGGCTTGGGTGCTGGGACCTAAACTTGGGTCATCTGCAAAAAAGTACTCTTAACCTCTGAATCATTTCTCTAACCACTGTTTTAACTTTTAACAAAATAGTAAAAGCATTGGTTTGTTTATTTGTTTTCAAAAATAAGATTATAACCTTATAAGATGTAGATAATCAGCATTTAAAAATTGATCAATAAATCATCTCAACCAAATATGTGGATTTTGCTTCAAATAAACCCACTAAAAATACTTTGATGACAATTAATAAAACTTATGTATTAACTTATTTTATTAGGTATAATAATGGTAGCTGTGGTTATTTTTTTATCCTTATTTTTAAACCTACACACATATGGAAACACATAGGGATGAAATGACACAATACTATAATTTGCTTTTAATCACATTAGCAAGAAAAAAGAAGGGGGAAGAGGAAGCATGCATGGTAATAAAGATGATCCATGTACTGTGTAGACATGAATTTTACAAAAGAAATTCCTCAAACCCATAAATTATTAACTCAGTGCCCCCCAAAAATAAAAAACAATGTTGATCTGGGTCACAATGTCCAGCCAAATTCAATTTTGCTTCTTTTAGAAAAATAAAATGAAGAGTGATTGTACTTTCTAAGTCTTGTTGTTTTGCAAGATGAGATCTTGTTATGTCACTCAGGCTAGACTTGAACTCCTGAACTCACACATCCTCCTATCTGTATCTCCAGTGTAGCTAGGACCACAGGCATAATAACTCCCATGTCCAGCTTATGTTTCCTAAATATTGAAGCATATTATGATCTTATGAAAGATTGAGGTTCATCTTTATTACCCTATTATAAGATGCAAAATATTCAGTATGTTGGGATGCCCAAAAAATAATATCAGTGATGACCAGTGAATCACAACACTGTCTACAGAAGAGGACTTTTGAAAACAAAGCACACATTGCCGCATTAATGAGGCCCAGATACAATATCATAAATCCAAGGAAGTACGGAGGAATGAAAGCATGTGAGGTTCTCTGTGCTGTTTTCAAACTCTGATCTTTTTAATTAAAATACTCCAGCATGTTAATTCTGTTTAAGAGAAGCTTCTCATAGCAAGGCATTTTTCTCTAGCTAAGCTTCAAGAAAATAATAAAACAAGTTGTATAATGAAACCACCTAACACTGTGGGAACTCTATGGAGCAAACCTCAAAGAAAGCCATAGTTGGGGACTAATTAAATCAATATATCTGAGACATGGCAGCACTGCTCAAGAGAGCTGGATTAGCCTCTTGTCCGTGATTTTATTTTCTTTTGTGTTGTTTCCATTTCTAAGGACCCTTGATAGTGTCTCGCATTCACACACACCACAAAAAAAAGAAAAAATGCTCCCAAGAGATACCATTAGGATGCTGTGTCACCATGTGACATTTCCAAATCCTGCTAGATGGCTGGACCTGGTGAGATGAGGAATAGGTTTTCAATAGCACAGAGCAGCCTTGTTCCCACTGGAGCCTTGAGAGCAGTGTTTAAGCAATCGCTCCAAATTTGTTACTATTTTGGTCACAGGCACACTCTGTCAACTGCTACAATATGCAATTAAAGTGAAACTTCCATCCAGACCAACTTGAAAACAGTCTTGTCAACAGCAGCTTCTCTAACCGTGGACACTGTAATGTCCAAATACAAGAATCTTCTTCTAATGTACAAAGTACAGGACTACCATTTGGTAGGACAAGAAATTCTTTAAAAGGACCGAATATAAACGACAACTGTAAAAGTAGAGATTATATTTTGACACAGTTAACCTAAAAGGGGAAACTAAATTTCTCCTACTTAATCCATTTCTCTTATTTAAGTTTTCTCCATTGTTTTCCCCTCACACCTTTAATACTTTGTAAGTAGGTGGCGTAATTATAAAAATAGAAAACATGACACAAAGTATCTGAATTCAGATGAAAATATGAATTTAACCCTAACTACGACATTAACCTATATTAACTTCTCATCATTCACCTGTTAAAAACACAGAACACTCAAGGACTTTACATGTCAGACAAAAGGGTTTCTTTCTATGGTGATACGAAGCACTAAGTATTTATTACTGAGAGCTATCTAGGTACCTGACACCTTCCCTTCATTTTCCACACCGTTCTTTAAGCTAGCCTGTGGTCTCCAGCTGCCGAGCCACTGCACGCTTCAGCTTTTGCTACAAAAAGCTAACTGAGCTTGAACTGGAATTTAAAACACAATGCTTCCGTTCCTGCCAGTAATAATCACTGTTGAAATAAAGGCTGTCCAGTGATGACTTTCTTGGCGTTTTAAATTATATCTTCATTGACTGGCCATCTTAGAGAGAACTCCTTACCAGGACCATACCAACACCTGCCTGCTGATTTCCTCATAAAGAGAAGTAAATGGCTTATATTTCTTTGTGGTGAGAGGAAGTTGCCTTCCACTCAAAGCAAGCCACACAGAGAGAGCATGCGATCCCGCCCTGCTGTGCACCAGGCCCACAGCTCCCACCACTCCAGGGCTCCTTGGCCTGTTCCTTTTGTTGTTGTTGTTGTTGTTATTTTGTTTTTGGTTTTTTTTTTTGTATTTTGGGTTTTTTGTTTTGTTGTTGTTGTTTCGTTTTGTTTTGTTGTTTGATGGCATTCACTTTTCCAACATCAGCGAACACCTAGATGGTAGGCAAACACAGTAAGATACCTGGGTCTAATTGTGAAATAGATATCCTGGGCTAACACTCCTATGCTTCCACTGAGATTTTTGAGATTAAAGTGCACAGATCAGAGTTTGGCCTGAAAGCAGGGCAATATGTGTGCAAACTGGTGACACTCCCAAATCCATGCGCGAATAAATTTCCTGTTCCTCCAGACCCTCATGGCTGCTTGAGTTTAAAACCTTTCCTCGATCCAAAGAGTTGGAGAACAGAAGCCATTAAAAACAATAAACTGGGCCTTTTAGAACAATCTCTTCAACAAACCTTGAATTAAAAGCAGGGCAATTGATATCTAAATCAACCTCTAAGTTAGCATGCATTTTGTGAAGATATGTTTACCAATTTAAGACTTCAGTTCAACCCTTACCTGTTCCAAATCACTTCTCAAATTCACTAAGAAGAAAGTGTCCCCAATAAAACAGTCATTTTCTCGTGGATGTAGAGGCTTATTAGCAAAGGGGTCAGGATGACAGCACCACTCTCCAACCAGAGCGCCCCAGTTCTCACTCGGCAGTGGGAGCACCCTGAGGAGCTTCCTAGTGGAAAGAGGGAAACAGTATTTTTTTCCCACTGTACAAAATGCAATGTTTTTTTTAATTAAATCAGCGTGAAAGAAGAAAGAAGCTCATTAGCCACATGCTTCCAGTGTCAATTTTCCTCCAATTATGAAAGTAATATATGCTCATTATAGACAATGTTTTACAAACTGCAAAGAGGCATGAAGGAGGCAGAAGTCTCCCTTTGCTCACTCTTCCCAAATCAGCTGGTGTAACATGACAGACTTTTCATTGCCATCCTTCCCATGGACACGGTGCACACACAGGGGCTGCCTTACCCTGAGGAGACACAGTGCACAGAGGGGAGGCTATGTATGACCTGAGAAGGCAGACAGACATTGCATACTTGAAAACATGGGAGGCCTTGCCCTATGAAGACAGACAGACAGACACTGCATGCATGCACACAGGGGAGGCCTTGCCCTGAGAAGACACAAACAGACTTTGTTTTCATTTTCTTCAAAACATCCTAATGCCCAGTGACTCTATAAAAGTCTGTGGGAATGTCAAATCTTTCTGGTTCATTCCCTCACTGTCAGATATTTAATTTTGAGTTCTTAATCAATATCTCTTGAGATGAATATTCCTGTTGGAAGATTTATGTAGAAATCTGATTATTTCTTGGGGGGGAAAGATCTGGTAAGCAGGTGAGCTTCTTCCCACATAGGGCTAACCTCATCTTAATTAAACAGTCTTCTTTCTATCTTCACCCAAGGAACGAGGTAAAAGCATATTTAATGCTGCTTTAATTAGCAACTTAAATTACTAGTAAGATAGAACTGATTTTTACATTTATTGATCACTACATTTCTTCTGGGGATGGTGATCAATAACTACTTTTTGAGATGATATCAACACACTTTTATTAATTTACAAAAATGTATTCCATAGTAAGGATATACCCTTTTACTAATAATTGTTATAAATACTTAAGAGTTATTTTCTATTTTTAATTTGGTTTATTGATATTAATTAAATGTTACTTTCTTCTGTGATTTCTTCCTCTTCTCTAATTTAATAACAAACTTTTATTTTTGAATAATTTTGATTTACAAATACATTGCAGAGATCATACACAGTCAAAGATAGCTCCTATATGCACCCCCCACCCCACCCCTTTCTCTAATTAACATTTGTTTGATTTGCCAAAGCCTCAGGTTTTATCTGGATTTCCCCAGTTTCTTCATCAAAGTCTTTTTGTTTTGTTTTGGTTTGGTTTGGTTTGGTTTGGTTTGGTTTTTTTGTTGTTTTTGTTTCTCTTTTCAATTCCAGGGTACAATAATACATGGCACATAGCACATTTAGTCATCGTGTCATCCAGGCCTCCTCTGGTCTATGACAGTTTCTAAGTGTGCATTTCTCAGCAGTCTATAAAACACCTCTTACTTGGCGCTTCTCTGATGCTGTCTCTAGATTAGTCTGGACCACAGGCTTGGGGAAAGCATTCCGGGGAAGAACAGGGACCCTTCTCATTCCAACATGTCACAGCCACTCTACATCAGCATAGCTTACTCCTGGTGATGCTACCATTGATCTTTCGCTTAAGGTGATATCTACTGCTTCTCTTACTAGTAAAATACAAGTAAAATAATGTGTATTGAGAAGATCAGAGTTAAATTAAAATATTTAAGATACGATCGTGTCATTTCCATTAAAAAGACTTTTTTATTCTTTTTGAATGATTTCCCCTACCATGTTAGCCATTTTTCTTAGCTTCTCCCAATCAACTCTGAGTATCATAAAAAGGTGATGACAGACTGGAAGAGGGCACACATTTAACTTATAGCTCTACAGGACAGAGCTAGGAATAGAAGCGCTGACTCAAATGGGGCACCACTAGCATCACTTTGACTGCTGAGGTAGGAGGATGCTGACAGGTGATTCTTTCAATATCCAATTCTGAGAGCTTGCTCTGAGCAAGGCAACATGCTGGCCTGCTATAGGACACCCAAACACATATGCACAGTCTCTCCCTTTCTAGTAGGAAGTACAGGCAGGCCACACACGGTAAGCAAAGGTGTGCACAGAAAAGCTCACCCAAACACATACGCACAGTCTCTCCCTTTCTAGGGGACTCTAGTAGGAAGTACAGGCCACACACGGTAAGCAAAGGTGTGCACAGAAAAGCTCAGGATAGAGTAATGAGGTTCTGACCTCCTGGTAGAGGGTGACAGCACAGATCCCACTGCAAACGTGATGGAAGCAGCAGCCCCCTCCTCAAGCACACATTCCCATGTAAACACAGTTTACCTTTTATTTGTAAGGGACAGAGAACTCCTACACCAGACCATGTGCACAGGGTGGACAGACAGAGAATGCTAAGGACATATTCTGTTTATCATCTTTAGACAATAGGTAAGTTCTGAGCTGGTCTTTGAAGAATAATAAAACAGGAGTTCTTCTGGCAATGAATGGTATTTAGGGCACTGGAAGAGACAGCATAAAGCTGGCACTATATCTCTTTATCTTTGGGCTGTTCTCCGACTGTTTGACACACTTCTCAAGTCTTTCTTGAAGGAATGAAATAGTACATTCTGGTAAGTCTGACAGATAAGACTCCTGGCTGGATCTGCTTGCATTCTGGGGTGCAAGGATTAGCAAACCTTTTCCCTTGCTGCCTGAGTATCTGACCTTTGGAATAACCACCTAGCTTCGTTACCCTGGAAACCAGGTAAGATCCTAGGCATCACATATATTGCTAGGCAACACTGCTTACAGTAGAAACGATCCATGACTCATAAATTGCATCTTACTGGGAAGATCTATGAATGAGCCGCAACACATCTGGTAAGGAAGCCTGTTTGACCTTCCCTGAATGCAGGTCACCTCGGTAAAGCCCTAAAAGCCACAACCAAAGAACTGTGACTAGACACTGTCTGCTCAGGGCAGGCGAAGCCTCTCAGCCAAAGCAGCAACTGCACCTGATGTAGATCTTGTGCTCCTCCGTATCCAGAACTATGTCATGTGGGGAGACAAATGTCCCCCAGTGAGACTATCAACTATCGCCTGCATGGACTGCAGCAAAGACCATGCAGATAGGAATCCTTTTGTAAGATTTATTTGTTTGTTTGTTTGTTTGTTTGTTTGTTTATTTTATATCCCAACCACAGCCTCCTTTCCCCCCACTCCCTCTCCTCTTCCCCTCTGCCCTCCCCGAACCAACCCCACCTCCAATAATTGTTCAGAAAGGGGCAGTCTCCCACGGGCTTTAGCAAAGCATGGCATATCAATCTGCCATAAGACTAAGCACGGTTCCCTGTATTCAGGATGGGCAAAACAATCCAGCACAAGGTATAGGTTTCCAAGAGCCAGTTAAAGCACCAGGGACAGCCCCTGCTCGCATTGCCGGGATTCCCACATGTAGACTAACCTACACAACTGTCACAGAGGGCCTAGGTCGGTCCTGTGCAGGCTCCCTGGTTGTTGGTTCAGACTCTGTGAGTTCCTACGAGCCAGGCTAGTGTTTTCTGTGGATGTTCAGCCCCTTGTTTCCTACAATCCCTCTCCTCAGCAGGACTCCCAAGTGCAACCCAATGTTTTGTCATGGATCAGGGAGGAATTTTGACGCTGCCTGGCTGGCACAAATGTGTCCCATAGTAATCTTGTGACTCTGCATGAGTAGAAGCACTAAGACCCCTGGTGGCACTGCACACACCTTACCATATTTAATGCTCAGGACAGTTTGTGAGCAAAACCAACAACGCGCCCGTCACACAAGGAGAAATGGGGCTTAGGAGTGTGAAATCATCTTCACAAGTCCATAGACTTAGAGGTGAAGACTAAAACAAGGGCCTTTATCTAGGTCTTTCTCGAAAATCACCTTTTCCCTCAGAGGACATTCACCTCCCTGGCAATGCAGGGTAGTAGTAAAGCGAGCAGGTGAATGACCACACCTCCTGTAGGGAGTTACCGCATGGAAAGCGAGCAGGTGAATGACCACACCTCCTGTAGGGAGTTACTGCATGGAAAGCGAGCAGGTGAATGACCACACCTTCTGTAGGGAGTTACTGCATGGAAAGCGCCGAGCAGGTGAATGACCACACCTCCTGTAGGGAGTTACTGCATGGAAAGCGCTGAGCAGGTGAATGACCACACCTCCTGTAGGGAGTTACTGCATGGAAAGCGCCGAGCAGGTGAATGACCACACCTTCTGTAGGGAGTTACTGCATGGAAAGCGAGCAGGTGAATGACCACACCTCCTGTAGGGAGTTACTGCATGGAAAGCGAGCAGGTGAATGACCACACCTCCTGTAGGGAGTTACTGCATGGAAAGTGTGTAGGGAGTTACTGCATGGAAAGCGCCGAGCAGGTGAATGACCACACCTTCTGTAGGGAGTTACTGCATGGAAAGCGCCGAGCAGGTGAATGACCACACCTTCTGTAGGGAGTTACTGCATGGAAAGCGCCGAGCAGGTGAATGACCACACCTCCTGTAGGGAGTTACTGCATGGAAAGCGAGCAGGTGAATGACCACACCTCCTGTAGGGAGTTACTGCATGGAAAGCGAGCAGGTGAATGACCACACTTCCTGTAGGGAGTTACTGCATGGAAAGCAAGCAGGTGAATGACCACACCTCCTGTAGGGAGTTACTGCATGGAAAGCGAGCAGGTGAATGACCACACCTTCTGTAGGGAGTTACTGCATGGAAAGCAAGCAGGTGAATGACCACACCTCCTGTAGGGAGTTACTGCATGGAAAGCGAGCAGGTGAATGACCACACCTTCTGTAGGGAGTTACTGCATGGAAAGCGAGCAGGTGAATGACCACACCTTCTGTAGGGAGTTACTGCATGGAAAGCGCCGAGCAGGTGAATGACCACACCTCCTGTAGGGAGTTACTGCATGGAAAGCGAGCAGGTGAATGACCACACCTCCTGTAGGGAGTTACTGCATGGAAAGCGCCGAGCAGGTGAATGACCACACCTCCTGTAGGGAGTTACTGCATGGAAAGCGAGCAGGTGAATGACCACACCTTCTGTAGGGAGTTACCTGCATGGAAAGCGAGCAGGTGAATGACCACACCTCCTGTAGGGAGTTACTGCATGGAAAGCGAGCAGGTGAATGACCACACCTTCTGTAGGGAGTTACTGCATGGAAAGCGCAGAGCAGGTGAATGACCACACCTCCTGTAGGGAGTTACTGCATGGAAAGCGAGCAGGTGAATGACCACACCTCCTGTAGGGAGTTACTGCATGGAAAGCGCCGAGCAGGTGAATGACCACACCTCCTGTAGGGAGTTACTGCATGGAAAGCGAGCAGGTGAATGACCACACCTTCTGTAGGGAGTTACCTGCATGGAAAGCGAGCAGGTGAATGACCACACCTTCTGTAGGGAGTTACCTGCATGGAAAGCGAGCAGGTGAATGACCACACCTCCTGTAGGGAGTTACTGCATGGAAAGCGAGCAGGTGAATGACCACACCTCCTGTAGGGAGTTACTGCATGGAAAGCGAGCAGGTGAATGACCACACCTCCTGTAGGGAGTTACCTGCATGGAAAGCCGAGGACCTAAAAGTAGGTAGAAGCATCAGTGTTTTAAGGAGGGAGGCGAAAGCAAGAGTTAGGCATGTGTAGGTTCTTCTCTGTTCCGACTCTCTGCCTCCTGACACTGTGCCTAATGGACCTCAATACAATGAAAAAAGACAATGTCAAAGAACCATGCATGATCAAAGAAACGAAAGTGCACAGAGACCTGGGAGAATTGATGCCCATTAACACAAAATAGGAGATTTCAAAGTTAACTTGACCCCACATCACGGTGAATAAAGGCTGTAATGTACCCTTTAACCACCTACAGCAGCCATCAGAAAGAAGTGGGTAATTCACAGCTCATTGCAAAAATTAAAGGGTTTTTAACAGCAGAAGAAATTTTTCTGATGGGGGGAGGTGGAAATAAACCCTTTAAGAAGAGAAGATGTATTTTAATCACAGCTCAAATGATAATATATCTGCTGAAAAAAACATTGAAAAGTAGCCGGCCGTTGGTGGCACACGCCTTTAATCCCAGCACTCAGGAGGCAGAGGCAGGCATATCTCTGTGAGTTCGAGGTCAGCCTGGTCTACAGAGCGAGTTCCAGGACAGCCTCCAAAACAATACAGAGAAACCCTGTCTCAAAAAAAAAAAGAGAGAGAGACACTGAAAAGTATATTTTGATGTCATCTACTTTCTAGATTGTATTCAAATAAAACAGATATCTTTATCTTTTTATTCAAGGTAGGTTAGCTAAAAATCAGCTAGGAAGAAAGGAAGGGAAGCAGTAACTTAGGTTTTCCTCTAGACTTAAGATTATGTGAGGAATGGTACATGTTTACAAAAATGGTACATGTTTACAATAAATTAAAGTTTGCTACACATTTTTGATCCATTTGAAGCATAAACTTCTGGAAAATAATGACACAAGACATATAACTTCAATAAAAGCTATTGATGAAGTTTTGATACTTAAACATATGTAGAAGAAAATACAATATCCCTTAACTTTGAAGTCAGCTTCCAATCAATGACAATAGTAATGGCAATACCAGAGAACTTTTTAGATATGTAGATATTAAAGATTCTAAGAAAATATATCAAATACTTAAAGCTCAAAATATGGCAACCAGAATTTAAGTAAATTCAGGTAACACTATCCAACTGGCAGGCCACCAGTGCTATAAAACTAGCATTACACTGAACTAGGCCCTCTGAATGTGGGTAACAGTTGGGTGGCTTGGGCAGTTTGTGTGACCACTGGCAGTGGAACCAGTATTTCTCCCTAGTGCATGAACTGGCTTTTTGGAGCCCATGCACTATGGAGAGACACCTTGCTCAGTCTAAATACAGCACAGAGGGCCTTGGTCCTGCCTCAAGTCATAGGACAGACTTAGTTGATTCCCCATGGGAGATCTCACCCTCTCTGAGGAATGGACAGTCATGGGGTGGGGAGAAGGTAGGAGAACGGGAAGACTGGAGGGAGAGGGAACTGGGAATGATGTGTAAAATAAGATTGTTTTAAAAATTAAAAATAATAAAAAGAAAAAACTAGTTTTACATCCTACTATTTGTCTGTACATGCCACGGTTAATCTGTAATATATAATCGTATTCCTAAATTTACACAATGTTGCCAAAAGGCCAGTTTAGAAAACATCCCGTTTTGGGGGAGGGGAGCAGAGATGACAGGAACTGAACATGCTTTGTACATGCAAGCATGTGCTCTATAACATATCCAAGGCCTGATTCTGTACTTTTTAGTCTATTTGTTTCTTTTATAAGCAAGTGATGATATTCACAAGAGTATCTCTTTTCAGCTACAATTAGAGCTGGCCTGTCAAGTGGCTCCCTCAAGCAGTTGGACACTGTGACATCTGTGTCCACAAAGCCCATCCTGCTGTTCTCCAAGAGTTTCAAAGTCCCCCATGAGCTTGGGGCTGACACCGAGCATTGCCAGTATCTGGGAACAGTAGGATCTGGTCCACAGCCCTGAGGACAATGCCATGGACAGTCTGGAAACAGAGGTGCGTGGGGAAAATCTGTTTGGCCACTGATGTCATTCTAGTCTGACATGAATCTATTTCTAGAGAGCATAACAAACTTTAAACACAACGACCTCTGGCTGTTTACTAGACTTTAAAAAAAAAAAAGGAAAATGTATCCGTCATTACCCAATAGGATGAACTGTTCATCCTCAACAAGAACATAGTCAAAAACTGCACATATTCAGACAAATTTTGTAGGAAAACTTGAACTAAAATAATTGTAAATTGGAGAACTGTCTTCATAAAGAAACAAGGTGTTGTTAATTAACATACCACCAAGGCAAACTGGCTAGAAATATGCAGCCCTGAAGGAAGAGAAAAGCTGTGATAACTCGAAGGGCTTAGATGATCTGGGGCTGAGAATGAGAAGCCATTAACGAGTCTTTCTGAGTCCATGTCTTTATAGGTTATTTCTGTTCTTTCCTTGACAAGAATTTCTCCTATTCAGAAGGAAAGAATAGAACACACTTTAGTTTAGCCTTGAACTAGCCAGATACTCAAGAGTCACAGAGGCCCAGAGCACAGCTCTTGAGTTTCAGTGATCAGAGGAGTTTCATGTTGATGAAGCTTTCACAGGTTTCTCTAACCCAACTTCTTCATTTTACAGGGAAAGAATGCCCCAAAACCTACATAACTTATTCCCATCTAAGAAGGCTTGAGAGATGGCTCAACAGTTAACATACCACTCTCACAGAGGACCTGGGCTCAGCTCCCAGCACCCGTGTGAGATGCCTTTCAACCACCTATAACTCCAGCCCCAGGCAACTGCATGCACACCTTCATATACCCACATATAGACATACACAAGCACATTATAAAATAAAATAAAAATTCGAAAGAAAGCAGTCAATAACACTAGATACCTTCCTGAGAATGCCGCTTAGAATTCGTTGATATTGATGAGAACACATATCAGCTCACCTGAAACACCTCTAGCCATATTTTCTTTTCAGGAAGCACCAAAATGGTCCTTAGCAACCTCGAAGAACAGGTCACCAAGGGAGAAGTACAGAGTGCCAGGATTGGTTTCAACAGTAAATTGTGAGATCTGTGAGCAGACACTAGGGGGATTCTATCCAGAATCTCAGGGCATACTGTCTCAGATGAAGATGAATGTAACCCTTGAGCAAGAGTCACTACCTGCCTGCTCAAGACATGCACACAGGCTTGATACACAGGTGTGCTGGGAAAGAGCGGGGGGGGGGCCAATGTTCATTTTCTCACTCTGAAGCCTACAGACTATGTGCGCCACAGTCCTCAACCCAAAATGCTTGAGACATTAAACTAGGTCATTTGCTAGTTTACTAATAAAAACAATCTGGAAAGGGAAGAAGGAATCAATAAAACCAATTATAGAGCTTGCTGGGCATTTACTCTGTTGTATGTGTTACACTGCTTAGCTCTCTCGGTGAGTTTGGAAAACATGCATTATTAGAAGCCTTTACTAGAATAAGCCCAAGGGGTTTCAGACAAGGCCCTCTGCCCTATAGGCAGGACAGTGGAAGCTCACACCATGCACCATTCTTCAGAGCCTACTGATAGGCAAGAAGGAAGACTGTCTTTCACCACCAGCCCCACACCCTTCTGGGTCTCAATTTCAGAATCACAGACCGGACTGACACAAAACCGAAGACTACAGTCCTGGATAGAGAGACAGGCACTGTAGTGAGCTTTGGCATAACTTCCCCAGGGAAGCACAAACCCCAGGCAGTAAAAAAACAGCATTTCCCTTCTGTAATGAGCACCAAGAATGTCACCGCTCCTACTGTAACTTCCAGATCGCCGCATGTGGCATGGGATGAGATGTCTCAGAGACTTCATCGGAGAATTAAACCAAAGCCTGAAACAGACTGAGAGAAGGCCAGAATACACGAAGATCTTTTGCATCTTTGAGAAGCAGGCCTGTCACCAAGTGCAGATGCATAGCAACTTCATCTCTGGAGATGTAAGACCCCTTCGTTTCTTACCCCTGCCAATCACTCAAAAGAAGCTCTGTGTGTAACCTCGCCAAACCTTGAGGGTGCATTTGTGCCAGCTCATCTACTTGGAACACTGCCAAGATCAGGAAGCAGGCAAGAAAGGCCTGGTGGGAAGCCAAAAAAAAAAAAAAAAAAAAACACCAAGCTTTACTAGATTCAACCCAGCAAAAACTTACTAAGAACACACTTTTTCTATAGGCTGATGCTGAGGGTGCTGGTAAGAATAATGGTTACTGCAGCGTCTGCTAGCACGTGGTGAATGCTGACCCAGAACCAGGCAGGCACTGCTGGAAACACTTGAATCATCGGATCCTACCAGCAGCACTATGAGACAGGGCCTGTTGTTAGCTGCATGTTCTCGTAAAGGACACTGGAAGAGTGATTAAATAACTTATCCAAGATCACTGAGCTAGTGGACGGTGACTGGAAACTCCCTCTTACCACTGCTGACTACAGCTCTATACTGTACAATCAAGAGAGTAGGAATAAGGGACATGGAAGCCGGTGTGCCTATCCTCAAGGCCACACTGTGTGAAGACAGGCAGATGGACCTCAGCAGAGTGCCCAATGGAACCCAGGAGGGAGACAAGGCCTGCAAATAGCCGGTGCCACATCAGCTGAATTCTGACGCTTAGGTTGGGGCACACCGGGGAGTGATGGAGGACAGGGGGTGCATTCAGGAACCGGAGTAGCTTTCAGGCAGCCTCAGGGTGAATAAAAGCTGCCAAGGCTATGGAACACAAGCTCATGGCCTGAGCCACGTGATACCTGTGAGCTTGGAGAGGAGGGAGAAGAGTAAAGGAAGAGCTGAAATTGGAGGGAGTACAGAGGAGCTGCTGTGGGGGGCAAAGAATTCAGTTCTCCATCCAGAGAGTCAGCCGTGCTTTATAACACCTACTAGTGGTGGGGTAGTGCGTCTGCGCAGGGCAAAGGAAGATGAAGGCTGAGCAGACAGCAGGCTGCTGACCAAGTGTCATTAGGTAAGGAGACAGTGGGCAGAGGGGAGTGATTTCCACTCTCACGGCAATGGCCACAGTGCCTGGTGACGACGTATGGGGAGCACGAGGAAATCTGCTAGGCAAAGGTTTGGCATTATGGGACCAAGGGCCTTGAAAGAGGAGCAGGCTTCAGAAAGGAAGCATGACTTGCTTGTCTCAGGCACCCAACTTAGAAAACCCATCAAAGAATTCGTCCTTTAAATACTGCTAACAGTAATAATGTTTCCATCTGTCTTCTACATGAATCACTAGAAGCTGAAAAGTCAGAGGAAGCATTTATGCCCAAGAAACCAGGATGCTGACTTGAGGAAGAGAAAACATTTTTAAAAAGACAAAGAAGAAGCCAACTTGGGAAGGCTGAGGAAGTAGCCAAAGAGCCCTTCCTTTCTCCATAGAGTAATTACAGCACATCACCAGAGCAGGTTTCAAGATTAACCTAATCACTGAGAAAAGGTTAATTTGTGCTCTGTATGCTCCATCTTAATAAGCGGGGACTAGGAAATGGTTTTAGAAAGGCCCTGATGGAACCATCTCAGATCAAGTCCTACCGCACAGCTTCTGCAGGAAGAAAATTCACTAACTATGGAAACACTCCCACACCATCAGAACAAAAGGGCCACATGAGAGATGACTCCAAGGCTCTCTGCTCAGTGATCAGTCCAGGCTCTTCCACCAAGACCAGCTTCCTCCCTCAGACCACACTATGCTCCCCTCCATGATCATGGCGGGAGTCGGGGTTCACTTTGTTCAAAGTGACACTAAGCTGGCTCTCATTTCAAGGGCCCTGCCGTTCCCTTGGAAATCGCTTCCAGAAACCATCACCAGACACAGTTCTAATCAGAGCTCAATACATTGCTTACCTGTCCTTTATCGTGACTTCACCACAGGACTGGCAATAAAATGTGCAACATTCTTGGGCTTTCAAGCTTTGATTAAACACCGAAATCAGCTCTAGAGGAAATCAACAAAACAGCAAGTCTTAGAGATTTGGAGCAAACACATTATATCATATTTAAAGGACTTACTAGCACAATAAATTACCACTGACACACTGTTTATGATTTACTCAAAAGTATAGGCTTAATTAACACTATCCGATGACTCAACCAGAAGCAAACATTGTGAAGTGTTTCCAAAAACAACAGATTTTGCTTAGCATTCCTGAGCCAGGCATTGCCCTAGATTACCGTGTAACATACTGGTGGGTTTCCTCTCTTGTTTCTATAAATATGAGAAACTCTGTATTAACAATGAGTGTACACTAAAACTTAAGTTCCTGCATGTTAAACAGTACAAGCAAGATGAGCATCCAGACTGGTCTTTGTGGAGCAGGTCCAAGGAATGCAAAGCCCCTACGAGCTTCTTTATCCAAGAGCAAAATCCAGTGTCTGATGAAACTGTGGGGAATGGGGATGAGAGGGAGGGAGATATGAGAGCTGTGGGAAAGTCCAGATTGCCCATCCAGTGGCACTGAATAGCTTGCACCTCTCATTTCTGATGCTTCATTTGTAAATAAGGGAGACTTTTATTTAAAATAAAAACCACTGGGTTATTTATCTATACAATCCCTAATTGAAGAAATGAGGTAATAGTTATTATAAGCAAGCAAAAGAATCTGCTTGGTGTATGCACTTTAAAATGCTTTTGAAGATGACAGAAAGTTTAAGTCCTGGCAATTAAAAAAGTCTTCAGTTTAATCTCTAAGTGTCTCTGCAAATCCCTCTTGCATGAAGGTTAAATAAACAGTATTATTCTATAATGCTGAGCACCTCGAAAGAAGACGGAGGTAAGCCCTCCAAGGTAAGCTTCAGAACAAATCAATTTTCAGTGGAGCACTGCCCCCTGCTGGCCATCAGCCAGTCATGCATGGAATCCTGGATGGGCACAGCTGCTGAGGACAATTAACAGATCATAAGCCCCAAAGGTCACCGTTTTGTCTACATCAACTTCAGAAAAAAGTGCCAGGGTGATGTGTGTCATGATTGCTCCCGAGAAGTTGAAAAGGCAACTAACTCTTTAAGATCTTGAGACATAAGCGAATGCTAAAAATTCCAAAAGCTGCTTCCTACAACACTTAGATTTCAGTGTGCACTCACCTGATAATCATTCATGCGGCAAATCCTTACTCCCCCCCTATTCTGGACAAAGCAGTAAAGCAATTAAAGACGGAAGAATCAGCTTTGCTTTGCGGAGCCTTGAAGGCACCACAGAACAGGCTTTGAGAGTTTCCCTTTCCAGGTATTTGAGCACAATGTTTCAAGCCCATAAAGAAACAGTCCAACAAGCACAAACAGTATGAAAACCAACACAGCAGTGGACTCACTGTGTCCCCAATCAGTATTAAATGTTGCTCATTAATTGAAAATGTAAAAAACAATTCAGTTACAGATATGAGTGGGTAACACACCCAAATACTGTCCCTGGATGTCCCCATTCCTCTATCCTTACTATCGGAGTCCTAGAAAACATGGTGGCTCTTTTGCCTGCCATTTGCCGCTTTCCAGACTCAACAGGAAGTTCCAGCTGTGCTTATGGCTGCCAACAGGAAAGTGACAACATCAAAAATCCACACTGCACCTCCATCCCAGAATGTGGGTACAGTCAGGGAGGCAGTTGTCTATGTCCTTATCCTGGTGACCCCACCCTGTTTTGTAGTATTCAATGTCATTCTGGGCATGACATGACATATCCCCCCCCCACCTCCCTTGTTTCTGAAACTGAGTCTACATATTCACTAATTCAGAACATTAGCAAAATTAGTCAGGAGAAAGACTAGGTAACATTCCCTCTATCCTCTCCTGCCTTTAAAAAACCAGAGGGTGGCTTTACATCTCTTACAGGCTTCTTAGGACAATCCTATTGTCCCCACCTCCAGGCCCCACAAAGTTCTGATGAAGGGCTTACTTACTAAAGACGGCTCAGCAATGAGGCATCAGGAGTAATAGAAAGAACTAAGGTCTTTCTCTAATAAGAAACATCAACTCTGTTTCCTCCAATTGGGATTCCCCTTTCACAGCATTTTCCCCATCTACAGCAACTCATGACATTGTAAACGATATGATGAGCCAGTATCAAAAAAAAAAAAATCACAAGATCTTACAAAAAGAAAAGTTTTTTTTTTTTTTTTTTTTTGGTTTTTCGAGACAGGGTTTCTCTGTGGTTTTGGAGGCTGTCCTGGAACTAGCTCTTGTAGACCAGGCTGGCCTCGAACTCACAGAGATCCGCCTGCCTCTGCCTCCCGAGTGCTGGGATTAAAGGCGTGCGCCACCAACGCCCGGTAAGAAAAGTTTTTTTAAATCACCTATCTGTATCAATATACATTTTGAGTTTGTATGCAATCACAAACACTGCAGTGTTTCCAATGGCGACACCATACTCTTCCTCACATGTAACTTTGAGTCGTCTACATGTATTATACATGTAAAATGGTCTCTGCACGGATGAGATCATTTCCACTGGTCAGTCCTCTGGTCAAATGATCTCACCCTCAGGCAGCCATGGGGACAAGGCATTACTCTGCCTTCTTTAACCAAAGCATTTTACTGTATGCAAATTATGTGGTCGGCATCCGAAGTTCCCGCCCATTGGAATAAACACTCCACAATCTCAGAGGCCTTTGTGGCTTGTTGGCAGCTCTGTTCCCAGCACCCATATCAAACGGCTCACACCTACTTTGAGCTAACCTGTCTGCTGAGTGAACACATATCTATGTAACGTTTTAAAACCAACCAGGTTTTGGACAACCGCTTTATGATTTTACCCTCATATCTGTTAGCCGGACATTTATGAATAAAGAAACAAACTGGGCTCTTAAGCATGTATTTTAAGAAGTGAAGGTTCAGAAAAGTTAAGTGACAACGTGACATGTTTCACGTCACACAGCTGGTAACTGGCAGTGGCTCTTCTCTCTGGAGCTTCTCAATCCTTTAGCCCTTCCGGGTCATTGACCGCCAGTCTTTTCACCTGGAAAAAGTTCAACTCAACGGACTTCAGCATCCATCTGGGGTGGGGCTCCTACTCACCTGGGCCTGATTCAGTGCGAGCCTGCAGACGCAGATGCAACCCATCTCCACGGATGTACTGCAAGCCGCCGCACGAGGAAGGCACAAGCCTGACCTCTGCTGGAAGCTGGGTCTCGGTGCAGCCGTCAGGGGTCCGCATCAAGAGTGAGGTGGGCGTTATAGAAACGTCCAGGTTCATCCCTCCTTCATCTGGCTCACTGACAATGCAAAATAAAATCCAAGTTAATGATTTGATGATGAAAATTCCACACATTTCACACTGCGTGGAAGAAGCAAAAGCTTAACCCAGCATTGCTATGCTTCCCTCCCATAGAGACCCAAAAATTCCTGTCCCAGAAAAATGCAACCCTGTGGGAAGAACAAGATGAGGTTAGACTATCAAGACTGTGGCCTGTCACTCTGTGGAAGTCCTGGGTCACGTTTTTAACTCTTGTCTCTGAGACCAGCATTAAAGTCTGGAAATTAAAGTATTGTTAACTGATGTTCGTAGGGAAATGCAGATGCCAGCCAGCTTTCTGCAAAAAGGCAGAGAGTAAGTATTTCCTGAGTTCACCAGCCTGGGATCCTCAGTGAGACTGTCTCGAACAACAACAAACCCCAAACAACAGAAAAGTGCAACGTTTGGCTCACAGGCTGTGCCAAAAGAGGCCACATTTAGATATGTAGTTTGGTGTAGTTTGGTGTCCACTTTCCTACGTCGCTAATTTTAAAACACATCTGGCACTTAGAAGTGCTCCCAAAGAAACCGATGGGTACTTGAGTCTCCATTGCCACTGCTTCCGCTGACTACTCCTCTTCCCAGTTCTGAAAATTCAACCACTTCCACAGAGCGGGGCAAAGCCCAGGAAGTACCCTGTCTGCATTGCACACAATGCCCCAAACGGACTGGACTGTACGTCAACAGTTAGGAGGTCACAGCAAGGGAGAAAAGCTTATACACACTCAAAGCAGGTGTCAGTCTTCTTGTATGGATTTTCATCCTGAGGATGCTGAACTTGCAGGTCTGGAGACGGGCGGTACCTACCACAAACCGCATGGCCTCTATAAGATAATGTGCAGCAAGGCAGCTCTCGGGGTCTCTCCCTCTTGCATTACCTTCCTCCCAAAGGCTACATCCTCATGGCCTCACAGAAACCTAATGATCTCTCAGAGGCCTGGCCTGACCTCCTAGCATCACTTCTCAGAGGATTTAGAATTTAAGCCCCATAGATTTCAAGAGGACACAAGCATTTGGGCTAGAAGAAGGTAGAGGGGGGAGAGGAAACAGTAAAGGACCCAGAAGTATCCTGGTTGCGCAGAGGGCTGAGCAGGGGGGAGACGCACGCTGTGAGCTAATGAACTGCACAGGAACAGCTGCATGGGGGAGGGGAGAAAGCTGGCCTGCACCCTATGGCAGTGGACTAGAACTAGGGATACCTCTATGAAATCATGGCTTAGGGGTGATATAAATAGATGTGAATGTGTGTACACGCATAAGTCAACAATATATGTCCATCTATGTATCCTATTTCTGAAAGAAATGACATTCCAATGACAATGAGCATCAAATCGAAGTCTATAAAGACAATTTCCATGTAAAAAAGAAGCCCTGGCATATTCAAGGCCTTAGACTAGATTCCCAGCATGTGTTTGTAGACAGACAGACAGACACACACACACACACACACACACACACACACTCACTCACATATATCCACTTTTTAAGACAAGGTCTCATGTAGTCCAATTCAGCCTCACTATATAATGGATGACATTGAATTCTTGATCCTTTGGCTTCCAAATCACAACTTTTGGAATTATAGACATGCACTGCCCCACCCAATAGTAAATTTTAAAAAATTGTTTTAAAAGCAAAACAATATGGTTCCTGGGGGGGGGGGGACTACATCAGGACTAGCGAAGAAAAAAAAAAAAAAAAAAAACGAGATGCGCCTACACCATACTGCTATGCTGCCAAGTAAAGAGGGAAACAAAGAAGTCGAGTGCCCTCTACTGAAACTCTAGTTTTGGTGGCTTGGGTTATTGTTCTTGAGACGTTCTTACTGAAGCTATTAAGGGCCACACACTTCTCTAAGCTCACTGAAAAGCAGCAAGCAACCTTATGATGTCCCATAAGATTCAGTGATACGCAAACAACAGGAAAGCTGCAAATATTGCAGGTTAAATGTCATCGTGGTGAAAATATTTACACCGCAGGAATCACCAAATGCTGCAAATCAAGACCTTTGGCTTATTTTGTTACTAGAGATCAGGTTATTAAATACTTGGCCATGAAGTAAGCACTAGATTAGTCAGTTTCCTGTCACTGCCACAAAATACCTCAGAAAACCAACTTAAAAAGAAGAAATTTTCAGCCGGGCCGGGGGTGGCGCACGCCTTTAATCCCAGCACTCGGGAGGCAGAGGCAGGCGGATCTCTGTGAGTTCGAGGCCAGGCTGGACCAACAGCCTCCAAAACAATACAGAGAAACCCTGTCTCGAAAAACCAAAAAAAAAAAAAAGAAGAAGAAGAAGAAATGTTCATGGTATCTCTGGTTTCGGTCATTTCAGTCCATGTGTTAGTATTTAGGCATTTGTACTGGCCTGCCTTTGGAATTCTGACAGGATACGTCCTCAGCTGCTGCCACTAAGAGAACCACCTGTGCCTGTTCACTTAAGTTCCCTTTTTAAAAGGGCCCTGCCCACCTCCCTCCCCCCCCTCCTCCCGTTCCCCCTTTTTATCACCATTTTCCCTTAACACAAACCCTCCATTTGAACTCTGTCCCATGGCCACTTTCTTTCTCTCTCGAGCTGCTTTTGTAAAATTACAACACCATGATGTCTTAGGCCTGTTGCTATGGGCCAGAAGGAAAGCTGAACATCATGGCAGAGCTGCTGCTCTCATGGTGGTCAGGAAGCAAGGAGAGAAAAGATACTGTAACAAGAACCCAGCCCTCACAGTTTCCGCCTCTCCCAATGGCCCATTTAGGCATGCTTTCTTCCACTTGGCATCTCGTATTCCAAACCGCATCCCATCCAGTTTGTTAAGCAAATATTACACTGACTAAGAGGCTTATTCTCCACCCGTCACCTTTGTCTGTTGTATTTTTCCAGGAAGTTGCCTCTATTCAGTATTTTATTTTATGGTTTTTGTTTAGTTTGGTTTTTTAAAATTTCTTGATCACTGTTCATTCACCCATTGCCACAATGAGCAGGAATGTTAACTGGTATAGACACTGTAGGGAAGTTTCTCAAAAACTAAAATTAAAACTACCACCTAACTGTGCTACATTCGTATATATCTGGAGGATGCTTTTTTGTTTTGTTTTTTTGAGACAGGGTTACTCTGTGGCTTTGGAGGCTGTCCTGAAGCTAGCTCTTGTAGACCAGGCTGGTCTCAAACTCACAGAGATCTATCTACCTGCCTCTGCTTCCGAGCGCTGGGATTAAAGGTGTGTGCCACCACCACCCAGCCTGGAGGACTCTTATGTCGAATCACAAAGATACTTGTACATCTGTGTTGATTGCTGCACTAAGCACAACATTAAGAAAATAGACCCAGGCTGGATGGATGAATGGACAAAGTAAAGGTGTTCCATAAACACAGTGAAATTTTATTCTGCCAGAAAGAAAAATGAAATCATGGCACTTCCAGGACTCTGATGGAACCGGAGCTCATCAGATTAATTCAAACTCAGTCAAACACCACGTGTTTTTTCTCATGGGTGGATCCTAGATCCACCCCTCACCCCACCCCACCTGGAGGGAGTTTTTTCTTTTCCTTTTTTTGTTTTTATGGAGACAGGGTTTCTCTGGGTAGCCCTGGCTGTCCTGGAACTGTAAACCAAGCTGGCCTCAGACTCAGAAATCTGTCTGTCTCTGCCTCTCAAGTGCTGACCCACACCCAGCTGTGGATCCTAGACTTTAATTTTTATACTTGTGGGGGTGAGTATGGGTGGTCATAAAATGAGAAATGGGACAGTGAGAGTGAGAAATGGGTTTGTTTGTTTGTTTGTTTTTGTTTTTCGAGACAGGGTTTCTCTGTATTGCTTTGGAGGTTGTCCTGGAACCCACTCTGTAGACCAGGCTGGCCTAGAACTCACAGAGATCTATCTGCCTGCCTCTGCCTCCCAAGTGCTGGCATTAAAGGCCGGGCTAGAGAAACGGGTTTTAAGGAAGCCGAGAGATGAAAACAGAAGAGAAGGTAAGGGAATGCATTTGCCCTGAAGCAGAAGAGAGCTGGGGAGGGGAGGGAGGGGCCAGGGGGTGGGGATGGGGGTGGAGCAAAGGGGCAAGAGAAACAATGAATGTACAACCCATCTCTTCATTCACTAACTTTAAAATGCTAGTATAAGAGTTAAAACGAAAATAAGGATGAGGAGCCAAACTCAACCATATCTAGAAATAAAAGTACTAAAAATTCTAGTGAATGCCCAGGTTGTCAAATTTTCCATGACAGAAATACTCAATTGTGTGCTACTTGGGGGAAAAAAATCACTTATAAAGACACAGGTTTAAAGTATAAAGGCAGGAAGGAATGTTCGTGCAAACAGTGTAGTGAACTGATTTCTCATACAGATATTGAACTATCCAATGAGAAAATTACAGTCATAATTAAAGGTCATGGAACAACTGGATATCCACATATAGTAAATACACTTTGACTCCTACTTCACTGTGAACACAGAAGAATTAATCCAATATGCCAGAGATAGAAACAAAAGTGGTAACCCTCCTATAAACAAATGCACAAAAGCTAAGCACAGGGTCAGCCACACTTAGAGTCCCAGAGACTTGGGAAGCTGAGGCAAGGGGAGGGGTCCATTAAAGTCCAGGAGTTCAAGGACATCCTGGCCAGCACAGCAAGACCCATTGCTAAATAGAGACAAAGGTAAAAGAAACCTGGAGGGGGGGTAAGTATTCACAAAGTTGAGGTAGGAAAAGATTTAAGATATTAGAAAAGGCTGTTTAAAAAATAAAACTTGAGAAACTAGGTTTTATTAAGATTTAATTTTCTGCTCATCAAAAGACAGAACATACTGTGTACCCCTAAACCAAAAGGTCAAAATGCGCTGGAATGAAAATTATTCTGACACATACCACTTCGCTAGGGATGCTCAACAAGTCTACACAAATACTACAAACTCTATAAAGGTCCAAAATCACTTCATGCCCACCCAGACCTTTTCCAATAGGGCATACTCAATGTGCATTAGGAAACCAAAAATGTCTGCCACAGATGCAGGGAGACATCCACACATACTTACAACAGGTGGCTTTATATCGTTTCAATTTAGCAACGAAACTAACCTGTTTTTATCAGCCAGAGATTAACCTGCTTTTATTAGTTAGAAACCACAAGATACTTTATAAAATAACACACTTGGATTATCAAAAAGTAGATGAAAAAGTTCTCAGGATTTTAAGTCCCCAAGGAAATGAAAACCACCATGAAATACTTCCTCATCACCACTAAAATGGCTCAAACATAAGAGATTGGCCACATTAAAGACTGTTTGACAGTTTCTCACCAAGCAATGTGCACATCTATCCTACATTCCAGTAATTTCACCCCTAGGTATTAATTCAAGGGTATATATGTCATAAAAAGACATTAAACAAGGCTGGGGGTGTGGCTCAGTGGCAGATGCATCTGCCTAGCTCCAATACCCAGCCGCCATCACACACAACAACACAGACGAACCATGGATCTCACAGCCCTGTTGAAGGTTCCCAATGCTGTGGAGGCAGAGGCAGGCAGATTTTTGTGAGTTCAAGGTCAACCTGGTTTACACAGTAATTTATACCAGCTTTTGATGGTCTCTCAAAAGAAAAAAAAAAATGTTGGGGAAAGCAGATAGAAACAAAGACCAATGAGTGTTGTGAAAGCCGTGTCAACTTGGCTACATCTGGAATTAACTAAAATCCCAAAATGGAGTACACACCTGTGAGAGATTTTTTGCTTAACTGGAAGTAGGAAGATTGGCTTCTAATCCAGATCTTTGAGGTAGAAGACATGCCTTTTTCCAGATCTGAGCTGGAAAAAGCCACCTCCGGTCTGGGTCACACCTTCTGCTGGAAGCCTACTTTAGGAAGAAGGAAGCTCTCTGCTCTTAGCATACTTGCCCTCACTCATGCCCATCCCTTCACTGGTGTTAGAGCCCACTTCTTTGGGATCCTAAGTATACTAAAGACCAGCTGAGCCATCTAGCCTCATGGACTGAGCAACTACTGGATTTTTGAACTTTCCATTCATACGTCAGCAGCCATTGTTGAATTAGTTGGACTGCAGCCTGTAAGTCATTCTAGTAAATCCCCTTTCTATATATAGAGAGATTCATTCAGTAAATTGTTACTCTAGAGAACCCTGACTAATACATGTGTCAACACAGGTCAAGAAACAGTGACATTGTGTGGAATGGTTGAATGAAGACCATGGTTGTCACAGGGGAAGTTACTGGTGCTAGAGGTCAAAGGCCAACAGTCAAAACACCACAGAGGCCAACAAGCTATCTAGTAAAATAAGTTTCTTAACTTGCTTACAGAGTGTTTGTATTTGGTAATGTTTGTGCTCCTAATTACCAAACAAGATGGACAGAGATTGCAGATATTTGTTGGAAATTATGACCCAACTCCTTTATCTATCACTTCACCCTTTAACCCCGTACTAGGGAGTGATCTCAGAACCTGTACATGCTAGGCGAATGAGTTACACTGAGCCTAGACTCAATCCCAAACTAAAACTGAGGAAATTCAGGTGGGTAAGTAGGTAGGTAGGTAGGTAGGTGATAGATAGATAGATGATAGATAGATAGATAGTTTATATATTTATAAAACACATTTTCAGACCCATGTCTATTTGAAACGCTTGTCACAGAGAAATAGGCGAAACCTATGAAGAGATCACAAACCATTAAGATTGCTAAGCATAATCTAAAAAGTGTATTTTCCCGCCAGGTTTCTTGTTTGTGTAGCAAATATGAAATTAAAAGTTTGCGCACAGGCTGGGGAAACAGGTCAGTGGCTAAAGCGCTTGCCAGGCAAACATAAAGGTCTAAGTTCGCCACCCAGTCCCGTCCAGCGCACGCGCACATTGTTTCGCGCACGCGCCTACGGTCACTCGCGCTCGCCCCCTCCGTCCCGAGCCCGCGCACCGGCGCCTTGGCCACGAACAAGGCTCGCACACGCGGGCCCGCGCACCGGCGCCCCCGCCCTTACCCCAGGATCAGCAGCGCGCTCTGCAGCCGTCTCCGCACTTCCAGGAACACGCGCGTTTCCGCCGCAGCCACCGCCATAGCCCACTCAGGCCCGCACGCGAGACCCAGGCCGCAGTCACCAGAGCCCGGACAGAGTTGGAGCACGTGTCACAGGCGGCTCCCAGGCGGTGGCAGCGCGGTGGCCGGGCGGGATCCGGCGGTCGCGGTCTGTTGGCTACAGCGCCGCCTTTCGGGCGGAGAACGCACTGCCGAGGCGCCCGACCCTGCTCTTGTAACACAAGGGGACAGAGAGCAGAGCTGGCCTCCACTGTAAGGATGAGGGATGGCTTGATCTGAGCACTTCTCTCCCTGAAATGAGCAGAAAGCTCAGACGTGGGGGGCGGGAGGGACTCCTCTGGATGGCTTGGGTAGGGATGAGGAAGATAATGGAGCAGAGACAGCAGAGGTGGGTACTTGCCCCTGGTCCAGAGCTGAATGGCCACCCCAAAGCCCACTTTATCTGAGTCTCCTCTTTTTGGAACTAGGACTGTTTTGTTAGCTTCCATGTCCGATGTAACTAAAATGTCAAAGATTGATGGGGTATTGCATTTGCTTCATATGATAGCCCGAAACTGAAACAGTTGCAGAAAATGTAAGGTCTCTGTGGGTGGAGTCTAGTATCTCGAGTTTAGGGACTAATCATATAACTTTAGAGAAGCAAAAAGAAAATGAGTAATTGCTGATGTACACACCCACTATATTACAGAAATAAAAGACTCAGCGAAGTCATAATTTCATTGCTACTACGAGATACATTTTTAAAGTTTGACACAGTAAAGGATATGGTTTGGTATAAACAAATATATCAGGCCATAGAATTTCAAGAGGACTTCTTTAGAAGTGAGAGGCTGTTGCTTAAATCAATGATAGCTAGTATGAAGGAAATTGTCTTAGGGTTATCGTTGCTATCATGAAACGCTTGGGAAGAAAAGATTTTATTCAGCTTACACTTCCATAGCACTGTTCATTGAAAGAACTCAGAATAGAAACTCAAACAGGGCAGGATCCTGGAGGCTGGGGCTGAGCAGGAGCCATGGAAGAAGGCTGCTTACTGGCTTGCTCCCACGGCTTTGCACAGTCTGCTTACTTATAGGACCCAGGACCATGAGCCCAGAGATAGCACCAGCCACCACAGGTTGGGTCCTCGCCAGTCAAACACTAAGAAAATGCCTTGCATCTGCATCTTATGGAGGCATTGTCTCAAGCGAGGTTCCTTTCGTTCAGACGACTCTATTTTGTGTCAAGAAGACATAAAACTAGCCAGGACAGAAATCTAATTTATTGTTGTTCCATTTCATAATTTTATAGTTATAATTACCACACAACAAACCTGAAGCATTTCTAAACAAGTTCTTTAAGCCAAGCATTATGGTGTATACCTTTAATCCCAGCATTAAGGAGACTGAGGCAGGAGGATTGCTGCAAATTCAAGGTCAGTTTGGGCTATATAGTGAGTGCAAGGTCATCCAGGGCTATGTGGCAAGACCCTGCCTCAAAACAAAGCAATCCTTGATATATTAAAGAACAGTAACATCAGACAAGTTTTCTAATTACCTTTTGAGGTGCTTCAAGTTGCTCATGTTACATCAATTCCCATTTCATCCCAACAGTTTGAAATCATGGGTGGGAATAATAGCTTTAAAAAACAAATAATCTGGGCAGTGGTGGTGCATGTCTTTAGCCCCAGCACTTGGGAGGAAGAGGCAGGGTCTTGTGAGTTTGAAACCAGCCTGGTCTACAAGAACTAGTTCCAGGACAGCCTCCAAAGCTACACAGAAAACTCTGTTTGAAAAATAAATAATTAAATAAACAAATAAATAAATAAGAGCTGGAGACTGGAGAGTTGGCTCAGCAGTTAAGAGCACTTGCTGCTCTTCCAGGGAACTTAAAAGTTAGGTTTCCAGCACACACGTCCACCTACTCATCATTGTAACTCCAGCTCCAGGGCATCTGACCCCTTCTGGGCTCCAGGCATGCACATACACACCTAGAGACACTCTCACACATCAAATATAAATAATCTTTGAAGAAGCAAAACCAACTGCTCAATGGGTGGTGGTGGTACACTTATTTAATCCCAGCACTCGGGAGGTAGAGGCAGTTGGATCTCTGTGAGTTTGAGACCAGCCTAGTTCCAGGACAGCCTCCAAAGCCACAGAGAAACCTTGTGTGTGTGTGGGGGGGGACAACTACTCTTCGGTGTCACCTCATTTATTTGAAGGACAATTGTCATCTTCCACTTTTAACACTTAATGTAGAATGCTTAAATATTGATACGTAGGGAAGTCATAGAATACTCCTCATAAGTGGTTTAAAACTTGTACACACAAAAATACTTGTAAAAAATTTTCTTCCTTCCTTCCTTTTTGACACAGGGTTTCTCTCCTTGATGCTATAGTCCAGACAAAACTCTTTGGAGTAACTCTATGTTTGAAAGAAATCTAGACACAAAATAGTGCTAAACTGTCTCTCAATTCCATACAGACTCTGAGCCTGAAGTTATAAGTATTGATGGATCTTCTGGTTGGTTGGTTGGTTGGTTGGTTGGTTGGTTGGTTGGTTGGTTGGTTGGTTGGTTTGGTTTTTCAAGACAGGGTTTCTCTGTGTTGCTTTGGAACCTGTCCTAGAACAGTGCTGTTGACCAGGCTGGCCTTGAACTCACAGAGATCCTCCTGCCTCTGCCTCCCGAGTGCTGGGGTTAAGGCGTGCGCCACCAACGCCCTGTTGGATCCTCTGGATTGTACTCAAAAAATAATACTTCGCGGCTGTCTTCAGTCGCCCGTATCCATCAAACAAACGGAGGTTGTCTTCTGGCTGGTTAAAAACCCCAGCTCCCGCCTTTCTTGCGGCCGCCTCCACGATCGCCCGCGTGAGGGCGCTGTGGCGCCAGCTAGCGCGGGCCGCCGAGCAGCGGCCGGGGTTTGGGCGGGGGGGCGGGATCGAGGCCGCCGACGTCGACGCCGGCGTGGGCGCGCGCGGTGCACGCTGGTAGCTGTCACTAGGCCCTAGGCTGGCGGCCTTGGTGCGGCTGCCGCGGTTGCCAGGAGAGCGGTGCCGGCGGGGAGCGGCAGAGCCCGCGGCAGGTAACAGCGTCCCCGCCCCCGGCGCGGTCGCGCGGCTGGCGGCGGTGCGGCGTGGCTCGGGTGGGCGTCTCCGGGGCCGGCCTGCGGTGTGGCGTCGGGGTGTCGCCACCCGGCCCCCACCTGTGCCCGCCGCGGGGGAAGCGGGGCCCGGCCGGAGCGGGTGGGGGGACCCCAAGACCCCGTCCGCCACCGGTGCGGGACCGAGGGGAGGTGTCACCCGGGCGCGGGCGCCCCGCGTCTTTGTTGGAGGCTTCCAGCCACCGCGCCGCCCCGCCGGTCCGGTGGGTCCCTTTATGATTGAGGCGACGCCGAGGCCCGCCGGTGCGATGCGCCGGTGCTGAGGCTTAGACAGCACAGCCAAGTTCACGAAGGGGAAGTCGGGCTAGCACACGGAAGTTGTTAACAGCCCTCACCTTTGATTCCCAAGGCTTTGAAAGTTGCACCATACCCGTACTTAACCGGCTTCTCCCCTCCCTACCCCGGGGCGGCGGGAATGGCAAGCCCACTTTACTTTCTTCTGGTCCAGTAAATCGTGTTGGTTTATTCTTCCGTTATCTACAGAGTTCTGGGGAGTTGAAGAAAAATCAGATTTACAGGTTGTAGGCAAAACACACATTTTTGGTTTGTTTTTTTTTCCTTTTTAGAAAAATACAGGAATCTCCCTCATTTCATAGGTCTGAACTACGAAGACAAAACTGTTCATTTTGATGGTGCCGGCTCTTTACATAGCTGTTAACTTCTTGCCATTTTAGGGTTAGTTGTATTTGTTCAAGTTAATGCGACCTTTTATGAATAACGTAGGCTGTCATTCTATGCTAAATAACTCACCTGGTCGTCAACCCCTTGATTGTGCTGAGTTGACATAAGTTACAGGTAATTTCTAGCCCAGGTAGTCTGAAAGCCTTAATCTAATGGTTACTTTTAGTTAAACTTGATAGTTCCTCAGAATTACTAACGGGAGAGCAAATCTCCAGGTGTACCTCTATTTTTAATAAAGAATAAAAAACCCAGAAGTAAACCCAAACCAGAAAATGTGACCCAAATGTTAAATGTAAATTAATGGCTTAACTGTGTGTAGTCAATCCAGAGTCCTATTTTATAATTTAAATATTAGAAACAACTGTGGCCTGAGAATAGCTTAGGTTCAAAGTTCTGCCTTTTGCAGCTACCCAGGTGTGGTCTCGCTTGTCCTCAGTTGCTGTGTGTGATCTGGTGTCAGTTTTTGTTATATTTTGTTTTAGTTGTACTGGGGTTGGAAACCAGGGCCTCATGCTTGGTAAGATTCTACCACAAGTCTGCACTCCCAGCCCACTGTAAACTTCTTTCTTGGGGTGCTGGAAGGAATGAAACCTAGGGCCTTGCACATGCTGGGCCTCAGGTTTTCACCTGTTAAAGAGGATGTGAAAAGACCATGGTTTTCCAAATTGATATTTCTCCTCAGCATTGTACTAAAGCAATAGTTTACTTCCCCTAAACAGTGTTCCATGCCACATGATGTGGGAACACACTAGATTCAATCAAGCTTAACTTTTGTTTTCAGTGTTGGAGATCAAAGCCATGTTATTTCCAAAACAGGCCAAACACTCTACCACTGAGCCTTCTCCAGGCCTAGCTGATTTGATGCAGTTAGTTAAATGTGATCTAATACCTACTATTTATACTATGCCTCTTAAAGTACAGAATTTATACCTTTGTTTTCCATTTCATTAATCATGCATTTATCTTATGTATTCCAGAATACTGAAGCTTAAAAGTAATTGAATTTCTGGGGATTCATAGTAGATTTGTCAATCTCTGTTTTGGGGAACTTACTAGGAAACAAAACATCTTATAATCATTTGCTTTCATCATACTGTTTTGTCATGCATACACAGTGCAGCAAAGCCAGGAACACCAAAACATGCATCTTTTCTGTAAAAAAGACCTGCGTTAAGTAAGACCTTACCCAGTGAGGACTCCTAGTAATTGAGGATACTAAGTCTGACCTGGTCATCTTTTGTAGCCAGGCAAGACTTCCAGCGTGGGACTGGGTTACATTTTAAGAATTCATACCTTAAAAACAGGAAAGAAAGTATTACTTGTAAATAAATTCTTCTAGTTAAGTATTGCTGCATACTTGCAGGGCGGTGGTGGCGCATGCCTTTAATCCCAACACTCAGGAGGCCAAGGCAGGCGGATCTCTGAGTTCGAGGCTGGACTGACAGCCTCCAAAACAATACAGAGAAACCCTGTCTCGTAAAAAACTGAAAAAAAAAATAGTATTGCTGCATACCAAATTGTGTTGGTTTCTTTTTTCTCACTATTGTGAGAAAACCAGCCAGTTAAAGGAGGAAGGGTCAGCATTGGCTAAGGCCCCAAGGAACAGTCCATCATTGTGGGGACTTAAAGATGACAGTGTGGAAGCTGGCCACGTTGTGTCCACAGTTGGGAAACAGATGAGTAGATGAATAGCATGCTCTTGAGCTTTCCTCAGCATTCTCTTCTTACTCTAGGGCCTCACTTCACCAGAAGATGTCACGTCCCTCCCCTTCAGTGGAATCTTTTTGAAAATTCCCACAAAGACAAGGCTTGAAGTGTACCTTATAGTTGGTTCCAAATCCAGATAGCTGACAGTGAAATTTAACCATTATCTAAATCACCTCAAGCTGTACTGACTTCAAACACTATGCATCACAATTCAGTTTTTTAGTTTTGGGTTGTTTGTTTGTTTTCAATAAAGGATAGAGGAGCTCGGCTATGGAGTAATGCCCCACCCCCACCCCCCCTTGTGATATTTCAGTTGCTTGTTGGCCAGAGCTGTTTTAGGTTGGCAGATCCACTTTTAAGGTGGCTTACTCACATGACTAGTATTTTTTTTCTGGCTGTTGGGGGAAGTTCCTAAGAGTCTCTGCTGCACTGGTTCTCTATTGCTGTGACCCTTTAATACAGTTCACATGCTGTGGTGACCCCTCCCCAGCCATAAGATTATTTTCATTGCTACTTCATAACTAATTTTGCTAGTTATGAATCATAATGTAAATATTTGTGGTTTCTGATGGTCTTAGGTGACCCACAGGTTGAGAACCACTACTCTATAGGGTTGTCTGATTATAACAAAGACAGTAATTCCAGAATGAGTGATCCAAGAAACATCAACGTAGGAGCTGCTATATTATTTAGCCCTGGGTAAGGGTATAACTGAGTTCACAAGTAGCATTTCAGATACAGATCTTAATAGTTTTGATTTTTTTTTGTTATGAGATGAAAGAGGAAGGAAATACCACAATGCTGTTACTTTAATTCATTTGTATTCATCTCCCCCATCTGTCTTTCATAGGACACCCTCAGTGATCAACCCCAGGGCTTTGCATGTGCTAGGCATTGAGCTACATCTTCAGCCTCTATTTGATGTTCTCGAGGGACATTATTTAGTCATTCTGTTTTAAATTGTCATAATTAGGAAAAACTCTTTTCTCATCCTTCATTTACCTGATTTCCACCTATCCCCAGAAGATAATCAACTTTATTTTTGAGAGATATCATTTACACACAAACTGATATACTCCTGTCTTACACAAATTGATATATACCTGCCTTTCTTTTGTAAGTTATAACTTTATAAGCACTTCTGCATCTTGCTTTTCTGTTTTTTAGTTTATGCATCTTGGAAGCATTTTCTAAACTATTTTACATAGACTTTATTCATTCTTTTTTACCAGTAGAGCATGCTTTAAAAAAAAAAACCTGTGGTACTGATGATGCTTATTGATTGTGCACTGTGGTAAAGCCTTTGCTAGGAGTGGACATGAAAGCTAAAATTATAGGTGAGCCCCTTCCGTCATTGGCTTATGACCCTGGGAGTCAAAGTCAATTACAGGAAAACAAGGTAAGCTCTATTATAGAGGAATAATATATAGCTGACGTTGAGGACTGGAGAAATGAAATGAGGGAGAGTGGAATGGTTAGGAAGACTTCTCAAACTGTGTAATATCCTGACCTGAAAGATGAGCTGGGATTTGGTGTTTCAGACAGAAAAAAATACAAAACTGACCACAGTAATCAAAACAGGGTGATACTACCAAAAAGACATACAGCCCATGGAAAAAAGTGGAAAGGCATGATACATATCTCAGTATATATAGTCAAATATTGTTTCATGAGAGTGTGGAGATTACCCAGCATGCAAAAGGCAACCTCTTCAACAAATAGTATTGGAAAAAAACTATATCAACAGTTGAAGACCTAAACGTAAGACATGAAACTTTAAAAACTCATCCTAGAAAAAAGAGCAGGAGAAAAGCTCATTTAGTATGGGATTGAGTCTCAGATAACATCAAAAGCACAGGCAATCAAGACACAGCAGAGTGAGAAAGCAGCCCGTGGAACAGAAGAAAATAGGAATCCAGAGTACATAAAGAACTCAACTACATACATCCCAATTAAAAGATGGCACAAGCATGTGAAAAGACTTTTCTCCAAAGATCTCAGTGACCAATAAACATGAAAAGAAGCTCAGTATTACAACACACAGGAAAGCTGCAGTAAAATACTACTCAAACCCCTTAGGGTGGGTAGTTGAAAACAAAACACTGTCCAGTAAATAATAGTGGTGCATCTATAGAAAAATTAGAATCCTTGTGTGCAGTAGAAAATAGTATGATAGTTCTTGACTTGCCACACAAGCATAAGAACTGCAGTTTGGTTCTCCAGCACCCACTATATGCTGAATGGACCTGACAGGCTGCCCGAAGTTCTGCAAGTGGAGTCTTAAAGAGATGTTTGCAAACCAATATTTGTAGCACCACCTTTAAGAGTAGCTGAGAAGTGGAAATAGCCTAAGTGCACATTTACAAATTAATTGATAAAACACAATATTTCCTATAATAGACTATTACTCAGTCTTGAAAAGGAAAGTCTTAACAGATGCTACAGTGTGAATAAATGTTGAAGACATGTTGAATGAGATAGGCCTAGCATAGTGAAAAGACAAATGTTGTATGGTTTTACTTACGGGAAGAGGCTATAGTAGTCAAATTCATATACACAGAAACCAGAGTAGTGTTTCCAGGAGAGAGGCAGAGTAGTAGAGATTGTTTAATAGAGGGAGTTTTAGGTTTGCAAAATGAATGTCGTAAATGATTCTACAGCTTGCATGTACTTATTACTACTGAAATATACACTCAGTTAATGAGATGGTAACTTTTAGGTTGTTTTACAGTTTTAAAAGTTGATAAGCCTTTAGAAAACAAAATACATGTGCATTCAAAATATTATGGTATAATTTTTAAACCGTCTTATAATATTGAAAAGGGTGGTGATTAATGAATGAGCCAAGTCAGGAGCTGACTTATAAGGTATCTATCATTCAGAGACTTGAAGTGTTAAGTAAAGCTTCAGGTGGCATAGCCTGAAAAGAGAACAGGGTGAAGGAGGAAGTCTTGAACAGTGATAGTAGCTGAGATCTTGATTGCAGGGAGAAAAGTACAAATGATAGGGTTAAATACGTGGATCCCATTACCAAAAGAGACTGTGAACTTGTGTTTCACTTCAGAATTAAATGTCACAGTTACAACAAAGACATTTCTTACACACTAAGAAAACTACAGTGCTTCAGATAGGTTATCAGACTACCTTTCTGAACTTCCTGAGGGAGTACTGTGCTCTGCTTCTTACATGTAAAATAATTGGTTCTTGTAGTACACAATGGTAATGAAAACACAGGAATCTGCTGTAATTTAAATGTAAAACATTCAGGATCCATGGGTGGACATTAATTCTGAAAGAGAGTCACATTTATGCACACTATTAAAATTGTTCCTAACGACGATCTTCCCGATAACCAAAATGCCTTCTTGTACAGCTGGAGAGGCAGTGGTGTTAACAGTTCTACTTGCTTCACAGAACTAGCACAAGACTTTTCCCCCACATACTCTCTCATTCCTTTGAGTGGACTGACATATGGAGACATATGCTATGTGCAATATGGATTTAATTTACCTCTGTATGGACAGTTACTCCACTAATATGCTAGTGCATTCCTGTGTAATAGTGTATCCAATCATTTACATGCACAGGCATGATTGACTTTGGTCCATGAAGATAATTTAATTTTTATGGATGTACTATTTTAATATCCTCAGGACATCTTTCCTTGCCATTTAAAAATTTTGTCATTTCTTCCTACATAAACAGTATATATACAAGGAAATAAGACATTTTCATACAAGCAATGATAACTGTCAGAAAGATGGGATTTTTTCTTTTTCTATTGAAATTATTTTCATGCCATGTAGTTTGATCATATTCTTTCTCCTTCCCAACTCGGCAGAGTCTGCCCACTTCTGCACTCACCCAGCTTCATGCTTGCATGCTTATCATGCTCTCTTGTGCTTGCTAGCACTCTTTCTCACTCAGGTGCTAGCTTACTCTGTCTGTCTTTGCCTGTCTAAACGAAACGACCAAAAGGGAGGGGGCTCTTTTGTGTTGGCCAGATACTGGACATGGAGCCTACCTCTCCTAGAGTGTTAACCAGTGACACTCCATTGGAGAAAACTGATGTTACCTTTCCTGTCAAGTATCAACTGCAAATCGGTTCTTAGTTAGGGATGGGACTTTGTGTTTATCACTCCTTTGTCATACTAGAATTTTTTGCTTGTTTGAACTTGTGTAGGTAGGTCTTGTGTTGTCACAGTCTCTGTGGATTCATATGTGTATTTACCTTGTATCTGGAAAACACTTTCTTTGGAGGCATCCACTACCTCTAGCTCTTAAATCTTTCTTCCTCATCTTCCACGTAGATCCCTGAGCCACCCATGAGATGAGCAGTGTGATACAGACGTCCCATTTATGAGTGAGTGCTCAAAGTCTCACTCTGCACATTGTCTAGTTGTGGGCCTCTGTATATTAATTACCATCTACTCCAAGAAGAAGCTTCTCTAATCAGGACCCAACGAAACACTGATACATACAATATGTCATTAAGAGAGTGAGTGTTATGTTCCTTTAGCAGTACAATAGTAGGTTTTCCTCTAGAGCTCATGACCTATCTAGTCTCAGGTTTGGATCCACTTTAACAGTGTCTGTTATGGGTTCCATCTCATGGAGTAAGCCTTGAATCCAATTAAAAGTGGCTGGTTACTCCCATCCTATTTGACCACTATTGCCAATATGTCTTGCAGGCAGATTGTTGTTGTATACAATGTATGTGGATGGGTTTGTAGTTGGGTTATATTGATGATTACTTTGTTTCCTCTGGTAATATGCAAAGTACCTTCCAGTACCACTAATGCTAGTCATTAAAGGTGAATCTTCTAATAGGACACAAGCTTGATTTCCACATGTTTAATGACATAAGTGTGTCTTCAGCAATAGGGCCTTACAATCAGGTTCTATAGAATAACCAATAATCTTGGCAGTAGCCTATGCTCTTAAAGGATCTATAGACTTCCTTGGTCAACGACTTAACAAGATGTAAAGTTTTTACTTTTTGGCATAAAATATCTAGTTTCAGCATTGTCACCATCCCCCCCACTCCCCACCCTCTGTTATATGTTGACTTAATTTAAATTTCTTTGACACATGTTATTTATATTTAGGTTCAATTCTATATGATTTTTAAATGGCTTTAGTATTAGTTGTCCCTCCCCATATTCCATTTTGAATCTGCCCTCCTATCCTGTGGTTAGTCCTCCTGGCTTCTTCTATACCTCTTTATAACACTATATTCTAGTTCCCCTTTGTCAGAAGATCCTCCCCTCATCTCTGGTCCTTTACTAGCTACCCAACCTCTGTGATTATTTTGATTGAAACCCACATACCTAAAGCTTAAAAACTAACATCCACATACATTGTTGGTTATTTTTTTACTCATTTGGCTCTTACACTTTGGGGGTCCCACCACTCAGCTCCCAAATAAATACATTAGTTCTTATGGATGCCCAGCCTTAGCTTGGCTTGTTTCTAGATAAGTTTTCTTAAATTATCCCATCTACTTTTTGCTTCTTGGCTTCCTCTATTCTATATACCTTTACTCCAGTGCTGGTTGTATAACTGGATGGCTGTACCCTGATTTCCTCCTTTTCCTTTTCTTGCTGCTCAATCTTCTCCTCCCAAATTTCTCCTCCTTTATTCTCTTTGCCTGCCAACCCTGCTTATCCTTTCTATAGCCTATATATTGGCCATTCAGTTCTTTATCAAACCAATCAGGTGTTTTTGGCAAGCAAAGTAACACAGCTTCACATAGTTAAACAATTGCCATATAAAAGAATGTAACATATCTTTATATCATTAAACAAATGTTTCACAGCATAAACAAATGTAACACATCATAAAATAGTATTCCACAATACACATAGAAGAGAAAACATGCACTATTTGTTTTCTGGGGTCTGACTCACCTTACTCAAGATGCTTATTTTTAGGTCCATCCATTTACCTGCAAATTTTATAACATCCTATTGTGTAAATGTACCATATTTTCATTATCTATCAGTTGATGGACATCTAAGCTGGCTCCAACTTCTGACTACAAAGAATATAGCAGCAGTGAACATGGATGAGCAAGTATCACTGTAGTAAAATATAGTATCCTTTGGGTATATGCTCCAGAGTGCTAGATCTTGTGATAGATTAAGTTCCATAGTTGCTGTGGCAGTTTTCACACTCATCAGCAGTGAATAAGTGTTCCCGTTTCCCACATCCTCCCCAGCATGTGCTGTGTCATCTCTTTTATTGATCGTGGCCATTCTGACTGGGGTAAAATAAAATCTCAAAACAGTTTTGATTTGCATTTCTCTGATGACTAAGGATGTTCTTTAATGTTTCTCAGTCATTTGTATTTCATCTTTAGAGAATTCTGTTAGTTCTACACCTCATTTTAAAAATTGAGTTATTCATGTTCTTGATGTTCAGTTTTTTGTTTTTTTATTTTTACATATTCTAGATACCAACCCTTTATCAGATATTTAATTGGCTTAAGTTTGTGTTGTTGTTTTGGGTTTTTTTGGGAGGGGTTCTTTCTCCATTCTGTAGATTGCTGCTTTAGTCAAATGATGTCCTCTGCTGTATAGAGGTCCTTTTAATTAAGTATGGTCTTAATGCCTGTGCTATAAGAGTTCTGTTTAGAAAGTCTTTCCCTGTGCTTTTGAGTTGAAGCCTTTTCCCTAATTCCTTTTCTATCACATTCAATGTGTCTGGTCTTATGTTGAAGTCCTTGATCTATTTGTAGTTGAGTTTTGTGCAGATTGATGGATATGGATCTATATTCAGCCTGGTCCCAATATTGTGTCAACCCCAAATAACATACAGAGACTCTATTAGTCACAATGCTGTCAGCCAATGTCCAGGGCTTCTCATTGGGTAGTTCTGTCTTAAGTATTAATCAATAACTACTAATATGTATATTTCTATAAGATCTTATCTTACCGAGGACGCCAGCCTTATGTGTCCTCTCTTCCCGGGATCACATGGTGACTCTCTTTACTAAATTTCCCAGAATCCTCCTCGACTCCTAGTCCCACCTATCTTGCTTCCCTATTGGCTGACAGTACTTTATTTATCAACCAATAAGACAAACATATACACAGAAGGACTTCCCCCATCCCCCTGTGGTGATATTTTGTTAATGATCTAACAAAGCTTGCCTAAAGATCAGAGTTCAAAGCTAGACACACTAGTTAGCCATAGAGGCCAGGCAGTGGTGGTATATACCTTTAATTCCATCACTGGGGAGTCGGAGGCAGATGGATCTCTGTTAGTTCAAGGCGGCCCTAGGCTACCCGAAATTGATCCAGTCACAGAGCTCACACAAAGGTGATCTCAGCACTTGGAGTGACATGCCTTTAATCTCAGCACTAAGGAGGTGGAGGAGTGGTATGGATAGGCAGAGAGGAATGTAAGGTGGGAGGAGACAGGAGCAGTCTGAGGTTTGGTAGAGACAGGTTCAGTCTGCAGATGCAGTCTAAGGACAGGATCGACCCTTTGGTCTGAGCAGTGGTAGAGGTAAGAACTCTCTAGTGGCTGGCTGCTTTGCTTCTCTGATCTTTCAGCTTTCACTCCCTGATAGCTGAATTTTAGTTTTATTATTAAGACCAAAGGAAATTCATGCTACAGTGACCCCTATGCAATGCCAACCTGACACCGGAAGTCTAGAGAATTCCTGGAAAGATACTTCTCCTCAAACCTTATTGGAAAGCCACAGATGGGTTCTGATGACATGCGTAATGATAATGGGATAGACACACTTAATAGCAAGAAGTGGAAGAATAGGTAGGCAAATAGCATTGCTTTTTCCTTGAACCTCTATATCTGGACTGCCATCAGAAGGTGCCACCCACTCTGGTGAAAGGTCTCCATGGTTAATCCTTCCTGGAAGTATTGTCACAGACCAACACAAAGGCATGCCTTTTAGTTAATTCTAGATCCAATAAAGTTGGCAAGATTAATCATCACACTGGAGATGTAAACTGATATAGTCATTATAAAAATAGTATTGAGATTCCTGAGGAAACTAAAAGTATATCCATCATCTGATCTAGTTACTCCACGTCTGGCACTGTATCCAAAGGAAGGGAAATCATTATCTTGAAGAAGTCCCTGCACTTGGATGTTTATTGAGGCATTATTCACACTAGCTATATATGGACTCAACATAGGTGTCTATCAACTGAAAAATAGATTTTTAAAAATTAAATATATATAGACATATATACACAAACATATATTATTTAACCATAAAAATGAAGTTCCTTCTTTAGTTCCAACGTATACCTCAAGAATAGTACATCAAGTAAAATAAATCAGGCACAGAAAAGTAATGTATACTTGCTTATGTGTGGAAATGAAAAATTAATTTCATAGAAGTCAAGAAAAACATTCATAGTCATGCATCATTTACAAATAGAAATGTACTAAAGTAAACGTTTAATGTTTTCTCTAACTAGATCTTTAGCTGATTAATTTTAATATATCTAACCTCTGAGACTTTCAAATTATTTTCTTACTCCCTTTTTACATAATTATGTCCAGTAAAGATTATAAAAGTTTTAAAGTAACTAGATAAGCCACAGGTTATGGGCTTTGAGGCTTTTTAGAGTACTGTACATCCACACAAATGTAGTGTGTATTTAGGGAATGTCTAGTTGAGCTAAGTGAAGAAGTGGAACATGGTAGTTGTTCTCCTGGCTTTTTGTTGTTGTTGTTTTAACCAAGAGCAAAAATGATTTGTGGACTATATTGACTCCAGTGGATTATTTATTCAAAATATTTGAGGGTCTGCTATAAGCCACTTATAAAACTGATGCAAAAATGAACTAGTCAGAAAAGTTCCGAACCTCTTTCAAGATGTGGTAAACAGGAAAAGCAAACAGAACACGTTCAGATTATAAGAATTATTGGCCAAGGAAAATGGGATGTTTTAGGTAGAATGAAGAGTATGTGCCTTGGGGTAGGCGATTTACACTAATCAGAAAGGTTTTTCTGATGTTTTGCTGTAATTGAAGGAGCAGAAGTTTTTTTTTTTTCCAGAGGATTAGCAAGTACAAAAAATGCCTACAGTACAAAATACAGTATTTTGGTAAACATAGTTAGGATATTATCCTAACAACATGATTTTACATGATCCCTGGCTTCTCTGGATGATGAATCAGAGACTCGGGAATAGAAGTAGATTCAATAGTCACTTCCAACTAGATAGCTGTACTAGAAGAGGAAAGTGGTACATTGAGGATGCATCAGTGAACACATCTGTTTAAAGCCATGGGACTAGAAGAAATAACCTGGGGGAATAAGGAGTGTAGAGTGAGACTTGAAGTATTTCCACAGTGAGGAATGAATAAAAGACAGGAGCCAACTTAGACAGAAATGGGTGGCCACGACAGGAACACACCCTGAGTAGAGTCCAGGAAACTAAAAGCAGAGTGTGTTTGTTATTACTCAGAGTAAGATGAATGGCTAGAAAGGTAGCTGTTGATTTGCTGACATTTATATGATTTGTTTCCTGGAAGGACTGTGTCATAAGACATTTTTGAGCAGGCTAAATTGTAAATCAAAGGTAAGGAAATGAAATATTGAATGTAGGAAAACCTTTCATAAACTTTTGCTGTGAGAGAGAACAGAGAGACTGATGGCCGGCCAGAGGACCTGTGGAGATCAAGGTAATGAATTTTGACTTCATACTCAGAGATAGCTAGCTAGATAGGTAGGTAGGTAGAGAATGGTCCTATAGGAGAATCTGGTATCGAACGAGGTGAGATAATATAAATTCTGAGCATACAGGAAATGAAATCTAGACTACAGCAAAGAGATGGACCTTTAGTGGAAAGGTCTTTTGTTCCTAACAGGGAAAGCAGAGGATATGGGTATAGGACAGCATTGGTGTAGGTTTGCTAGAGGGAAACTGAAAGCATTCCTTGTGGTGTTCTTCTCCTTCTCCTCCTCCTCCTAACTAACTACATCTTGTTTTGATTTTTATTTATTTATTTATTTATTTATTTATTTATTTATTTATTTATCTGATATGTGGTCTTCCTCTCCTGCCCTTCTAGATTCAAGCATCCTCTACCTCAGCTCCTGAGTAGCTGACATTGCAAGCCTCTGCTACCACCTCTACTCTCTTTCCTTTTATTTTAAGTAGATCTTTGGTCTTGAAGGAGAGAAGATATTGTTGGTTTTGGAAATAGATGATATGAAATAGTTGTGCCAACATGAGAAGTTTACTAAGGAAAATCACTAGGTTAGGATAGTGATTTTTCTTCAACATTATTCTGGTTCAGGCATTTAAAAAAGCAGATGGGCAGAAGCAGGGTTAGAGTTTTTCTGGGTAGAAGTAAGGGAGGCTCTTCTCTTGTGAACTCACTCTGAGGAGATGTTTAGGAGAAGGCAAGTTTAATGAGAGTGAAGAATAATGGTTTAGTCAAACTGGTTGAGTTTAAATATCTGACTTTGCTATTTCCTGATCTGTTTTTATGCCTCAGTTTCCTATCTGTAAATGAGAATACTAATAGTATCTATGTCGTGGCCAGATGGTGGTGGCACATGCTTTTACTCCCAGCACTTGGGAGGCAGAGGCAGGCAAATCTCTGTGAGTTCAAGTCCAGCCTGGTCTACAGAGCGAGTTCCAGGACAGCCTCCAAAGCTACACAGAGAAATCCTGTCTTGGGGATAAAATTAGTTTTTGTGTCAGGATGAAATGAAGTAATATGAACTAAATACACAAAACACATAAGCAAACAGTACCTAGCAGTTAGTAAATGCACTGTAAGATTGTCACAGATACTGCTACTTCTGCTGTATCTGGAAAACTCTTGTCTTTGTAAGGTGGTTGAGACTGGAACATGGAGAGACATGCAGAGGAAAGGCTGACGATGTCTTGGTCATTTGTCTGCAGTTTGAGATGACAGTGTCAAAGGAGTGGTTGAATCATACTAACGATTAGGGCATAGCCTATATTGTGAATTCCTAGTATGTTTGTTTTCCTATCAAATTTTTAAATTATTAAAAACTTTAAAATCTTTTTCTTCTATCAACTTCCAGTTACTTGTCTTATGAGTTTCTTAATAATTGAAGATTATTTACTATCATATCAGTATTGAAACTCATAACTTTTAACCAAAGTGAAATAGATAATACTAATTATCACATTAAATTTCCAGATGATAGCAATTAGCAAAGGATAAATTTTCATTTAGTCAAAAATATTTGGTAAGAACACTAATATATAACTTTTGTTTTTCCTTTCATGGCCAACCAGGGTTTGGTGTGTGTCAGAATTCATCTATATACTTTGCACTGTGATAAAACAGCCCTTAAATATATCTGTAGAAAGATAATTGGGTTGGATAGCTGAGTCATCAAGAGTATTTGCTGTTCCTGTAGACAGAGGGCCTGATAGCAGTATATCAGGTGTTTCACAACTTGCTAGTATCTGCAGCTCTAGATTTGACAACACCTCTGACCTCCCACAGTACCACATATATGTGCCACACACAGAGAGATTGCACGAACATAGTAAGTAATAAATCTCTAAAAGAAGCAAGTAATTAAAGGGTGTTTCTCTTCAGCCTTCCTGTTTCTTCCTTGGCAAAAGGAGAGTGAGAAAAGGTGCAGTCAGTATTAAACCGAGCAAAACATCTTTGGATGACTGTTAGAAATTCTGCTTACTATTTATGACCATTTAAATGAAACCTTAAAAAATGTAGGTGTTCTTATGCAGAATTTAATGCATTACATTTTCTCTTCTTATACCATAAAATATAAATCTGTAGTACCAGGTTTCACAGGGCCTAATTTACCCAGAGAAATCTTTGGCTTTTATTTACTTTTTTTTTATAGAGACAGCTATGTTGCTTCATTTTTAATTTTCTTGAAAGAAATAATATCACACTAATCACATTATGGTAATTCCATTCTGATTCATCCAAGTTGTCAGTCTGAAATAACTTAATTTTCAAAGAGTACTATAGATCAAATCAGGAAACTATTCATGACTTCTGAAAGATTTCAAATGCCACTATGATTTGCTTGTTTCACTTTAAGAACAAAACAAATCAGGCCAGGCGATGGTGGTATATATCTTTAATCCCAGCCCTCAGGAGGCAGAGGCAGGCAGATGATCTCTGTGAGTTCAAGGCCAACCAGGTCTATAGAGCAAGTTCCAGGATATCTAGGGCTGTTACACAGAGAAACCCTGTTTCAAAAACTAAAATCCAAAAAATGAAGGAGGAGGAGCAAAGAAAAAGAAAAAAAAAACAAATCAGAATTATTTAGTAACTTTCAAGTGTCTCATGCCTGATATTATAACAGAAAGCTGTATACTGAGTAATTTACAGAGGAAAGATTTGTTAAGTGCGTGATTTTGGTAGCCGAGAGACCCAGGGTTAAGGCATCACATCTGGTGAGGTCTTTCCTGCTAGTGACAACTCATGGCAGAGTCCTGAGGCTGTACCTCATATGGGTTGAGGAGCTCATGTAAGGCAGCCAAACTGGTTCTTGTAACAAACCTAGTCTTGGAATAAGCCAGGAAACCTATGTTTTACTCATTAATTATGGATTAGTCCATGGATGAAGACACAGCCCCAATGACCTAATGCCCTAATAATGATTACACCTCTTAATATCTCCTATTGGGAATTGAATTTCAACATGAATTGTGTTGGGGTCATAGTACCAGGTTTTATGAAGTAATTTGTTTCATGGGAAGATTGGGATTTTTAAAACTCAATTGTGGAAGAGATTGAAGTGATCATACGGTTGTCAATTTAAGATGAGTGAAGATGTTCTATATCTTAGTTGTGGTGAGGATCTTGATTGTGGTCTTAATTCAAAGTATGAATGCACCCATCACTCAAATCATCAAATAAATGTGTTGAGTGCAGTCATTGTTCATTCTCTCCATGGGAGAAGTTTCCAGAGCCTCAGTCCTACTCATACTAAAACTAACGACTCTAGCTCCTTATGTATTTCTGTGCTATATTTACAAATAGCCTAAAAGCATCTTCCTATACATCCTCCTATACACTTTTTAATCATTTTGAGGTACTTAAAATCATTACTGTTATATGAAGACTGTTAGAATTGTCCTTGTACTGTATCGATTAGTGGATGTTGATGTGAAAAGTGAATACTGAAATGAAAACAGTCCATAAAGGACTGATGGTGTAGCTTGGTGGTTGAGTACATGATAGCATGAAAGAGACTCTGTTCAGATCCTAGGACCACCACCTCTCTTCAAAAAATAAATAAAGGAAGAAAGAAAATAAATACAGATGCATTTCTTTCCTGAATGTTTCCATCAGGTCATTGTTTGGGTCGTTGATATGAAACTCATAGAGCTTGACTATATGTTCAAGCTAATAAAGTCATAAACAAGCACATTTTAAAAAGAACTACATTTTAATTTGTGTTCACAAAACCCTTCAGGATAGGATAGTGAGGTTTTTTTTGGGGGGGTGGGGTTCGAGACAGGGTTTTTCAGTGGTTTTGGAGGCTGCCCTGGAACTCTCTCTGTAGACCTGTCTGGCCTCGAACTCACAGAGATTCGCACTGCTTCTGCCTCCCGAGTGCTGGGATTAAAGGCGTACGCCACCACTGACCAGCTAAAATAGTGAGTTTTATATTTCATTGCCAACAATTCTGAGTCACAACCAATGCTTACTTATAATGTGTTCACCCATAATTAGCACATTTCCCAGTATTGTGTTGATTTAATAAGGAATGGAGGAAACAACTAAATTGCTCTTAGCATTTTCTGTCATAAGCATTCTGTTAGCTTAAATATATTACTTATTTAGTTTTGACAAGCTTTGAATCAGGTCTTACCTCTCTATAGATGAGGAAACTCAGACTTGAGAAAACTAAGTGCTTGGTTCAAGTCACTCATCTGATAAGGAACCTTATCTAAATATTGTACTCAGGATATCTTGATAAATCTCATGTTCTGAGGTTCTATTTTTATTGCCTTTTATTCTCTGGATTTTTACAAAATGCCCTTTTATTACATACTTTTTGGGTTGTTTGGTTGATTTCAGGTTCTTTATTTCACAGGATCTAGCTCACTGGGTAGCCTTGGCTAGTCTAGAACTCACTATGTAGATCTGACCTCCACATACTCACACATACCCATATACCACTCACACTCGTATAATTTTAAAATGTAAAAAGCCTGATGTGATGGTATGTGTTTGTAATTCCAGCACTGAGAAGTAGAGACAGATGAATCCTTGCAGCTTACTGACTGGCCAGTCTTGACTACTTTACAGGTTCTAGGCCACTGACAGTCTCTGTCTTGACAACAACAAAACAAAAAACAAATAATATTAAAAAGGACAGTGCTGAGGAATAATATCTTGTCTGAAACAAAACCAAATCAAAGCCATTAGGAATCATTTTCTGCCCCAGGCTCTGACTACCTTTTTTAAAAAATTTAATTTTGGGTTTATTTATTATTTGTAGAGTATCTTTTCATATTAAAATATGTAAATAGGGTACAGTTTTGCTGATAAAGTGTCAATAAAATACTGTTTTTAGAAAAATTAGCTTTCAGAGTTCTCATAAGATTGCTTTTAATGAGTAAAAAATGTCTATCATGAACCGTATGATGATATAAACTTTAAATATTTTATCTATTCTAACATTTTCTCAAATTGAGCCATACACATGACAAAACAGTGTGCTTTTGATAACATTGTGGCATACTAAAACAGAGCCATGACTTTGAATAATTAATAATGCATTTATAAACTGATAGAGACATTCATGGAAAAAAGATTGGAAGGAATGAAAGGCTAGAAAAGATGGCAAGGACGTGAGCTCAGTTGCCAGCTATTAGGCTGCTTACAACTGGCTGTAACTCCAAAAGATCTGAAACTATCTGACCTATACCAGTAGCCACGGACATGTGCACACACATAAATAAAAAATGGATCAAAGAAAATACAGGTATATTTTTATTTTGTGACGGTTGGGGAAATTCATGTATGTGTAGATGCTCATACATGTATGTGCATGTGGAAGCCTTGGGATCTGAAACTGTATAGGCCAGGTGTTTTTCCATTCACAGCAACTCTCCTGCCTTAGTCTCTTGCATATTGGAATTATAGATATAAATGAGCCACTAGGTCCAGTTTCCTCAATAAGTTAGCCACAAAATTATTCACACATCAGAACACAAACAGGTAAGCCACTTTTCAACCTAACATGTAATGCAAATTCCAGTTCTCAGTAATTTTTCTCTGTACTTTATGGTAGGATAGCTTAAGCCAGTATTTCTCATGCTATCTGTAGTTAAGGATTAACACACCCCCCCCATTTATTACCTATGGATATAATTGTGTAGTTATTGTAACACATTTAAATTGCCATAAAGATTTTGAAGCATTTACTTCCATTTTTGTATTTATGTCATCATATTCTATTAAGAGAGTATGTTCCCAGATGTCGCAACACCTCTGGCTTAAACCATACACAAATGTAACACTGTCAGTGGCCTAGAACCTGCCAAGTAGTCAAGACTGGCCAGTCAGCTGCAAGAATTCATCTGTCTCCACTTTCTCATACCACCACACCATGTTTTTTACATTTTAAAATTATATGTGTGTGAGTGCTATATGGGTGTGTGTGGGTAAGTGGAGGTCAGGTTGACAGCTAGATGTCTTGTTCAATTGCCTCTCCACTTATTTATTGAGACAGGGTCTCTCATTGGTACCAGAGCTTAAAGTTTCAGCTAGAATGGCTGGTCAAAGAACAAATAGGATCTTTCTGTGACCACTCTTACCCAGCACTGGGGTCATAGGCATGCTCCACTATGACCACTTTTTACATAAGTCCCGAAGCTCCAAACTCATTTGTTAATTGCATAGCAAACACTTTATTCATTGAACTATCTCTCCAGTCCATTGCTTGACTTTTTGGCATGGGTTCTGGGAATCTCAGGTCCTTACTCTTGGAAGGCAATCACTTTACCAACTGAGCTATCTTCCCACCTCCTAGATTTTTTTTTAACCTGGCTCAACCTTACAGCAAGGCAAATGTGTTAGTTATAAACTCCACAAATTTAACTGGCTGTTAATTGTTAGCTTTTTAAATATCACATTAAAGTGTGTCTGATGAACACATCTATTGAGGTATTATGTTTAAAAATTATATTATCCCTCTGCTTATTGATAAATAGGAGTTACTACTAAATTGCTTCCCAGGTTACCCTTCTACATACACTGAATATTGATTGTGTATCTTCAAAATGAATGCGTTCTAATTTAAGCTGGAAATCTTGCCAAGGAAAGAAATTGTCCCTGTCAGCAAAACTTATGCATGTGCTTTTACTTATTCCATTTACTGCTAACACAGCACATTGTTATATTTATTTATTAGGATTTATTATATTGTGTGCATGTCTCTAGAAAAGGTAATACTTTCCCATTCTGTTTACTCAGAAACAAAACTTGAAATTTTTTAGATGTGTTCATTCCATGAATATCCTTGAGGTTTTAGAGGATTTATTATCCAAACTTAAAGTTTTGTTTTCATTGATATGCCTTGCTTTTTATGTTTTGCTTTAAAGCATGTTGGTTTATGTATGCTTACAGTTAAGGTTTTGCTTTTTGTTTTTTATGATAGATGGAACATGCCTGTAATCTCAGCTACTTGGCAGAATGAAGCAAGAGGGTCACAAGTTTGAGGCCTGTTCGGGCCATGTAGCAAGGTCCTTTCTCAGGATAAAATGTAAAAAGGGCCGGGGATGCACCTCAGTGCTAGAATGTCACAGGGGAAACCCAGGGCCCTATCGTTCTGACACTGTATAGAAACTCCTATATAAAACAGCTTGCATAACATTTCACTTACTTCTACTTCAACTAGTAAAGAAAGCACTGTGGGTATGAATCTCAGTGAGTCTCATTATTACAGCTTTGTATTGTACATCCGCATATTTTCTTTATTGATATGTCTGTTCATGTATTTTGTCCATTTTAAGACTTTGTGTTCTTTTAGTGAGGGGGCAGTTTTTATATGCCATTTCAAGAACATGATCATATAGATTGGAAATAGACATTTTCCCACTCTCTTCATTCTCTTATCACTTTCTTGAATGGTATCTCTTGCAGCATAAAATTTTAAATATTGATAGAGTGAGACTTTTTTCCTTTTGTTGCTTTTTCATGTCATTTCTTAGAAGATTGCTTACCTCTAGGTCATGAAGATTTACTCCTGTGTCTTCTTATAATTCTACATTTAAATCTATGATCTTCCTAAGTTAATTTTTGTACAACTCAAAATCTGTTGCAGAAGACTATTCCTTTACACTGTTTGAGAATGTGTCACTGTGGTTGTTTGAATAGAGCTGCGTGGTTAATAGCTAGGCAGGAAGAGGTTAGGTGGGACTTCTGGAGACAGAAAGATCTCGAAGATCCTCCTACCTCTGCCACCCAAGTGATGGGATTAAAGGAGGACACACCACTGCCTGGTCAAAATTGACATTTTCTTCGGTTCTTTTTTTTCTTCCTCTCCTATATCCTTGGTGTGCCCAGTGTAACCATTTTTACTAGATTTTGCTATCAAAATAGAAGAGGATATATATCAGAAATGTTTCATCAACAAGTGTGGCAGAAATAACATGAACTAATCAGAAATTTTCTTTTTATATTCCTAAATAATGCCAGTTCTCCACTTGGAGTATTAATATCACCTTGTACACTAGCTGACTAGAATTTTGAGTACTTCTATTAAAGAAACTGTAAAATTGGTCATGTCTTTTATAATGAGACTCAGTGAAAACACTTCCATACTTTACTTTGTAACCTTGGTTCACCTGGATCTCTTACAGGGAATGATTTTGCATGACTTTGGAACTGGTCTCTAGTGGGACACGGTGGGAGGATGAACACAGAAGAGCTGGAGTTATTGAGTGACTCCAAATATAGAAACTATGTAGCTGCAATTGACAAAGCACTAAAGAATTTTGAATACTCCAGTGAATGGGCAGATTTGATATCAGCACTTGGAAAACTCAACAAGGTATGCTTTATCCATTTAGTAAAAGGAGTAAAACTCAGAAATCTGTTTATCCTGTTTACACAAGATTTATCCAAATCTTGGAGTAAAGAATATAAGATGTAGCTGAGTCTCTGCTGTATAAATGGCATTTTACTTCATGAGTTCATGCTTATGTAGTCTGCATATTACTAACACTTTAGTAGTTCTCATTCAAAAAACAATAGCACTTAAAAGATGCAGTAGTCATCGTTATTGGCACTTGTAAAAACACAAGACTGGGAAGCATGTATGTTACTGTGAGGGTAAGCTTCTGTAATTGAGCATCAGATAAAGCTCTGGAGTTCTGGCACCAGAGTGAAAAGCTGTAAATGGTAAGTAATGACTGCAATATCCTTTCCAAATGGTGTAAGTGCAGCAAAAAGAAACACTTTATGCCTATGCAAGCCCAGTTACAAGTCGGTACTTTTTACAAAGACAATTTTAAATGTAGTCCCTAGGCCTCAGATTTGGAATAAGGCTTCTTCCATAAATCTGGCTTTTTAGACAAATAACTGCAGAAGCACCACTGATCAATGCTCGGTTTTCTGTTTTGATCCAATTTTGTTTTGTCATTTCAGTCAAACTTTTCTTACTTCATACACATAATTTTGGTATGATTATTGTTCTTAGTAATCTGGGATGCTTCTAATTATTGCAAAAAAGAGGGTAGATAGGAAAAGCATCCTTTACAGTAGCTGTTTTAACATCAAACAGCTTCAGGTGCAGTTATTATGGGAAAATCTTAGTATGCATAGCAAAGACAACAGATTACAAGATGTTTTACTCTACAGATTGTTATCCTGCTATTACACAAAAAGAACTTTCATTTTCACTGTGCTAAGGGTTTACATTGAAATGGGGATATACAGGCGTCTGTGTCACACATTATAACATCCACAGAAATTACTCCATAATATGAATTCACTTACAGAAGTTAGGCTCTTTGTCTTGCTGAAAAACTGATAAGAATCCAATTTTGAAGGCTGCTTGGGAACTATTTTCAAAAGCAATTCATTGAAATATGGATATGAATTAGACCAAGAATATAATTAGCTTCTTGTACATTAATCGATATTTGTGAAAACACTTCATTGTGTCTAAATAACAAAAGTAAGATACTAAGATTATAGATGAAACTGAGGGTAAAGGATTTTTATAGGCATATGTGTATGCAAACATGTAGACACACATACACATAAATTTGTTGATGTAGTGAAAACATGTATTTCAGTATAATGACTGGCAACTCTAGTCCTAATAGAGAAAATCTGCAAAAATATGTGCCTTTATTCTTTACATTTTGTACCAAGTGTTCTTTCATTAAAAATACCTTAACAGCTGGGCGGTGGTGGGAGGTAACAGCGCTTGGGAGGCAGAGGCAGGTGAATGTCTGTGAGTTCAAGGCCAGCCCAGTGTACAGAGCAAGTTTAATGACAGCCAGGGCTACACAGAGAAACCCTGTCTCAAAAAAAATAAATAAATAAATAAATAAAATTAAATACCTTAACAGAAATGTTAACTTATAATTGGTGTGTTTTTAACAATGTATTTCTTTTTAATTTTGTCAATTTCAAGTGTGTACTGATAAAAATAACTTTCAGGAACTATAGAAAATAGAAGTAAAATGGGATGTTTTTCTCAATTGCTGTAAAATTATTTTCTTCAAGGTTTTACAAAATAATGCCAAGTACCAGGTAGTACCCAAAAAACTGACCATAGGCAAACGCCTGGCTCAATGTCTGCATCCAGCATTACCAGGTGGGGTTCATCGGAAGGCACTCGAAACATATGAAATCATCTTCAAAATCATTGGACCTAAGCGACTTGCCAAAGACCTTTTTTTATATAGGTAAGAGTAATTTTATTAATTATGTATAATATAAAAGTATATTTCTAGTCAAGCATAGTAGTACAAATGCCTTTAGCCCAGTTTTTGTGATCTGGCTTTGGGATAAAAAAAGAGAAACTGATTTCTGAATCCTAAAATACCATAACAAAACAAAAGAATGTCCTTCATCTTCATTGCTTTAGACCAGGAATGGAAAGCCAAATGCTTTTTTCCCTTTGTTTTTTTAAAGGCTCTCTTTTGCTGTAGTTACTTAGAAACTAAGGACTAGGAAAGTGAGAACAGCAGTTGTGAGCAGACCCTGTTCACCGGAGAGGCCTGTGCAGTAGAGTGTAGACCCTTTCATGTACTGTACTGTACACCTGATATTGTAAACATATTGTAATAATAATGTCTCACATGGGAATGAGAGAAAACACTGGGTCAGCAGCAAGCTGTGGTTTTTAAAAATGTTTTTAGTTAAATGTTGAGGAAGAAAAAAAAGGCTTTCCCCAAAGTATCATGAGTGAACCTACAACACCCTGACCTCTTTCCTCCTTGATTGTATGAATACCCTGAGATCACCTCATAGACTGGTTTTAACCTTTAGCTGCAGTGGCCATGCTGCCACATGTGTGTGTATATATGATGTTGTACATTGCACATACCCTTCAATCTCCACATTTGGTCCCCTTCCCAGCTACCCCTTTATAGGATAACGAGTTAGCAGGTTGGTGGCCTGCACAAATTGAGACACAGCTATTTAATCTTTTGCCAGACATCACTCTTCTTGGTGCGATGCTGTACAGGTCTCTGTAAAAAGTCCTTTTTGTCTCGGCAGCCAATCAACTTATAGGTCATTTTTTCTGGGTTTTTGTTTTGTTTTGATTCCTTTCTAATCTAGGTGTGAAAAAGTTCTAAGTTCAGTTGAAGTTCCTGATGAAGAAACATAATTGAGATTTTTTTCAGTGATAAAATTTGCATATTTGTATTTCAACAATGTAGCTAAAAACTTGATGTAAATTCCTCATATTTTTACTTTTTTGGCTTAATGAATATCATTTATTCAGTATGAGATCTTTATATGTTCCACATTTTAAGAATAAATGTACATTAAATCTTAGTTAAAAAAAGAAAGTGAGAACTAGAAACTATGATTGATAGCTGTAGTTTACATATCACAAAATTTACATCATGTCACATATAGAAGGATCACAGTTGAAGAATATGGGGAGGTGGCAAAATACAAAATGGAGGTAGTGTGTGTATGCATGTATATATGGATGGATGGATAGATAGATAGATAGATAGATAGATAGATAGATAGATAGATAGATAGATAGATAGAGACAGATATGTAGATGTACACACATATTTGGATATAACACTATAATCAAATATGTTCAGTTCATACTCTTAAACGTTGATACAGAATGGTGGCTTCAAGCTAAAAGCTGGTAGAAGTTGGGATTTGGAGGTTTGATTGTTACCATCTGTTACCTTTTTTTGAGTCATGGAGGAATATTTTGAGTACCTTGGGTTGGAAACAAAAGTATCAGCACAAAAAGACAGAAATTGGAGAGTTAGAATTGTCAGTGAGGCTAGATCATACCAAAGGCAGGATACAACTCCAGTCACATAGAAGGCAGTTGCACAAAGGCAGAGAGTGTGACTCTATATTCAGGTCACACTGTTCCTAAAATGTCTGGCAGAAAACCGGTCAGTTGAACATGACATTTACTTCCCATATAAAACTCAGAGTGATTGAGAGTCTTCATTTAACTTAAAAGCGTTACCTGAGTGCAGAGTATGATATAAGGGATTTAAATGTGGACCACTTGTTCCTGATACTCACAAATAGTTCAGAGCTAGTAATAAATACTGTAATAAGTTATGAAAATCAAGTAGGGTTGCTATCCTAGTCCAATTAGCAGGTAAGTTTCATTGATGAACTACATATACTAAGAGCTTAGTCATTAAGGATCCTCCAGTATATATAAGGATATAGGTAAGAGAGTAGGCATTGTGTCTTTGTGATGGTCAAAGGCCTGAACCCTACAGAGGGCATGGAAGGTTCTCAAAGGAACCAGTAGGAAATCTACAGAATGGCTGAGTTGGGAGTGCAAGAATGGGCTCTACAGCATATGCAGCAGCCAAAATTATAACTGTTCAAAACTGTAATGGCAACAGGAAATCTATGAGAAGTTTTCACTAAGTAATAGCTTCAGGGCAATTTTGATGAAAATATGGTAATCTTCACTAGACACAGATGATATAGGAAGAATTTATTCATGCATTATCTAGAAGGGAAACCTGAAGAGAGAGCACAGCCAATAGTTAATGGTTAGAGGGAATTTGTTTTGCTTTGTTTTTAGACAGGGTTTCTCTACATGGCCCTGGTTGTTATAGAACCCAGTATGTAGACCAGGCTAGCTTCTAACTCACAGAGATCCACCACCTGCCTCTACCTCCTGAGTGCTGAGATTAAAGGTATGCACTGCCACACATGGGTCTTGGAGGAGGCATTTTTATAGTAGGAGTAAATATCACTCTTAGACTTTTGACCAGCCAATAACAGAGATGCCATATTTTAAAATGCTAGTTGCAGAGGAGGAAGGGCAGGGTTCTGGAAAAATGAGAATTCTTGTTTGGAATTATAGAATATAAAGACTGCAACAGCTAGGAAGCTGCAGAGCTTGTGTGTATGAAACTAAAGTTAGAATGGGTTTACTTTAATTAATATAGAAGTCATTAATAGGGACTGTTTTAGTAATTTGCCATAACCTGTTTCATCAAAAATAGAAGATGTCATTGCATATGAACTAATGTTGTTGCTGTTTTACATCTTTCAATTTGACAGTTCTGGATTGTTTCCTCTACTTGCCAATGCTGCTATGTCTGTGAAACCAGCACTGCTCAGTTTATATGAGATATATTACTTGCCTTTGGGAAAAACTTTGAAACCTGGTCTCCAGGGATTGCTGACTGGTATTCTTCCTGGCTTAGAAGAAGGATCAGAGTATTATGAGAGGTAACATGGTATTTGGTCCACCTTGCTCCTCATCGTGGATTAGTCAGCAACCATCCTTAACTGTGTTTTAACATCACAAAATTAATTTTTCTAGATGCATCAACATAACACACAAAATTTTCAGTAGCCTGGAGAGATGGCTCAGCAGTTGAGAGTAGGGGCTCCTCTTGCAGAGGACCCGGGTTGAATCCCTAGCAGGAAACTATAACTCCATGGAATCTGATGCCCTCTTCTGGCCTCACTAGGTATCAGACATTGCATGTAGTGTGCATATACATGCAGGCAAAGCATCCATACACACATAACAAAGAAAAATATTATTGGAGCTAGAGAAATGGCTCAGGATTAAGAGCACTTGCTGCTCTTCCAGAGGACCTGGGTTCAAGTTCCAGCACCTACTTGGGGGTTCACATCCATCTGAAACTCCAGTGTCAGGAGAAACAGGTGCACACGTGCATGTGTGTGTGTATGTATGTATGTATAATATTTTGTGCTGGAGAGATGGCTCAGAGGTTAAGAGCACTGACTGCTCTTCCAGGGGTCCTGAGTTAAATTCCCAGCAACCACATGGTGGCTCACAACCATCTACAATTCAATCTGGTGCCCTCTTCTGGCATGTAAGCAGAACACTGTATATGTGGTAAATAAATTAATCTTTAAAAAAAAGATTTCATTAGTAATAAAAATTGTTATAAAAATCTCATTTGAGCTTAGAAACACTTTTTAATGTTTTCTAATTGTGTTCCATTTTCTCATCTGTACATGAAGCATAATACCTGTCCTTTTGTTACTATAGTAATGAACCAGTCCAGTGCTTTGCACATGTAAATCATTCAAAAATTATGACTCATAATTTAAAATAATGATATAACAAATAGATTAGCAAATAATGAAGAGTACAAAGGGAGGCCCTGTACCAACTTTTTTTTAACTGCTGATGGGAGAAAATAGCTTGGCCCTGCTTTCCACCGGCTGCTGTCATGATACTCCATATTGAATGTTAAAGAAAAGGATCTGTTCTGCTTTGGAGCTTATTAGTTTTTTTCTTTGTTTTGTTTTTGTTTGGTTGGTTGGTTTGGCTTTTGGTTTTTTGAGACAGAGTTTTCTATGTAACCTTGGTTGTCCTAGAACTCGCTCTGTAGACCAGGCTGACCTCAAACTCAGAGATCCTCCTGCCTCTGCCTCCCCAGTGCTGGAATTAAAGATGTTTGCAGCTACACCACAACCACCCAGTGAGCCTATTGTTTTTAAGAGCTAAGAGCTACAGACAGTGCGTGGTACTCTTATATTTCTACCAGAAAATAAAAAGAAAAAACTGAGTTTAGGTGGCACAAATAGGAAATCCTAAGTTTAAGTTGTGAGTAGATGTAATGGTCAAAGCAAATAATTTAATCAAGTGTACTGACTAATTACTCTAGTGCATTTCAACCATTTCAACAATACCATAAATATGTAACCCTGAAAATACTGGATTACCCTTATAGGTCACATTGAAAAGAAAAAAATGTATCAAAAGTTGATAGTTTAATGTGCTTTTTAAGAATTTTCTTTACTGTCATTATTATTATCATGTGTCTTTGTGTGCCTGGTGTATATGGAGATTAGGGGACAACTCTGCAGTTGGTTCCTTCCTACCTTCATGTGGGTTCCATGACAGAAGTCCACTCTGCAGGTGTCCATGGCAAGTGCCTTTACCCCTGAGCCACTTCTATGGTCCATGTTATTTGCCTTTATTAATTTACCTATTTGCTTATAATTTTAGAAGTATAATATAAAAGTGGTTCATTTAATTTAGAAGTAAGTTTTAAATTATTCTCTTAAGGGAAGTACATTTAATTTTACTAGTTGTAATTAAATTTTTAAAAAGAAATTAAATAACCTTCTTTCTGATTATAGTGTCCTATGATTTATGTTTTGCTAATTATTCCACAAGAGTAATGTAAAAGAGTTTATAAATGTGTTAGTTTAATGCATAGATACATTGAGGCAGAGATTGATGTTACTATTAAATCACCAACAGAAGTCATCTGACTCTCCTATCCTATAATGTAATAGATTTCTATATATTGAATTACTTTGTTTAAAGCAAGTCAGTCATTAATATCTTTAGTTTAATTTTTGTCAATTTTTGTCATAGGTCTAATTCAATTATGTTATTGTGAACCATATGTTGTGATTGCAAAAAGAAAGGGGGTTTGATTTGGAAATGTCTTTTTAGGTTTTGTAGGAAGTCAGCATATATGCCAAGATTGATTAATTTTATATATGTGGCTTTATTGCTTGCCATAACTTAACAATCTGGTGAAGCAGACAAGTGCTGCGGTGCTGTTCTCTACATCTTGCAGATGGAGACTGAATTGAAATGATTACATTCATCCAACTAATACACAGTGGAGTCAGGACTCGCACCCCCTCCTCTGGCTTATGAAGTGTGTTCTTCAGACTAGCTCCCTTGTTTCCAGAGTGGAGCACATGACAGTGCTGTGGATGCTGTCATTTATTCTGGAGGAGAATAATGGTCCCTTTGATCTGACACTGAATGCTTCTTTCTTCCACCCTTCGGTTTTGTACCCAGAACAAACACGCTGCTGGAAAAGGTTGCTGCTGCCGTAGAGCAGTCAGCATTCTACAGTGCCCTGTGGGGCAGTCTGCTCACCAGTCCTGCTGTGCGCTTACCTGGGATCACATACGTTCTGGCCCATCTAAACAGGAAGCTTTCAATGGAAGATCAGCTGTATATAATTGGCAGTGACATCGAGCTCATGGTAGGTTGTCTGTCACAAGTGTTCCTGTAGAGCCAGACGATTCTAGACTATTCTGAGGATCATGCCATGTGCAACATTCCTGTTCTCATGGAGCTTACCATTTTTCATCAAAGAAAACTAACAGCCAAAATACTAAATAATTATTGATATTTTAAACTAATTTTCATGTAAAAGACATTATTTCTGCCTATTACCTTTTATTCAAGCAAATTCAATGATATTATTATCATTCATGTTTACTAATAGACTACTCTTACCATAGCTACATTTATTACAATATCCCAAAGTGGACTTTTAGTCTTACTTTTCTTTATAAGAAAAATTAATTTTTAGCAGGGCAGTGGTGGCGCACGCCTTTAATCCCAGCACTCGGGAGGCAGAGGCAGGTGGATCTCTGTGAGTTCGAGACCAAGCCTGGTCTACCGAGTGAGTTCCAGGACAGGCTCCAAAACAATACAGAGAAACCCTGTCTCGAAAAACCATAAAAAAGAAAGAAAGGAAGGAAGAAAGAAAGATTAATTTTAGACAAAATGCTATACAGCTGAATTCTGCATAAGGTTTGAGAAAGAGTATGTAAACCAAAGCAAACAGTGAAAAAGAAAATAGCACACTGACTGTGTTCTGATATTCTTACTTTCCCAGATTGGTAACTAACAGAAGAAAATTTTTATAGGATGCTATAGTCTTAAAATGGGAGAGGAATCTATTTTCAAAAGTTCTGAAATGTTTTGTTTTGTTTTTCTTTTTCTTTCTTTTCTTTTTTTTTTTTTTTTTTTTTTTTGGATTTTACGAGACAGGGTTTCTCTGTATTGTTTTGGAGGCTATCGGTTCAGCCTGGCCTCGAACTCACAGAGATCCGCCTGCCTCTGCCTCCCGAGTGCTGGGATTAAAGGCGTGCGCCACCACCGCCCGGCTCCTGAAATGTTTTTTGATTGATCTTATTTTCCACATAATATGACTGATATTTCATGTACAACTTTGTTTAATGACTTAGTAGAAACCCTACACTATGACCACAGCAACATTTTTTTTTTCTATTTGGTTTTTCAAGATAGTTTCTCAGTGTAGCCCTGACTTTCCTGAAACTAACTCTATAAACCAGGTTGACCTAGAACTCACAGAGACCCACCTACCTCTGCCTCCCAAGTGCTGAGATTAAAGGTGTGTGTCACCACCGCCTGGCAATATAGCAACTATTATAAGGAAAAGATTTAATTGAGGGGCTCATTTACAGTTTTGGAGGTTAAGTCCCTTATCCCATGGCAGGGAGCATGGTGGCATGCAGGCAGATGTGGTACTAGAGTAGCAGCTGAGAGTCCCACATCTTGCGTACAACAGGAAGTCAACTGAAACACTGGGCTGTATCCTGAGCATAGGAAACCTCAAAGTCCGCCCCCACAATGACTTACTTCCTTCAACAAGGCCATACCCACTCTAATAAAGCAACACCTCCTAATAGTGTCACTCCTTATGAGATTATGGGGGACAATTACATTTAAACTATTATAGTTAGATTTAATTGAGTACTACTTGCATTCACTAAAATTGGGCCATCTTACATGTATGAGTTTTCACACGTACATACATATCCTAACCACTACTATAAAGAAGACTAAGAAAATTGTATTACCAAAGCACTAGACCTCTTCTGTCCACTCTTTTCCTGCTTTCAGATCCTTGAAAACATTGGTCTGGTTTCTGCTTTTAGTTTCACTTCATCCAGACTGTTAATGTAAGTTGAATCATACTGCTTATGGCCTATGGGTGTGATTTACTCACAATTTATAAAATAATTGAGATTAGTCTGTGCTTCTGTGTGTCATTGGTTTGCTGTTTTATGCTGCTCCATATTTTCTTGTTGATGGTACGACAGAGTGATTACTCTTTCATCAATCATTGGACATTTGACTTGCATCCCACTTGGGACAAGTATGAGTAAAGCTGCTATGCAACTTTTGCACAACCATGCTGTGTAGGCATGCAATGGGACACAGGGAAAAAGTCATTGATACTGACATTAAGATGGTAGCACTCTCTGATTAGTACAGGTATATTTTCTCTTTCTTAGATAAATGAAAAGTTACTGTGGCAAACACAAGTATGCTAAAGGCTTTCTTATTTCAGGTAGAAGCAGTAAGTACTTCAGTGCAGGACTCAAGTGTACTTGTACAGAGAAGCACCCTGGACCTCATCCTCTTCTGTTTTCCATTCCATATGAGTCAGGTAAAACTTTAATGCTAATGTTATCAACAAAGACAATCTTTGAAAATCATAGATCTGTAATGTATAGTCATTTTAAAGGTACTGTATTGGAATATTTTCTCCATAAGTATATAGAAAATACATTCCTTCTTGATGAAGTAGAAATTGTATTTTAGAACAATACTAATCTGTTTCATAATAATATAGTAACTGGAGTAGATTATTTTATACTTTTCAAAAAATTCTGAACTTTAAAAAATAGAAAGTGTTCATTGCTAACTCTAAATAAGCAGTCTTGAGACCAAGGCCTTCAACCCAGCCAGCATCTGTCTGATGTTACCTTATCTTGCTTTGGTGACTCCACCATACATGCCAGAATGTTATGGGAGTTAGCCATTGTTTGAGAACCCAGTATTTAGTGCCTGGGCCATTTGCTACCAGTTTCACTACAGATAGAAGCAACTGACTTGACAAATCACAAAAGAAGTGTTTCATTACTGAGATTTAATTTACTCAATATCCTTAATTTAAAAGAAATTATGTAGATCTTTTAAAATACTAAACTTTAATGTACATTCAAGAATGGTGGAACCAAATAATTAAGTAGTAAGATACAGAGATTTTCTGCTTTGATAATTAAATTTATATCATGTGTAGTAGTACATACCATTATTCCCAACACTCAAGAGGCAGAGACAGGTGAATCTCTGCAGGTTCTAGGAAATCCTGGTTTACATAATGAGATCTAGGACAGGAAGAGCTACATAATAAGATCCTGTCTCAAACAAAATTTATTTCTAAAATAGGATTAGCAGGAAGGACGTTGGTGTTTTCATAATGGCTGCTAGTTGAGCTCAGCAGATTCTCATAACTGGCTAGATTTTCTTTACTACTTTACTCGGTTGTTTATTACTTCATTTAATTTGAATAAATAATAATTGAAGAGTTTTATAGTTCATTGAGAATATTTTCACTAGTTGAGATATAACTCATTTCTGGTTCCTATTTTGAGACTCTCACTGTTAACCATGAGTTGTTTATCTGCCTTCTGAATTTTCTCATTTTCTCTATTGGGAAAATTCAATGTAGACTAAGCTTGCCAAAGCTGTAGGGTAGCGGTGGCCAAATGGACCGTAACATGGTAACTTTTTAAGTTTTATAAAAGAAAACAAAGAATATGTCAAAGAAATGTGGGTAACAACCTAACATGTACACATAGGAAGAGCTTCAGTGACCTTTGATCTTGACCTTTCTTCCTGTTGAAGTGTTCCATATTAACAATCCTTCCACAGAGAGGCGCCTCCACAGCATCCAGGAATTAATAGGCCTAAATTGATAAGGACTTAATTTGTAATCTTAATAATTCAGCAGTTAAACCTAAACCATCCCCATGCTTTCCTGCTCTCCCTTCTCTCTATTCCTGCAAGCCAAATTCTACCAGACCTCCTATGTTTCAGGAAAGCACTAGTGTGTTAAGTAGTCTTTTGGTATTTACTTTTCTGCCACTGTTGCAGTTCTAATCCTCCATTACTGTGCCACATTATATAAGGCTCCAAGGCTGGTATAGTCACCTTTGTCCCCACTTGACCTTTTTTCATGTCTAGTATGTAATATGTTCTTAGCAAGTATTGATTTTAATTGTAACTTAACAGAGCCTTCATTTCCTACCTCAAAAATATGATTGCTGTTATGCTGTGGATGGACTGGTAGACTTCTTTAACTTACTTCAGGTAAAGCTGACCTGAATATCTACTATTAAATGTTAGTTGAGATTATAGTGATTTTTTTTTACATAGTGCAAAATATGTGGTGGTGTCGGTAATATTTAAAAATGGCTTCTTAGCCGTACATTTGGTGATGGTGATGCCTAGGCAGGGTTGCCAATTCAATAGACTTTGTGTCTAAAAAGAAAAAGAAAAAAAGTGGCTTCTTATTTGGAGACTAATTCAGTGGCAAATGCATCAGGCCCTGGGTTCAGTCTTTTAACATCAAAAATACTTGACTTTTTATTTATTAATAGTTGGCAAAAATGTGGGTTTTCATTTTTACATGATGTTTTCAAATATATATATATATAGGCAAAAGAAGAGAAAAACGTTTTAGAATGGGTGAATTAAGGTAACTCGTGTATTACTTCACATACTTATTTTCTGCAAGAGAATACTTTCTTAATACAACACATTTTAACTATAGTTACCATGGTATAGTAGATTTATGGAACATTCCTCCTGAAATTGAAGTTTTATAGCTTTTATTATTTCTTCTGTTCTTTCCTATTTGAGTTTTCTCCTCAGATAAAATGGGGAGACACTGATTCTTCCAAGATTTTGTGACAGTGCCTATAGCCTACATGTCTGCTAGCATAGGAGTTTTCAAATATTTGGTTGCAGGATGCTATTGCATGCTTAAAAGCTGTTGAGGATCTCAACATTTTCTTGATATAAGTTAGTGCTATCCGTATTTATCATACAATTTTAAAAAGTCTACTGATTTATCTCTAAATAGAGTTATCTTACCAGCATGAATAACATTTGTAAAAGTATGTTATAGCAACAAAAAAAGATGAAGAAAATAATTTTCATACTTTTTTCCCGAAATTTCTTTAATAATTGGCCTAAAGGCCCAAAACTGAAAGCTCATACCTGCTATGTTTTGGTTGATGTATATACAAAAAACAAAACAAAACAAAAACCTCTCACATTGATATGTAGTTGTAAAAATCAAGGAATCATTAATATTTCCTGTTAATAAGTACATACGTACTCCTTGATGCTATGCCAAAGTTAGATCTACTCTTTAACAGTTAATTGCAAAATGTAACATGAGCCAACTTTTAGTATTTTGTTCTGCTATAGGCTGCTAGTCTAGCTGGTACTTCTGTTGAAACTTTTACTCATATGTGATTTTACATCATCAAGTTTGATTATTTAGAAAATGCTGGCGTACTGAATTTGGCAGATTTTCCATATTAGACCTGCCACCATATTCAACTAAACAATCACATTTGATGCTATTGCTGCTTACGTATATTAACTTTTTCTCATCACTGTTACCTGATGTGAAATATCTGAAGGAAAGAAAGGTTTATTTTAGTGTACTCTTTCACAGAGATTTCAGTCATTGTAACAGGGAAGGGATAGCAGCAAAAGGAGCTCAATCCATAGCAATAGGAACTTGCCGCAACAACTGTGCATTCAGAGTTCAACTTCTGCTCACCCACCTCCACAAGCTCAATTCCGTTCCTAAAGTTCCCCAGAGTAGAACATGAGCCTAGAGACAGGTGTTTCTGATCTAAGCCATAGCATTTTAAAAAACAAGATTCACATTCATTTATTATGGGGTGTGTGTGTGTGTGTGTGTGTGTGTGTGTGTGTGTGTGTGTGTGTGTTTGACACCACAGCACAGTCATAGAACAATTTGTAGGATTCAGTTCTCTTTTTCAATATTTATGTAGATCCTGAGGATTAATGTTTATCAGGGTTGGCAGCAGCCACCTTTACCTATTGAACCATATCAACAACACTGAATCATAACACTTTGTCAGTGAAAAAATTTTAGGAACTGAACCTTCCAGGCTTAGTCCTAGTTGCCCATTCTTTGTTGGGGCCCAGTCTGATCAGTCATTTCTTCACTGTTCCCAATCCAAATTGCATATCCTTGTATACCAGCCCAATCTGGTCAGCCTGCCTGACTGCAACCCACTCATGCCACATCCAACCTCCAGGCCTGACCCCAGGTGCTGATCCTATGCCAGATCAAGTCTGTCCTAACCCAGAACCCACATCTGGACATGGGTCAAGCCTAATGAGTCACTGGAACCTAATCTGCCTGCAGCATCGTCAACTCTCAGGATGTACATAAGTGGTACAGCCTGTTTAACATCCTAGCCTGAAATGTAGCTTGCACCTCTCACAACCGGTCAAAATGCAAAGAACAGATGATGATGGATGCCTGGACCTAACTGATACAGATATAACACAACCCCTATGCCTAAGCCTCATGGAACATCATGAAAGAGGTAGTGGAAAGATTGTAAGAGCTTGAGGATCAGGACATCAGCTTCAAAATTGGCTTCTAAATATGACAGGGAAGCTGTACCCATGAAATTTCAACATCATGCTTGCCTAAACAAGACCTGAACAGAAACACCTCCAATTGATATGCCTATGTGAATGGTGGGACTCTCACAAGGTCCTGACACTAGATGAAGAGCTACAGGCAATGACTGTTGGAGAGGTAGAATCAGTTTTTCCCAGTTGGTTTTCCAGTGCTGGGTGGCCTACACACCCTAAAAACATACATACATGCAATACTAGATGGACTCAGAAGATTCTATTTGTCTATTTATTCACTTGTAACAGTAAAGATAAACTATGAGTTGGAGGAGGAGGATGTGGAGGGAGGCGAGGAAGGAAGAAATGATGTAAATACAGTTCACATATATGAAGCTTAAAAAATAGGTACTGCAAAGTTTTTAGCTCAGTGTCTGGAAACAGTGTAACTTCAACACACAAAGTCTTCCACAATTTAATTTTCCTTTGGAATTGCTAATGTTAGTATGTATACCAATATTGTTTTCTTTTAAGTGACAATATCACTTTGTTTGAGAAATGCCAAAATCTAAAAGATCATATTGCTATAAACCAACATATTATAAAGAAAGACTATAGTTTGGCAAAAAATGGTATTGGTTTTGGGGGAACAGTGTTTCTGTTCTACACACTAAGACAACCATCCTACATTATACACTTTCAGTATACAAAATAGTAAAAGTCATAAACTGAAAAGTGTACCTTGAATGACAAGCTCAGGATCCAATAACATTCTTTTAAAAGAATCCTAGGCTTGAGCTCAGGTTTAACTCACTGAGCCCCCAATAATATCCTTAATGTTAACAACAAGTTTATTAGCTATTTTCCTTCTTTTCTTTTAACTTTACCTCTTTTGATTGAAATAGGATCGTCAGTCATTTTTAAATATCAAATTAAAGCCAAAGGGGAAAATCTGAAGGAAAAAAGTTAAAGCTATTGATTGGAACAAAAGGACTTAACTTGGATTTTGTTTGTTTGTGTTTTTTTCCCACATTTGAGATACTACAAGTAGGATTTTTAAATAAAGAAGAAAGAACAGAACTGAATTGATGCTAAAGACTTCCCAAAGACTTTAAAGTGCATTGACGTTGTTGAACAACTAAAAGACTATGACTCCATACTTTTTGTTCTCTTTATAATCCTTGTTTGTGTCCAATTTTACTGTTGATGAAGAGGTAAAGAGAACTTTAAACATGATGCCAAAGTGAGTTATAGTTCCAGTTATAAAACTAAGGTTGTAGTTTGGGCAGCTGGGCATAGTGATACACACTTACTTGGGAGGTAGGAGGCAGAAAGAAAGAACAGACATCCAGAGTAGAAATTCAGGGTCATCCTTTGCTGCTTACAGAGTTTGAGAACAGACTTGGAAGCTCTGTGAGACTACCCAGAAAGGAACTGAATCATGTTACCTTTCTTCCTGTTTCCTCACATGTGATTAGAAGCAATAGCTCCTGTATTAGAGGTTAGATGAAGCAATGTTATATAAAAACACCTGACACACACTCTAATGTTCTAAGCAAGCTTCAAGGCTTTCCTTTTTTAAAAGAATAAAAACATTAGCATACTTCTATTAAGTATAACTACGTTCCTTTTGTAGGCCACTCGACCAGATATGATCAGGATCTTGTCAGCTGCTCTTCATGTAGTACTAAGGAGGGATATGTCCCTGAACCGAAGACTTTATGCATGGCTTCTTGGTAGGTATTTAATGAATATGCCTATAATTGACAAAAAAGGAGGTTTGCCATGCATAACTATTCTCAAATTGTATGAAGAAACTAAATGTTTATGTGTAAATGAACTATAACAAATAAAAACTGTGCCATAAAGATGGGTATGTGGTTGAGAACATCTGTTCCTCTTCTAGAGGACCAGGGTTTGGTTGCCAGCACCTTTATCAGGTTGCTAAGAACCACCTGTAATTCCATCTCCAGGAGATCCAGTGCCCTCTCCAGGCCTCCATGGGCACATGCACTCATATAGCATGTGCTCATATACAGACAATCAATCAATCAATCCGGGGGGGGCATGGCTATTAATAATGACATCTTTGAGCAAATTTCAGAAGCCTCTTAACTGAGGGGACCATTTGAATCTATTACGTCATATTCACTTTAACAAGATGTCTTTCCTGTTATAAATTGCTATGATTATACTTAGTGTATTAAAAAGAGTAAGTAAATAACAAAATAATACAAAATTCCCCAAACTGTCAAGGCATCAAGGAATCATTAGTAGTAATCTCACAGATTACATCAGTGTGAGACAATATATATATATATCATCTTTGACCTTTGTATGAATATTTTGCCTGTCCTTACAACCTCTTACTGGAATGAAAGGACATCTGATGAATTACCTTAGATACTGTAAATCCTCATTTATTTCACTGTAAGATTGGGGTAAAATAAGATAATTCTGGAAGGATAATATTAGATTCATCTATTGAATTGGTTTCCCTTTATTAAACTATCTAAAATGGTCTCTCTTGCTGGCACTGAATGGGCTACTAATTGGGTAAGTGTTTGGTGCTGTTTTTGAGATATTTTAGCATTTAGTGAACAACAGTTTTACGGCTTCCATTTTAATTACTTTTGTGATTTATTCCCATGGAGGTTTTGATAACAACGGTGCTATCATAGGACCCAGGAGCACAAGACACAGTAATCCTGAAGAACATGCCACTTACTATTTTACCACCTTTTCAAAAGAATTATTAGTTCAGGTAATGACTGTTCTCATTATTCTTTGCTTACTCCCTGTTGAAAAAGCCTAAGACAAAAATCCTATTTTAATTGAATTCATAATTGAAGAAGTCAAGACAAGACTCAAAAACGTCCAAAGAATGGCTGCAATAGATGTGTAGCTACAGCAAAATGGTGATCATAGCTGAACTCTCACAAGAGGACAGCTTTTCATCTGTCTGCCCTGTGAAAGTTGGAGCTTTACAAAACGTGCCCAGGACCCATGTTTCCTGTGAAACTTTGGGTGGATTGAGCTTTTGCAGGCTAGATATGGTAAGACTAATGTAAATAGAAACATTAAAATTAACTTTATTTCCTACTATATTTATTTAAGATGCCTCAAAATATTCTAAGAAAATATATTACGAAAACAAATGATTGATCAAGCATTTTCTTTATTTGCTTATTTGATTTTGAGACAGGATCTTTCTGTGTAGCTTGGCTGTCTTGAATTCTGTACCTGCCTGCTTCAGCTTCTGAAGTGCTAGGATTACGGGTGTACACCATAAACTCAGCTTGAAGCATTTTTAAATGAAGGAAATTATTAAATAACTAAAAAGATACATACTATACCCCTCGGTGATAAGATGGCATGGTTGAACTTCATGTTCTAAAAAGAATCTTCATCTAGAGGGCCAACACCAGAATTCTCAGTACACTTCTCTTGACTCTCCTTTTTTTTCCAGTGAAAATTCATGATCTAGACTGATGGTATGCACTTGTAGCCCAAGCACTCAGAGAACTGAAGCAGGAGGCTAGTGGGTTTGTTGTCAACCCAGTCTTTATAGTGAAGACTTGTCTCAAAAATAAACAACAAACTTAATACTTTAAGTGTGTTACTTTCTCTAGATAGATGAGTCTGGTGTCCTTCTTCCTGGCAAAGAAAGAAGACATCAGTCAGAATAGCACAGGGGATGTGAATCAACATTTCATGGATATGGTTAAAAATGGTTTTTCTATTGAAGATATTATTAGTTCATAAGTCATTAGTATATTTTCCTTCTTTAAAGGCCATGGTGGGAATCTTACAAGTGAATGGATTTGGAGAAGAAAGCACTCTCATGCAGGATCTAAAACCCTTTCGGATTTTAATCAGTTTATTGGACAAACCTGAGCTAGGTAATATATGTTGCTGTCCCAAAACAGAAGGTGACATGTGCTTTTGTATTGTTTCATGGTAATAGTAAGTTGAAGACATTGGGGAAATTGCTGTGTGCTTTTAAATGCAGAGTCTCAACAGTTTCTTAACTGAAGTTAAAGGTGTGTAGCTGGCCTTTGTTAGTATGAGACCTATACCTTACACTGTGTTAGGCAGCAAAGTCATTTTTTTATGTCATCTCATCTCTTAATTATTATTCACTGGAACAGAAATGTTTTTGATCTAACATAACTAACTTAGAATCTGAGGACTGGACAGAAATCTGAGATATATTGCCTTCATAGGCTTCTTATTGCTGTTGCTTTCTGTCATTTTCTTCATTGTGTGTTTATTATATATCAGATCTATAAAACTAACTGTAGTATTTAACATAAACTAAGAAAAGCAATTATCTCTTATAAAGTATGTTATATTCAGGTGTTTTGGCACATGCTATAATTTACCAACTCTAAAAAATGAAATTTTTAAATAAGAAAGTAGCAAGTTATGTCAAGAACTTCAGCAGGGTCATTTTTAAGGTATTCTGTGATGGTAATGAAACAGAGAGGATTTTTTTTTAAGGATAGTGGTAACTGTGAAGCAGTCAAATTTATCCTTCTGAGCTTGAGAGTTATTTAGCAACAGTATTGATGTGGCAACACCTACTGGACAGTTGTTCTAAGAGCTGCATGGTGTACCTTGCAGATGTTTCTCTAAATCTTTAAGACTGTCCTGCAGGGCTGGAGAGCTGGCTCAGGGGATAAGAGCGCACTGGCTGTTCTTCCAGGGGTCCTAAGTTCAATTCCCAGCAACATCATGGTTGCTCACAGCTGTCCCTAAAGACATATGGTGCCCCTCTTGTGGCCTTCAGGAAGAAGAACACTGTATACCTAATAAATGAAAATAAATCTTTAAAAAAAAACAAGACTGTCCTGTAAGGCTGGTGATATTCTCCTCATTTGGGGTGAGGAAACTAAGACTCAAAAACTAAAGAGCCTCTCCAAGGTAACATATTTAACCAATTTTTTTCTGATTTTTGTTGTTTTTATTAATGTAACTCTTTGCTCTAAATAGACATTTATCCCATTACTTACTATTGGGCCATGTTTCAAAAGTTTAGCTTCCAGGGGAAACATCTCTTCATAGAGTGCTTTTTTCAAAGCATGCTTTAATTGGACCATTCTTCAGGTCATCATTATTTGTTAGCCCTAAATAATTGCTGCATGTAATTTGTTGTATATTAATTTTAGGGCCTGTAATTCTAGAAGATGTTCTGATTGAGGTGTTTAGAACATTGTATTCTCAGTGCAAAGCAGAATTGGATCTTCAGATGGACCCACCCTTCAGCAAGGACCATGCTCAGTTAAGCAGGTAGATTACTAAAAATTAAGTGTGACATAAAAATGGCCTCGTTTATTAATGCGTATGGAATGGACTCTAGTATATGGATTCATACAATGTGGTCACTAGTAATGGCTAATGATCTTACTGTAAGTTTATATTATGGTAAATTTATCACTTTCATAGTATGAAGTATCATAACTCGTTGCACTAATTATCCAGGCAGGTACTTTAAACAAGACAACAATCACCACTTGATACTTGATTGGCTCTTAATCATATCAGTTTGGGAAATTAATATTGAATAGTTGGGCTGATGAGATGACTCAGTGGTAAAGAAAGGCACTTGGCTCCAAAAGTGGGAATAGATTATCACCATTGAAGTCTTATTCCTCCTCTTAGACAATAGTCTAGCAGTGTGTAGTAATGTGTACTGCCCCAGTAACACTGCATTCACTTATGAAAGAAATATCAATATTTTTAGTTGTTCGGTTTCTTTTCTTTTTCAGTAAATTAAGGGAAAACAAGAAAACAGCTGAGCTGATTAAAACTGCAAATCTTCTCTTTAATTCCTTTGAACCTTATTATATGTGGGATTACATTGCTCGCTGGTTTGAAGAATGTTGTCGGTAGGTTGACTGCTTCATTTGTTACAGTGTAGTAACAATCAAAACTATGTTTTAGCTTTTAAATTTTTCTCATATATTTACTCTTACTGAAAACTGTAAATTATTTACCCATAATCTAAATTTACCTTGTCAATCCAGGATACAACAATTATTGGTCATATAATTTTAGAATTGGAAAGGCGCTTAGAGGTGATTATCCACTCACAGCATAGATAAGAGTGCTCATGTGTCTGGCCTGCAGCAGCCCCACTGTGCTTGACTGTGGAGAAGGTAACAGTCTGCATCAACACACTTTCTTAGAAGTATTACCTTTTATTAATTGGACCACTCTGTGTTTTCAGAGACTTAGAACCATCCCATATGGTAACGGATGAGCAGTGATAAACACGTCACACCTTAGGACAGAAAGGCTGAAACACAGTCTGAAATCTCTAGAGTGCTATTGAAGCAGAGTGAAATCTCTATCTGGACTCCAAACCCAGCTCTTTCACAGCCAATTGACAGCTAAAGCATGAGGAACATGTAGTCAAAAAGTAGGCATATCCAATCTTGAGTCTAGCAGCATTTAGAAATGTAAATGTATGAATCTCTTTAAAGATTTAGGGATTTACTTGCTTGTCCAGTTGGCAGAAATTGAGCACCCAATTGAAAAGCATTGTGCTGGGCATATTAGGTAGTCCCTGACCTCAGGGGTCAAATAAGTGGGACAAATAAGATATGCACATGTCTGCCCCTGGGGATAAATTATAAATTGAAAATGTCTCATAGGTTACGGTGTAAGGATGGAAAGTAATTATGAGTATCTTTTCCCCACCTTAATTTACTCTGTGTTTTCTACACACATACCCACCCTTCTATACTAATCTATTTTCACAACACACATCCGTGTTTCTTGAGCTAACCTTAAGTATTTCTTAAACATTCACCACCTTTGGTGATACTGAGCCTTCACTGTGCCAGTCTTTACATATCCTACCTCCTCTGTTCTTCTGAAATGGCCCTGTAGAGAGGTCACTCACTTTACAATAGCCTTAACTCTCTCAAATCCTACATCAAAATCTGCTATCCCCATACTTTCCATTGGTTATATTTATTTCTCTTTCTGTTTGTTTCTTGCTGGCCAAGTGCTATGTAAGTATATTTTGAGAGTATAAGGCAATATTTGGTCAAATAGGATTAATATGGGTTAATACTGTTTCTTGGGACTTGTCTTGGATCACTGGAGACTTCCTGTAAAACATAATGTTTGATACCTACCTTGAAGGAGAGTTGAATTCCAGATATGAACATATGTCGATGTAACAGCAACACAGCAAACACATTGTAAACCAAGTATCTCAGTTTAGACATCAAATAGAAAAGCATTCATTCCTACTAGGAGACATATCCATGGTGTCCATGCAGTTCAAATCTCAACAAGTGCATTATATCCATAACACTTAGAATCACAGAGTAGGAATTACAGGAACCTCACTTTGAGATTTTTTTCATGAAAACAATGTGATGGAGTATTAGGGAAGCAGGAATGAACATTATTTACTATGTGCCCCAATCTTGACTTGGTCTTATTTGTTAAGACAGTGATGTATTCATTGTGTCTTCCTATCATGTGATAGCATGTTTAATAAACTTAATTTTTTTTTCCTTTTAGGAGAACACTGCATGCCAGACTTCAGATTGGGCCTGGAGACAGTAGTGACTCATCTGAGTTACAGCTGACTAATTTCTGCTTACTGGTGGATTTTTTGTTGGATATTGTCTCTTTGGTAAGACTATATTGGTAAAAAGAAAAACAAGGAATTTAGAGAGCATAGTTTATATATTTCATGTTGAATATAAATGTCATCTTCACAAATTCCATCTTTAAAACTGAAGGTTTTTCCTTTGGCATAGCTTTTTTCCATAACATTTTTCAAACATTTTTGTCTTCTTGGCATGTATATGTAGAATACATGGAATCTACTTTCTAACTGCATGTTGTAAAATCTCATGTTTAGTGGGTGGAATTCTGATGCTGTGTTTATATGACATGAAGACTGTTAGAAATGTTTTCCCTGTGTTTTCTCTCCTCAACTCTTTGCTTTCTCATTTTGAAGCCTACTAGAAGTATGAGGGTGCTGTGTCAGGTATGGCATTCAGCCTGTTTTTTTTTAAATGATTGTATTCACTTCTATTAGAATAACATTAATATAGCTCATAAAACTGGCGTATCTAATTATATAATGCTTAAAGTGCTTGGATTGATAATTTGGGGGTGGGGGTTTTGTGACGATTTGTTTGTCCTGTGGACAATATCTGTGCCTGTAGGGGCCAGAGGTTGACATTGGGTGTCTTCCTAAATCACTGTCCACCTTAATTTTTAGAGACAGGGTCTCTGGAACTTGCCAGTTGAACTAGACTAGTGGATTACTGGCCCTCAGGAACCTGCCTGTCTCTCTGCCCTCTAGCACTGGGATTACAGATGTATATCACCTCACCTAGCTTTGATATGGGTGCTAGGGATCCGAACTTGGGTCCTCACTGAGCCAACTCCTCAGACATTTAATACAGATCTTATGAGTCATCAGTATTAAATGCCTATGGACTGTTTGGAGCATGATACCTATAAAAGATGAGTAGAAATAGAGCCTTACTTATGTGGATTAAAATAAAATAGCTATGACTTTTATATTATACATTAATTGTTTTCAACTTCCTTTTTTTCCCAGGAAACTTATATTGAGATCCAGACAGAGCATCTGCCCCAGTTACTGCTCCGGATGATTTCTGCCTTGACAAGTCATCTCCAGACATTACGCTTGTCCGAGCTCACAGATTCTTTGAGGCTCTGCTCAAAGATCCTTAGCAAGGTTCAGCCCCCACTGTTATCTGCCGACACTGGAGGTGTGGTACAGTTTCCAAGTGGGCAGAACAGCACAGTCAAAGAATGGGAGGACAAAAAGGTAATTTTAGCTGGGGTTCTTGGTATGAGATCAGTTATGGTTTTCAGTGCCGAATATTTTTTGAGTTAAGTCATCTAAGATTAAAGTGCTTTGGCAATAGAATCTTGTTAATTTTTGGTCATTGCATAGTTTGATTGTCTGTGTCAATACTTTACAGTAGAAGTAAAATACATATGATACCTAATTTTAGAAATGTAAAATTTTCTGTTTGTCACATTAAAAAGAAGCAGATGACATCATTTTACTTAGCCCAATATAACAAATACATTATCAATTTAGTATGTAATGTATACAAAATTGATAATTGATGTCATGAAAATGAATTTGATCCTTTACTTTTTTGTACTGTCTTCAAAATATACTGAAGTTTATGCATTTATGCAACTATCAAATTTTTAGCAGGAATTCTTTTTTTTTTTTTTTTTTGTGGTTTTACGAGACAGGGTTTCTCTGTATTGTTTTGGAGGCTGTCGGTCCAGCCCGGCCTCGAACTCACAGAGATCCTCCTGCATCTGCCTCCAGAGTGCTGGGATTAAAGGTGTGCACCACCACCGCCCGGCTTTAGCAGGAATTCTTAATCAATGTTGGTTTTGTAAAATTTATATATGAAAATTTTTAGTCATATCCAAGTTGTTACAAACATGCTTAGTTTGATAATAGCTATGTTATCCTTTTGTAATTTTAAAAATTGAATGCCTCAGTCACATTAGCTACATTGTAAGTGTCCTGTAAACATAAAAGGCATCACCTATTATTTGGGTAACAGGCCTATGTATATATTTTATTGATTTTTTTTCATTACACCAAAATTTTGGCATATTTTTCCTGAAATCTATAATCTTTTTTTTTTTTTGGTTTTCAGGTACCTATATGCTCAATACTGTGAAACTAAATAAAAGTAAACTCTCTTTGTACATAAATACACATATATCTATAATCTCTAAGCATGTAATATATAATGTCTTGTACCAATAGCATACTTTAATACCAATGGACTCCTGGTAGAAAAATCAGTGATCTAATTCCTTTCAGACTTACATTAAAATATTTAGTAAGGGTCAGTAAGATGACTCAGTGAGTAAAGGCATTTGCTGATGACCTGAGTTCAATCCCCAGAACCCACATAGTATAAGGGGAGGACTGACTTCCCGGGGGTTGTGCTCTGGCTTCCACATACACACACCCACACAAACACATATACACAATAAATAAATGAAACAAAAATTAAATCTAGTTAGTTATGAATTAAAATGTTCAGTTGAATTACATGTTAAGTACATTAAATATAGTCACATTGGCACTATGTTAATATAAGTATTTGAAAACTCCTGGAAAATCAGGTTTGTTTTCTGTAATTGAGTGATTGTATAATTGCCTCTTTTCTTTGGATAACCTTTTTCCTCCCTGCAAAATAAAATTTGAAGGTGGTATATATAGTCTTTCCTACCAGCTCTTTATCCTGAAACATTTTTTCTCATTCTATACAAATGTATTCTTCATAATGAAATAAAATTTGCTCATTTTAAATATATTTGGGGTTATTTTGCATAAACTGGAACCATTTCTCTAGTCCTTTCCAACCTGCTCATCATGTATGTATACTATGTGTCTCTACTGTGGGTAGAAATTTCATTGGACTGTCCTCACATTGTGCTCCAAGACTTTTCTTAGTAATAAAACCAAAAATTATTTAATTATATTGCAGCTGAATGAGACTTATGGGAGTTTGAGAAGGCATACCTTTACCATTTTTTCAGTAACATGTTCAATATGTGAAAATTTACATGTTTATCTGAGGGCCTTTATTGGTGATCATAGGTATGGTAAATGAGACTGTGTTCAACTAAATCCAGCACAATTAAATAATATAGTCTAAATTATGACTTTGTTGACATTGACGATAACTCCTGTATCCATCCATCCTTTCATTCATCCTTCCTTCGTCTTACATGCTCCCAGCTATGTATGTTTTTCCTATTTTTTTTCAAGTACAGTGGCATAATCTTAGATACTTGAAAATTGATAATATTTTCAGGCTCAGACCATGGTTTTTTGAAGTTTATGTAAATGGCTGCTGCTGCTTTTATCAATCGTAAGCCTAGTTTGACCACATGGCCCAAAGTACTTTTTATAATATCTTTGTATTGACTGTGTACTCAACTGGCCTAATTACCCTGTATATTTTTAGAAAGAAATTTATCATAAAATAATTATATAGCCAGATAATATAGTCAGAACCAGTTTATTCATGTATGCAAGTTTAATTGGATTTATAGATTAAATTCTATTACCTTAGTGTCATCCTTTGCATTAATATAAAAATAATTAAATAGGAATATGCTAATAATAGTTTTATTATCTGAAGAAGTATTCTTTTAAAAAGTTCATCATTTTAGATGGTAAATAACCTTTCAAAAGAGAAGAATAAGCAAATAAGTTCAATCTGCTAGCCACTATAGACTGTGACATCATAATATGAACAGTTGTGCTCTACATAGTAATACTGTGGTCACATTAAAAAATAATAATAATAATAAATAACCCAGTTGAAAATCAACCTGTCCAAAGCTCCTGTGTTAACCACTTAGCTTTTCTACTGCAACCATGGGCAAGTTTATTTTTACTTCCCTGAAATTCAGTTTTCTTTTTGTTGTTGTTTGTTTTTTTGTTGTTGTTGTTTAAGACAGGGCTTCTGTATTGTCCTGGCTATCCTTGAACTCACTTTGTAGATCAGGCTGGCCTCGAACTAACAGAGATCTGTCTGCTTCTGCTTCCCGGGTTCTGGGATTAAAGGCATGCACCACCATGCCCAGCTTGAACTTCAGTTTTCTGTCTTTTAAATAGAGAAATTACTTTGTTCATTCAGTAGCTTTTAGGAACTGTAGTCTCTACACTTATCAACCCTTTCCTTCAAGCTAAGAGACACATGATACAAGTGATTATACACTTAAATATAGTTAAATTAATGTGTATGTATAATGATTGGGGTAGGGACAAATTGGAGGTAGAAGCATAGGATGGGGGAAGAGGGTGACTTGGCCTACTCAGGAGTCAGGGACTGTTTTCTTGAAATGTAGCCCTAGAGGAATTGTTGGGGTGGAGAAGTATAACAAAGAAAGCACATGACAGGAAGAAACACTGCAAAGGCCCTAAGGCAGAAAGGTTCTCTATACACTTGATGATGAGAGGCAGGGGCCAGCTTAGCAGAGCCTTGTTCACTATACTAAGGCTTTTGTTCTTTGTCTTAGGAGCAATGGGAAGACAAAGAAGGGGAAAAAGGCAAGTGCCAAAATAAGATACATGTCTTAGAAACTTACTCTGGCTGCAGTGTGGAGTATGGATCTGAGAGACAAAAATGGATGTGGGGAGACCTGCGGTAGTGCAGGTGAGAGGTGGCATGAAGTTGGGCTAAGAAGATACGGGGAAATGAAGAAATACACTTAGGAACAAAATTTAAGACACTAGTGACAAGGTAGTTAAGGATACTGAGTGATCACTAACATTGTGTGCTTGCTAACCACTAGGCACTGTGCCAGATTCCCCTGGGTATTCTATTATTTAATCCTTAAACTAACTGTAAAATGTAAAAATTTTTGTTACAATAGTCCTTTTTATGAACATTCCCATTTCCATAATTTCAGTTGCCAGTGAGTAGTCAATGGTGAACCTAATGTATTATGTGGAAAACTCTAGTAATAATTTTCAAGTTCTAAATTATGAGCTGCTGTTGTTTGTAGCATGATAGAATCATGCACTGTATGTAATCTTCATATGTGAAGCATCTCTTTATCTGGCATAGGCTATCTGATATCTATTTCTTAGTTATCAGATAGATTCCGTTTGTGTGCTTATTCAAGCAACCCTTATGAAATAGCTATGTTAATACTGCAACAAAGTACCTACATCATTCATGTCACATCTCATCATACTGTCACATCATCTTAAGAAAGGTTATTGTGCTATAATAATATATTTTGGGAGAGTACACATTATGTTAAGTCTTATTCTACTAGAATTTTTCTATATGATTAATGTTGTTAATCTCTTCCTGTGCTGCCTTATCATGGGTCTGTATCAGTAGTTCTCAACCTGTATTAGTGATCCTTTAAAATAGTTCCTTAGGTTGTGGTGACTCTTAACCATAAAAATTATTTTGTTACTACTTCATAATTGTAATTTTCTGCTGTTATAGATCATAATATAAATATCTGATATGAACCCTCAGGTTTAGAACCAATGGTCTGTATGTACAGGAACAAGTCAGTTGTGAAGTTTTCAGTACCAACAACAGTTTCAGGCATCCACTAGGGTCTTAGGATACATACACACACACACACACACACACACACACACACACACACACACACACACACACACTGCAGATAAGGGGACACTGCTGTGCACAAATTAGGAACCTGAATTTGGAGACTATCAAGTTCATGGCACATACTTAGCTAACTTAGAGTTCACATCCTTAGCCACCATACTGCAAGGATTGGAAAAAGTGCTAACTATGACTTCTAGGCTTTCCTCTTCCTGGTTTTAATGGATAGTGGTGTCATCCACTAAAGCAGAAAACACTGGGTCAAGCCCAGCTTTAAGTAGATTACTTAGTTCATGCATTAATAAGAAAATATTTGTATGATCTTACTCAGATTATCCTCTGTCATAGTCCCCAAACACATTCACAACTTTATTTAACTTTAAGCAAAATCAGACAATACGTGATGCTATTCACCCTTACTCCAGAAATGGTTATTTGCTGTATTGCCACTGTCTCTTTCTAGATTCTAAACTGTTCCCTCTGTTCCTACTACCTAATCCATGATCTGAACATGATATGATCTGAGTACCTCTTCACTGAAGGAACATAGGTATAAGGCCATGCAATAATACTTGCATACTTCAACAGAGATTCTCACTCATGTGATCTGGAACACATCTTTTTTTCTAATACTTAAAATGCAACATTTTTTATCTCGTATTTCTCATTCTTTATGTTGCTTAGACATTAAGAAAGATTGTTTCATGAAAAATATGAAAGTCATTTAAAACAAGGATACAGATCCTAAAGATTTGTACATATATGTATTTTTACCTCAGAAACCTAACAAGTGTGTTGTCACATGCCACTACTACTGACACTTAGAGGTTGAGGCAGGAGAGTTTGAGTTAAAATTGAGCCTGGTATATGTCAAGACCTGTCTGAAATATCAAGTCCTTAAATAAAGCCAGCCTTTTTTATGACTTATAAATGATAAGTACTTGGTGATGAGTTTAATCTTCATGTATGTATTGGAATCCTATCACTGTTTGCTATCGATTATCAGCAACTTGTTAGTCAATGCAGGAACTGCTTTGATTCTAGTGTAAACTTAATCTATATATAAGTAGTCGACAACTTCTCTGAAAAGGTCACCCTTTCTAGTCCCTAGTATCTATGTTCCTACTCAGCTTTTGCTTTGTTTAAAATCATCAGGTATCATCAGTTTCTGTGGAAAATCCTACTGAAGTATTTGAAGACGGAGAAAACCCACCAAGTAGTCGATCATCAGAAAGTGGCTTTACTGAGTTTATACAGTATCAAGCAGACCGAATTGATGATCTTGACAGAGAGCTGAATGGACAGGGAACAGCTACCATACCAATTGGCAGCACGTCTTCAGAGACAGAAACAGCATCCACAGTGGGATCTGAAGAAACGGTTATCCAACCACCTTCCACCTTCAGTCAGGGTGCAGCAGGCCGAAGCGGGAAGGCCGCACAAAAGACTGCAATGCAGTGCTGCTTGGAGTATGTCCAGCAGTTTCTTTCCAGACTCATTAACCTCTACATCGTTCACAGTGACTCCCTTTCTCAGCCTTTGACTGCAGACCATCAGGGAGATCTTCGTCGATTGCAAAGAGAGACTTCAAAATGGGATAGGGATTCCCAAGGGGATGCAAAAGAAAGAAACATACATACACCAAAAACTTCCAAAGAATACATTTCTGCCTTCCTTGCTGCCTGTCAGCTTTTCTTAGAGTGCTCAAGTTTCCCAGTCTACATTGCAGAGGGAAACCATACCTCAGAGTTACATTCTGAGAAACTTGACACTGGTAAGGTTGTTTCTGCTATTTATATTTCAGTATTTTGTGCAGTATGCATGCATGTGTATGTGTGTACATTCTAGAGCAACCCCTTGGGAGTTGGTTTTCCTCCCACCATGTAGGTTCAATTCCTTCCAGGGATTGCACTCAGGTTGTCAGGCTTGGTGGCAAGTGCCTTTTCTCACTGAGCCTCCAGCCTAAATGAAATCCAATCATCATGGGGAAGTGGCTCTTTAGGAGAGTATGTGATTTGCATGGCTTTCACATTTGCCTTGAAAGCTAGAAACTAAAAGTGAAAGTCTTGGCGAACCGATGTAACATTAATTTCAATACTTTTCTCTCTAATGACATCACATGTATTTCTCTAAGATAGTAGGCATTAGATAATATTTGTTAATAAAGTGCGTCTAAGAATAGGAAGTTAGACTATATTGCTTGGCACATGAAAATATATATTTATAAAAGTTTATAAAATTCTAGACCAGTGGTGGTGGTTCACACCTTTAATTCCAACACTCAGGAGGCAGAAACAAGCAGATCTCTGTGAGTTTAAGGTCAGCCTGGTCTACAGAGTGAGTTCCAGACAGGCTTCAAAGCTACAGAGAAAGCCTGTCTTGAAAAAAAAAAGTTTATGAAATTCTTACTGGTACCTACCTTATTTTCAAAGTTCTAAAGATTATTTGAGAAACCCTGATTTTAAAAGATCAAGGCCTGAAGTAGCACTGTCATTTTGAAATTATCCTAAAGCTACATGAACCGTTTCATGCTGTCTTTTGTTTCAGACTGTGAACATGCACACCCTCCACAGTGGCTCCAGACTCTGATGAGTGCTTGCAGTCAAGCAAGTGATTTCAGTGTTCAGAGTGTTGCTGTGTCTCTAGTCATGGATCTGGTGGGACTGACCCAATCTGTTGCCATGGTCACTGGGGAAAATATCAACAGCATGGAGTCTGCTCAACCCTTAAGTCCAAACCAAGGAAGAGTAGCAGTAGTTATTAGGCCTCCCCTCACACAGGGCAATCTGAGATACATAGCTGAGAAGACTGAATTTTTCAAGGTAAATTCCAAGAAATCCAGGTTATACATGGCTAAGAATGCTTACGTGTATGATGCTTGACTTGGGGCACTGAAGTAAGAGAGGAAAAAGTTTGAACTAAACAAGAGGAATGCTCGTTTATAGGGTAGATATTTCTATAGTAAGTGGATATGATCCTTTTTTTAATAGAGTAAACCCCTATTTTTCTAAAACTCCATGACAGGTTGTTCTGACTTAGTGTTGTTTGATTACCTTTGGTGTACAATGTCGTTCAGGAACCATAGCGCACGATGTGATTTACCACAGTGGTACAGGTGATTCCTTCACAGAGAGCATCAATTAGCTCTGAGTTCACTGCCTCCTGCAGGTGGATTCCTTATACATTCAGGAGTTTTTAAATTCGATTTCAAGTCATTGCCCCCTACCTGATTCTTCTTCTGCTAGGGTAGAGTTGATTCTGTGTATTATTGTAAACCCTGAGGACTCTTGCCCTCTTATCAGTGGCATAGATCAAAGACTATGATAGCATACATGTAGCTCTAAATCTGACTTTGTAAAACTCCATGGCCTTGGGATGTAGCAGAGTGATAGCACACTTGCCTAGCACACAGGAGGCCATGTTGCAATTCTCAGCACTAGAGAAGAGGGAGAAAACCCTCATAGATGACTTGGATATTTGAATGATGAATTATATTTTAGTCAGTTACATACTTTCATAAATATTAAATTTGATGTGAGAATGTATCAGATTATATTCTGGTATTATTTTATTAAACATCAGTAATTGAGAGTTCTTATCTAGGCCTTGAAGACACTGCCTGTTATATTTCTTATATATATATATATGGGGGGAGAGAGAGAGACATGGTATCAGCCTGGAGAGTTGTTGGCTCAATAGCTAAGAGCACTTATTGTTCTTACAGTGTACCCGGGTTCATTTCCTAGCACTGAGTAATGTTCACAACTGTCTATAACTCCAATCCCAAGGGATGCAATAACCACTTCTCACCTTTATGGGTACCAGGCACATATGTAGTGCACTTACAAACAAAACACTCGTCCATGTGAAAGAAGTCTAAAATAATTTAAAAGTTTTTTTAATGTACTATAAAAGATTCTACTGTTCAGTTAGGCAGAAAGTGAGCATCTGAGTGTTACTTTTATAAAGATTGTATAATATAGTCACTTTCACATCTTTTTCTGTAGCATGTAGCCTTGACATTATGGGACCAGATGGGAGATGGGACACCTCAGCACCATCAGAAGAGTGTGGAACTATTTTATCAATTACATAATTTGGTTCCTTCTTCTAGCATCTGTGAGGATGTTATAAGTCAGCAATTAACCCATAAAGATAAGGTAAGTTCTTCTCATCCTACACACACACACACACAAACATGTAATGCCAAAAAATAAATTAAGGAACCTCTCTAGGAAAATTATTATACCTGGCATATGAATAATCAGTAATAAAGAGCATAATGGTAAATGAGAATAATAGTATTTGTTCTTTTTAAAAAAATGTTTAAATTCTAATTTGTGTCTCACCACTTTCAAAATTGTTCAGAAATCAAATTTTAGATCAAACCTTGTGTTTTACATTATGTATAAATCTACAACAAATGATGCACCTCTTATTTTTAAAATACAACATTTCCTTTTTAAAAATACTTTGAAGTTCTGAGTTGAGTAAAAATACATATCCATGAAAAAGTTCAAATACTGATTTTTTTTTACATAGTTCACATATATTGGTTGGTGCATGAATACAAACATCATAGGAAAACCATGTATTAAGCCCATAGGTAAAGCAGACACTCTTTCTAACCTATCTCATGTAGATTTTTTAACAGTTAAAATCTTTTTTGTTGGAAATTTGCCTGAAGGGTTTTATACATTAATATGAGGATGAGTATAAAAATCCAACATCATGCCCGGGCGTTGGTGGTGCACGCCTTTAATTCCAGCACTCAGGAGGCAGAGGCAGGTAGATTTCTGTGAGTTTGAGGCCAGCCTGGTCTACAGAGCGAGTTCCAGGACAGCCTCCAAAGTAATAGAGACAAACCTGTCCTGAAAAACAAAAACAAACAACAAAAAAATCTGACATCATATTTTCACTGAGTTTAAAATACATGTCCTTTTTTAGAAATCACTTGAATATAATTATTTTTCTGGGAGAAAATAATTTTTTAAAACTAAATGTTTGTGCTTATTGTTTTGCATATACATGATGCAATGGCATGCATGTTTTTAGCTGTCTGTGTTCTCTGTTACATAGTAATCACATTAATGAAAGTCTAAAGTAATTTTTGAGGTAAGGTGATGTTCTCGTTTGATTTCTGTCGCTGTAATAAAGTGTAATGGTGAAAAGTAGCCTAGGAAAGGAAAAGGTTTATTTACTTGTCTTGTATGTCCAGATCACACTATTGAGGGAATTCAGAGCAGAAACATGAACAAGAAACTATGAAAGAACACTGCTTTATAGCTTGCTCTGTGGCTGCTCACAAGCACATGCTTAACTTATTAGCTTCCTTGCTTACATGCTTACATTTTCCTTTCTTCTTTCGAGACAGGGTCTCTCTCTGTAGCTCTGGCTGGCCCAGAACTCACATAAATCCACAAGCTTCTGCCTCCAGAGTGCTGGAATTACAGGTGTCTCTTACTACACCCACCTTTAGTTAGTTTTCTTATATATCTTACAACAACCTGCCTAGGGATGCTTCCACAGTGGCACTGGGTCCTCCAAGATCAATTAGCCATCAAGACAGTGCCTCTTAGATGTGTACGTAAGCCAGTCTTATCTAGGCAGTTCCTTATTTAAGGTTTCCTCTTCCCTGATGACTCAGGGTTGTATCAAATTACAGTAAAAACTAACCAGCACAGGTGAGATTGACGCTTCAGGTTAAATATTTCTGTCTATATGCAAATATTTTGTTTGATTCTGCTTCTAAGATATATAATGTACTAAAAATTCATTGCAGGGTATACTTGAGTACTGTGGCCATTAAACATTTACTTGTAAACAGTTATATTGATTTTAGTGAAATCACTTAATGTCTTCAGTTGAGTAGAAAATAATTTAATCTCCCACATTTCTCAGAAAATAAGAATGGAAGCACATGCAAGGTTTGCGGTTCTTTGGCATCTAACAAGGGATCTTCATATAAATAAGTCATCTTTTGCACGTTCCTTTGACAGGTTGGTTATATTTTATATTCACATTTTACTACTGGATGTCTTACTTATCTTTTCTGGAATTCTCTCTCAAGCTTGTCTAGAACAGAAGATGGGAATTGATTAGTTCTTTAGAAAATCTAAGTTACCTAGCCAGCAGATTTTTATTTCTAATCTGTGAGAACAGAGTGCCCTTCCTTTTATACATTGGACCACTGATCATCAAATCCCTGTTTGGTGCCAAGAACCATTGTGTGCTGACAGGAATAGAGAGAGCACCCAGCCTTCTTGACTCTATATTCATACTATGGATATACTAATCAGTTATTCTCAATCCTCTGCCTTAACTGACAGCCAAACCCCTCCCGTGGATTAGAGACTATTGGTCTCCAGAGATGCTTGTGCATATCTAGAGCTAAAAGCAAATAGAGTAATCCATGCTTCAGATACTAGATTTGCATTGATTCTAGGTACATTCTTAAGGTATCAGAAGATAGTAATCTTCCCTTCAGGTCTTATAGAAGTGGCCAAAAGGCCAGGCGGTGGTGGCGCACTCGGGAGGCAGAGGCAGGCGGATCTCTGTGAGTTCAAGGCCGGGCTGGACCAACAGCCTCCAAAACAATACAGAGAAACCCTGTCTCATTAAAATTAAAAAAAAAAAAAAGAAGTGGCCATAAATCTATGATTACAAACCAATTTTGGATGAACCAGTACTTTTCAGCCAGCAGCACCATGTTTAAATGATTTTCCATTGAACCTTCAGGTCAGCCTATATAATGAACTAGGCCTTGAACCAAGTGCCTTAAAAAAAGCTTCTAATTTGACAATCTCCTGTCCTAATTTAACAGAGAAAGCAGTTGAGGTCCACTAAAATTAAGTTGTTCTTTCAAGACTCCACAAGGGATTTGGATCTTGGGTTTTCTGACTTCAAATTATAGTTCAGACCTTTTATGGGATGTCATCACTTGAATTAAGTGCATTCTTTGTCTCCTGGAGAGAATTGAGAGAGCAGAGTAGACATCGCCATCATAAAAATAGCATTGAAATGAAGAAACTTTAGTACATGAGGATATCAGACCAGTAAAATTTGTCTTGTAACAATAATATATACTTGTAATATTTTTAATGTGAGTATATATAAAGAGGGAAATGTTTTCTTAACTAGAAAAATTAACTACTAAAGATATTAACTACAGAAAAATTCATACTATCATTAAAAGTGTTTTATTCTTTGTTTTAATTGCTGGTGTTTATTTTAGGTCACTGTTCATCATGTTAGACAGCCTTAATAGTCTTGATGGTTCTACTAGCTCTGTGGGACAAGCCTGGCTGAACCAGGTGCTACAAAGACACGACATTGCAAGAGTGCTAGAACCGTTGTTACTGCTTCTGCTTCATCCAAAAACTCAGAGGGTTTCGGTGCAGCGTGTACAAGCAGAACGTTACTGGAGTAAGACTTCCTGTTACCCAGGAGAGGAAAGTGACAAGCATTTCATGCAAACTTTTGCCTGCAACAATGGTAAAGGTCACAAAGTATACCTCTAATTAGACTTAAGTTATTCAAATAGGTGAGATGTGACCATACAGTGATTGATAGAAGAAATGCATGTGGGATTTTTTTTCCATGTCTTATTTCCTCCCTTCCTTATCTGTTAGAGTCCCTTCTAGATGGGTAAAATGAGATCGGTAAAATTATACTTCATCAGCAATTATCTTTGAGCTCTTAGATCTCGTTAATACACTGACTTTCTCAGAGGAGGAATCAACCACAGCTGTAGTCAAGAGCCACTCTGTTATTTTATGAAATACTTTTGAATTTGTGTAGCAACCCAGATCCTAAAAAGGCTCAGTAGATATTTCATGGGAAGCCTATAATGCACATTTTGTATGTGATAAGTCATAACTCATTTTCCTCATCTTTTATTGACAAATTGTCTTGTGTGGTCCGCTTATTTTACTGTCATTCTCAAGAAGCTGTGACTTGAGTCCCATAGCTGGTAAATGGTGGAGCTGCAAACTGCCATGCTTCTAGTCCATTTCCAGTGTGTTTCTGCCCAGTCCTGCGTCCTCAGTTTAGCTGTTATACTGCTTCCTGTGGATGTTCTAAGAACTTGCACTACCCTGCTTATTGTCAAAGCATTCAGGTGGTAGCTCTTTGCCAGCCAGTCTCTAACCATTGTCGAATTCTCATTTCTCCTCTGAGATCAGTCTCCAACTTCACCTGAGGACCAGGACTTTGGCAGCATTTGGCTTTACTATGCATACATCACCAAAACTTCCAAAACCTTTTCTGAAGCATAGCCTAGTTCTGTCCTACATGGTATGAAATGGAAAAAAAAAAATTTGTTTGTGGTCCCCTACTCATTTTAAACTCCTCTTGGTTTCCAATCTGACAATGCTAGATAGTTTATAAATTATTGTTGAATTTATACTAGAACCAGGAAGTTATACTTTAAACTATATGTTATTTAAATTTTTAGGCCAGTGTAAGAGAAAAACATAGGTTTAACCTGTAATTTTAAAGAATACCTTATTTTAGAGGAAAAAAGGTAAAATTTTGTGTTCTGTCTATTAAATGTGCTTTTGTCATTAAGCTATAAATTCTATTAGTCATCTACATAATCATTTTATTTAAAAGTTCTCAGAAAATAGTAAACTAAAATTTTAATAAAGAGAATACAAGTTGGTAATGAAAATAATGATTATAGATTTTGAATTTGCTCTACTTTCTATATTTTCGTTATCTTAATACCTTTTGTGTTTTTCCTCCTTTACTATTCTTGTCATATGCCAGTAAGCCAAGCACACCTCATTGCATCAAAAGGAAATGGTGAAAAGCCTCTCACTATGGATGAAATAGAGAACTTCAGCCTCACTGTTAATCCATTGAGTGACAGACTCTCCCTCCTAAGCACCAGCAGTGAGACAATCCCAATGGTTGTTTCTGACTTTGACCTCCCAGATCAGCAGATGGAAATACTTCAGAGCTCTGACTCCGGGTGTTCACAGTCTTCTGCCGGAGACAACTTCAGTTACGAAGTTGACCCTGAAAATGTGACTGCTCATGAGGATTCTCTCATGGCAAAGGCAAGCTCCCCAGATGATGACATTCAGCAAGTTGTCTTTGACTTGATATGTAAAGTTGTGAATGGCCTGGAAGCAGAATCCGCATCAGTTACATCTGAGTTAGAAATAGAATCTCTGCCGCCCAAGACTAGTGATTTAGATGCAAGTCTAGAGGCCACGAAAAGTGACGATCAGGACCTCCAGCACAGTCAGCATGCTCTGCTGAGTGAGGACAGCCCACGGTTTCTTTCCGTGTCTGCAGAGGAAGGCTGTGAGTGCTTGACCAATGGAATCTCCAGAAATAGCTCCTCACCTTGCATTTCAGGAACAGCACAGACCCTCAGTGATTCTTCTGTTTCCACAGAAACCAAATCTAGACAAAGGAGTCACAGTAGTATTCAATTTAGCTTCAAAGAAAAGTTATCAGAAAAAATTTCAGAGAAAGAAACGATCGTTAAGGAATCAGGTAAACAACCAGGTGCGAAACCCAAAGTAAAGCTTGCCAGAAAAAAGGAGGAGGACAAAAAAAAGGCAGCAAGTGAGAAACTGAAACAAACAAATGTATTCTTCAGTGATGGCCTGGACCTAGAGAACTGGTATAGCTGTGGTGAGGGTGAAATTTCTGAAATTGAGAGTGACATGGGTTCTCCAGGATCCCGGAAATCTCCCCATTTCAACATCCACCCCCTCTACCAACATGTACTCCTGTACCTGCAGTTATATGACTCATCCAGGACTCTGTATGCTTTCTCTGCCATCAAATCTATCTTGAAAACTAATCCCATTGCTTTTGTAAATGCCATTTCAACCACAAGTGTAAACAATGCTTATACTCCTCAGCTGTCACTGCTTCAGAATCTATTGGCCAGACACCGAATCTCTGTTATGGGCAAAGATTTCTACAGTCACATTCCAGTGGATTCAAATCATAACTTTCGGAGTTCCATGTACATCGAAATTCTTATTTCTCTCTGCTTATATTATATGCGTAGCCATTACCCAACTCATGTCAAGGTCACTACCCAAGACTTAATAGGCAATCGAAACATGCAAATGATGAGCATAGAAATCTTGACTCTCCTCTTTACAGAGCTAGCAAAAGTAATAGAAAGCTCTGCAAAGGGTTTCCCTAGTTTTATCTCTGATATGCTGTCTAAGTGCAAAGTTCAGAAAGTGATTCTTCACTGTTTGTTGTCGTCTATCTTCAGTGTCCAAAAATGGCACAGTGAAAAAATCGCAGGTAAGAACATGGTTGCCGTGGAAGAAGGCTTCTCGGAAGACAGCCTCATCAATTTCTCGGAGGATGAATTTGACAACGGCAGCACACTCCAGTCACAGCTTCTTAGGGTGCTTCAGAGGCTAATTGTTCTAGAACACCGGGTGATGACGATTCCTGAAGAGAGTGAAGCAGGTTTTGATTTCGTTGTGTCTGATCTGGAACACATCAGTCCCCATCAGCCCATGACTTCTCTTCAGTACTTGCACGCTCAGCCAATCACATGTCAAGGCATGTTCCTCTGTGCAGTGATCAGAGCTTTGCATCAGCACTGTGCATGTAAGATGCATCCACAGTGGATTGGCTTGATCACATCCACTCTGCCTTACATGGGAAAAGTTCTACAGAGAGTTGTGGTTTCTGTGACACTACAGCTCTGCAGGAATTTGGACAATCTAATTCAGCAGTACAAATACGAAACAGGATTATCTGATAGTAGGTAATGATTGATTTTAGCTTCGTTGTCAATTTAGACACTAATTCAGCAGTACAAATACAAAACATGGTTATCTGATAGTAGGTAAGGATTGATTTTTAACTTCATTGTTAGATGTCAGATTTGAATGGAACATAGGGTCCGGCTCTGGTGGAATGGGTATTTAGCGGCAGAAGACCCTCAGTTTAACCTCTAGCACTGTTACAAAGAACCAAAGCAAAAAAAACCAACTAGGAGTAAGTGAAATAGTGGTTTTCAGTATGTTATAAATAGTATGCCATTTTTAAAAATAAGAAATCTCAGCTCTAGTGTTTTATTGAGTATCAATAAAAGAGATCTAGAATAGAGATTAAAAGGAAACAGTTCTTTTTTTTAAGGATCAAAGTTAAACTAGATCTTCTTTTGACTCAACTTGCAAAAAAAAAAGTTTTCCCAGTCCTTATCCAGTATATTACCTAAATACAAATTAATTTGCAGCTGAAGTTATTTTAAATTTTAAAGTATTTACCCATCTAATTTTGTTACAGGTTTTCCAGATTTTGTGGTAAACTCTGTCTCAGCTGTATTCAAAATTGATTATGAATAGTTAGGCAAATGTTTAGTAGACTGGTGTCTGGTTTTCCTCTAGGAAAACCTCAGCTGATGTGTCTGGCACTTCCCAGTAGGGGAGGTTCACAGTGGCTATATTTGTTTACTTTGTATATTATTCTTTAGCCAAACAGAACTCTGGTGCAGTTAGATCATCTCACTTACAGATTAGGGAATAGTAAGCCCCTACTATATTCTTTTATTATTATTCATGTTTATTGAGTGCCTGCTGTGTATCTGGCATGTGCTGGCATTTACTAGTAGTAAATTATAAAGTATGCTTTCACAAACCTTCTGTTTCATAAATTTTTTCAGGCCTTTGTGGATAGCATCAGTTATTCCACCAGATATGATTCTAACTCTTTTGGAAGGCATCACAGCCATTATCCATTACTGCTTGTTGGATCCGACTACCCAGTATCATCAGGTAAGACTTCAAAGACATTTGCGGTCTTCTTAAAGACCAGCCTCACTTAGTAATTAGCTGTTTTTCTTCTGCTTAATAGCTTTTGGTCAATGTGGACCAGAAACACTTGTTTGAAGCTCGCAGTGGAATCCTCTCGATCCTTCACATGATCATGTCCTCTGTGACTCTGCTCTGGAGCATCCTGCACCAGGCTGATGCCTCAGAAAAGATGGCAGTCGCTGCATCTGCGTCCGTTACCACAATCAACCTGGGAGCCACAAAGGTTAGATGATTCACATTCATCTGTAGAGCCCAAGTGTCCATTTGAGGACTTTCTTCAAAATGTGTGCTGCTAACTTAGGTAGTGTATGCAACATCCTATGCACATTGAGAGGTACACAGTTTTGTTAACCATTTTAAGGGATGCAAACCAGCAGGTTCTTTAGGCAAATCTATGAAGTTGTGAAATTGTTATAATCCAGTTCAGTAATGTCTGCTTGGACTTGCTCACTTTCCCCAAACCTAACCAACAGCCAATCCATTTTCTCTCCATATATATTTGATTTTTCTGGACATTTGTAGAAGTGAGTTAATACACTTCTATTAGAGAGAATCCAAATCTTATAGTCAAGAATCCAAAATTATATAGTCAAGCCTGGTATGGTGGCATATCCTAATAATCCTAGGCTCACAATCAGAGAATCTGTGTTTGAGGTCAACCTGAGCTATGTGGCAAGTTCCAGGACAGCCTATGTAACATAGAAAAGCACTATCTCAAAAGTTTCATAAGTCTTTGACTTAATAAACTAATCTAGAAGTAAATTCTAAAGTAAAGCATAGTATGTATTACAGCATCAATGGCAATGAGGCTCTTAAATGATAATTAAAGCAGTGGATAAAAATTTTAAAGTAAATAAAACAACTTTATGCTGTGTTTTTCTAGTATCTAATCATAGTGGTGAGTTGTCATTTTACAGCCAACTAATTTGTTTAGTTTTTTTCTTTTAAATTTTGTTTTTTGTTTTTTTTTAATTGAAATACTCATGACAGTAACTCCTATTTTGAAGCAGGACATGCTTTGAACTCCAGATCCTCCTGTCTTAGCCTACAGAATGCTAAGTATGTGTCACCCTGCCCAGTGACAGCTATTACATTGTTTAAAGGTTTCTCTACTATTGTTGAATAAAATGCTTTATCTAGTTGTTAATATTCATGTGTTTTATTTTACTTGTAAAATGCTTAAATTGTTTTAGAACTTAAGACAACAAATCCTGGAATTATTGGGACCCATTTCAATGAATCATGGTGTTCATTTCATGGCTGCCATTGCATTCGTATGGAATGAAAGAAGACAGAACAAAACCCCTTCCCGAACCAAGGTATTATATTCATAACTAAACATGTGGTACTTGGTTAAAAAAAACCTACTTATTTATTTCATTTTGTATGCTCTGGTTTTTACATTCTCCATAGGTTGCACTAGAAAAGTAAAATCTTGTGTACAGCTCTTAATAATGACTTACTGTCTATTGGAATCAAGTGTAGAAGATTGTATTTTAGGACTAGAAAACTAGCTTACTAATGGAGCATTGGCCTTGCAAGCACAAGGCCATAAGTTCAACCTTAGAAATGAAAAAAAGGTATTAGTGAGAATATGTTATCAAATTTGTCACTGAATTTCAAGTAGGAATTCTAATGTTGTATATTTTTAATATAGTGACTTGGGTTAGAAAGCAAAGATTGGAGAAAGTTTTCATCTTTGTTGTTGTTTTTCTTTATCTGATATCTTTTAAGTTGTTAATGTCTCTAAGTATAATTCCTATGTTGGTTTTGGCTGGATTGTATGAGTGAAATTTTGTCTACTTTGTGAGTTTGAAATTGAGAAAAGGTATTTTTTTTTTTTTTTTGGTTTTTAGAGACAGGGTTTCTCTGTGGCTTTGGAGGCTGTCCTGGAACTAGCTCTTGTAGACCAGGCTGGCCTCGAACTCACAGAGATCCGCCTGCCTCTGCCTCCCGAGTGCTGGGATTAAAGGCATGTGCCACCAACGCCCGGCCCGAGAAAAGGTATTTTATATTGGGAATAAACCGTAGTATATTAGAGTAGTAATGCTGTTAAATTATTTACTCTCATACAAAATACATGATTGGTGTACTTACAAGTCTCTGACTTGTCATTTCTTTCTGATTCCACATTATATATATATATATATATATATATATATATATATATATATAGTCATTCCTGAAACAAGAAAAGCAAACTTTTCTGCCATTTTACATTATTTTGCATATGAAGATTTAGTAGTAGATTCCATATGGAGGAGAAAAACAACTTAAAAAATTTTTAAAAAGTTATTGTATCTAAATCCTTTAACAAAACAAAGAAGTAGATACCTGTAGTAGAATTAGAATGTAAGCTTAAAAATAAGCAATATAGATGAAAAAGAGTTATAAAAATTAGGGAGTGACACTGGATACTTAATATTCTCCTACAGAAATAAGTAACAAACTCATAGGAGGAGAAAAATATTATAGAAATAGAACAAGAAATTCCTTAACAATAAAAAAATTAATTTTTAGGCCATGCTCATCCATAAAAAGATACCTATGTAAAATTCAGTATGTCCTTTCAGAAACATTGGAGCTAAAGAGAAGCTAAATTTTCAAAAAAGGGAAGCTTTTTTGAAAAACTGTCCCATTCAAAGTAAAAGTGTTAAGATGATCTTGGCAACACTGGGAACTTACGGAAAATTAGTCTAAACAAGCAATTCCATAGCCAGCCAAACTCTTACTATAGGCTTTTTCAGCCATATGCTGAGTCATTAGTGTTCAGGCCACTAGTTCACTCTTTATTCAAGATGACAAGGAGAGATATCACTTTGACCTTGGATAACAGCCCCAGAGTTCCAGTCCCAGCAGAGCCATGAGACACCCAAGCAAGGGTGTCTTAAATGGGGTTGGGAATAACTTAGAGGAAGAAGAGAATATATGTGATTAATTACTTAAGAACTTAAAAGCCCAGCCATGGTTGCACTCGCGTTTTATGCCTGCACTTGGGAGGCAGAGGTGGGAGGATCTCAGTGAGTTTGAGGCCAGCTTGGTCTACAAAGTACGTTCTGGGACAGCTAGGGAGGGCTGTTACACAGAAGAACCCTGTCTCAAAAAAACAAACAAACAAAAAAAAAAACCAAAGCAAAATAAAAAACTTTAAGTACTTGATTATAGGAAATTCACCACTGTTCGAGCTTTTAGTGATGAAGAGTGTGTGTGTGTGTGTGTGTGTGTGTGTGTGTGTGTGTGTGTGTGTGTGTGTATCGCACAAGTAGAAGTCAACAGACAACCTCATGAATGAATTTTTGATAAAAATGAAGCAGACAAAACAAGCTTCGCAGTACCTCTGGGGACAACATAGTACAAGAGAGAAATAACAATAGTATCACCACATCAGCATCTGAAACTGGTGCTGATCTAAGTGAGATCATGTAATTACTCTGAAGTATAGGGAAAACTGTCTAAGACGGTCAAATCTTTGTCTTCTGACTGAGATTTCAATTATTGAATTTGGAAAAAGGAAAAGCATGAATAGAAACAAATAGCACTCCATGATAATAAACGTAAGTGGCAGAATGGAGCTGGCTCCTAAGGCACATGGTAGGTAAGATAGGCCCTGATACACAGGGTTTGGTTTTTATTTTCCCTGTACGATTTGTCCTATTTGATTTTGATTTATTTCCTTGTTTGTGTGCGGATGTCACATGCCATGGTGCACATGTCCTGCTCAGAGAACAGCCTACAGGAGTTAGTTCACTCTTCCCACTATTATGAGCCCTCGGGGTTGAACTCAAGTGCTCAGCCTGATGGCAAACACCTTTACGTATTGAGTCATCTTACTAGCCCTTACTTTGATTTTTATGAAGTAAGATTCATGTTTTAATTTTAAAAATTAAATTTTATCAGAAGTAGTCAAGGGACATCTTTATATTAAGAAAGGGCCATACAGTAGTCCTTCTGTGACTTCCCTTAAGAGATTTATGTATCCATACCCCTGCATAAATACTGTGACCATGATGTGTTCTCCAGGTGATCCCCGCAGCCAGTGAAGAACAACTTTTACTAGTAGAACTGGTTCGCTCCATCAGCGTCATGAGAGCAGAAACTGTTATCCAGACTGTGAAAGAAGTTTTAAAGCAGCCTCCAGCCATCGTCAAGGACAAGGTAAGAAAGCTTTGCTTCTGTTTAGAATTCAGTTTCAGAAATGAAGCTGATGAGGAGGAATTTTTTTGTATAATAATTTCATTGTTATCATTGTACAACACTCTTCATAAAAACAACTTGAAGTTCCTTGCTAGTCTAATCATTCCTGTAGCCAGGGATGAGCAGTTGACTGTATTTCTCTCCATATGTACATGAGAAGTGTCAGGAACCATGGACTAGACTCCTAGTAAGGATTTTCTGTCCATTAGAGGAACACAGAAGCCTCAACCTAAAATCTGCTTTGTAGGTTTCACAGCTTCCTTGATGCTTTCTTTTCCAGTGAGTTTTCAATTCTGTAAACTCCCAAAGTTTTACCATATCATGGTCCCATACAATATCATTTCTTGAAACTGTATAAAACTATGCTTTATGATTGTGAGGTCTGGGCTCCAAAGCCAGGGAAGAGAAGTACCAGGATGCTGGGAGGATAAAGAGAATATAACCAGCAGTAGACAGATGCATACTTTTATTTTCTGGTATACAGCTCAGGAGGCAGGCACATGACACATTCTCCCACACACATAGGTTGGCAAACAGGTAAGCATACACAATCCAGGGGCACATTCAGGTAAGAACACTCTGGTCTCAGGGTATTTTATACAAAATTAACATACATGACATTTTGATAAAAATGGTTCTAGGACACATTTTACCTCACTGTTTATTCTGGGTTCACTGACATCCAGTGTCAGCTCATATCTAACAGCTCATATCAGTGCCTTATTATCTAAACCTTACTTGTCCCTATATCCTTCTGTTCCCTTGAGAGGGTCACAGGAAATAGATATGACAGTCTCTCCACTCACATTGTTAGTCTCTAGCTGGGAAACAGGTCTACATATAGGAAGTTAGGAACCTCTACAATGCTACAAGTTCTTAATTTTATAGATTTACCAACCACCAAAGTGAGACTTTGAAACATGCCAAACAAGTATAGTCATATCCTTAGGGGTTATTACATATCTTAAAACATTTATTCTTTTGCTCTTATTGAATTGCCCAAAGAAAAGGTGTTTGTTGGTAGTGAGTGATCTTATTAACTTTGTTTTGGTGCTAAGGATTCAAACTCAACCTTGTGCATGTTGGCCAACTGCCCTGACACTGAGCTACACCTCAGCCCTCTTAGGAACTATCTCATTGGTTACCAGACTATTCTGAAAGCACCTCTGGAGAATTTGTCTTGAGATTTTTAGTTTGCTTGTGAAAGCTTGATTGAGTCTGTAATATTTTGAGGTAGATAATGAGCTACATACACCTGGGGGCCAAAAATACAAAAACTAGCCCTCTCCAGACCAGTGCTGCCCCTTACTAAATATGTTAACACTGCATTTTGTGTATGTTTGTGCAGTGAAAAGGAAATGTTGGAACAGAGAGAGAGAGAAAGAAAGAGGTGGGGGGAGATCAACTGACAAATGTCAATGAACATCAATTCCTTTTTATTTATTTTTTTGCTTTTACTGACTTTCAAAGGCATATTTTAGGATTTCTCAACACTGTGTTTTAATATTAACTTTTCTTTATTAGGAATTCCATACAGAAATGCAAAGCTGTCTTTAATGATTATATTTTAGGTGATTAAGACTTATCTAATTTTGGACTGGAGATGTAGGGGAGAGCTCACATACACAAGACACTGTCCCCTCCCCTACTTTTAATAAATATCTTTGTTTCCCCATTGCATTGTTTCATTATCATGGAGCGGTGGCTCTGTGGTTAAGAACACTCATTATTCTTGCAGAGGACCCTGAGTTCAGTTCCCAGAACCTCCATAGCAGCTCACAACCAACTATAACTCAAGCTCCAGGGAATGCAATGTCCTCTTCTGGCCCCCTCAGGCACCAGCATGCATGCAGTGTACATACATACACTTAGGCACTCACACATATACATAAGCTAAAACTTTAAAAGTAAATCTTTTTTTAAAAAAGTGTTTTAAAAAGTTTTAAAAGTAGTTAATCATAGTCAATCTAACTATACTGATTTAGCATCGTACTAAAAGACTTAAATACACAATGTAATCTAAAAATCTCAACCTAATTCTGATGTGTACCAAATCTAAGCTAATCTAAATGGATATAGCTCTGATGGTTTTAGAATGACCACTTAAAAATGATTAAAAGATTTATCTTGATAAGAAAAACCTTTTCAACTTTCTTTCCACATATCAAAAATTGATAATCTACAAGTCATCTTAATGGCCATTCAGTCTGTCCATTTTCTGTGTTTTAAATAGATCTTGTATTATGAATTTTCCCTACTAAGTGGGGGGGCTGCATTTTTTAAATAACAAACTAATATTTTATTTATGATTTTATTAAAAACTTAGAGGACAAGTCAGAGTTGTTGCAATAATGAAAAAGCAAAGGCATCATTTTGCTTCACTGTAAAACTAATTTCTTTTGTTTATAGAAACATCTCTCTCTGGAAGTCTGCATGCTTCAGTTTTTCTATGCTTATATACAGAGGTAAGATGCTGATGTAGACCTTTCCATACTCAATTGCCACCTGTTCAGCTTAGGAAACTACAAAGAAAAGCACTGGAGTTCTTTGCAAAAGTAGTGAGTGTGCTCTTGTTACTGTTGTTCCCTCTGAAGGAAAAGGCAGAAGCTCTGCCGCAGAAATAGAAATGCTGTGGCTGTTAATGGGAATCATGGACATGCTAATGAGGGAGCTGTGCAGATCTATGCTCCAAAGATATGAACAGCACTCGGGTATTAAATAGTGAACTGCAGGAAATTGACAGCCTTCTCTTGAAATCATATCCGCTGCCTCTAAACTGATTACTATTTTGATTGATAGAGGTGAATGTGTAGACTTTGATTGCTTTTTTGAAAAAGGAAAAAAAACGAGGCTGGACATGGTGTTGCACGCATTTAATCACAGCACTCAGAGGCAAAGACAGGCAGACCTCTATGAGTTTGAGGCCAGCCTGGTCTACATACGGAGTCTCAGGATAGCCAGACACCTCATCTCAAAAAACAAACAAATAAATAAATGCTTGAAAATATCTTCATGTTTGGTGTTCACTTTTATCATTAGCTGACCCTGAACAAAGGCAGTATTCTAATACATTTCTTCCTTAAGAACCTGAATCTTGCCTGGTGGCTCACACCTTTAATCTCAGCACTAGAGAGGCAGAGGCAGCAGATCTCTGTGAGTTTGAGGCCAGCCTGGTCTACAGAGCGAGTTCCAGGACAGACTCCAGAGCTACACAGAGAAACCCTGTCTTGGAGGAAAAAAAAAAACCCTGAATCTTAATCTTCTCTAATGGAGCAACTACTGCATTAATTTGTGACTAACACTGAGAAGTCGGCATGTTGGGTGTATTTAAATTGATGGTAGAGCTGGAGAGATGGCTCAGCGATTAAGAGCACTGGTTGCTCTTCCAGAGGACCCGAGTTCAATTCCCTGTAACCATATGGTGGCTCACAACCATCTGTAATGAGATCGGGTTGCCTCCTCTGGCATGTTTACATAATAAATAAATTTTTGGTGATTTATAGCAAGAACTTCATGAAGTCTCTGTTTAGGTACAGGTCAGACTGAGCAGAGGTCATGTGATGAACTAGAGTTTAAAAGAAAATTAATGCAGTTATATTTTGTTTCTGAGAATATATGTGATAGGAAATCTCCGTTGCAAATCATAAATTAAGAAATCACATCAAGTATCTTAAATGTGCTTCCTTTTCTTAGTAGAAAGGATGAAATTTTAGAAATTCTGTTCTTTAATAGTCTATAAAAGTTTAAATACTTCAGATAACTTAGAACATATGTTAAGGACTGTAAGAACACATAAGAAAATTAAAGTTTACTGTGGTTTCTATCAAACTGGCTTATCTTTCAGAATTCCAGTGCCTAATTTAGTGGACAGTTGGACATCACTATTGGTCCTTCTGAAAGATTCTATACAGCTCAGTCTTCCAGCTCCAGGGCAGTTTCTTATACTTGGGTAAGTAGTCTCTCTTCACAGTGTATTATTTTGAAGGGTTAGAATTGTAGCTCAGAAGAGCAAATACTTATTATGCAAAAGAACCTGAGTTCAGTCTGCAGCACACACACACAAATACCTATCTATACATATGTATCCATGCATACACATGCATACATATAATTTTAATAAAGATATAGTCCTCACTATCCTGATTGCTGAAGAACATGTCATGTGTTTCTGTGTTCACAGGCATCTTGAGGTGCAGATCCAGACATATAAGGTCCGTAAGCAGGAGGCGATAAGAAGGAATACAATGTGTTTAGACATATACAAAATGTAGAACACTTAATACAAAAATATTAGAACCAGTCATCATTTACGATCAATAGGGAAGCACTGTGTGGAAAATATGGGTGAATGTGCTCCATGCTAAAAAGAACTTGACAGAAGAGGTACATTGAATCCTGCACATAAATAGTCCTGCAAAAGACCACTTCTCTTTGTGTTTGGTTGTTTCTAGATCTGTGCTAGTAGATATTGATTTCTTTGATTATTTGGCAAATACCAGTTACCCTTGCTTCACTGACAATAAATATTGGCCTGCATAGTGTCATATTTGGGAACTCATAATAGATGTGCAATAAGAACCCGGTAAGTGAATCACAAGTAACAAGTAAGAGTAACAAGCCTTTATTGAAGACAAGGAGGAAAAGGACATACTGAGACAAGCTACATTATTTGCTTTAGAGATGATGTCATAGACAGAGAAATAATAAGAAAATAGGGTGGGCAACAGGAGATGGGGCTTCTTGGGAAGAAACTTGAATTTCATAGGATAATATTGGTAGTGAGTGAGAGACTGGCATGTCTGCAGTTGTAAGGAGAGGATGGTACTCCTTATGATCAGAGGTGTCAGGATTTATTTCAGTGGGAGGTGACAAGGTGTGAACAACTGATGTTGGCACTTAGAAAACAGGAAAAAGAGGGAAAGGAAGCAGTATATGTAACACGGTGTGAGGGAGACCTTGGAAGGGTCCCATGCAGGTGAGGGACAAACAGCAGGTGGGAAACAGACAGAGATCTGTAGACAAAACTTATGTAGAAAATTTATTGGGGAAGGGAGTATGAGAAGGGAAGAGAGAGAGAGAGAGAGAGAGAGAGAGAGAGAGAGAGAGAGAGAGAGAGAGAGAGAGAGAGAGCGCTCTTCAGAAACGATAGAGAGAGAGCAGAAGCAGGCAGAGCTTGCCTCTTAAAGGAACCTTTGCACCTGCATACAGAGCCAGGGTACTGATTGCCAATGGGCAGAGGTGGTACACTTTGTCAGGTCCCCAAGGGGCGAGGCCAGGTATTCCTGGATTACAACAATCAGAAAATATAAAAAGCCAGGCATAGTCTGTATGGCATCTATAAAGGAAGGTTAAGAAGATACTGAGGAGTTGGGCTCAGTGAGTAAAGCACTTGCAGTGACAGCTTGAAGACCTGAGTTGGGATCCACAGAACCTAAAAGTCTAGTGCAGTAGAGTGTGTTTAGAATCCCCGTGCTGCTGCAGTGAGAGGAGAGGTAGAGGTGAGAGTCCCTGGAGCTCAGGGGCCAGCGAGCATGCTGTACACAGTAAACAATGCTCCAAGTGTTAGAAGACAAGGACCCACAGCTGAACTTGTCCTGTGAACACACTCTACGTGCTCATCAGGGTGCACACACACAGAAATTAAGAGAGAGGTGGCACTATTTAGAAGAAGTTGGAGTGATGAGGAATGATAAGAGTCAGAGTTGGAGATAAGAGAAGCATTGAGATTTAGTAGCAAGAAGTAAGCACAGAACAGTTGGAAGTGTAGGTGGTGTGGAAAGGGGAGGGGTTTTTTAAAGATTTAAATTAGAAGCAAGCTTGTTTCACATGTCAATCCCAGCTCCCTCTCTCTCTGCCTCCCCTCCTCCCCCAACCCCTCCAACACTCCCAACCCCCCCCCACCTAATCCCTACTTCATTCCCCAGGGAGGACCCATGGGGGGTCTCCAGAGTCTGTCATTTCATCTGGAGCAGGGCCTAGACCCTCTGCCCTGTACAATTTCTTCTAGTGCCATCCATTTGCCTGCAAATTTCAAGATTCCATTGTTTTTTTCTGATGAGTAATACTCCATTGTATAAATGTACCACATTTTCTCTATCCACTCTTCAGTTGAGGGGCATCTAGGTTGCTTCCAGGTTCTGGCTATTACAAATAATGCTGCTATTAACATAGTGGAACAGACGTTCTTGTTGTATAAATGTGCATCTTTTGGGTATATGCCTAAGAGTGGAATTGCTGTATCTTTTGGTAGACTGATTCCCATTGCCTGAGGAATCTCCATACTGATTTCCAAAGTGGCTGTATGAGTCGGGACTCCCACCAGCAGTGGAAGAGTGTTCCCCTTTCTCCTGTCATTGGTGTTTTTTTATTTTAGCCATTCTGACAGGAGCAAGATGGTATCTCAGAGTTGTTTTGATTTGCATTTCCCTAATAACTAAGGATGTTGAGCATTTTAAGTGTCTCTCAGCCATTTTAGATTCCTCTGTTGAGAATTCTCTAGTTTTGCACACCACTTTTTAATTGGATCCTTTGGTGTTTTGGAGACTTGCTTCTTGAGTTCTTTGTGAATTTTGGAGATCAGCCCTTTGTCAGATGTGAGGTTAGTGAATATCTTGTCCCATTATGCGGGCGCCATTTTGTCTTGTTGACTGTGTCCTTTGCCTTACAGTTTCAGGAGGTCCCATTTATTAATTGTCGATCTCAGTGTCTGTGCTACTGGTGTTATGTTCAGGAAGCTGTCTCCTGTACCAATTCGTTCAAGGGTACCACCCACTTTCTCTTCTAAGAGGTTCAGTGTTTATTTTTTTATTTTGAAGATTTATTTATTATGTATGCAGTGTTCTGCCTGCATGTATGCCTGCAGGTCAGAAGATGGCACCAGATCTCATTACAGATGGTTGTGAGCTCAGAGGTTAAGAGCACTAACTGCTCTTCCAGAGGTCTTGAGTTCAATTCTCAGCAACCACATGGGGGCTCACACAACCATCTACAATTCAATCTGGTGTATATATAATAAATAAATAAATAAATAAATAAATAAATAAATAAATAAATCTTTAAAAAAAAAAAAAAAGAATGTTCAGGAAACAGGCTCTGAAGTTGTACCCTACCTGTGCTCAAATTTTAGCTCCTTTACTTAGATATGTAACCTTTGGTTAGGGGAGGTCATTTCATTTACCTAGGTTAAAATAGAAACAGTGATGGTGACTGTCTCATATGCTTGTTAAAAGGATTAAAAGTTAGTATTTATTAAATTCTTAGAACAGTGCCTGGTCATTAACGCATGTCGTTGAAGAGGATAGTGATTCACTAAACATTCTAGATATGAGGAGTTATTTATAGCACCAAATTCAAGAGATACTGGGACAATAGCTGAAGAACAGGAAATAGCAAGTATGATTCATTATCATTACTGTTTAGTATCTTAGCCAAAGAGTCTCCTGCTGTTATTGCAAGACATCTGGATCCCTTCCAGTTGAGGGTTCTTACAGATAATGCTACTCTTAGCATCATTGTGTCTTTTCATATATAAACATTGATTAGAAAATATATACTACAAGAAATTACATGGAATCATTTCCATTTTCTTTGGATGATAACTTTTTTATCTTACAGGGTCTTGAATGAGTTTATTATGAAAAATCCTAGTTTGGAAAATAAAAAAGATCAAAGAGACCTTCAGGTAAGGCATTCTGAATTCAAGGTTGCTACCAAAATCAAAAGTTAAAATTAGGAGTCATATAATTTATGATGTTCCTAACTATTCTATAAAAGTCAAGATTGTCTATTATATAAAAATAATGTCAGGGTGGTGGCTCATGTCTATAATCTCAGCTCTTGGGAGATAGAGGTGGGAGGATCAGGATTCCAAGGCCATATCTACAACATACGTTGAGTTTGAGGCCAGCCAAAGCTATATGAGATCATTTCTGGATAGGGGGGAAGAAGTGGGGAAGAATGTTTTATAAAACACCTATTGAAGTCCATAATGCATTTGTGTGTATGTGCACAAACATGGTTCTTGTTTCTCTAGGATGTGACTCACAAGATAGTGGATGCTATTGGTGCAATTGCTGGTTCCTCTCTAGAACAGACAACATGGCTCCGACGAAACCTTGAAGTCAAACCTTCTCCAAAAATAATGGTGGATGGAACCAATTTGGAGTCTGATGTTGAAGGTATTGCTCTCCTTTCTCTTATTCTCTCAGCATATACTTACTGAGCAGTATTTTATTTAGTCCTGTAACATAAACTAACCTTTTATCAGTGAGAGATACTAATCATTACCTTTACCCATCTCTTCTCATATTTAGATATGCTATCGCCTGCAATGGAAACCTCAAACATAACTCCCTCTGTGTATAGTGTCCATGCACTGACATTGCTTTCTGAGGTAAACGTTATCAAGTGTTTTTATGTGCACACTGAAGCGAACAATAAGAAATCCTCTGGTCTACAAAGTGAGTTGTAGGACAGCCAGGGCAATACAAAAAAACAAAAAAAGAAATTCTCATAGAGAAGTTTTTAATTTCAAAAATTATTTTGTGCTTCTAGAAATCACCAGTATATATAATCACCAAGAATAGGACAATATGGGGGCAATGCCTGTGTACATGTTTGTGTGTGTGTGCACATATGTTTGCAGACATGCACATACATAACACCTGTGCCTTTGATTTATGGCTTTTTGTCATGTAAGTATACAAGTTCATGAAAATGCCCACAAGAGGACATGCAATTCAGTACATTCCAGGATCCATGTTTCTTGCCCTTAGTCATTCAGATTTAAAAGCTCAGAATGAACTGTATCTTGTCTCCCCACCCTCACTTTTAAAATATATATTTTAAGAAATAAAAATGCTTTTTATCTGATTATGGTGTGGAAGGGTGGAGTGGTAAAGTATAAAGCATGTATAGCAAACAAACTCATCACTTTTTGCCCCTTATAGATGTGGATGCTGGGTCTTGACAGAGGTTAGAAAACATGACTGACACTAATGGCTGTTGATTGACTGGACTAGGGCTTGAGGAGCTCAACATGATTAGCTTTGGGGTTTTCTTAAGCTTCTTTGTAATTCTGGGGAAGAGAATGCTAAGGTTCCACTCCTGTCACATAGAAGGTCCTGAACTGTTTTATACCTCCCTATCTCAATGTAGATTTTTCTCATTTTAAGTAGTTTTAGTTTCCTTCCAAGTTGAAAAGCAGTACCCACCTCCAACCTCAGTTTCAGCATACAGATGAATTTGTTTCCTCTCTATTTTGTAGGTATTGGCTCATCTTCTGGATATGGTTTTCTACAGTGATGAAAAAGAGCGTGTTATCCCTTTACTTGTAAACATTATGCATTATGTTGTACCCTACCTCCGAAATCACAGGTACTGTATGATTTCAGTGTAGGGTTTAGCTAATTCACACTCTGCTACAAGGTCTGTCCCCTTGTTGCTATTTGTGGCCTCAACTACTAAATGATGTTATTCTTACCTTGACTCATTTATAATGCTAAACTGTTTTATTTACATCTCGTTTTTCTTACAGGTTCTGTTTCATGTTTCCATTTTAGTATCTGAGATATATGTGACTACACATAAATTCAAGATGACAGTGGAAGTGAAAGCATAATATGGTTTAATGTGGTTTTTTTTTCTGTACAGTGCACATAATGCCCCTAGTTACCGAGCCTGTGTCCAACTGCTCAGCAGTCTAAGTGGGTATCAGTATACACGGAGAGCCTGGAAAAAAGAAGCCTTTGACCTTTTCATGGATCCCAGTTTCTTTCAGATGGATGCTTCCTGTGTTAATCAGTAAGTAGTCCTCATCTCACTTTGACTCATTGTCAAGTCAAATAGGATAGAAGGCCTTAATAAGAGTAAAAGCTTAGTAACATGATAACCCTGTGTCTTTCAGCTGGAGAGCAATTATGGACAACCTGATGACACATGATAAGACGACATTCAGAGATTTGATGAGTGAGTATTGTGATAGCCAGTGCAGTGTTTTTCTTGTACAGTATTCATTATTAGCATGTACTAGTCTCTTTTGAAAACTACTGAATTAGTTCTTTGTCAAGTTAAACATAGTATTCTATGGGAATATAATAGACTGAAAAAGACAAACATCCCATGTTTCCCCATATATGCAGAATGTAGATTCTGAAAAAAAGTTACAAGAGACAGGGAACAGTGTGGGATTGGAACCTCTAGGAGACAAGGACAGGAGGATTACAAGTTCCATACGAACCTAGCATATATGTATATAGCAAGACTCTGGTGATGGACAACAAACAAAGCCCAAGGTACAGAGGTAGAATGAGGGCTGTGCAGGAAAATGAAGAGAACTGCTGAGTTTGTGAGTATTAGAGAGAATACTGCAGTATGAGTAAGAGTACATTATGTGATGCAAATGTGTGGAAGTACCTGGTGAGATCTCTCATTTTATGCAGTGAATATGTGCCAACAATAAAAATATTACCAAGGATAACTTAGTGGTAAGTAAAATTATCCTTCATTTCCCGATCACACAGCCTAGTTACTGGCACAATAGGACTTGATAACTACTGACTAGGTAAGAAGAGAGGCAATTGGATCTAACCTGTGTGACAGTCTACTCTAAATCTCTGTGGCTGTGGATCTCCAGGGCAGAGAATGGGGGAAAGGGAAAGGAGACAAAAAGAGAGTGTAACTAAACTGAACTGTAATCGCTGGAGTTGTGAATCTGAAGACTTTATACAGTTGTGTAGCTCTCAACTAATTTCTTATCTGGAGAAAGGGTGCCATGTTACCTCTTCTGTCATCTTCTTTGAGCTGTTTTTAGGTTTTAAATTTATATATTATTAAATGTTTATTGAAAGATGACAGTGGACCAGGTATTATGCTAACCTTTATAAAATTTTTTTTAAATTAGGGAGTGAGGTTATAAAGGAAATAAAATGGGGCACTGCAGGACACATTTTAAATAACAGCAAAGAGTTTTATTTTATTTATTTATTTATTTTGGTTTTACGAGACAGGGTTTCTCTGTATTGTTTTAGAGGCTGTCGGTCCAGCCTGGCCTCGAACTCACAGAGATCCGCCTGCCTCTGCCTCCCAAGTGCTGGGATTAAAGGCGTGCACCACCACCCCCGGCTTTTATTTTATTTTTATTCACATCATATTTGATGTGAACCTGAGGGAGCCAAGCCTTTCTAGAAATGGAATTCCCGGTATAAAGAACAAAAATGACAACGGTCTTGGGATGGGAGCAAACTTGGTGAGTTTATGTCATAGAGGAAGTTAGGAACAAGGAGCTAAATGAAGAACAGGAAATCAGACCAAGCTAGGTTTCTCTAGAAATTATTTTTTAAAATAATACAAAAGATTTAACGAAATATTTGAGCAGATAGGAGTTACAAAATAGTATTATTAGACATTTTTCCCTCTAAAACCCACAGTTCTAAGTATTCTTGTCTGTCTACATCAAAATCCTGCCATTTGACCTTCAGGCATGTGTATGCTCAGACTGTCTGCTTTTCTGCACCAGAGAAAGGTCCAGGTCCTCTGCTATATTCCTCTCAGTGTGTATGTCATGAGGTAGTCACTGATTTTAATTAAGAAATGGTTGCTTTCAGATGACTGGAATGCCTCTCCTTCATTCCTTTTTATAGCTCGAGTAGCTGTGGCCCAAAGCAGTTCTCTCAATCTTTTTGCAAATCGGGATGTGGAGCTAGAACAGAGAGCAATGCTTCTCAAAAGATTGGCCTTTGCTATTTTTAGCAGTGAAATTGATCAGTACCAGAAGTACCTTCCAGACATACAAGGTAAGTAATTAAAGCATTTTATCGTCTCTCTTATGAATTACAGGGGCGTAGGGGTCATTTATTTGGGTTGGGGGGGTATTTGGTTTGATGTCCTGTTGTTGTTTCTTAGAAAATATCTTTTGGGGAGGGGTGGTTTGGAGACAGGGTTTCTCTGTGGCTTTAGAGGCTGTCTTGGAAATAGCTCTTGTAGACCAGGCTGGTCTCGAACTCACAGAGACCCGCCTGCCTCTGCCTCCCAAATGCTGGGATTAAAGGTGTGCGCCACCACCGCCTGGCTAGAAAATATCTTTACTAAATTTTAATTTGGGTTTAGATAAACCATAAGTGTGGGTTGATGGACAGTATTACATAACAAATATTTTAGCTTAACTGTGTAAAAGAAATCAACACTGAATTTGAAAAACTTAACTAAACTTTATCTGTGATTTATTATTTGGTTCAAATATCAGAGGAATTGATATGCAAAGTCAGGTAGTCACTATTTCCTATTTCACTGTAGGCAAATATATTATTGTGTTTTACTTGTGGACAACATCAGGAAATATATCCTTAACAAGAAGAGCCAGGAATTTGTGGCTTGCAGTCATATTTGCATGTCTTACTTGGAACGGTGTTGGCTCTATAATAGACAGGGTTCTTTAGAAGAGGAATGTATTAGATTTGCTTACACAGTAGGGGCTGAGTAGTCCAATGGTCATCTGCACACTGGAGAAGCAGAGAGCACAATAGCTGCTCCTTCTAAGAAGATTGGTGCCTCTGCAATTACAATATAATTGTAGGTCTCCATGTTCCCTGGAGAGTACCTTGGCATTGAGTCACATTGAAAGGCCAAAGAAACCAGAATGTTAGAAAATTACAACCACAATAATAGATGTACTTGCTGAAAGAAAAAGGACAGCAGGTACAACACACGATGCTTTTTCATTGGAAAAACAAAAACAAACATTGAGGTTCTCTCCTAATCACTGACCCACTTGTCATTCCTTTCTGGTAGTCCACGCTGTTCTTTCTGGAGAATGATCTACAGTAGCTGTACTTTGGTACTTTGGTTTTCAAATGAGTGAGTTTATTAAATTGTAGCAAGGAAAAGTAAAAGAACAAATAGCAAGCTGTAGATAAGCACAACAGACAAAAACAGCAAAACATCATAAAACTGGACCCTTGCAACATCTATCAGAGCCACTGGATAGCCCAAAAATCCGGCAATTGCAACGTCCATGAGAAATGACTATGGAAGCCATACTGCAGTTCCAAAGCAAAAAATTTTAGACTGAGAACTAACTCTTCATGCCTGAGCTTCCAGTTTCTTATTCCCAATCCAGGCATTTTATACAATGTGATAAACAACAGTACCCCCAATTGGAAATAGTCTGTATCTTCCAGCTTTGTTATTTAACACCCCTTTGCTGTCTGCTAGTCTCTTTTCTGTGTGTTGTATAGTTGGGTACTAAGCCTGCCCCAGAACAGGGAATTTGGAGAAAACTTGAAATATACATCCTGGAGTCTGGAAAGAGGGCCCTCCTTGCCCTCAGAGTCCACTTTCAACAGATGTAAACAGCCCATGATCATACACTTTATGTTATACATTCACAGACACTCAGCTCTAAGCATTGTTTACTCCATTCAAGTTGACAGTCAAAACTAACCATCAGTCCATCTCTTGTCAGTATTCAACCACATGTCCTGACATGCTTAAATGTCAAATAATGTGAATTAAAGAGTCATGATTTCTCCTAATACAACTCTTCCAAAAACAACTGAAAACACCCAGATTCTTTCCGTAGTATAGGTGGGAAAATCTCTTGAGGGATGCTTGATCTTTTGACATCCCAGAACTTAAAATGATAATACAAAGTTTTTCCAGTTAAGTACTTGTGCTTGACTCAATGTTCTGTTATAGTATAAAAGACTTGAAAAATTCTCTCTCTCTCTCTGTCTCTGTCTCTCTCTCTCTGTCTCTGTCTCTGTCTCTCTCTCTCTGTATAAAAGACTGGGAAAATTCTGTGTGTGTGTGTGTGTGTGTGTGTGTGTGTGTGTGTGTGTATAAACATTCTTAACAAATTAGATCTTCTTTCTAGAACTAGTCACGTGCCCCTAACTAATGTTTATGACTACCTTCTACCTATTCTGTATTTCTTCCACTCTCTGCAAGTACAATAGACCTTGGTTCTCTACCCACAGCTTCTGTCTGGCGTGTTTATCATTCTGCCTAGATTGGGTTATTGTAGTTCCCATTGACTTTAATGGTAAGTAGGGCCTGCTAATATTCTGAGACACCCTGTGGGATTGCTTGCAGTTCAGAAATGTTCTCTCTTACCTCCATTTTGGAGAAATAGTCCCATTTCTCTTTAATCGTCTAGATCAGTCATTCCTGCTCAAATAGAACTCTTTTCTAAGCCTGTTGACTCAGTGCCATGAGAAAGTAGCCCTGTGGAAGTCTTAGTGCCCTGTTCAATGCAATGGTTGTACCTCCATTTAGAAGCACTTTCCCCAGAGGAAGCAATACTTCTGGGCCAACAACGTAAGATCAGGGCTGGGAGGAGGAAGCAAAATTTTGGTAGTGAGTGGCAAGGCATAACTCTGGGTAGTAGTATTTCCATTTCTCTCCTTGACCCCGTAGACTCAATAATCTTGGCTGTGGAGAAAACAGAACCATGTATAGGACACTTATTCACAGCATATATAGGAGAAACCTGCCCTGTTCTCCAGCCTACTGTCTCCTAGTTGGCCCTGTACTGTATCTTCAGATGGTCATTCTACCATTCTCCCCGTGAATGTGAGCCCACCGCCTCACTTCTCTGACTATGACATGAGCTCATTGGTCAGAAGCAATGCTGTATAGAAAACCAAGACAGTAGATAAGGCATTCTGTAAGTTCATGGACAAGTTTTGGCAGAAACATTTTGCAAAGGAAATGCAAACCCTAATAATAAATGTCTGTTTTAATAAAAAGATTTACCTTCCCAGGCTTTACCTATAACCAAACTATGGCTGCCCAACTCAGGGAGTGCTGTGCAGCCTCTAACCTCAAGAGCTCATGTGAAATTCGTTCTGTCCCATAGCCATGTATACCTCATTTCAACAGTTACACTCTTCTACGAGCACTTGGGTTGGTTGTTTGCTGGGTTGGTTGGTTGGTTTGGCATTGAATTTGTCTTGAGACCAAGTCTCCTTATGTAGTCCAGGCTAGCTTCCAGCTCATGATCTTGCTGAATCCACCTCCCAAGTGCTAGGATCCCGTGTTTACATTCCTTACTCAAAACGTAGTTCATGGACCAGTACCACTTTCTTATCCTGTCCATAGAGAATTCGAAACTTTTAGTTGCTATGTCATAGACTCCACTATATCTAACAAGGAAATGCTTGATTTTTATATACATTTCAAACTCTTAAGTTTACATTTCAAACCTCTAAGTTTTATAATGATTGGGTTACTTAGACATTGGAACTATGCTGATTTTCTTTCAGAGAGGTTGGTTGAGAGTCTCCGTTTGCCCCAGGTGCCGACCCTTCACTCTCAAGTGTTCCTGTTTTTCAGAGTATTACTTTTAAGAATGTCTCCACAACACCTTACCTCTCTCTGGCCTACCATGATCACAGAACTTGTGAGTTAATTTTAATTTACAAAGTTACAAAAACAAACTGTGACAGTGTGATTAATGTCTCCTTGCTTTTTATGTTAAAAACTAATCTTTTTTTTAAGATTTATTTGTCACATTTATAGCATTCTGCTTGCACGCCAGAAGAGGGCACCAGGTTGAATTGTAGATGGTTGTGAGCTGCCATGTGGTTGCTGGGAATTGACTCAGGACCTCTGGAAGAGCAGTCAGTCCTCTAAACCTCTGAGCCATCTCTCCAGCCCTAAAAAATAATCTTAAAAGCCAGGTGATGGTGTGCACGCCTATAATACCAGCACTCGGGAGGTGGAGGCAGAGGCAGGTGGATCTCTGTGAGTTCGAGACCAGCCTGGTCTACAAGAGCTAGTTCTAGGACAACTTCCAAAGCCACAGAGAAACCCTGTCTCGAAAAACCAAAAAAAAAAAAAAAAAAAAAAAAAAAAAAACTAATCTTAAGGACTAAACTCATAATTTTTAAAGTTAAATAGTAAAAGCTTTTACTGTTAAGTAGCTTAAATTGTGCAGTGCAGACAGACAACTGCCTTTGAGCCCCTACTTACTCATGTAGTTTAATAGTTTAACACTTGGTCTCTTTGACACTATTGGCTTTGCATAGCCAACTGGTCCAGTGCCCCACTGCAGGGATGCCTCTAGTGAGACACAGCTGAACTGGATTGTTAGGGATTGATGCAAGGCATATACTCACTCTTCCAGCATAGCATTCATCCCAGTTAAACCTGCTTCAAAGACTATGGTGAATACTTTCTAAAGTAAACCCTCCCAAACCCCACTTCCCCAGAGATAATGCTGACAAATTATATTTCCACTTGAAAGTGAGCATTTCCTTCATGGTCTCCAGGTGCAGGTGTTCTTACTGATGGAGCAGGAACTCACTGCTGATGAAGATATTTCACGGTAATGTGTGCGTCTGTGTCTGTATGTTCCTCAGGAGAGTTCAGATACCACTATATAAACGCTTCCATTATTTTGGGCTAGAGAAATGACTTATTGGCAAAGAACACCAGCAAGTCTTTTAGAGGACCTGTGTTCAATTCCCATCACACACCTGGCAGCTCATAACGGTCTGTACCTCTAGTTCCAAGGGCTGTGACATGGTGCACACATAGACATATAGGCAAAAGTCCTATACACATAAAATTTAAAAATCTTTTAAAAACGAATACTCCCATTATTCATGTTTGAATATATTTTATTTAGTCAGGAGACATGATAGGCTAAATTATCAGCATTCATGACCTTCAGTCTCTATACAAAGATTCTGCTTAATACAATTCACTATTGTTTCAACTACATAAGTCATATTAATTTTGATAGTTCAGGTCTAATTCCTAAGACTTGAAATAGATTTTTTTAAAAATTATGGCAGGTAACTTTCGACCAAGGCAATCCATATATCTAGATCTTCCAGAATGTTCCCATCAATTATACAATAGTTTTATTCTTTTTAGAAGTTTACCTGTATGTATATATTTTTAATTCTATAAGAATTACTGTTCAATTTTATAAATTATAATTTTTCTTTAGGAATCATGTCTCCATCTTGGTAGCTAGCTCAGTTTGTAATACTTACCATATGAGTAGGGAGACCTGAGGTTTATCCCAGAATACATGTAAAAAATCTAGGTGTGGGAACTGCAGAGATGGCTGAGCAGTTAACTCTTGCTACTCCTATAGAAGACCGGGTTCAGTTCCCAGCACCCACATGGCAACTCACAACTGTCTGTAACTCCAGTTCCAGGGTATCAAATGCCCTCTTTTGACTCCTGCAAACACCAGATATGCATATGGTGTATATACATACGTTCAGGCAAATACTCATCCACAGAGAGTAAAAGCAGAAAGAGAGGAAGGGAGGTGAGAGTGGTGCATGCACTTCCATCCACTCTGAGGAAGTAAACAAAACTGGTCACTAAGACTTACTCTCCAGCCAAGCTAGCCTACTTGGTAAGCTCCACGCTAGCGAGAAACCTGTCTCATATAACACAATATACAGTGCCTGAAGAATGACACCCAAAGTTGACCTCTGGCCTTCCCGTACACACATATGTATATATGGACATGAACATGCAGGTACACACACAAGATTTTTGGTGCTACATTTTTATCTTGTCTCTAACAATATGTTTATTAGTATAGAAAGTTCCCCACTCCCTACAGAAAGCACATGAGTTGTAAGATTTATTAATTATCCACTTTTCGCTTTTGTGTTTCTTGACTGTAATGGAAGTTATGTACTGTGTTTATATTCTTAAAATTTAAACAACAAAATACAATTTAGTCGTGATCACTGTTCATCTGTGAGGCTGTGGGAGAGCCAAGCTGGTGCTTTAGGATTTCCAGGAGCCCTGTGAGCCAAAGGCCCTGCTGCTGACAGCATGTCTGCTTGCAGGACATCTGGGCCATCTGCAGCTGGTCTGGAAACAACCTATACTGGAGGTAATGGCTTCTCCACATCCTACAACAGCCAGAGGTGGTTAAACCTCTATCTTTCTGCTTGCAAGTTTTTGGATTTGGCTCTAGCATTGCCCTCTGAAAATCTTCCTCAGTTTCAGATGTAAGTAAAAGCAAGAATATTAAATGAATATTTTTGGAAATACATTTGCTTTGATCACTCATGTCCAACACTAAAGTTCTTTGTGTAAATTGAAGTATTCATAATTTTTGTTAAAATCTTACTCTATTGGAAGGATTAGGGTAACATGGTTAATAGCAGTGAATGGTTGCTGTGGATGGATATGTGTTCCAGACTGCTCACTTAAAAACTAGAGTGCCCCCTGGATATGGAGCAGTGGGGTGGGATACAGACCCAGAAGCTACAAGTTTAGTAGAGGGGACAAAGCCCAGCACGTGAAGGATGTTAGGATGATAGCATATATACATGTTGCTGCATGCCATACAGCAGAGACAGCTGCCAGCTCTGAGGTTCTAGCAGGCCCGGGAAGGGGGTTTGAAATGGAGGCAGTTTAAGGTTCGAGAGGCTCACCATGACAATAGCAGAACTGGAGCTGACCTGCCTGAGGTGTTGAGAAACGAGGCTAGAAAGGGCCTCAACTATGTAAAGCACGGTAAGTAAGAGTGTCAGTGTGGCCTAGAACAATGATGCCACTGGAGCTTTTTTCTTTTTACATACAGATCCCAGTTCCCCTCTTTCTTAGTGCCACCTTTGTGTGGTCTGGGTACCGGTGTAATTGTAGCCTCGTAAATAGTTTGGTCACGTTCCTTTCGTTTCTACTGTGTGGAACAATTTGTGAAGTATTGTTATTAGTTCTTCTCTGAAATTCTGGAAGAATTATGCACTGAAACCCTCTGATTCTGGACTTTATTTGGTGTGGAGACTTTTGATGACTGTTTCTATTTCCTTAGGGGTTATAGGTCTATTTAGTTTATGTATGTGGTGCTTATCCAGGAAATTGTCTATTTCCTTTAAATTCCAGTTTAGTGGAGTACAGGTTTTTGAAGGATGACCTGATGATTCTCTGGATTCCCTCGGTGTCTGTTGTTATGTCCCCTTTTCACTTCTGACTTTGTTAATTTGAATATCCTCTCTCTGCCTTTTGGTTAGTTTAGATGAAGTTTGTCTATCTTGTTGATTTTTTTTGAAGAAACAACTCTTTGTCTCATTCTTTTTGCTACCGAAGCTTTTAATGGATTAAGTGATATTATTAGGTTTCCATTTTAGGAAGTTTGTTTTGGCTGTGTAGTATGGACAAGAACTTGATAAATAAAGCATAATCTTTTTAAAAGGTCAAAAATTTAAAAAGCTTCAAGATAGTTTAAACAGAAGTTGTGCCTTTTACTTTTGGTGGGGTTGTCTTAATGCTGGGAATGGAGTCCAAGGCAGGCAAGCACTCTACCCCTAAGCTGTTGCATCCACAGCCCATATGCCCATATGTGAGTTCTGTCTTTTTTTAAAGAGAGAAGGTTGAGTACATAAATATATGCTTTTCTATGCATGAACTCCACAGAAAGACACAGTAGAAGAGTCTAGCAACATTGATGGTTCCCATAATGGGAAAGTCTTCCTTTTAATATACTTTTTACATGTTGCAATAACCAAGTTAGACTTGATTAAAATACAAGCAACAATACAAAAGCAGTTTCCTTTTGAGCTTTCTGCCTACAGGTTAGTGGAGGCTGAGGTGGGAGGATTACAAGCTTAAGGCAGTTACTGCAGCAACACAATCCGAAAAATACTGTAGGTAAAGAGAAAACATAACAGTCTGAGCACTTTGTAAGTTGTCCTAGTACTGCTCTGAAATGGTGGTAATTTTTTTTCCTTTTGGTTTTTCAAGACAGAGTTTCTCTGTGTAGCTCTAGCTGTCCAGGAACTCACTCTGTAAACCACACTTGCCTCTAACTCAGAGATTCACCTGCCTCTGCCTCCTAAGTGCTGGAATTAAAAGGATGATATAGTAAATTGTGTTACTTTCACTGGTAACACAAACTCCAGGTTTGACTTAGTTTGCATGTGTTGGGTTCATGCTCTTTGTACTAAATTATGTGGCTTATCTTCAATGGCAGTGTTTGCCTTACTAATATCAGCACCTTTACACTGGTAGGTACCGATGGGCCTTTATACCCGAAGCTTCAGATGACTCAGGCTTGGAGGTCAGAAGGCAGGGCATACATCAGCGAGAATTTAAGCCATACGTGGTTCGACTTGCAAAACTTCTTCGGAAAAGGACAAAGGTACTAAAGTTTAGGAGGGTTCTATGTTACTGCGTATTCTTTAACTGTGCTATATTCATGAGTCACCTACTAAGTGTTTCTTAGAACACTAAGGGCATTATCAAGTTGAGATATTTGGAAAATAAGTTCTTGGTTTTAAAGATTCGTGAGCTTTTAAAAACACCTTTTATTTTTAAGAAACATCTGTTTATAATACTTATCTTCATAACATTACTTCTCAATTTCTTCTTTTCAAAATGGGTGAAAACATTGGAACTAATGCTTGAAAGTAGTCGTGAAAGTTCTTATGACAAAGCTGAGTTGAATAATGCCAGAGTAGTTAATCGGATGCCATGTTGAAGACTAGATGTGAACTGATGGAGAGAACAGTTGTACTAAAGGGGTTTGCAGAAAAGGTCTGTCAGATTGGTTTCACAAAGGAACAATCAGGAGATGAAAAGATCACACGCTTTTAAGTTTTAATAAACTTGACAAAAATATCTCATCAAAACTGAATTAAAGAACCATTCTTTTTTCCATGCAACATAAAGTACATGGCTGAAATATGACTAAGTGGATATTTTTCACTTTCCTAAATTATAACCTAGAGATACATCTGATGATCTGAGGTAGTACCACTCTTACTCAAAAGATTTTTCCAAAACAGTACTTATAATATTTCCTCTTTCTATAGCTCTTCTTATGCCTTGTCTCAATTTGTAAGTTTTAAAAACACTGCTGAGAATTAAATCTACTAACACATGACTATTAGAAAGGTAGTAAAGGGACTCAAAAATACAAATGTCTAAAAACATTTTTAAAAACTATTATGTGGTGGAAATCAAGGAGAAAATGAGAATTTCCAGGAACCTGTCCCATAAATAAGGGTAGGAAGGTAAATGCTATGGTTTAGAGTGTGTCCTCTGTCCTTTCTCACTAAGCATCAGGCTAACCTGCCAATCTCTGCCCTGAGCAGAACGGTAATGAAATGGCTTGCTCTTCACTGGTCCTTTGTTAATCATATATCATCTCTTTAGTTCAGAATCTTTCCAGTACATAGAGTCTGGAGGTTGATCAAGTGAACTGTGAGACCCCGTCCACACGTGCTCACGCATTTTGTCTTGCAGCAATGAAGCTGTATTTGATTCTCTACAGAGCAAAAGGGAAGAAAGTGATTAGACGCTTTACTCACAGGATATGTGGAACTTACTTCTTTAGGAGACAAGTGAAAGGATAGAGTTGTGGACCAAAGCCTGATCCAGGTTTTAGGACAGAACTTTCACTTTCCTGTCACAGAATGTTGGGGGGAAATCATGAATCCAGATGCAGTGAACATTCACGGGTCTCTAGACCCAAGCCCTTTGCCCAGAAACTGACCCACAGATAAACAGCTCTTTGCACTGGAAAGTGTCTTCCCATCCAGATCGTTTAAACAAGGCCTTCATGGCCAAACAGACTTTGCACTGGAACAAAGGCTATGAGTTCTCTTTCCTTCCACAGGACGAGGAGGACTTTAAGATTTTGGAGGGAATGGAGATGGCCAAGCATCAGGTGAGGGTGGCTATTGATGCTTGTGATATGGCAGCAAAAGCCACAGAGAGGTAAACAGGAAGGAAGCTGCACTCCATGTGTAAACTTGTCAAGTCAAAGGAGAAAACGTTTGTCTGGAGATGTTTGGTTATTTAGAACAGGAAAAAAAAACAACACTGAAACGTGTGCTTCTCTTGGCTAAGAGCTCAGGGCCAAGGCAGGGAATCCCTCTTTTAAGAAAAATCTCGATAGAAATATAAAAAATACCATGATTCTCTTATTTCGAAATGAGCTATAGAAGTTATAAGCAGCATTTACTTCCCTTCAGGATAAATTTATCTTTATCTGTCCTTTGCTTAACATTTAAATGCAGTTTGATTTGTTTTGTTTTGTTTTTTAGGGGATTAGAGGCTATTTGGTAAGCTAGGAACTGTGTGGTGGCATTAATAATATGAAAGTCCCTGTTTATCCTTTAATCAAAATTGGAGGCTAAATCATTGCTAATAAACTATAGATGACAGCTATGTCCCATTTTTAACTTTTCTTGCTTATACATGGCATTTTCTATTGTAATATATCTATTTTCCTTCAGATTTTAAAGCAAATAGGGCTGAATGGGTAGCTCAGTGGTAAAATGCTTTTAACATCCACAAGGCCCAGGGTGTTATCCCTTACACAATAAATAACCAACCTTGGAATCACGTTAGGAAACTGATAATAAAATACCAGATAAATCAATTTCTTAGTAACATCCAAACTTGGAAGAGAGAACACCATTTGTGAATGACACACTTAATTGTCCTTCCTGTTTTCCTATTTTCATTATTTTCTCCTTGTGCTGTAATATGTGATTTTGCAAGACATAACACCTTCAGTTCACTCAGCCCTTTCTGTGGTAGATTACTCATAGCTGTTGTCACTTAGTTGAGTTCATCAAGTAGCCAAGAAACTGATATCATTTATCAAGTTTTTGAGACAAGATCTTGTATCTTGAACTCGGAGTTCTCCCAAGTTACTAGGATTATAAGCATGTGTTGCCACATCCATGTTAAAGTATCTCTATATCTTAATATATAGTACTTTTTAGTATTTAGTGGATGGTTTTTACATACATTCTCATTTGACTTCCTGGCTGAAAAAGAACAGTTTGCCATGTCACCAGCAGGAACTGTGTGTTGCACAGGTGCAACACAGTAAGTAAAAAGCAGAACTGGAGTAGCATGGGTCCTTTCACTCAAGGTCCAGCTTCCCTCCTGTGTCTAGCCCAACCCCTCATTTCTCTGTGTACTGACAGTAATTATTCACTCTTGAACCCTATAGCCAAGGTCATTTAAACTAAAGTTACCTCTGCAATCTAGTTGAAAACTACTACAAAGGAGTTAAATGATTCAAAATAGCTAATGATAATAAAAGCAGCAGTGATTTTCTTCCTGTCTGGAACGCAGACTTGATGTTAGCATTTGTATCCATTTCTCACATGAGAGACTTCACCTGTTAGTAACAAGTCCCTTTTTGTTTCTGCAGAAGAATCCAGAGGAAGACAGTTCAGGGAGGACCATGGGCTGGGAGCCGGGGCACTTGTTACTCACCCTCTGCACAATGCGCAGCATGGAGCAACTGCTGCCCTTCTTCAATGTCCTCAGCCAAGTCTTCAACAGCAAAGTCACAAGCCGGTGCGGAGGACACTCAGGGAGCCCTGTTCTCTACTCAAACTCCTTCCCAAACAAGGACATGAAGCTAGAGAACAACAAAGCATTCTCCAGCAAAGCCAGGCAAAAAATTGAAGAGATGATAGAGAAGGATTTTCTGGAAGGAGTCATAAAAACTTGACCACCACCAGTGGTTCCCCAGAGCTTCACTGGAAATGTAATTATTTAAAACACACTGCTCTGAGTTGTATAGTTTCTTTTTCTTTTATATATATGTATGTAACAAAACACTCTTCAGGTTGTATTTAATTTAAATATTTGTAAATAAGAGCTTATGTCTGAATGTGGCCTGAATCAAGTTTAAATATAGTTGGCTCATACTGATGATGGTGCCAACGAGAGGTCTATATTTGCACATATAGTCCATTGTTTCACTGTCAGGGTTGTCTTAAACCGACCAAAATACACCATGGTTTTGTTTTGTTTTTTTCTTTTTTTGCTTGTTTCAAGCCTTATTTTTCTTCTTCTTTCTGTGGTTAAAATCCTAGTATCAGAATGGTCACTTTTCTGTCAGAGACTTCATGGATTAGATGGAGCTGTCCCTCCACATCCCTTCCCTGAGTACTCAAGAGTAGCTAAAGCCTGGACCATGCATTCTGGTGGTACAGCACAGGACTCTGGTAGTGCAAAGCCACCTGCCAGTTCTGATGCTGCTACACAAACAAGTCAGTCATTTCTTATTTTAAAGTCTGCCATGGAAAATTGGTTTGTAGAAAGTCTCTACTCTCCCATCTGAGTCAGGTAGCTCAATGCTGCAAAATATCTTGGTTTAGGTAACTAATCACAAAGTCATTGCAAGGAGTTAGTAAGTAATAAAATTTAATTTCCCAACACCCTGCATACACTATAAAATTAATGACACTCAAACTATTAAAACTTAATACAGATAACATCAGAGGTGAGCTTCATTACCAAATCTAAGATTTACCAACTTCTAAACAGTTTTTTTTCTGGTAGTGTTTTAAAAATACAGATCTAAATACATTAGAGTGCATTTGTAGTGTTATGATTACAAATGCCTTAGTACTGCCAGCATTGTCAATAGGTTTATAGAAACATTTTAGAAGTCCATGTTTTAAGAATATAAAAGTTATCTTCAAAAAGATGGTTGTGGCTTTTCTCCAATGCCTCCAGCCAGCTGAAACACCACCAAACTCACTTCATATGCAAGCCTATCCGCACTTTCCTGTGAATCACAAGCAGAGATTAGGTGAGAGACACGGCACCTTCCATCTATCACTGGCTATTCTAGAGGGAGATGCTTCCCGATTCTGATTCAGAGGTATTCAAATCATTTTTTCATCTTTTTGTAGTAAGTTCCAAAGCCCATAAATAAATAGAAAGTGAGTTAGGCTCTTCTAAATAAGGTAAGTTTTCAATTCAGTTTATAAAAATCTCAGTTCCTAAACCGAGTAAGTAACCAAGCCCCTTTAAAATCAAGAAGGCTATGAGGCAGTCATGGTGCACGCCTTTAATCCCAGCACTTTTGGGAGGCAGGCAGATCTCTGTGAGTTTGAGACTAGCCTGGTCTACAAGAGCTAATTCCAGGGCAGGCTCCAAAGCCACAGAGAAAACCTGTCTTGAAAACAACCTCTCCACCCCTCCCCGCGCCCCCACCCAAAAAAAGGCTACAACTGCTAATAATAAGTAATTCTTAGGGTTTCCATCAGAGATACCTATTGTCATGTAAAAATTAACTGCTGATATTTCCCGAGTCCCCATTCAACCACAGTACGTATAAAGTACAAATGATAAAATTGCAGGAAATACAGGTAGAGTAAGAAAAATTTGAAAAGCAATTCAAAAGTCCAGAAAGAAAAGCAGCGTTACCAGCTGCTATGGAAATATTAAAACTGGCTGCTTCCACAAACCAACTCATAGAACTACATTTTTAAAGGGAAAAGAGTAATCTATAATACATTACAATTAGCAAAGGAAGGATTTATGAGATACTCTGCACAGCCAGAACATCACACACTCAAGAATCCACAATAAAGAACGGTTCGGTAACAAATTAAAGGGCGTGTGAAACTATTTAACTATATACCTTGCAGTGCATTCAGTCTTACTCTCAACAAAAAACCTTTTGCCACAGTGAGACTCCAAACACAACTGATTTCTCCTCCCTGTTCCCAACTTACTTGTGAGTCTGCTTCTGCATATACCCGGACAATGTCTTCTGTACCAGAGGGTCGAACAAAAGCTCTGGCAAGCTTGTACTTCTTCACCAGGTCATTGATTGCTTCTTGGAGTCCTGGCGGAGTGAGTGCTTGTCTTTCAGCATCAGTGGTGCTAATAACTCTCCTGTCTGCAACCTGAACACAAAATGTCTGTTACTAGGTTAGAGTTTAACCTGTTCCGAATGGTCCTGCCACAGTAACAGGCTGGCATTTCAAGTTACTAGACTCAGTGCGCATCAGTGAAGCACACAGCAGGTAAGGAGACCTGCAATAAAACCTGTTTGATTGCGCTAAAGCCGTGTAGCATTTTTATACAACTATTGAGGAAAAATGCTTCAGTATACAAAAATTTACCAAACAGAGCATTTCCACACATTGTCACAAAGCTATTAATAAAATAATGGTCAAAGCTGGGCAGTGGTGGCTCAGGCCTTTAATCCCAGCACTCGGGAGGCAGAGGCAGGCGAACCTCTGTGAGTTAGAGGCCAGAAGTACAAAATAAGTTATTTTTTAAAGTGTGAATAAAGCAGTTGTTATAAGGCCTTACTTTCTAAGTGGAATGTACATACAGACTGAAATAGAACGCACTCAGAAAACACTTGGCATAGGAAGACTGGAAGAACAGCTATATTCTAAAAGGTTGTTTGACACTCTCTTCACCTTAACTTTGAGTTGTCTGTTAGGAAGATCAACATAAAGAGCATCCCACTGCTGCACAGTCAGGCCCTTCAGAGCCAGGATGGCCTCAATCACCAGCATATCAGAAATAGCATCTCCAGTCGCCTGCAGGATTGGGGAAACAAAGCTGATAAGCCAACTTTCCATAAATCCCACATGAATGTTGTCCACTTAGAAAATCAAGCTGCCCTGCCCATGAATTATTAAAAAGAATGTGAACACAAATGAGATGCACATAACCATGAAAGATAACAATGACATGTATCCAAAGCTGATCAAACCAACTCATGAGAAACATCTAGACTTGGGAAAGGTTTGACTCTGATATCCTATGACTCAAATTCTTTAACTAGATCTCTTAGATATCGTAATGATGGAACTAATAGAGAAAATAAGCTTTGGTTCAAGATACACTTGAAGTTGGAGCCAAACTTGAAGCTTGTGATTCATTTGTAAAATGGACATTAGAACCTTGATTCCTGCATTACTGCCATGGTTTTAAAGACAGGTGGGTAAAACACCAATGCACACCAAACACTGGGACTCATGTCTTCCCTGACTGTCTGTCGTTCTTCCACAGAGCACTGCAGCTTCAACTGTCTGATTCTCAGGTGCCTTGCTCAAACATGTAAATGGCACAAAATTTCCCCAAGGCTGTCTTTGAAAGATTAGCTAAACACACAAAACACATAACTCAGTAGCTACTAAGTATACTTGAACATTTCAACATTTCCTGATAATAAATCAAGAACAGGAAGCATATATTTCCTGTGTAAGTCTTAACTGTGGGCGCCATTGTTAAAAGCAAACCACCCAGCCAGGTCTCCACATTTTATTAATCCTGTGTTCCATGTTTTGACTGATGTTAAGGTAACTCAGAGCCTGGCCCCTCACCAGCTCTCACCTGGTTGAACAAGTCGATGATGCTCACAAGCATCTTGGCAGCTTTTCCTTTCTCATCTTCAAGTTCTTGCGCTAGTCTCTTTATCTTCACTTCAACGGCTTCACTAAACACTGCCTGCAGCAGAAGCAAAAGTCAGTCACAAACTCTAGGTCACCTGTCATTCCTAGTGAATCTGGAAAGACTGAAGAGAAAAATAATGGCAGCCTGATGTCTGCCTGCCATTAATGTTAAGATCAAATCAGAGCACAATGGGTTTTATTACTAAGGAAAAAGTTCATGGATTATAAGACTAATTAAAAAGATACCACTTTGACAAAAACTGAATACATGAGCTCAGTGTGTTCTCCAGCCCAATTCTTGACCTCTGCAGCAGGTGCCTTTAAGGGATATGTGATTGTAACATCTGAAGGAATTCATTGCATTCACCAGTATGGCAGACAGTGTCAGATACTTATTACCATATACATTCTTTGTTTTGAAATGCCACACCCATCCTTTTAGAGTCCTAGAGGAACACACAGAGATTGATCACTTGAGGAAATGGGCATTTCTTGGTAAAGTAAGTTACAGGGTGATCACCTGGTTTTTGTAAATAAATTTTTACTGAACAGGCATATCCATTTTTTCTATGAGTAAAGTTGAGCAGATTCAACAGAGACCTGTGTTCCAATGCTTGCATTAGATCACTGGAGTTATATTTTAGCTGCATTTTGTAGAAATATAATCTCCTTCTTATATTCATGACTCTTCTAAAAGCCAAATTGAAATTAATAAAGAATGATTTACACTACATTCAAATATTCTGATATCTACCTCAAATCCATTCATGAAATGAGGTGAAGTACAAAGACATTTCTAAATAAAATCTGAATTTAAAAAAGTTATACCCTTTAAAATAGTGACTTTTATGATAAATTATATATGACTAATTTTTTTAGAATATTCCTTCTGATAAAGCCATGAAACAAAACAAAACAAAAAAAACCTATGCTAGTATATACTGTAAACCCATAAAACTTTTCATCATAGCTACTGACCTGCTCTCTATAAGAAGTAGGAATATTTTAAGAAAATGAACAGTAGATTTTAAAATAATTTATTGGGATTTTTTGTGTGCTCTCTCACTCTCTCTTTCTCTGCATGCGTGTGTGTGTGTGTGTGTGTATGTGTGTGTGTTCATGCTGAGGCCAGAATTGATCCCTCCAGTATTCCTCAAGTGCTGCCCACCTTGTTTACTGAGACAGGATCTTACATTAGAAGGTCAGTGATCCCCAGGGATGCACCTGTCTCTACCCCCACAGCACTGACCATAGTCATGCCTAGTTACTCAACTGAGCTCTCCCCAGCCTTTTTAAAGAACAAATTGGTACACTTCTTCACAGAGGATCATTAACAGTCTTTTAAAAAGACATCTTATAGCATCTAAAAGTATACATTGAATATGTAATACCTAGTCATTTAAACAAACTACAATAGAAATCCACTATTAAGAAAAATCCTAGCTGACATCTTTAAGGCAACTTACTGTGCCATGCCCATTTGCTTCAAAATAAACTCCAATGTCAAACTCTTGAGCCTTGTGATGCAAATGTTTGACACCAGTTTTGGTGCAATAAACAGGTACCTACAACACATTGAAGAAAGACAACAACAGTCAGTGAATTATATATCTATTATTCCAGAAATAAATCTGAAAACTCCCTCTGGTGCTAAAGGCAATAAAGGCTGTTAAAACACCCACACAGGGAATGACTGCAGATAGGTGGCATTGTCTGTTTTCAGAAGGTTGTTCTGTGGTTTGTGGAGTAAGCCACAGACCTCATCTAAACAAATGTGCAGGATGCTATTCCAAGAGAACTCTTAATAAACACTGGCTAGCTAGATTGGGTCCCCAGACTATTTCTTACTAACTATTGGCTTAGAAAGTTAAGAAGGGCCAGTTAGGGATGAGTGTGGTAGAACACACCTTTAATTCTAGCATTCTGGAGACAGAACAGCCTGTTCTGTAGAATGAATTCTAAAACAGCCAGGGCTACAAAGAGAAACTCTGTATTGAAAAATGAAAATAACAAAAAGGCCAGATAAACTTTCAAGACAAATCATAGATAGTAATAAATAACCCTGACTGAATCAGCAGCAGTGAATAGGCTATCAACTGTGGCTCTGACAGATTTAGGAGAAACTGACAGAAACAAAGCATCCAGTAAGATCAGCATTTGTTGGACTTGAAAAACCACAGGATGGCAAGGACCAAAAGTACTTAATCCAAAAGGAAAAAGGGTCGAGAAGTTAACAGTTTCTGTTGTGTATAAGTCTCTAAACATACTAGAATGTACAGATGAGATTTTCAAATTAAACGCTCATGCACTATGACATTCTGGTAAAGAGCAATGGATGTGCAGTGGCATCAGAAGATCAAGGCTCCTAGGGATGCCATGGCCATCATAATTGAATGCACTCTATGTTAACACAATGACACCAACTCATGGCACACACTGCATTTCTCAGAATGTGTCCTAGGGTCAAGCACTAACCCCATGAACGATCCTGGAGTGAAGCCACTTTAACCATATATTTAAAGTAAGGCAAAAGCAAGCAGCCTCCGTGATGTTTTCTTTTGACCGTCTACTATTCTCTTAAGAAGCAGGAAGTTCACATGAAATTCCGTTTATACTTCTCTAGAAGACTGACCACAGTTGACAGCAGCAGGCCCAGGCATAATTCTTGGACCCTTTTCACCTGCTGTGCTGACTCACTTATCTGCCCAGAGCAGGAATTTGGAGAAAAACAAACAGCTTCCAATTTTGTCCATGAACCCCAGACTCAGAGCAGGGACTGTGAAGAGTCTGGTTCTCTGACAGACAGTAGAAAAACAAACAAATGCCAAGAAGCCCAGTCTTGAGGAACATCACAGGCAGGTGCTAAGGCGAGCACTCCAGGAACCAAGCAAACATTCCATTTCATACACACTCCAAACACAGATGATTACTGGTAAAGATCCTCTCACTTCCTAATGTCAGGCTCAAGCGCGACCAGATACCATTCTCGGCCATATCTAAAATGAGCCTTGAGTTGGAGGTCCTAGCTGAAGAAAGTCGGTCACTAGGAGACCTACTTTTCTATCCTTCCTTTCTTCCTGAGTAACCCAATGTGTCCATGTGCTATACCTCCTGCCATACCTTTCCCATGGTGGGCTGTATGCCTTCTCACTGAGGCAGTATAAATCCTTCCTTGCCTAAGTTACTTTCCAGGTCTTTGATCATAAGAAATGAAGATATAGGTGCAATATGACCTTACTCTTTGTGTTTGAAAGAGGCATCTTCAGTCCCATAAACACTCATGATTACAAATGCAGCTCAATTAGCCTTTAAAAAGATTTGTATCCACAAGATCACAGAATTCAGAGTTATGATATGCTCCAAGGTGAAAGTCTCCCTCCCTTTCGCATCAGAGACATGTGACCCTTTTGAGCCTGTCACCATCACCCGGACAGTGGCTCAGCTTTGTTCACTGCTCGCTTTCCCTCACAGAAAATAATGGTAACGTTATTTTCCTCACAGAATTATCTTCCCACACTAGTCAGAAAAGACCCAAAACTGAAGACAACATGGTACCTTCATAACTTCTTCAAGGTATCTTGTAGAACTTCCATTTGCATACGCAGTCTGTACCACACCAATGCTCAGACTTTCTCCAATCTAGAAGGAATCAATGACACACTTAACCAGCCATCAAATGCACAAGAGCCTCTGACACAGTCAGAGTTGTCAAGGCAACAGAATCAGCGAGTTCCACCCTGGCTTAGTTTAGGCAATAAATGGCATTCTAAAAGAAAGCACACACTACCAGGAAAAGTCTAAAATACTTGCAAGCACAGTTTTATAGTGAACCCTCTTTAAGACAGTGGGTGATCCCTGTAAATTATTAATAAACCTTTTCCATATTATTATAATTTCCAACTATATACTAATTCAGGGATTTTCCCAAAAGAAAAATAAAGGGGGGATCAATTACTAAACTTATAATGACAGTAATAATTATCTTGGGTATTATTTGTTCTTAGAACTGTATGCTTTACAGTAATGATGGAATTCTCAGTAATGCATGCATGCATCATCAGTTTAAAAGAAACCAAAACTTCACAAAGCTGCATGATAAAGCCAAGCCAGTATCAAGAAAAGGAGCATGCATACAGTCATCTAGAACCACCCTCACTGCGACTAAAACCCACACCCCTGTGCTGAGATGGCTACAATTGCCACTCATTTTGGTTTTCAGGCCACGACTGTCAGGAACCCCCATCCACAGTGGCGCTAAGACACTGGAAAGACTGGTGTGGAAGAGCTCACTAGCAAGTCTAGATGTCTCCCCAGCCCCCACCTTACCTCCAACAGGAGCTCTTTAAGGAAACTGCTAATTAATGTGGCTATCTTGTCTCCATCTAGGAGATGAAAGTGGCCGTCTGCATCACTGTAGTAATACACGATCCTGTCTGCATCCCCATCAAAGGAGCAGCATCTTTCATCAGACTTCATTTCCATCCCTAGCACACAGGGAGATTCAAAGTGCGCTTCAGACTAGGAAACGGGAATAGAACTCACTGTATAAAACGTTAGATTTTTCCCTGGCACACGTAATTATTTTTCAGTGTAGCAGATGAAAACTAGCATTATATGCTACAGTACAGCACATCCACTAGAAATTTTTCAAGAGATGTTTTTGAAGATTCTTTCCAGCCAGTGGTGGTGGCGTACACCTTTAATCCCAGTACTCAGGAGGCAGAGGTAGGCAGATCTCTGTGAGTTCCAGACCAGCCTGGTCTACAGAATGAGTTTCAGGACAGCCAGGACTGTTACATAGAGAAACCTTGTCTCAGAAAACCAAAAAGAAAAAAAGATTCTTTCGAATACAAACCAATGTCTCCAGTTTTCAATGTTAGTATCCAGTTAGTCTACTGATACTCTTTTTGAAAACAGGACATCATTATGTAGTCCAGGTTGGCCTCCAATTTAGGAGCCTTGTGCCTCTGCCTCTGAGTGCTGAGGTTAAAGGTGTGTACCACACTCCCAGCTACTGGCACTTTTCCTGCAGGCTAAATTCTTGCAAGGCAAACTAAAATAAAAAATACAAACAAAAAACTCAAATCTATTCATGCTAAAAAGTGCTAGTATACTAAAATAAAATTTTATTAACCAATTGGTTTGACTAGGCAAGTCTCCCATACAGTTTTTTGAAACTAGAGATTTCTAAATGTAAGATTTCTAAAAGTATAACGCTGCCCTTTACATATTAAAAATAAAAATCAGCAATAGATAGCGTATGTGCTTTGACTCAATTCTAATATAAGTATTTTATCTACTTATGCTAACAGTAACAAGAAATGGAATTAGGAGCACAGAACTATAACTTCCAAGAGCTCACTGACACTTCAGCAACTGTCACATCAGATTTATTAGAAAACCTTGCTGTCCCTAGCAACGAAGGCAGCAGACAAAGTCAAACTGTTAGCCTTGCTTCCTGCAAGTCAGAGAAACAGCGGGGGGGGGGTCAGTACCCAGCAATGGAGGGAGTGAGACCTCAACAATCAGACAGACAGATGAAGGACAGGTAATACCAAAACAAGCACTACCATGAAAAGACTGTATAAATTCAGCTCCTAATTGCTTACTACATACAGTAAGGCAGAACAGGCCACACAAGTGAGGCAGAAGCAAGACGGCTGTGGAGCGGTGGCAGCTGACCTGCATCATGGCAATGGAGGTTTGATGGCTTTGGGTAGAGAAATCAGAATTATTCAGCAGTGAACTGAAACTGCAACTGAGCACAGGTAAACCCAGCAACCCAGACAATACACCTGCAAGCCAGGCCAGGTTAGCAGAGAGCATCCTAGGGTCTGTAGGAGAGCATCTGGAACACCTCTTTACTACAATCAACACCTGAACAGGATTATTCCAAATCTTCCCGTGTGGGAAACACAGTGTCCACTGATGATTTAAAGGCATCTTCCCATTCCCCTTCCAGCCAGTCTAGTGCAGACAGCGTGAAGACAAAGCTACCTACAGTTGCAGCCTCTGGATCAGCGGGTCTCAGCGTGCTCACTGGACCTGAGCCACCAGCAAAGCCTGGCAACCTACCAGGGATAGGAGTTCCCATCCTGAGCGCATCCCACCCTGGACAGACTAAATGGGAAAGGGAGTGGGGCCACCTGTGTGCTGCCGTGGCACTTCGATTCTGACAGGGTCTCAACTTTGAGAGCTGTCACTCTACTGCGATGTTTTCTGTTTCAGCTTTCAAGCAGGAGCTGACCGTGTTCTGAATGGCATTTATGAGGGGGAAAATTTCTAAGGACCCCAAGGTGACAGAGCCCGCACAAGTGGTGTGAGTCTTCACTCGGAGACAGCTTGGCCTTTAAGTGACCCGGCTCCAAAGAGATCTAGGATGAGGCATAGACACGGCCTCTGGGACACACACCGCTGCTGGACATACCCTGTGGGGGTTTCTGGTGACTCTTCACAAAGTCAGCACCACACAGGTGATTGAGCCTTCCTTCAGTCCCATCATTAAACAGCTGAACCGACAGTCCCTGGGAGAAATAGTGCGCCATTTCTTTCAGCTTCAAGGCTCCTATGCCGTTTGCACAGTCGACTTTAACTGATCTGTTTTCATCTCCACTGCAGGAAACCTTCAAAGGAAAACGACATGGAAGGAAAACATCAAGTCACCAAAGCGAATCACCAAGCACACATGCATGTACGTATACGTGTGAAGGTCTTCTGTTACTCCCACTTACTCGTCTAGTTTAATCCAGAGTATATGCACACACAGCCAGATGAACTACAAAACATCAGAGAAAACCCGAGCAGCACAGCAGTGGCGCCATGAGATGGACAACATATAGAAAGGCATCAGAACTGAGTCTCAACACCGCGTGACTGACCCGTAAAAACATCAGTCTTCCCCCGTGAAAACATCAGTCTTCCCTTCTTGGCAGCCACTTAAATGTGCAGATGAGTAAGTACACAGGTGTCTGGGTAACGATAGCATTCTCTAGAAGGCATATAATATTACGGGGCATAGTTGGGGCTTGGGGAATTTTTGTTTGTTTTATACTTATCAGTCTTTCGACAGTCCCCACACCAAAACCTGAGATTTATGAGGACAAGCACTATCCACATCCTGCACATCTGCAGAGTTGATCATGGAGTCTACCAAAAAGAAATTCCTTCCTACAGTACTTTCCCAAGCCAGCAGCATCAATGTTATAATCAAGTTCGTCTCAGTGAATACTGATAACCACAAGCAAAGATACCATGAGGTTTCCCAGGATGCGTCTGGCCATTATACACACACATCAGAGCCTGAGCCCTGAAGAGAGAAACTGGAGATAAGTCACATTTGGAGGAAAGGAGGAGGACAGGTGGCAAGCCATGTAAGTTAGGTGGCTGATTGACTGTATTACCCTATTCCCTGCTGACATTCCAATCACGATGGAAAGGTCTCACCTGTTTGGTTAGGTCTACAAAAGCCTTGGAGAGTTTCTGGCAGTAGCCTTCTATGGTTGCCTTTCCATACCGGCCTCCGGAATTCCGACAATACACCATGTAGTGCAACTGAGGGGTGGTCAACAGGCCATAATCTGCCCAACAGACACAAAGGGCAGGTCAGCTCACTAGTAACAAAAGAAGCTCATAAGAATTCATACTATGCCGGGCGTTGGTGGCGCACGCCTTTAATCCCAGCAATCGGGAGGCAGAAGCAGGCGGATCTCTGTGAGTTCGAGGCCAGCCTGGTCTACAAAGTGAGTGCCAGGACAGCCTCCAAAGCTACAGAGAAACCGTGTCTCGAAAAACCAAAAAAAAAAAAAAAAAAAAAAGAATTCATACCGTAAGAAAGCTAGATCCAAACCACGACTCTGCCTCCCCAAAAGATAACAGTGCTGGTGACGCTGCCTTAAACAGAAGGACTTCTACCTGATATACAGACTAGTTGGTTGGTTGGTTGGTTTTTCGAGACAGGGTTTCTCTGGATAACAACAATGGCTGTCCTAGAACTCACTTTGTAAACCACACTGGCCTCGGACTCACAGAGATCCACCTGCCTCTGCTCCTGTGTACTGGGATTAGAGGCACAGAGGTTGTTTACCATGTAAACAAGCCTAGAGGTGGGTTTCTGCTTACCAGAAAAGCAGAACTCCTAAGGCAGACACAGTTCGCTAGGAACAGTTACTAACCTTCCCCCAAAGGTCAGTTACCTAGGTGTCAGGCACCTAGATCCAGGTCAGTACCAGCTCAGATCCCCGCCCTGATGACTGTGACATAAAACCTACTTGCTTTCTGCCATTTTTCTCTTCTTTCTGCTCCATCCACACCACACCACATGCACGCACGCACGCACGCACACCACAGGAGAGAAAGCCTTAGCAGTCTGTTTCTACTCACAGGTGGTCTAGTTGGTGGCTTATAAAAGAATCTCAGAAAATGTAAACACAAAACTTTCAAAATATCCAAGGGCACAAATATCCACTGGTATTGTGATAGCTAACATTGTTTTAAATTTTAATTACTGTGCTTAGGAGAATATAAAACAAAAATGCCTCTAATCTGTAAGCCCTACTTTCCCCAAAACAGAATAACTTCCCAGAGTGCTGGGGGCTGCTCTTGTAATTGCCTGGTCTTGAAAATTTTTAACAAAAATGTTATTCATGTACAATAACAAACTACTTCTGTAAACAAGCATGCTTGCCCTGATTGCTTGTAGACAGGGTGTGTGCTGGATTACACTTAGGCAGGAAGTACATCAGGATGTGTGCTGCTTGCATCTGGCTGCAGAAAGGCATCAGGTACACAGCCTTGTGAGTTTTGCCTTTGAAACCCCTGACTCATGTAAATGGACACTTCACCCTAGGAGTCCCAACTCTCAGGTGTAGACCTGATGCCAGCATCCAAGTAAAGCCTCTTCTTTGTTAAAATTAACCATGGTCAGACCAGTGAGTCTCTGAATGATCCCAGAACTATAATAGTACCATTATAAGGACATGTTGCATAATTCTAAAAGAACTGTAAACTACTAGTAATAGCAAAATATTAATCATTTAAAATAGGTTACAGATAAAATTCAAATGAACCATCTTGAAAACCACCAAAATTACAGGATAAGAAATAATACAGTGTGATAATACACAACACCTTTAACCTCAGCACCTGAGAGGCAGGAATAGGTGGATCTCTGAGTTGAGTTCAGCCAAGAAACACAGTGAGATCCTATCTCAAAATAAAAATGAATAAGTAAAAAGACAAGGGGGTTGCAGGAATTCCTTGTCACTTGGGAGGGATCATCAGGACTGAATTTCTGTGACTCCCAGGAGCAGGGCTGAAGGTATCCTTGAGGACACTGCTCCAAGCTGAAGTAGAGCTGGTCTTTAAGCAGGAAAACAAGTCCACACTGGGCTAAGATGAGTAACCTGGTAGAACAGGCCTTCATTCCTGCTATAAGGGTGCATCGGGGCTGGGCCACCCCACGTCTGCACTCTCTGCACTGTCTTAGCAGTGAGGAGAGCTGGACGAATCCCTCGGGATCTGTCTCCACAAGCACAGGCCCTTGTGCACAACACCAGCCCCACTACAGTCCAAAAGACCCCAGTGACTAGCAAACTAAAGCAGGCCCAACCAGGCAGTCACCAAGGTGCCTGGTAGAACACTAAACTTGGCCAAAAGAGTATGCTTGTCAGACATCTTAATAAATGTGTCACAAATAACTTTCCAAGGAAACAAAGAGATACCTTTCAAACAGGGCTGGACTCAGAACACAAGAAGCAAGGGAGACGGATGCCAGGCATGAGCCACACCAGTGGTCCTCAACCTTCCTAATGCTGCGGCTCTTTAATACAGTTCCTTGTGTTATGGTGACCCCCAAACACAACATTATTTCGTTGCTAGGTCATAACTGTAATTTTGCTACTGTTATGAATCATAATGTAAATATCTGATATGCAGGATATCTAATATGTGCCCCCCAAAGGTTAAGATCCACTCAGCTAGATGAAGCCTCAAAGGAAGAGTTTGGTATGGGGCAGAGGAGCATTGAGTTCCTGGGCCGTCAGCCACACAACAGAATGGTTCCAGAGGTCAGTCTCTCTAGTGAGAGGAGGTGCAAAAAAGTGTGGATAATCGCCTAAGTTCATTAAATGGAAATGGTTCAAAATAAAATTAAAAAATTATCCTAAAAGACACGCTAAAGGAGGAAACCAGGATTGTGAGAGTAAAGTTGAAACTATCAAATATTGAGTGGCATTTTCCTTTGCTTTCTGATGCCATAATAAACCTTGACCAAAAGCAACTTGAGGGTTGGGCGTTGGTGGCGCACGCCTTTAATCCCAGCACTCGGGAGGCAGAGGCAGGCGGATCTCTGTGAGTTCCAGACCAGCCTGGTCTACAGAGTGAGTTCCAGGACAGCCTCCAAAACAATAGAGAAACCCTTTCTCGAAAAACCAAAAAAAAAAAAAAAAAAAAGCAACTTGAGGAGGAAAGTGTTGATATTTAGGCCTCTGCCTCCCGAGTGCTGGGATTACAGGCGTGTGCCACCACTTTCCCCTTTTTAAGATCCCCTTTTCCCTAATTAAAAAACCCCTCTGCTTGAAATCTGTTGCATGGCATCTTTCTCTCTCATGCTGCTTTTTAAAAATTCCAACAGAAAAGTACCCAGCACGAGGCAGGAGCTCCAGGCAGGAACTGAAAGAGGCCCTGGGGAATGCCGCTTGCTCAGGGCGGCTGCTCTCCTTGGCATTCTCCTCCCAGTTTTACATAGTCCAGGCCTACCTGCACTAGAATGGCAGCCACAAAGGGCTGAGCCTCTCTCATACTGGTTAGCAGTCAGAGAACACCCTGCAGACATGGGCATAGGCCAATCTGATGGAGGTAATTCTCCAGTGAGGTTCCTTCCTTCTTCCCAGTTGACAAAGACTAACCCACACACTATGTAACTGTTACACACACTTAAAAAAAAAAAAAAAAGCATCTTCCTGCCCCCTGTCGGTCACCTGACAGAAAGCTAAATCCTAAAGTCCTTTGATTCAAGAAAAGCTCCAGGGTTTTCCATTGCCCGAGTCTTTAATCGCTCCTACACAAAGCTCACTGCACACACCAGAGCGCTCTCCCTGATCTCTTTCACTAATTCCCTTTCTTCAAGTGAGTGGTAGCTTAAAGCAAAAATGGCCACATTATTCTTGCGAACAAAATCCCTTAACTGGGCCCCACTGCACATGGGTTACAATCCAAATCCTCATTTTTTAAAGTTATTTGGTACCTGCTTATATCCCTAGTCTTACTACCCTCCCTAAATGGAATAACATCAGCCTTCCTTGAAATGGAGGGAGATAAGAAAGGTGTTAAAAAAAAACACTCAATTAACACTCAAATTTTTTCTATATTTAACATACTAGAAGTGATGCATTTAGAAACAGAATAGGTCAGAGAAAGGTCAACCACTCTGGAATGATAGAAAGATGGGTCTGGCAATGTGGATGCCAGCTGGGCCAAGGCTGGAAGTGAAGACTCACTCAGCCCAATCTGTACCTTGGGCAAGAACAGGCCCTGCAGTGGGCCCGGAACCAACTTGATGAAACACTATTCACGTCACTGCATTTGTTCAATGCACAGATGGATGCTTGCTTGTATGAAGCACTACTGACTAAGATGAGAACCTCCTTATCTACATAAACACATCGTGGACTGTGACACACAGTGAAACAGACACCATAGAGCAGGTAACCAAAAGTGCTTATGAATGAAAGCTTGCATGCATGAAGGTGGCTGGAGAGACAACCATTCAGACACGATATAGATCAGAGAGGGGGCCCCAGAGGAGCCCTCATCAAAAGGGACAGAAAACAAGCAGGAGAGAGGACCAAGAAGGAATGCGTCCAAGCAAGTTCAAGGAAGGGTAAAGAGCAAACTGTCACAGTGCAGACAGCTGCAAGCCCACAACCCACGGTGAAAAGCACTGAAATGTGGGCTCTTGTGTTTTGTCATAGACAACAACTTCCTTCCTCCCTCCCTCCCTACTTTCCTCCCTCCCTCCCTCTCTTTCTCTCTTCCTTCCCTCCTTCCCTTCTTCCTTCCTCCCTCCCTTCCTTCCTCCCTCCCTCCCTCCCTTCCTCCCTCCCTTCTTCCCTCCCTCCCTTCCTTCCTTCCTTCCTTGCTCCCTTCCTCTCTCCCTCCCTCCCTTCTTTCCTTCCTTCCTTCCTTCCTTCCTTCCTTCCTAGAACAATGCCTAGCAAGGGGCATGGGGTGGCCAGGGAGCAAAGCACAGGTAGACAATATGAGGACGGCATTCAGACCCCCAGCACCCAGACAAATGTTAGGCAGGTGTGGGGGCTACCTCGAGCCCTAGTCTGCTGCGGGTGAGGCTCTTCCCTGTCATGAATAAATTTAACGCATACCAGTCACGTGGCTGAAGAAAACACTCATGGAAAATGAAAAAACAGCACTCACGGAGTGAAGAGGGTTCCCTGGGACAAGCTACCTAGCAAGACTGACCACACTGACCTTAGCCAAACACCCGAGAAGCGACTGGCTGAAACAGTGAGCTCTGAGTTCAAGTAGGAGATCCTACCGCAACATATAAGGTAGGGAACAATCAAGGAAGATACCAAACATCCACACACACACACACACACACACACACACGCACGCATGCAAAAAATAAAAAAGACTGTCAATCCATACTATACACACTGCACCGAAAAAGTCTCAGGCTCTCTGTAGTTTAACCTAACAGTGCAGGATCTCCATTTACCCAGATGATCCAGTCATCCGAGTATAGAGACAGCACCCTGAACAATTATAAAGAGACCCACCTATGGCAGGCTACGGGCTGACCAGGTGAGCAATCAGAGACAGCAAGCTGAGGGAGGGAGTGCACAGCTCTATCAGAACAGGGTTTGCAACCATTTCTGAAATGGCCTAAACACATTTCTGCCATGTATGAAGGCCAAGCAGCATTCTCAGTGTAAGTGACAATTGCATAACAAAAACATTCACAGACTCTGGAAGATGCTGACAGTGCTCATGTCCTACTGTGTCAAATACTCAGCAAACATTGAATTTTGTGTAAGAAAATAAACACACCCATCTAATTAGTTTGTGAATTTGTTTTCATCCTTTAAAAATGGTAGGATTATATGTACATGTAAGAATTACTTGATAATAAGTTTCTTTATGATTTATGATCAATAATCACCAGACTTGTGCTTTTAGATATCTGTATACCAGGTGTTGTGAAAAATTCTATTAGGCAAAAGGAGTCTCAAGTAAAAAAGATTTAGTATGCTCTACCCCATGGGTAAACAAACTCATATGGCTGCCCAGAAAAACCTGCAACATTTTAAAAGTTTATCTAGGGATTAATTTCTTAAATTTATTTTTTATTATTTGCAAACTTTAATTATGTGCTACTTTTTAAATTTAAAAAAACAATTTCTTGAGTAACTTAAAAGTACATACCATGAAATTGACCTCCTAAAACAGTCACCCCATCTATTACAGACTGTGAAAGTTTCTCACTACTGGGCCTGCAAAAGGAAAGAAAGAAAGCAAAATGAATGAACGGGAAAACAAATGAAGGAGTGTGTGCTTACATTTCAGAGTAACACATTCAATGAACCTGAAAGTTGTCAACTCTGTCAAAAACAGGGAGTGAATTACAAGCATTTTCCCAGGAGCCTTTGCACAGGTGACTTCTTCAAAAACAAATTTGGCTTTTAAATTTACAGACTAGATACAAAGCTAGAATTCTTCCACCCACTTGAGAAGCTAAGGCAGGAGGATCACTATGTTCAAAGCCTGCATGGTTGAGTCCAAAGCTAGCCTGGGTAAATTTGTGAAACCACATCAAAATTAAAAAGAGGGATAGGACTATAGCTCAGTACACGTGTGTTTTCCTAGCATATACAAAGCCCTGGGTTAGATACCCTGTACCATCAAAAAAAATTTTAAAAAGGAAAAAGTGGGTAGGGATATAAAGGAGGGCTGGAGAGATGGCTCGGTACTTAAAAGTACATATTGTTCTTTCAGAGGACCCCAGTTCAATTCCCAACATAGGCAGCTCACAACTGCCTGTAACTCCAGCTCAAGGAGATCTGATAACCCCTAACTTTCTTGAACACACAAAAGCAATATGAAGAATATTTTAAAATATATAAAGGATACCCTAACTCCTACCCAAATCCTTTAACCATAGCACTATGCATCTTAGTTAATAATAGCAACAATCAACACAATGGTGTAGGAGTATAGGGTCTTAACCTACTGAGAGCATAGAACCTAGCTTTCATTTTTAAAAAATCAGAACAAATTACTCGTTTGTCTGAAAAGCAAGTGAATCATTATATAATTATAGGTAAGAGACAGATACAGTAATGGGATAACTGACTTGAGGACAAGAATCAATTTCCTGTTTCTGCTGCCTATGGACCTAATGAGTGAGTAGTTTTTACAAACACAGCACAGAGTAAAACCAAAGTCCAAGCTATCCAGAGAATGAGAAGGTATATCCTTAGAAAGAAGGCTAAGATGAAGCCAGAACTTGCATAAAAGTGAAAATGACTACTGTTTCAAAGTACACTTTTAACCCACATTGCAAAAAAGGAGGCTTTTGTAAAGCAAAAGCTGCTGAGCATGGCAAATACAGAGACTATAAAATGCTGTTTCCAGTGAATTCCAGGATGAAGAAATGACAGAACATCTGAACTAGTAACAGATTAGAAAGCAGATCTCTAAGTGCAATGTGTTGAAAATCATATGCTCTGACTCTGCAAGGGGGAAACACACGTACAAACCGTCACAGAAATTAGGTGCTTCTAACACGTAAGGGTACAGCTCTTTTGTGCATGTTATTTCATGTAACTCTCACAAAAATGCTGATTTATCAAGAGCCTTGACATGGAAAGTCCCAAAGACCACAAAACCTGCTCAAATCATGTAAGAGTTAAAAGTGGGGTGACTCCAAACCCAGACTTAGTTGCCATGTGCCACTTAAAAAAGGCAAAATGACAGCGAGGTGTGGACTCAGCCTCTCAATTCTCCCCACTGGCCCTGGGCATGAAGACAGACGAAATCCTTCACAGGTGTTTCCCCTTTAGCAGGGACCTCTGATGATCACCTGGTGTCTCTACCAATCACCACGAAGGCAGCCTGCTGGGGATCCACGGCTTCTTTCTCCATGATGGCACCGAGCACTCCAGGCATATCCTGCTCCTCAGCACTGGCTAGGCAAGTAGCGTGCTCCTCCCAGGAAGGGGCCAACATTTCCCCCAAAGGATCAATCAGTTTCACACCGTTGTCTTCCTAGGAGAGAAGCAGACCTTCAGCAGAAGGTACAGCGGAAAGGACCGGAGGAAAACCCTTAGCTGTCATTCCTCCAACTGATGGCTGAGCAGCTGCCCTGGGTACCACTGGCGCCAATGCCAGGCACCAGCAGGTGTTTCCCTTACATCACCCCTTCAGTTCCTTGTGACGCTATCCTTACTGATAAGGTCTCCATCCAAACCTGGAAGGACATTCTGTTATTCCTCTACTCTGGACACTCTCCAAAGAAACAGCCTCACTTCATTCCCTCCACACCCAGTTTAGCCGAATGGCCGCTACGAGAAAGTTGTTTCAAGCCCAAAGGAGCATACAGAGGAGGCGGCGCCCTCCCAGCACTAGAATGTGAACTTTGGTTCAAAGTGCTCTGTCACTAGGGCTTTAGTCTTGTAAATAAGGACACCAACTTGTTACCTCGGGATTGTGTGAGGCTGTAACCATGACTCCAATGGTGGATCTTGTCTGCTTTGACCTCAGGACAGCTAGCAATCCCATTCGAAACATGATATGATCCAGATGTTGGGCATTTGTCCGAAATCCAGCAGTCCCATACTGGAGAATGAGTCCCTGGGGCTTGGCATGGAATGCTGAGCGTTTAGAAACAGCCTCCAGGTCCATGTCTGCAAAAGCAAGAGATAAGAAGACAAAGCTTTCAGGAACCATTTGCAGCCAGGAATTGGTGGTGCACACCTTTAATCCCAGTACTCGGGAGGCAGAGGCAGGCCGATCTCTGTGCGTTCGAGGCCAGCCTGGTCTAAAGAGCTAATTCCAGGACAGGCTCCAAAACAATACAGAGAAACCCTGTCTCAAAAAAAAAAAAAAAAAAAAAAAAAAAAAAAAAGAACTATTTGCCCCATCACCAGCTCAACAGAACACCTTAGTTTCACTGGGACCTTCTCCAAGGAACCATGTTTGGGGAGAAGGGGAAGGGGGGATAGGAATGGGAGATGGGGGATGGGGGCAAAGAAGTAAAAAAGGAATCCCCAGAGTTAGAATTAACTATTAACCAGAAGCTCCTGCCTACACTGTGCACTCCAGGCCAGTGTCGGGACAGAAACCGGCTTGTCCACTCCTCTCCCACTTGGACTCCAGGATGAACTTTCCTGGAATAAAGACTTGACATCTATATTCAGTGACTCCAAGAAGATCAAAGATCATCTTATTTTACAAGGTGGGCCAACATAGGTGCAGATCCCAGTCAATAACAAAGTCTGGTATGAGGCCAGTGAAAGACTGGGGATAAAAGTCAGATCCTCAAAGGGCTGAGCACCTCCAAATACCTGGGAGATCCATGTGGCTCGTTCATTCACTATTCCACCCACACTAGAGAGAAACGGTCCCAAAGGAAAAGCAACATGCAGCCGTTCTCTCTTGTCTAAGACCTCACAGAAGTCCTCCAGTGTATTCATAAAGACAGACACAGCAGTTTTCTAAATTCATTTCTAAAACAAATCACATTTGCATAATGCTGTCTTTGACCTGTGAGTATCAAGCGAGGGTCCTAATCCCCTAATATTCTGGGACACCTCCAATTAATTCTATTCAAGGTTTTCTGCCTCAGCCAGGGGCTACACGCAGAGACTGTGAACTTCCCGGGTCAGTTCTATCCTCGAAGCCCAGAGAGGAGCAGCTAACAGTCACACCTCCTTGCTTTATTGTCGGTCCTTGCTTCAATGCACACCACCACAAGAAATTTTGAAAAATGTTTGCTTTTGTCCAGTTTGTAAAAACCGGTCATTACCAAGCTAATTTACTTCGCTCCAAAGTAATCAAACTTTTGTCCACAAGGACGAGCACATGTTTGTAAAAACTGGCCAGTAGGAAATGTAGCATGATTATTTATAACGGTGTCAACCACGCCTATGAAATCCAGGACGCTCTCAAAGGAAAATAACAGTCATATAAGAGCACACTTCCACCCTTTAGCGCGTCTGGAGTTCGAGAACTAATTTCAGTGGGCATAGGAGTGCTTATTAAAAGTCCCAACAATGTCCACTCGTTAAAAATGAACAGCGCAGCCAGGCGTTGGTGGCGCACGCCTTTAATCCCAGCACTCGGGAGGCAGAGGCAGGCGGATCTCTGAGAGTTCGAGTCCAGCCCGCTCTACAGAGCGAGTGCAAGGACAGGCTCCAAAGCAATACAGAGAAACCCTGTCTCGAAAAGCAAAAAATAAAAAAAGTGAACAGCGTAGCCTGGTTCTTTCATTCATGCTGCTATCCTCGGTATTACATTCTGCTCCCAACTCCCCATCACCCGCGGCTCTCCCGCACTCCAGCGTGAGGTCGGTATGGACCTGAGCCGCACTGAGCTGTGGGTAGGTGCGTCGGGCGGTCATCCCCAGCCATGGCTGCCGAGGAGCCCCCACCCACAGCGGCCCAACAGCCTCCACGCCCGCTCACCTAGTTTCGGAGCAGAAACGTTCCCTCCACGCCCGAGCAGCCACCGCTCAGCGCGAACCAAACCCGCTCACTCAGATCCTGAAGACGTGGCCCAGCCTGGCTTCCGGCACGACGCCCCGCCCCCTCTACCGCCCCCGGCCAATAGCGGTGAGGAGGGGTCTGGTGTCCCCGCCCCTGGTCCAGGCCCTCGCCGCAGCCAATCGCGGCGGGTAGCCTGCTGTGGCCCCGCCCCTATGCCCTAAGCCCCGCCCTCAGCCGTCCGCGCGCTGCTCGCGCCCGCAGAACTGCGGCTGCGGTTCGGAGCGGGTTCGGGGACTGCTTGGCTTGAATAAGCTAAAAGGGTGAGGACGCGGCGGCCGAGGTGGGTCGAGGGTTAGCACCCGGGGTGGGCAGCTGCGCCTCCGAGCCTGGACCTGGTGGGGCCCGGGTCCCCAGAGGGCGGGAGCACTAATGTCCTTCTGACCACCGAGGTCATCTCCCAGCCCAGCCTCTGAAAAGCCAGGGCAGCGTCATCCCCGTGGGTCCTCACCCCTTCGACCCTAGGCGTCATTTTATTAAGTGGCGGAGACCCCCTCCCCCAGCTCCGTGGCTAGGCCCTATGCACCTGCGCGAGATGCTGCACGCCACTGCAGTCCGGGGAGGCTGTCCTCCAACGGGTCTGCAGATGAGGCCTGGCGGCTGGTGGCTGGCGGCGGGGACGACCCAGAGCCCTCCTTTCCTCTTTGCGGGCATCTCTCCTCGCTGCCTCCAGCTCTGCAAAGGCCTGAGATCCTAGTGGGACTCCTGGGTCGGCCCCTGCTTTTCCCAGGATTGAGACTGGCAGGGAGTACAGGTGTTTGCAACCACCTGCTACGAAATGTTATCACCCGATCACCTGTTGAAATCACCGACTCCTGAATGACCTGCAAGGGTGGGGAAGAGAGACCAGGAATCTAGGTGTTGACCGAGCATTTTAAAAGGATGTTGTGCATTCTAGACTTAGGGCTCAGGAGAGAAATCTAAACAGTTTAAGTGTGTGGATGTGTGCTCCTAGCTCTCTGCAAACGGTGGGATTGCCTCCTAAGAAAGACCTTGGGAAAATTTCCTGCACACCAGGTGTCATTAACAAACCCACTGTTTCTGGGCCTTTCCAGGTTTTCAAGCAGGTTGACTTGGAGACATGTCAGCGTCGATTAAAGAAAGCCTTCAGCTTCAGCTGCTGGAGATGGAAATGCTGTTTTCTATGTTTCCTAACCAAGGAGAAATAAAACTTGAAGATGTAAACGCCCTAACGAACATAAAGAGGTATCTGGAAGGAACTAGGGAGGTACTCCCACACAACATCGAATTTGTGATCACGCTCCAAATTGAGGAGCCCAAGGTGGGTGCTTTTATTTATTTTTTCTACGTGTTTCTGGGTGCACACTTTTTCTGTGTATTTTTAATGTGTAAGGGTGTTTTGCCCACACGTATATGTCTGTGAACCTTGCACATGCAGTGCCCTCAGAGGCCAGAGGAGGGCAGAAGACACCATGTAGGTACTTGGAACCCAACCTAGACCCTCTAGAAGAGCAGCCGTTCTCTTGATGGCTGAGCTATCTCCATCCCCAAGTGCCCACTTTTTAACTGAAAACCCCAGTGCATGAGCTTCCTATCCAGTAAACAAATAGACAGTTCCAAATGCATATCCCATTATTTGTTTGGAAGGAAAAAGTACCAAACACGAGATGCTCTGTAAGTTTTCTTAAATAACTATACTGAATTTTACTTAAGAACACATACCTTTTTAACAAACATTCCTACTGTTTTCAGTGAAACTGTCCTGCAGTCTTACCATTGTTGTGTCTAACCCAACTGTTAGAATGTGCCTTCTGCATACACTGCGATTTTCACAAACCAAAATGCTACCTGCTACAAAGGGACTTCTCTTAAGCTAATGAATGTGTAGGGTTTTGTTTCGATGGCACTGTCTGTGGATAGTAACTACAAATGCAAACTCTACATGTTAAATGTGAACTCACCTCCATCTTCTGATCCCTTTATCCCCAGGAATATTACATAGCATAGTGCAGGTAGCACGTGGACTGGGCACTTGAGAACTAATGTTTTAGCTCTCACCTACCTATCCTTCAGTTGCCATTCCTTCAGAGCAGGTTTACTGCCTCCCCAGACTCGATTTCTATCTCCTTGATTATACACTTCAATGGAACCGCGAGCTTCTCCCATGGTAAATACTGCTTCTCAAATTGAAATTCAATTCTTGTCACGTGTGGTCATTGTTTAACGTGGGTCTCCTTCACGAGGCTCTAGCCTGAGTCAGAAATTGTGTCTGCCTTCATCACTCCCTTATCCAACACAGGGCACCTGAGACACACAGCGCAGCAGTGATTAGAAGAAAACAGCTTCATCACTTGTCTGTAGCTGGCACCCATGGTCTCCATGAGTGTGTCTGTCACAATCATGCAGTTGCCATGACAGGCTAGCTCGTGTGGTTTTGTGGTATTTAAATCCATGTGGTTTTTATTTAAGGTGACAATTGACTTGCAAGTAACCATGCCACACAACTACCCATATGTGGCTTTGCAGCTGTTTGGAAGGTCCCCTGAGCTTGACAGACAACAGCAGCTTCTCCTCAACCAAGGCCTCACTGCTTATGTAGCGACTTTTGATCCGGGTGAGCTGTGTGTCTGTGCAGCAATCCAGTGGCTGCAGGATAACAGCGCGTCCTACTTCCTCAACAGAAAGCTGTCGGATGGGCCATCCGCCCAAGCAAAGCCGGTCAAGAACACATTCCTCCGGATGTGGATCTACAGCCACCACATATATCAGCAGGACCTAAGGAAAAAGATTCTGGAAGTGGGCAAGAGGTTAGATGTGACTGGATTTTGCATGACGGGAAAGCCTGGTATAATCTGCGTGGAGGGCTTCAAGGATCACTGTGAGGAGTTCTGGCACACCATCAGGTACCCCAACTGGAAGCACATTTCCTGCAAGCACGCCGAGAGCGTGGAGACAGAGGGGAACGGTGAAGACCTCCGCCTCTTCCAGTCTTTTGACGAATTGCTCCTCGAGGCCCATGGTGACTATGGATTGAGGAATGATTATCACATGAACCTAGGCCAGTTCCTAGAGTTTCTCAGAAAACACAAAAGTGAGCATGTCTTTCAGATACTATTTGGTATTGAAAGCAAAAGTTCAGAGTCTTAGGACTCTGGTATTGAAAGCAAAAGTTCAGAGTCTTAGGACTCTAGTAAAATGTCTGTGTTTGTAACTGTATTAAGTATCTATGTTAATAAGACCAAAATAAAAAGGCCAATGACTATGTAGAATTCTGGGTGAAAATCCTGACTCTAGAGTTTTCTGACTGCTAGTGAAGCAAATAGGCCTTTTAACTATTATCATTGTAACTGTGGTATTGTTTCAGGTGGCTGTGTAAAGTCACACTTGAATACTATTTCATTGTAAATTAATAAAATGATTATTTAACCAGAGAAACTTGGCTCCACAAGTCCAAAGCCAGGCTAGAGAGGTGGCTGGGAATTTAAGAGCACTGGCTACTCTTCCAGAGGACCCACACAGAAGCTCACTGCCATCTGTAATTCCAGTTCCAGTGGACCCGACGATTTCTTCTGACCTCCTTAGGTACTGGGCTCACATGTGGTATAGAGACACACGCAGGAAAAACACCCACACACAAACAAATGAATAAATGAAGTTCGAAATCCCACAGTTAATGTAAAAGCCAGGCTGCAGATACAGACACATAAATCTGAGACATAGTTTCGTAACACTGACACACCAGTTCATCACTGGACATGAATTCTAAATCACAGATAAAAACGGATTAAAGAGCACCTGTTCACATTTCTTCCTTTAAAACCCCCATCTGAAGTGTTTTAGTACAACGAGGTTCTAACAGCGCCAGTTGAGAAAAGGAGTTGTCCACACTCATGTACATATACAGATAAACACATGAGAAGACTTAAAAACAAAAGTGAAGGTAACAGCTCTTGTTCCACTGGCTACCATTTGGTTAAGAACACCATTGGTAATGGTAAATGGTAGAAATAGCTTTATCCTTGTCTGCAAAAAAAAGGTGTGGCTTTGTTCTACCCCAGAGTTCTTAGCTACTAAACATTGCCTGGTGTTTTCCAACCTTTGCCCATGTACCAGTATGTACTTACACAGGAGAGAGAGAGAGGAGAGAGAGACAGAGACAGAGACAGAGACAGAGACAGAGACGGAGAGAGAGGGGGGAGAGAGGGAGAGAGGAGAGAGAAGAGAGAGGAGAGAGAGAGAAAGAGGCCCCCCCTTTGGGGAAAAGTCAAACTACATTTTCAGTGATAAGTCTAAAGTTCCACCAGCCCTTTTAAAAATGAGTTTAATAACGGGGGGGGTGGGGTGCTGTTTTCTTTTTTTTTTTCTTGTTTTGTTTTGTTTTTCGAGAAAGGGTTTCTCTGTAGCTTTGGAGCCTGTCCTGAAACTCTTGTAGACTAGGCTGGCCTGGAAGGAGCTGGAGAGAGAGCTCAGCAGCAATGGCTGCTCTTCCAGAGGACCTAGGTTCAATTCCTAACACCTATATGGTGGCTCACAACTGTTTGTAACTCCAGTTCCAGGATATCTGATTCCCTCTTTGGCCTCTGAGGACACCAGAGGGCACATGGTACATGGACATACATGCAGGGCAAACACTCATATACATAAAAAACTGTAAAGACCTTTGGTAAAGTCGCTTTTGCCCATCATGTTGTTGGTAAAATATCTAGTCCAAGAGTTTCCAGACATTTAAGTGCCAGGGGACCCTCCCCTTTTCTGGCCTCAACCATCACACTCCTTTTCTGAAGAGAATTCCATGCTTCTGGGTCTCGGGCTGATAACTTGGTCCCTTCAGGATGCCAAACTGGCAGGATTTAGTGACATGCTGAAGGATGCCACAGTCCCCATGAAACATCATCGGCTGTCAATGTTGTATGTATTGAGAAACTTGGAGAAGCTCCTGGTGAACCAGTACCCTCACCCCTAGGATGGAAGCATACGCCCTTGAGATAGGAAGAACACTCCATGGCCTCCTCTGGGTCCCCTGTGCCGGTGAGGCTGGAGAACGGGATCCGTGGTACAGCTCAGCACGAGTCTGCTCAAGGCATAAGTCTGTAAAAGCTCTCGTCAAGGCCTGTTTGGAAAAACCTTAGCTCCCCCACTCATGTTTCAATCGCTTTTTATTCCAATGGAACCCAAGCTGGGGCCTCACACCTACCTACATACAAGGGGAAGAAACAGGACTCAACATCCCCAAGCAATCTCTTCATGTTTGCCAAGACAGAGCATAGGAATCACCTTCATATCTTAAACTATCAATCATTAAACCAACATTCACAGTTATTAGGCCCTATTTAACACCATTAATCCTTTGTCCTTTGAAATGAAACTAGGGGCTATATGGTTGACCCACAGAGGATTTTTTCCCTTTGATTAAGTTAGCAAAAATGGCTTCTGAAATATAAACAGCTTAAGGAGTAAAATATGGAACAAAACTAGGTTGTTACATAATGAGCACAATGCATGCAAGCCTATGAACTCCGAGTGCCTCTGGAGTTACTTCTAAGAATTTTTTCAGTACTCTGCTTTAATATGCCCAGTGCTAGCACTAAACGGGACTTTTAGATATGCTATCAGTAGACAGTTGTTCCAGATTCAGATTTTGTATCAAAATGTCTGTTCACATGTGTATGTACATACATACATACATACATACATACATACAATCTCATTCAAAACTCACTGTCAGCACACTGCTGTTAAGTTTGCCCACCCTCTCATGCACACAGGGTTTTGAGGAACAGCCCCTTTTTCTAGAATGTTCAGAGGAGGTAACTGGAATTGGCGGGCCCCAGGCACAGGGCAGAAGTGCTCCTGAGTTCCTGGCACCAGGAGCATCTCTGGCCCCTGAATGCCCGGCTTCTCAGCACCTCCTCTGGGCTGCTGAACATCTCCCCTAACTTAGGAAGACAGACTAGTGATGCTCTAAATTAAAATCTTTTAATGACTGTTTGGGAAATTGCTTGTTCCTAACAATCAAGATCTCTCTGAAGTTTACTGAGCTAAGCATTTTCTCAAGTGTGTTGTTGCCTTTCACTCTTTATTGATATAATACATCTTCACCTACGAACTGAAGGCACTTGGGTGAGTGGCAGGGACACCTTAGCTGACAGGCTACGAGGGGCCTTGAAGGCACTGCTCCAAGGCAAGCATGTTACCTGTGAGACTGAGCTCTCACGAACTATGCGTGTGCCACCTAGGCCTCTCTCAAAACTCGGGTGCCTATTGGAGGAATTCAAGGAACAATTTTGATTTTTTTTAAATTTACTTTTACTGCAAGTGCCCTATTAGTAAAGCTAAATAATAGATTTACTGAAGGTGCATCATTTTGCTCCAAAAACTCAGGTTTTATGCAGAATCCTGATTCATCACAGAAACTAAACCCATTATCTCTCCTCCATGAGGCACATGTGAAAAAACTCTATGCACTGCAGTGAGCCATCACCAGAGACATCTCTCTGTCCATGTCCAGTCAAAGCTAGAGGCATTTGGAGCACTCCTAATTGGGTTTAAGCAATGTGCACAATTTTTTCTGAAGTCCATCAAACAGCTCAATACGATGGTACAGGTCTATAATCCTAGCATATGGAAGACAAAGGTAGAGACAGAAGGATTCAAATTTGAGGTCAGCCTGGGCTACATGGCCAAATTCTGTCAAAAAGAGTCCACCAGACACCTAATATTGCAGTGCTTGAGGCCCCATCAGCAGATCCTCGGTGGGTATGGGACCACTGCTGTCCAATGACGAGATGGTAAAGGCCCAGTATCAGAATGATGCCCTGATACAGTCAGGGTGAATGTGGCCCTGGAAGTAGGTGATCTGTACTGCTTACCAGGATAAAGCAAACCTACCCAGCTCCTCTCTCCTACAACAATAAGGGTCAGACACACTGGCTAAATTAATGGTCACCTACTGATTTGTTAAATGGCTAAATGGCCACAGACATACCATCATTCTGAGAGGCCTATCTGCTTCCTTCATATGCTAATGATTGCGCAGAATGGAGATGTACTAAGACACATCCTTGTTTCTTTTAAAGCTCCTAAAAGCTGGAATCTAAGCCAGGCTTGGTGGTGCATACCTTGAATCCTAGCACTAGAGAGACAGAGGTAGTGAGTTTGAGGCCAGCCTGGTCTACAAAACAAGTTCTAGGACAGCCAGAGCTGTTACACAGAGAAACCCTGCCTTAGGATTAAAAAAATTTTTTAATTAATTAATTATTTTAAAAAAGATGTGATCTCTGCAAATCTCTTGGTACCTTCTATTTATTTATAGATCAGAGATCCAATGTGGGGCTATTGGAACACAAAGATTTCCATTCTTAAATGATAAAACACATAAAAACGTTTGTGTTTAAAAATTTAATTTAAAGGAGCTAGAGGGTTGGCTCAGTGGTTAGGAATGTATACTATTCCAAAGGACCCAAGTTTGGTTTCCAGCACCCCCATTAGATGGTTTACAACTGCAGTGACTGCAGCTCCTGGGGATCCCAAACTCTCTCCTGGCCTCATAGCTAGGCAGGAGAAAGGATAGGCGGGGCTGGCAGGCAGAGAGAATAAATAGGAGGAGAAAAGTAGAAGCAAGAGGATCTAGGAGCAAGAGAAAAAGGAAGACTCAAGGGGCCAGACGCCATCCAACACAGCAGCCGTGGAGTCAGAAGGAAAGAAAAGATAGGAAAGAAGGTAAAAGCTAGAGGCTAAAGATAAACGGGATAATTTAAGAAAAGCTGGCCAGAAATTGGTCAAGCTAACGCTGGGCATCTATAAGTAAGAGTAAGATGCCATGTGATTTATTTGGGAGTTGGGTGTCGGGCCTCCAAAGAGTAAAAGACAACAACAGAGATTACTGGGACATTGCGCCTTGAAGGACATATCTTGTCCTCAAAGCTTCCCCTGTCTGCTTCCTGACAGCCACAGGATGAGCAGCCCCTCCCTCTCTCTCATACTCCTGCATTCGCAGTGTGTTCGCTCACACAGTCCCAGAGTGATGAAAGCGTCCACTGGCCCCGGGCTGACTCCCCTGAAACTGTAAACCAGATAGTTAGTTCTCCTTTGATATGCTTCAAAATTCTGTTGCAGTGATTAAAGTAGACTAGCCAAAGAGACTTTCAGCCTTGGTGTGACACTTCTGTGGTACTCTGGGCTCCTGTCAGAAAGCTCTGCTATAGTCCATGTCAAGGAGTTCCTATGTGTGTTTCCCATATGCTGGGCTGTGTTCAGCTGACGGAAGCAGCCACTTTTTTCAGTGTTTTTCAAACATCGATTCAGGTCACCAGGTCCTTTGAAATTCCTGTAGGCAGAACTATTCTCACTGCACTGGGCCAGCTTAGACTGGTGACTAATTGCACCTATCTCCCATTAACTGCCACAAAATGCCAATGTGGGGTCGTTTGTTCTGGGGGTCTGGGGAACTTACTTGTTTCTGGTTTTGTGTTTGTTTGTCTTGGCAGTATTGGTAGGGGACCGTACCCAGGACTCTCTGTACATGCTAGACCGGCACTCAAGTTACAACCCCAGCCTCCATTGGGGCAGTTTCTAATGGCCAGCCTTTAATGTTATCGATCTTTCTTCTATTAGCTGATGTTAAGCCGCCAATGAATTCTTAGTTGTTTCTTTGTAAAATGATACTTGCATTACTTTTCTAAAAGTTTCACATGAAATATTTTTTTCACATTCACCCTCTTCCCCCAACTCCTCTGATTTACCACCACTCCCTTTACCCATCCAACTTGTTTTCTTCTCTCTCCCTAAACCTACTGAGTCCAATTTGTGTTGCCCAAATATACTCTTGGGTGTGGAGTCTGCTCTGGAGAGTGGTCGGTCTATGGGTCACCCCATTAATGAACACACACTCCCCCTCTCCCAGTAGCTATCAAATGTCAACTGGTTCTCTTCCGCTGGGGTGGAACTCCGTGACCACCTCCTCCATTCAAGCTGGGAATTTGTCTTGCTTGAGCCATTCAGTTCTTTATACTCTGTGTTTATGATAAAATCTAGTTATTATAATAGCTATTTCCAAAGCCTCGTGTGTTAATACAAGGCAGAGCTGTCAATCTGGGTCGTTTCCCCTTCTTGCTTTTCTCCATAGGCTTCCTTTGTAACTATACACTGAACATCTTTTTCAAGGTGAATGGAGTATTTTTTCTTCTACAGATGAGTACTTCATGTCATGTCTTACGGAGTTAGGTTGAGAGGCTCTGAAATTTAAGTAGGACTTACACTGGCTCAGGGTTGGGTTACAGCTTTAGGGAGGCCAGGCACTGCTAGTCCAGGGTTTATCTTGTGTGTGACTGAAGTGGCCTTCTTTTTCCCACATTTATTAGAATGCATTTACTCACTTCCTTAGAGACATAAACAAAAACTGTGTGTGTGTGTGTGTGTGTGTGTGTGTGTGTGTGTGTGTGTCACAAAGTCAATGCTACATGCTCATCTATCTGCTGCTTCTTGCAGCCCTGGGCCTATGCTTCTGTGCTATAGGCATGTTGCTGAGTGACAGCACGAGGAAGGGAGATGTTCCATGCTGTCTTGTCCTTTTGATGACTATGGAAGTTACAAGATAAAGATGGCAGCACTGCAAGATGAAATGGCTCGCTCTGCTGAGAGCATTGCGCGAAGCTAGCAGAATGCTTTTATAGTGGGAGTCTTGCAATCAGCATAGCCTCACCCACGTAGGATTGCCCTGAGTGTATGGATTGTTTCTGGGGTGAAATGACTTAGTGTTAAGGCACCCCAGAGAAGACTATAGTCTCACGCTGGGTGTGATGGCGCACACTGGTAATCCAGCAGACAGGAGGTGTGGAGTACAAGGCCGGCCTTTGAAACATTTGGTATCAACCCAAAAAAAAAAAAAAAACCTCCATAAATTTCATACTAATTATATTTTGAAATAATATTTTAGGTATACTGGTTTAATATTGCTAACGTGAATTCCAACATTTTTATGAAGCTTCTGTAAAACTTAAGCATACACGTGTGACAGTGCTGTGCTGCACTGCAGTAGTCAAGTGAAAAGAGAAAGGACACAAAGACAGGCAATGTGGACTCAGACTGACCCCGTCAACCTCATGAGGAAGCCACCGCGACACCACGGATGAGATGAGATATGCGAACTTGACGCGTCGGGGTACCCGGCTAACACCTGCTTCACCATCTTTCCTAGGAACAGGGAGGGGCCGCACACAGTAGCCAGCACATATGCTTACGGACATATTAAATGAAGTCCACCCAGGACTTATGACATTTTAAAACTTCATAATTCCTTGGAATTTGTAGACGTGGATCAGCGGTTACAAGCACCTACTGCTCTGCCAGGGGACTCCAGTTCAATTCCCAACCCCACATGGGGACGAGTTTCACCACCTCTGTAACTCTAGCTCCAGAGAATCTGACACCCTCTTGTGGCCTTCCTAGGCACCAGAGAAAACAAGGGCAAAGGGAAAAAAACACGTGGGGGGAGGGTGGGGGGAGGGGGCGTGTGCATGGCAAATAATGATAAAATAAAAATTAAATCTTCTTTTTGCAATGTGTAATAAGCCAGGTGGTGGTGGCACAGGTCTTTAATCCCATCATGCAGGAGGCAGAGGCAGGCATAACTCTGTGAGCTCCAGGCCAGCCTGGTCTACACACAGAGAAACCTGTCTAAAAAAAAAATCATAACTTTTCATATGATCGCCTAAGACCCAGAATTATCACTGTGAAGGGCAGTAATATCGGAAGAAAAATGACAATTATTTACAATGTTATTCATGTTTTCTATGCTTTAATAAATCTTTTGCATAAATACATTCAGTTAAAACTATTTGACAACATGGAAACAGACAAGAAGTGGATAGGAATTCTCAATCTTTCCCAAAATCTCTGAGGAGGGAACTCTTAAGCAAAAGTTGCCATTGGAAAGTCTCCACTCTTTTACTTCGCACTTGGAAGTGCCTGTGTAGCCTTCACCTTCAAGGAGGTCGCTTCAGAGTTGAATAGCACACAGGCGTTGAAGCCTCACTTCAAGCCACAAGTGTCTCTGGATATAAAGAACATTCTCCAGCTGAGCTTAGGATTGACTGTGGGTTCTATTCGTTCCATCATCAACTTGTCCAGAGAATTAGTACAACCCAGGAAAATGGTCATTCTTCCTCACAGGATGGTTTTGGAAATTAGTATTTTAGTATCTGATGGAAGGCTAGACATCAGAGATGTAGTCCCTCATACTGTGGGTTCTCAGTCACCTGAGCTAACTGCAGGGACATCAGGGCAGGTGACTCTCATGGATCCCTAGCTTTTCTGGGAACCACAGTCTTTCTTCTGACACCCTTGTCCTGGAGGGGAACTCCTTGGGAGGGCCCCTCGGCAAGGACCCTCCTGGTGGCCTTTCTCACTGCCCGGACTGTGCTAACAGAACTTCCCACAGTCCCTCAACAGGGCCAGGAGCTGGAAAAAGCATTTGGTCAGAGATGAGGAAAAGAGCCTTTACAGAGTCTGGGATTCAAAAATAGAGCAATGAGAGTTTTACTCTGGGATGTAACAGTGACAGAAGAATATTAGGATCTAAGGCTGCACAGGTATGTAAACAGCAGTTAGCTTTCTTCGAGCTGTTGAAGAGTTCAGTTGTGCCAAAAGATCAGGGCTAACGGAGACCTGGACTAAAAGTCCTGAGAAGAATTTTCTCTAGTCAGCCAAGTAGTGTTTCTGTCTAGTAAAAGTTCAGCTATACCTAAGTTTGTATTTATCTTTATTTTTTAAAAGATTTTAGCAACATGGTCAGGAAAGAACAGTAAACATTAACAAGATCAAGTTACACTATATTAGTTTATTACAGTTTGGGTCTTCCATTAGCTTCCTACATTATCAGTGATGAGTTTCTCAGTAGCACGTACAACAGCTTTTCAACAGAATTTGTAAAGAGAATAATGAAAACAGAAAACATAAATAACCAAAATGAAACAAAACCGTCTGGTGTGAGGCTTACCCTAATTTATATTAATATACTTCCACAGGTTCAATTATTAAACTAAAGTCACCTTATTCTAAGCACACTATTAATCAACATAAAAGATTCCAATCCTTAGAAATTACGAAAACTCCAAGATCTTACTAGTAAAACTAAAAACTAAAAATTCTAGCTGTTGTGTTTACTGACTGACTTTGGTCTGGACTTTCTGGACTTCTTCAGGCCAAGAATAGCAATCAGGTAAAATCTGGTCATAAGTAGTGCTATACATCTGGGAGCAGACAAATTCTTCTTTGTTTGGGGGTTCAGGGTAAACAGTGGCCGTCCTTTCTCTGTATGCATCTGTCACAATCTAGAAACAAGGAAGGCAAGTCATTGTTTTAATAGTAAGAAGGCCATATTGAACACAAATTAAGTTTTTATCCATTTCAAAAATGTATAATCTGTACTATAGTAAGTCACATGCAAAACAAAGATGAAAAATGAAAATGCAACTATAAATAGTATGTAGCAAGGGGGAAATGACACTAACAACCAGGGAACACGTCACTAGTAGAGATGTAAGTGTGAACAGTCATTTTTCTCAGGCAGGCTTAATGTGTCTTGTGCTGGTTAAGTTGGACCGAATGCCCGAGTCTCTGCTGCTCTCTCTTCCGTCTTCTGGACCCAATAAGAAAGCACCTCCCACTCCACATCCCTTTGTACGCTACTCTCAGCAACCGCAACCACTCACCACAGACAACTACATCTATCTATCTAGTCACTCCTTGTTTCTGTCATCTCAGTCCCCACGGCAGAATTAGACATCTGGATACGCCGGGGACCTCAAACCTGCAGCCCCTACAGTAGCTTCCTTCCTGAAACTGGCTTCATTCAGGTTCCTGTGTAGGAATGGCACAGTGTTCTAAGTGGTACAGATTCAGGCATCCACGCCGTTTCTATTTCCTCTACTACCCCTGTTTCCTTACTTTCTCTTCTAATTGTGTGCTAATTAATTTTCATTTAAATTGCCAAAATAGCCTAAAATGATAACATGCTGTACAGTACATAAATAAAAACTAAAAACTCATATAGATCAGAACAGCATGAGTCTGTTTTTCCATAAAAGATAGACACCCACACTATTGAAATTTTTAGAAGTGTTGATTTTGTAGAATATATCTTCAATCAACAAGATAAACAACAATGGGTGAATCTAAAACAGTGTTATTTAGATAAACTTGAAATCGTGTAAACTACTGATGTTCAAAACCAGGAAGTTTGGTATGCAAGAAGACATAACAAAGTCTGGCTACCTTTTGACTGTTGAAACTGTGCAGGTGCTACTGCCCCCAAGTGGCCAGAGGCTGAAATGCCAACCAACCCCAGTTTAAGGAAAAAAGTTTGGGGTCAAGTTTGTGTTCCCCCACAGCTGATATGCTGGTGCCCTCACCAGTAGTACTTCCAAAGTTAAAATATGGCTTTTAGGATGACTCTAAACCACTCCACCTCTGTTCCTAAAAGAAAGAAAATGGGAGAGCACAAACACCAAAGGTGAGCATATACAGAGAAAAGATTCCAAGAACACAGCAAGAAGACAGCCACCACGGACACAGAGTTGAGAAGCCAAACTTAATGACATCTTGACCTTGGGTGTGTAGCCTCCACACAAGATAGACAGGCAGATGGACAGGTAGACAGAGAGACAGATATTTTTTTAATTGCTTAGTTTAAGCCACCAAGAATGTGGCACTTGGCATGGCAAACTAATAAAACCATACCATTGAAGGCAACCCTGCCCATCTATTAGAGAAAATGTCTCTGCCTTTAGGTTCCTGGCCAAGCCCTCCTGTTGCTCATCTGTCCTCTTAGCTGCTTTTGAGCTCTTTGTCCTCACTGATTTCCTGTTAGGCAGCCAATAAGACATTAGCAGGCATGGAGGTCCCTGGAGACGGACCTGACCTTCACAATCAGCTTTAAGCCCCACCTCCTATGGTCCTGGCAAGGAAGAGGGAATTGTAAAAAGCACTCTCCTTAGAGTTAGAAATACCATGTGTGGTGGCTTGAAGGAGAATGGTCCCATACATTACTCAAATGTTTAAATACTTGGAAGAACTGTTTGCGAAGGCTTAAGAATGGCATTGTTAGAGGAGACATGTCACTGAATAGTCTTTCAGTTTTCAAGACTTGCTCCACTCCCAAACTCCAAAACAATAAATCTTACAGAACAAAGAACAGCATGAAGCCAGAAGGCGAAAAGAAACACCACACACCTGAGTGAAGACGTTAGAAGAGGCTGATGATCCCTTACTGAGTGAAGACGTTAGAAGATGTGAGGCTGACGATCCCTTACTGAGGCAAAGGATCACTACTCACCCCAGATACTTACAGATCCACTGCAAGGCTGCCTACTCTCTGAGTTCTGACTAGGAAAGTGGAACCTTTTCGTCTGTCTGTCTGTCTGTCTGTCTGTCTGTCTGTCTGTTTCTCTCTCTCTGTCTCATTCTCTGTCTCTTATCTCTCTCACTCTGTCTCTTCTCTCTCTCCCTCCCTCCCTCTCTCTCTCTCTCTCTCTCTCTCTCTCTCTCTCTCTCTCTCACACACACACACACACACACACACACACAAACTTCCTCTCTCTCCTCCTCCAACACACATACCATGTAATTGTCCACCAATGCCCATGGCTGAGCTTGCCTGCTTTCTTGACTCCCAGATCAGAAGATATAGTTTCCTGTCACCCAGCACTGCCTCCAAGCAGCCACTATGATCCCCAGCTTGTCTGCCCTCAAACTAATAGCTTGCCAAAGGGGCCCTGTGTCCCCAGACACTGTCGCCTGTGTCCTCAGTGGTTCTCAACATGTGGATCGCACACCCTTTGGGGTTTGAAAGAGTTCCATCAGCAACAAAAATAACTTTATGGTCGGGGGTCACCACAATATGAGGAACTATATTAAAGTGTCACAGCATTAGGAAGGGTGAGAAACACTGCTCTAAGTCACAAACAGGGAGGTGGCAGGAGGCTCCAGATATAAATGTCACTCTAGGTAGTTTGTGAGAACTATATAAACAACTACATAGAACAAGTACACTGAGGTGAATTGGGAGAAGCCTGACTAAATGGAATGAAATATAAGTCCCAGGAGAAAAATGAATGGAAAAATCTCTAACTAGCCCCCAAGTTTCCATCCATCTGAGGATGAGGTCAGCACTCTCTATCACTATGTCTCATTTCCTTAAGTCCTAGAAAATGAACATACATGCCACCAAGCATGTAAAATAGTAACAATACTATTTAGCCAGGGAAGGAAGGGAAAATAATGAAGTTACATGGATTTTACCTGTACTGCAATTTTCAATGAAACATCTTGAATTGTATTCAAAGGAGGATAGAGTCGGCCCTCTTCTAGGTGTTTATCGGACACTTGCTGAGATATGATCTTTAAAAGAGAAAAGATTAAAAACGTTTATACATTGCATGATTCAGTGTGGTAAATATACAGATAACTCAGGGAATGGCCGTGTCTGGAAACCGTCACATGAAAATGACTGTCTAATAATGCCCCTTCCTTATCAACAGAAAAGGTAAGCCATGGCAACTGCTGGGATCATACAAGTCAAACAGAGAAGAGAACACACGTTCCCTTTGGTTCAGTTCTCTCACACTAACATAAATTTAAAATTTCCTAGAGGAACAGGTGAAAAGAAAACGGGGATGAAGAAGTCATGGGAGAGGACCCCGAAAACAGAGGAGGGCAGTTAGCAAAGGCAGACCCACTGTTACCCCACACTCAGAACTCATGCAGGGTACAGCGGGGGCCAGGAAAGCTTGCTCAGTTCCGCTCCAAGAAGGACTTAAATTTGCCCAGACCCTTATTTATCAGCTTACCTAACCAACCTCCCGTTTCTCTCCCTAAGCCACTCCCTAGCTCCAGACAGAGGTCAACAATGACGTCACTGTGCAAGGTGGGTCTAGGGCAGCTCATGGCTGGGCCTGGAACAGAAATGCTGGGGCAGAGTTGAGACAGAAAACCTTCACTGGCAACATTCTGAGCAATCAAATAGTGAGTCAGTGTCTGTCTGTCTGTCTCTGGATCAAACCCAGGCTTTGTGCATGCTAAGCAAGCACTCCACCCAGAGCTATATTCCCAGCTGTCAGAATCTTAAATATGCTTTAATTTTACTTAATTACTTATCCAGATAACTATTATAAACTTGGGGAAAAACAAGGAATTAGAGAAAAATGTGGGTGTGTCTTAATCCATATGCTGTGACTCTGGGATCAGGAAGCCTTCATCCTATACCCCCAAGTCACTCCTTTTGAGATGGGGTCTCATTATGTAGCTCTGGTTAGTCTGCAACTGGAGAGGTAGACCAGGCTAATCTTGAACTCATGGAGAGTAGCTCTCAGCTACTCCTCCAGCACATGCCCACCTAGGTACCGCCATGCTCCCTGCCATGATGACAACTGTAAGCAAGCTCCCAATTAAAATGGTGTCTCTTCACAGCAATAGAAGAGTGATGAAAATGCATAGACTTAGAGACTATTGACTCTGACTATATAATAAATTCATTTAACTAATTACTTTCTTACTTTTGTTACAGGGTAGTAAACCCAAGTTTTTCTTTGCCTCAGAGATGGTGACCAGGGTCCCAAACTTTAAACACAGAAACAAATGTCCTGCCACCCAACTGGATGTGCCATTTCCCACAAATTAGAGCAGGTCAGGAAGCAGTCACTCATACTGACAGCCACTCCTTCCCCAGAGCTCAGGCAGAGTCAGCTCAAGGGTTGTGTGGTTTTTCCTCTCTTACAGATTGAAGGACTAGTGAGGGACGTCTGGTAACTCCCAATCTGCAGAGGAGATGAGAGTCAAGCTGGATGTGGTGGTGCACACCTTCACCCAGCACTCAGGAGTCACAGGCAGACAATTGAATTTGAAGTTAGCCTGGTATGCAATGAGTTACAGCCAGCCAGTTACATACTAAAACCCTACCCGCAACAACAAACAAAACAAAACAAGCAAAAAGCAACTGCCTTGGGTCAGCAGTGATGGCTCAGTGAGTAAGAGCTCTAGCTGCTCTTTTAGAGGGACAGGGTTTGAACCTCAACACCCACATGGAAGCTCACAACTGTCTGTGACTCCAGTTCCGGGGCATCTGATGCACTCTTCTGGTCCATGAGCACAAGGACATACACAGTGTACTAATATACAGTAAGGAAAACAAGCACAGAAAATGAAAAAAAAATAAAAAATCTTTTTTTAAAGACTCCAAATCACTAAGGACACAAACAGGAGACAGAAACAACTGAGCGGCTCAATCACTCTAGTGGCAAACACCTGACACACTATGTAAACAGTAGACCTGTCAGGCCCTGTTTTGTATATAGCGATGCAGTTCTGTGTGATGTTTACTCTACAGTCATTTACAAGATGGAAGTCTTGGAGAAAACTTAGCTCTGTTGTATTGTAGTGTAATTTTCAAGTATTCAAAGAGCCAAGGCTCCTGCCCATACATCACGACAAATTCATGTCAGTACAAACACTCTGATGTACTGCCGTAGACTACACAAGCAGTGGATACTGAACTGAGCTGCACTGTTGGGTACCAGCATCAGAAAAGTTACAAATCTCTTTAGAATTAAAAAGAAGATTCAGGAGCAGAGACTGGAAAGATGATGTAGAGTAAAATGTTTGCTGCACACTCCTGAGAGTCAGAGCTCAGATCCGCAGCTCCTGCATAAAAGCCGGCTGTGCTGGTACATGCCTGTAACCAGCTCCAGGAGGCAGAGACAAGAGGATCACCCCCACCCACACACCTCTTTCCCTAGCTCGGTGGCCAGCCAGTCTAGCCAACTGGTGAGCTCTGGACTCAGCGAGAGAGCCTGCCTCAAAATCTCTGGCTTTCACACACCTGTGCACACACATGCACTCTCACCTGCATAAGTACATATGCATACAATGTTTGCACACACATAAAAAATACAATTTTAGGAATCCAGAATAACCTTTCAGATTTGGTACAATCTATGAGATTTCCAGTTTCATATGTGACCAAACTAGTATTTACATTTTTATTATTTTATATATGGGTGTTTTGTCTGCATGCATGTCTATGCACCATGTATGTCCATGCCTTGTGCCCTTGGAAGACAGAAGATGTCAAATGCCCTAGAATTGGAGTTATAAATGGTTGGGAGGTACCATGTGCGCTGGGAATTGAACCCAGGTCCTCTGGAAGATTGGTCAGTGCTTTCACTCACCAAATCATCTCTCTAGAACAGTTTTTTGTTTGTGTGTGTGTTCTATAATACTAAAAGTGATGTTTGTTTGTTTGTTTTGTCTATAATACTAAAAGTGGTAAGACCTGTGCTTGTCAAATACAGCAAGTTCAACTGTCACTTCAGTTAGCTGGTTGGACGAGAGAGCCTTCCCTAGGCCCTCGGCAGTGAGCATCGACAGCCCTGGATCTGTTTTCCTGCCACACTGGGGCTGGTGCTGCTGAACTCAACCATGTCCAAGCACTGCTTCTGCTCTGGGTCAGCACTCTGAAGAATGGCTGTAGAGAGAGTGACCTCTTCAGTTACACAGCCGACACGATCTTTTTAAAATCTGAAGCTCTCAAGAGCAAACACCAATCAGGAAGAAAACTCAGAGTGTTTTAGGAAGAGTTGCCTCGGGGCTGGGAGCCTCCGGAGTCCCTAAGCGCTCATGTATACTTGAGGGCCTGAGAGGGCCTCAGCACCTGTGTGGTACGGGGCAGGGGTCTGCAGCCTACACTAGGATCCCAGTGCTTGGGGGTCGGGCAGAAACAAGTAGACCCTGCTGTCAGCCAGCCCACCCAAATCTGCAAGCCCCAACTTAAAAAACTAGGTGGAAAGCAAAGTAGAAAACACCCTAAACTGTATGTATGTATGTAGACAGACAGACAGACAGTCAGACACACAGACACACAAACACACACACACACACACACACGGTCTTAATTAAAAGACAGATAAATAGACAAGGAAAAGAAGCAGGGGAGTGTTGTAAGAAATAGAAGAGAACTGAAGGCCAAAGACAGACAGACACACACACATGCGCGCACACACACACACACACACACACACACACGAACGCGTGCACGCGCTCGCGGTCTTAATTAAAAGAGAGATAAATAGACAAGGAAAAGATGCAGGGGAGTGTTGTAAGAAATAGAAGAGAACTGAAGGCCAAAGACAGACTGACAGACAGACAGACAGACAGACAGACACACACACACACACACACACAGGGTCTTAATTAAAAGACAGATAAATAGACAAGGAAAAGAAGCAGGGGAGTGCTGTAAGAAACAGAAGAGAACTGAAGGCCAAAGATGCAGCTGAGAGAGAACTTGCAGTGAGGACAGTGCAGCTGTGCACGGCGCCGTTCTCTCCCCTGCTTGGCTCTGGTGTCTCCCTGTGCAGCGGAGCTGACCTGGAGCTCTCTTTGTAGCCAAGACTGACTTTAAGCTTGAAGTCCTTCACCTCTCAAATGAGCCACTACACCCAATTAGGGTTTTTTTCTTCATATATATATATATATATATATATATATATATATATATATATATGTATGTATATATATTTGGGAGGGGGCGCTCAGGTGCCATCACATAACTTTGGCTGGCCTGAAACTTGCTATGACTCTCCTTGAATTCACAGAGATCCACTTGTGATTAAAGCAGGAGCCTTTAGTTGTGATCATTACTATTGGAGAATAAAAAATAAAGAGTATTTGCTTGACATTATCACTAGGGGGTGCTAGAGCAGAAGGAAGAAAGCAGGCTAAAGAGAATCAAGCTCTTCTGTTTTGTCCTAAAAGGGTTATAGTCTTCTTTATATAAAAACCTTAAAATGTTCTTAGTAATTGCATATCCATTTGAATGTAACAATATTTTTGAGTTAAAAAGAAACAAACCAGACACACGAGCTGTCACACTTTGAACCCTGTGAAAAAATGCCTGAAGAATGCTTCAGCTTCCAGGCTTCTATCCCACAGCTGGAGGCAGGCACTAGCCAGGCTGTGCTCTTTGATCCCACCAGTGACTCTGGAATCTGCCCCTGTTCTTGGGATTCCTTGTCACAGCGCAGCATGTTTGCTGAATACGGGCTTTAGACTGATTTGGTTTCATTTGGCTCAGTTCAACTATTATGTTATACCGTGTTTAATTTGTTCAGAGAAATTGACATTTGTGGTTTACAAATATATGGTCACCCACTGTCACCACCCTGCTGAGGCTCAGGACGCAAAGGGAGCTGAAGACAGCACGAAGCTCACAGGATCTTCTGCACCAGGGACAGCAAAGCTCTTTGTCTCTGAGCTGAAGCGTCACGCTCCCTGCCAGTGTCTACAAAGCTATGGCTAACATGTTAGCCTGCAGGTGGGTGAAATCAGTTCTCAACTGTATATGATTCCCTGGCTCTGTGACATCCTGAGGACCTTTTCTAAAACCCAGGAGAGAACTGACTTCTCCTACCAGTGAAAAACCAAATCCTCATGGGAGCTGGAGAGATTGTTCAGAGGTTATAGCTGTTACAAGTCCTAAATTCAATTCCCAGTAAGCACATGGTAGCTCACAACCATCTGTAATATGATCTGGTGTCCTCTTCTGGCATGCCGGCATACATGCAGACAGAACACTATACTAAATAAATAAATCTTATTTAAATTTACGGTGGTGGTGGGGCACATACATGCCAGGACACACCTGTGGAAGTCAGAGACCAAGATCAAGGAGAGGTTTTTCTCCTTCTACTATGTAAGCCCTGAACACTGAATTCAGGTTCTCAATGGCAGCAAGCATCTTTACCCACTGAACCTTCTCAGCAGCCCCTTTAGTGACCATGTAATGTCCTGTGTTAATGTCATTTCAGCTTCAGTACTAGTGTGGCTCCTATTTTCTGCACTGCAACATTAATGACAGCCACCTCTGCTATACTATGTCAGACTTTAAAAGGTCGTTCTTTAGGAAGGCTCACAATGGAGAAATGTTACTTATCACCATTTGGAAAAGAACACTTTGTTTCACTGAGGTGTAAAAGTTCATCAGTATCTGAGGCAATAAAAGGCTCCTTCTATGAAATGTAACCTAATAACCACTGAGGAGGAATCTTACTAGTGACTCATGAACCTGCTACCCACTCCTAAGCTCTTCTCACTTGACAGACAGCTGTGAGGCTAAATAAAGAAAACACTGAGCTGAGGAAATGCTGCCTGGACACGGGCCTGCTCTCCACAGTACCTCGGCAGTCGTGAGGAAGACCTTGTCCGTGATGTGTCTCAGCCCACAGGCCACCACCCCAAGAGCAACTCCAGGGAACACGTAGGAATTGTTGCCTTGGCCAGGGAAGAGTGTCTGTCCATCTGGAAGAGTGACTGGATCAAAAGGACTGCCGCTGGCGAAGATCGCACGCCCCTGCAACGTAGACAGTACCGATGATAAAGACACCTAGGGTATCTGAGAACAAATGCTGCAACAGAGCCATCCACAGGCAGTCTAAGGAGTGCTTGACTCCTCGTGGGCCTGGGGGCTGTGGTGTTGGTGCTGCCAACGGATTAGGAAGGGGTGCTCATCACTGTTGACTGTACGAATCTGTCCAGGAGTGGGAAAAACACAGGATTCCCTAGCCACTCTGTTCTCTGCAGTGTTCCAACCACAGGCCCAACAACCATATTATAGAGGCCTCTAACTACAGACTTCTGAAGATAAAACCAACAGGTTCTTAGAGGATTGAAAATTATATGTCAGGTTGGAACATAACGTGCAGCCTCAAGGTAACTTTCAATGTTTTACAATACAGAGCATTAGGCAAGATCTTAAGAGCTAGCTGAGGTCACCTATTTCTGACACACTGAAAGTTTAAAACACAGTATAAAATTGAGCTAACGTGTATGTATGGCAGGAGCCTCTACACTAACAAGAGCTGTTCAGATACACAAAGACAAAATAATTAATGACACACTTGCTTATCAGGGGCCACTGTACTATAATTCTGCTCAAAAGGTTGTGTTTTCTTCCCTTGAGGATTTAAAGCTATTGAAAAATGTAAAGAAAACTCAGTCTGGACATGAGATAAAGACTAAAATTACTGAGGGTAGTGATGCCATCCCAGATAAGAGAGAGAAACCACGGAGTGGTTCATTGTTAAAAACATGATTTTTTCCAGTGATGAGCACTTGACACGTTACTTACAAAGTAGAGCCTACAGGCTCTGGCTTGTACACAGTATCACAACTCTGGCTGTGTTTCCCCTCTACTCTATTTTATATTCCCAAAATAAAGGATTTAGATGCATAAACTAACTTCATTTTTGTTATAATGATATTCTCAAATTTGAGGAGAGCTGAAGGCTTCCTGCCAACCTATCAGTCAAGTATATGCTAGTACAAACACAGTATAAAATTAACTTTTTATTTTTACAACAGTGAAGTAGTGAGCACTAAGGATTCTATGCCAGCCAGGCTGGGTATCAGCATAGTTGCCCAGATCCTCCACCCATGGCATCAAAATCCAAACCCAAAATTGAGCTAAGCAAAAACTAAACTGTGGTTTCATTTTGTATGCTTCAGTGCTTGGGAACAGCAAGTTAAAGATAGCTTCAGAACCATCCAAGGCTAAGTTCTTTCCCTTTCTTTTTTTATATTTAAGTCTTACTTTTCAAATAACTCAAGGAAAGTTATCACTAAGACATTCAAAGTTGGTTGATTTATTGAAGATGAGAAGAGTGATTCAACCCCAAGGGAGGCAGTCATGCCCTTGGGGAGTTCATGTATCTTTCAGTTTAGATGGAGTAAGTCAAGCATACATGATCAACATGATCAACACCTTGGGTATCCTAGGCTTCCTGAAATTAACCACCATTTGACTGCTCACCTTGGTCATTTTATAGCACTGTTCTGCAGAACATTCTGCTTTGCTGGTTGGATTACTCAAAGCAAAAATGATGGGCCGTTCATTGAAGGCAGCCATATCTTTGAGAATTTGTTCTGTGAAAGCACCACCAATTGCAGCAACTCCTAAAAAAGAAGCAAGAAATGGGGAGTAGGACTGTCATTGGTTAGTTTGTGTAAGAGGCTCAGGCCCCAAAACAATGATATGGCAGCCATGTTCTAACAGGCCCTAAACAAAGTACAGAAATGTTCACACTCAAGTCTATCAGTGAAACAATGTTGCTCAAGGCCAATCATCTTTAGGATTACATCAACAAGTGCCTTTATAAATCACAGGTATGACATCAGACTCACAATACAGAGTTCCTAGTCAGTCATTAGGAGTTCTGGTTACAAGCATTTGTATCAGGAAATTAAACCATAAATGTATTAAATCTACTACATTCTCTCTTGGCAATCTTGAGTAGACTATGATAACTATATCTTTATAGGTAATGTTAACAATCATATCATCCTATTGTGAAACTGAAATAACTACTCGCTGAAAGCAGAATAAAACAACCAACATAATGAAAAGTAGTAAGATTACTGTAGAATGCACTGTGTAAAGCACACCCAAGCTTGGTACAGTTCTTCATGATGCTGGATCAGAGCCCACAATACTATCAACTACTGCAAACACACTTCTAAGAACAGACTATGACTTAAAAGCAGACAGACACACATGGGATAGGAACAAACTGTCGTAACTTCCTTCAAGATTTTAAGCAAAGGATCTGAACACATTAAACATCTCTTCTATGGATTTTTAAAACAAGGTCTATATAGCTCAGGCTGAGCTCCTGTCCGCCAGTCTCCATTTCCCAAAGCTGGGATGGGATAGTAGGTGTGCACAACATGCCCAGCTGCACACTACACATCACACTGTGCACACACAGTGCTTGAGTACCTAAGGAAGAGCGCAATGATAGATGAAGTGCAAACCCTGTCTTCTAGGAAGACTCGTTCAGAGCTCCTGGATCTCAGTGTGATTAGTATACCGCAGGCATGGTTCCTCATGGCATAACTAGTATACTGCGGGCATGGCTCCTCATGGCATGAATAGTATACTACGGGCATGGTTCCTCATGACAAGGCTGCCCTGTGCACCACAAGACTTTTTGCCAACATCACCAGCCTCTACCCATTGGATGTGAGCTGACCATTCCTGTCCTTTCTTTCTCCATGTCCCCCACATGCCTTTCATATTGGTGACAACTAAAAACCATCTCTAGACATAGACCAGTGGTCTGGGGGCGGGTTTCCAGCACATTCTAGAAGGACTGTCTACCTGGAGTAATGAAGCCTGGAACAGGGCTGACTGTGGCAGATGTTAGCAAGTTGACACAGCACAAAGGCCACACACTTCAGCTCAAACCAGGAATACTAGGAAGGCAGAGTTGAATTACATCTCAGTTTTTATGAGGACCCCACAACTTAAGTGACTCCATTTCCTTACTGGATTCTAAAGGTTAGAGTTTTTAAAAAACAAAACAATGCTAAATAGATCAAATTAGAGGAAAAGGAAAATAAATTTACCTATAAGGGCAGTTGGTTTTATCTTTTGAACAATGGCTTCTAGGTTCTTCATTTCTTCATGTTCATGGGCAAACAGCTCTTTCTCTTCTGTGAGAGAAGCACGTCCCTGAATAATGCAAATGAGAAGTAAAATTATTGCAAATGTGTGGACCAAAGGCACGTCAAACATTCCACACTGCTAGTACTTAGTACTCGCACTTACCATCCTGCATCCTACACATGGCATCTATTCTTTTTTGTTTGTTTGTTTGTTTGTTTTACAAGACAGGGTTTCTCTGTATTGTTTTGGAGGTTGTTGGTCCAGCCCGGCCTCGAACTCACAGAGATCTGCCTGGCTCTGCCTCCCGAGTGTTGGGATTAAAGGCGTGTGCCACCACCGCCCGGCATGGCATCTATTCTTGAAGCCCATTTCTAAAGGTCACTATATTACTTCACTTGTCCTTTCAACAAATATTTATATGGCTGAGAGTGTTCCAGACAATGGTGACACAGCAATGAGCAAAACAAATCCATCGAGAGCCTTGAGACAGAGGCTAAGTATAATCACTGCTATTTTATACACGAGGACACAGGTTCATTGACTAAGTGACCACAACTTATGACAGGCACTGTCTGGGACTGCCTTTCCACTATAGCACAGGAGTGCCCTGAAGGAGCACCTCTCCAAATGCTGGATGCTAACTGTCAAGCCCAAAGGTGGTGCAATCTCCTAACTTTAAAGTGTGTGTGTGTGTGTGTGTGTGTGTGTGTGTGTACATGCACGCTCATGCATGTGTAGTCATATGTATGAGTTGACACACAGAGGTCATGGGGAGGTCGGATACAACCCTGGCTGCTGGGCTTCACTTCCTATTCTGTCTGAAACAGAGTCCCTCTTCACCACTGTGTACTCCATAAACGAGCTAGCTGAACTGCAAGCTCCTAGGAAATCTCCCGTTTCCTCTTGCCAGGAGTTGCTGGAATCACAGTCATTTACTTTATGTGGGTTTTGGTGTTTGAACCCAGGTCCTCATGATTGTGTGGCAACCACTTTACCCACCGAGTCATCTCTCCAGCCCAGGTTTATTTGCTTTTAAAGGCAATATACAGACTCTTAGAAAATCTAAAACACATGAACTCCTTTATACTTGTTTCCTTCTCTATAAACAAGCAGAGCAGAACTTATGCCTCACCAGGTCACTGGGGGTTAAAGAAATGATGGGAACATGGGAAGTAGTTGGACCATTATCAGCTGTGATTTAAAAAAATTCTGTGAAGAGGAAAGAAACTATTTCCAGCCCTTTATAATTTTTGGAACATTTTATCCTAGTCTGCTACAAATTGCTGTTTGTATATCACTGTTTTGCATTATAAATGTGACATTGGATTGGGTAGCTTCCCAAAATTGGTCACTGTTCTGTTCCAAGAAGTCTTTTCCCATCCTTCCTGTAGTGTATCAATATGCACTACATCTGAGACACCCTTCATTCATTTGCAATCACATCTGAAGCTTCCATTTAAACCCACTGCAGTAGAGAATACTAGCAATAGTAAGTTGGATATTTCGGCACATATTTTTATTAGTCATGTTTACTTGAAAAATCACTCTAATTTCTACATTAATTGGGAAATACCAAATTGTTTACATGTGTTTTCTGATTAATCCTAAATCTGAAAGAACTCAGCTGACAGAAACTTCTTTGGTATTAGAGATTGAGTTAAAGACTTCACACATTGAGGAAGTGGTTCTGATACTGAAAACCATAACTGTCAAATGATTCCAAATCTTTATTCCTCTTTCTTTACAAAATGCAGGATAATTTTAGTAGCACTGGTGAGTTACATCTCCAGCCCCCATAAATTAATTTTAAATGAATTAATAGCAAGTACACACATAGACTAGTTTCTTTTGTGCTTGTAGCAAAAATTTTAACTGCTCTAATAACATAAAAACTATGATAATACTGAAAATTTCACAGTTCGCAGATAATTTGAAATCCTAAGGGGCAAGCTTGTTGAGTTCTCTTATGCTTACTTCTGTTAGCATCACAGACAGGAATTGATTTCATTTGCATAATTCTATCACAAACCTTAGGCAGCACCCTGGCATGGAAGGAATGAGTGAGACTAACGATAAAGTTTTCATCATCAACAGGAAAAACTGGGCATTTGGCTTATCAAAGAATTTCCAGTTCTTCCCAATATTCTGTCCTCCTTCCTGTGTCTGTGCTCTCTGCTAGGTGGCTCTACAGGTCCATCCACAAAAGCAGACTACGTAGGCATTTGCAGCTCAATGAATCCGCCTCGGGTTTTTTGTTTTGTTTTGTTTTTTGGTTTTTCAAGACAGGGTTTCTCTGTGTTGTTTTGCAGCCTGTCCTGGAACTCGCTGTGTAGACCAGACTGGCCTCGAATTCACAGAGATCCGCCTGCCTCTGCCTCCCGAGTGCTGGGACTAAAGGTGTGCGCCACCAACGCCCAGCTTCCACCTCGTTTAAAAAATGCACTTATTACACCTAACTGTGGACAGCAGCACTTATCCCAGCCTGAAACAAATATGCACAGGATCTGAGCTCAATGTCCACCTTATAACAAATGCAACATCAAACAACAGAAGGAAACGGAATCATGATGAGTGCCATTGTGCATCTGAACGCTGAAAGATCCTACATGGAGCCATCAAACTGGGGCCTTCTGTGTCTTCCTTGCCTGTGTTTTTACACTGGAACAATAATGTGGGCTGGAGTGACAATTCCCCCTCAGTCGTAAGAACTGATGCATCTATCCACCTGTCCCCTAGCACCATTGCCACTGCTTTATAAAGTCTTCCGCTGGGCCCACCCACATGGAGCAGTAGGGGGCAGATGCAGATCCAGCCTGAAGGAAGCTTAGAGCCAGAGGGCAAACATCACCAGCACTGTCCACTTTGACCCAAAGATGAATGAGAAGAAAGCACTGTTGTGTGTCCTTGAGATGTGACTGCTGAGAACACAATATTCGACCACAGCACAAGAACAGCTCTAATACTAACTCTGTACATTGTCTTCTGTTAATGTTACATTAGTCCTAATGACTGTAGGAATCGACGGCTCCTCCCCTTGAAATGGTTTAATAAAATGAATGTTTGTGCAATCCTCTCTGCCCCTCAGTTCCTTTATTGGTAGTTGGCAAATATTATCTTCCTTTATTAAAAAGATAAAAGAAATTCTAGACATGAAACAAACAAACTTTGGAATCATTTGACAGTTACAGTTTTTAATATCTAAACTATTTCTGAACAATTTCTGGAAGCAGTCTAAGCTAGCATTCATAGTTAGTTTGAGTCTGACACAGTGAAATTTCCAGTAGAGATACCAAATAAAATCCTGGCTTGGAAAGGCATATTTCCTGGGAACAGTAACTCTCCGCTGCAATCATTCTAAACAAAACATGATACAATTTTGGCTTACTACTCTCCACAGAAATGCATACACTCAGTTGCAGTTGTAAAAGCAGGAACCCAGCCTATGCTTCCAAGGCCTGAGGAGACAAGTGCTACAGGACTCCACAGAGCTTCCAATATGACCTCCTCTAGGTTCAAGGTCAAAGGCTAAGCTGTATCCACCCCTTTCCTCAGCTCTGGCTGTCTGTCCAGAGTTTCAGCATCAAACACAACAGTCACTAAATGGGTGCACTCTCATTACAAACTGAAAGAAAATGAGGACTGAGGATAATGAAGTGGCAGTCACAGGCTCTTCTAGAAACATGTGGTTGTTCGTAGTAATCTGGCTTAGGTGGACACGGCATGCTTTAGAGCCTGGGAGACAAGCCACAGATGGGTACTAAGTAACAGGTAGCAGCCACTGTGTGGGCCAGCTCTCCTGTTTGTGGGTGAAACTGACTTTGGGGAGTGGCAGGGCAGACAGCAGCCTTTCCTGATGCAAAACTGCAGCATGAAATCTGCTCCCCAAGGCTCAGCGGGAACCTGTATGTCAGGGATTTGTTCTTCAAGCTGATCTACAGTTGAGGAATCCTGTCTAACTGCACTACCTTCTCTGATAGAGGAAACAGATTTCAATGAGCTCTAGCTATCCCAATGGAGTACAGTCTTGACGGATGCTGAGAAAATGGTTACTACTCAGAGAACAATCAACAATGAACTGTCTGCCCATTGGCACTTTCGTATGACTGTCCATCTGAAAAATGGAAATATTAAAATCTTTAGTAAAGCATCTACATGTCAAACTTACACTTTTATCAACTTATTACGTATTTACTTATTTACTGCTGAACTAGGTATGGATCCCAGGGCCTTAATATGCTGGGCAAACGCTGCACCTCCACGCCACAGCTGGTACTGATGCTGCATTGTTTTATATTAAAAAATTGGAAACTTTCCCATGAGGGGTAGAGAATTGCAAGTGTCCATCAACAGTCATTCTCCCCCACCTTGTATTTTTAGTTTAGTGTTTATTTATTCCTAATTTCTAATTTTTTTTTTCAAGACAGGGTTTCTCTGTGGCTTTGGAGGCTGTCCTGGAACTAGCTCTTGTAGACCAGGCTGGTCTCAAACTCACAGAGATCCACCTACCTCTGCCTCCCACGTGCTGGTATTAAAGGTGTGTGGCACCACCGCCCAGCCCCTAATTTCTAATTTTTATGATAACATTTCCATTTTAGTCTATAACATGACTACCAGGTAAAAACTTCATTTACTAGTGTCTCTGCTGTCTGGAGTAACATAACAACCATCCTTCTGGGTGAATGGAAGGATGAAAACCACACCGAATTTCTGAGTTGTGTCCTTAAAAAGCAATGGGGTACAGAAGCCCAGTACCTTCCTGACCCGTCAGTGGCTGGCAGACGCAGCTGTGGCACACCCTGCTCTCAGCAACAGACAGGAGCACATCCCAAGTCTGTCTGCTTCCGCCTACACTGGCGGATGATTCCCTTGCCATCTCTGCCTCTACACCTGGGTGGGGGGACCACTCCTGGCGTACAGTTTAATTCAGAGATAGGTTTCTCCATTTGGATATCTGAAGACAACATCAAGGAGACTTTGTCCTGACGAGCGCTTATCTTCCAGGAGAGCCAGTAATCAGATATTTACAACCAAGAACGTGTTGGGCAGAGCTTGACAGAGCACGCTTGCCATCCAAGCATGCAGGAGAGTAAGGTAAGATGCCAGCCTGCGCTACACAGCCATACCCTGGTATGAACAAGAGGACTGTCTCTACACAATTTTTAAAGATTTTCAATAATGTAAATTCTACCATGTTACTTTATATAATTCGTTATTCTCAAATTCCTTGTTGTAATTTCTTTTTTGTTGTTGTTGCTATTCAATATTTTATCATGACCTTAAATAGTTTTTTGTACATGAGAACACATATTTAATAACATCTTGCCCTCTCCAAGCTAGGAATCTTGTGATTTTAATCTGTTCTCATGGGCCAATGTTAATTCCCTACAAACAACAAGGAGCTGTACTCTGATCATTCAGGTGACTTTATTCATCTTTCACCTCACAACTCAAAACTGTCCTCTGTCAAATCAAAAAATAACCATGCAAATGTGAAAGTAAGACTAATATAAATTCTTAGAGGTGATTTTTGTCAGCAGCTTAGATAACTACATTCAAACTAGCATAATTTACATTATTTCTAAAAGCAACACATAAAAGATGAGTAGGGTTATACTAAATATGAACCAGAAACCTGAAAAAAAGATACTTGAATAACAATAGTTATTACAATCATAACCTGAAAACGTCATAAATCTAATATAATCCATAACATTAATGGTATATAATATCCTAGATTATCCCAGATGGTAAAATAAATATCTGGTTGTATTTTAGAGTGTTGCCCTCATCTCTATAAACTACAGTCAATACATTAATAGTTTATGACAATTCCTTATCTAGGGACATTAATAGGGACCAAGATGCATTTTGATAAACAGTAAATCCATGCTCCTTTTGAAAGTTTCTCTGACATTTAGGAAAGTAGAGAAAAGCTCTGCACCTTTAGGCTCCTGTACCCACTGCAGGACTCGAGAGCCTCTGATGCTGTCCCCCATCTCGAGTTCTCCACCTATAAGCTAGCTGGACTCCTATAGATGGCCAAACCAAAGCTAAGAGAACACTAGTAATCTAAGGAAAAAGAGACTCCTCAGCTCGGTTTCCAGGGCTAATTCCATCCTAACTCAACTCCTGAGTGAGGCCATATGAGCACTTCTCAAAAAGACTTAAAAGTGGCAAGGAGCAGAGACACAGTTCCACACTGTCACTCTCAGCAGTTTGACCAATTTCTTTCATCTTTTAGGGCTCCAACTTGGACCAAACCAGGATTCATGACTCTAATACTGAAAGGAATTTCAGAACTAGTCAATTTGAAGCAAAATTTAATTTTAAAGATATTTATTTTTATTACTATTATTATTTGGAGGAACAATGTGTGTGCTAACTAAAGTACATATGTTCAAGACAAAGAGCACTGTGGTCACCAGGCTTGTATTGCAAGTGACCTTATCTGCGGAGTCAACTCGCTGACCCATAGCTGGAGATGTTACTAAAGATATTTTATGAGCTTAAGCATGAGTGTTGGGAGAAAGAAAGGGGCTTGGAAAGAAAGCACACCAGAGAGGATGATGTGGGCTTCTCCAAGAGAAATTAAGACACCCAAGTGTTAAGTATGGGCTCCTTAAGGTAAAGTGGCAAATGTATTAACATCAAGCATTTATGCCCCTTTGGTGGCTCTCATTTTTCATCTTCTCTCTCCTTTGATAATGAGATTCTGAAGTGTTTCCAGTTTCCTTGGAAAGAATGGTAATCTGGTAAGGTAAAATCAGCAGATTCTTGGGTTGAAGATTAGTGTGTCTTTTTCCTATAAAGAGGGTTTCTGGTTTCTTGCAAAATTCCTAGAAAACTAGTTTACAGTTGGGACAAGGCCATAAGCAACTGTTCATTGTGCTAGCATTCTTGTTTCTCCACTGGGAGAGGCTTCAGCCGGATGCCTGTGGGAGAGGCTCCTCTCCCGTCTGTCCCCAAGATTTCCCCTTTCTTCTATCCTGCCTCAGCTTCCCAGCTAGGTGATGAGAAATGACTAGCAAGTTTTGAGAATGACTGTTCGAACAATCTATCACAACCTTACAGATATGCTTTTTAAAGTCATGTTTTCAGAAAACTGTAAATGACCCATCCGACAAGGGAAAATGAGCATATAACTTTATAATCACAGATTTCTGATAAGATTGTTGTGAAAACAACCCAAGATTAATGAGAAACATTTATGTACTTAGATCCTCTAAATTCCTTAGATTGCAAAGCAAATCATGAAGAGTCATAAACACTGTACTGAACATCCCCAAACTCCTCCGGTATATAGGTTTAAGTAAATTTGTTGGTTATCTCTATGAAAATGGAAAGATGTGTGTTTTATTGCAGACATCTTGCTTTATTAATCACAGCAACCACTGGCAGGTCTAGGCCCTGGAAGCCCAGGACTTGGCAGAATACACTCCAACTAGTAGGAAGCATAAATCTCCTACAGCCCAGTCCCCAGGGATTTTTTTTTTACTGGTGTGACTTACAAATGCTGATTGAACACTGAAAGACGGCCAGGAATCATGGAACAGTAATATTAGTATGCTGAGGGGCTCTACAGGACACAAGCAGAACCATGAGACAAAAAAAGATGGTCTAGCCGGGTGGTGGTGGTGCACGCCTTTAATCCCAGCACCCGGGAGGCAGAGGCAGGCGGATCTCTGTGAGTTCGAGGCCAGGCTGGACCGACAGCCTCCAAAACAATACAGAGAAACCCTGTCTTGTAAAAACAAAAAAACAAAACAAAACAAAAAAAAAGATGGTCTGCTAAGTGTTTTCCATGCTTAAGAAGAAACAACTGGAATGGGACAGCCTTGTCTACATGTGCTGGCACTGTGGCTGTTGCCTATAACTTCCTACCTTCATTTTTCTAAAGTTGTGGCTCATCCCCTACCCCCCCAAAAAACTAATTTGGAATACACCTATACTAGACACTTCAGGTGCATAAGGAAATTGTCTTTTTCCCTTTGCCTTAGGCAGAGAGTAGAGTCTGGAGCCCCAGACAGGCTTTCCAGGTTCTGTGTCCAAGGAACTGGATTAAGACACACAGATGTGATAGAAATAAGACAGCTGATTAAGAAAGGTGGCACTTCCTAGAAAAATTAGGCTGGAGAGCTAGGCACTGTGCGAATATATATGTATGTGTACATATACATACATGCAGACATACAATGTATGCACATGCTTTTCTGCACATGCTATTACATGCCAGCATTTGGTGGGAGGGATTTCCAGCCTTTTACTCTGTTGCTGTTTGCTTTCAGATGCTATCCCTTCATGCATACACGCGCGCGTGCGCGTGCACGCGTGCGCACACACACACACACACACACGACCTCATGTCCTACTTGTCACAACCTCATTTTCCCCTTTCAGGAACCCTCACTCTGCCTTCTTTTAGCAAAGTGTTTATGGGCATCTGTTTACTCAGAAACCCTAAATTTGGTAGTCTGGTCTCCGTTTCCTCCCTCTTTTCTTTTCTTTTCTTTTCTTTTCTTCCTTCTGTCCTTATGTCAAACATATTAGGGATAGCTAGAAGTGTCTTTGTTAGGTTGCTTCTTTAATCCCTATTCCCTCCTTATTTTGGGTTGACTCTTAGTACAAGAAGATGCAATAACATGGAACATGCTTTTTCAAATGCACCTAAGATTTAAGATAGTAGGAAATGAACTCCACCAATAATAACTCTGCATGTTAAATATTAATAGTCAATATTTTCTGTTAAAAAACCCATACATATAATCAAAGATCATTGTTCTTCCAAATACCTACAAATGCACAGGTCATCTTCTATTGAATTGGAAAGGAAGAAGGTAATCAAACTGGATACTTGTCTCCAAGCTATTAAATCTCATAGCAGTTATTTATTTATTTACTTTGGTTTTTCAGGACAGGGTTAATAGGTATAGTTCTGGCTGGCCTAGAACTTACTCTGTAGACCAGGCTGGCTTCACAGAGATCCACCTACCTCTATCTCATGAGTGCTGGGATTAAAGGCGTGTGCCACCACCACCTGGCATGCAGGTAGATTTTTGTTTTTAATCAGAGCATATATAAAATGTTAACCATTGTTGAAGTGGTACACCACCTCTCTCTGATTTTGACAAACAACAGGGGAAAGAAAAATATCTCACAGCCTGGAGAGTCAAGCTCTAAACATTTCTTTTCATAAAGAAAATAATATTAGCTGAGCAGTGCAGGTGCACACCTTTAATCCTAGCATTCGGGAGGCAGAGGCAGGGAAATCTCTGTGAGTTCAAGGCCAGCCTGATCTTCAAAGAGAGTTCCAGGACAGTCTCCAAACCTACTGAGAAAGCCTGTATCGAAAAACCAAAACCAAAACAAAAACAAAAAGAAAAACAAATTATCCCAACTATCATTATAGCATATAGCAAACCTTTGTTCACTATCTCTTTCTACAGGAGCTAAGTGTTAACTGTAAATGGAGGGGGGGGGGAGTGACCCCACAATGAAGTAAATTATTTAGAATAGTAGAAAATAAGACTGAAGTTCAACTCACCTTCAGACCAACCTCTGTTACATGAATGAATGTATGTCCATACTGTACTCTCTCTAAGCTCTGAATTGTCTTATAATAGTGAAAGCCACTTAAGCAATAGGTGAGTATGGCCTGGTCCCTCTATGCTGTGGCTTGCTGTCTTCTCCGGCAATGCTTGGCAGTGACACGGTAAGGGAGTGCTCAGTTGGCAATCCTGTCCCTCACATTGCTTTCTCTCCCCTCACATTGCGCTCTCTCTCATTTTCATCTTTCATCTTGCAAGACTTTCATCAGTATTTTTGTAAGTGCTGGCTTATTTATGCTAAAATATATTAGCTTAGGTGACTAAATTGACAGATTATTTCTTGCTATAAAATACTACAGTAAGACATCATTAGTAACCAAATAATTGATCCCAACTAAGCTAGTACTGATGTACTATATTGCATTTATTATATTATATTAATATTACTGACAATCTGTAGTTCAAACTCCTATTGCTATAGGCAAATGGTAGGAAGCACTGCAGCCATGGCACTAAAAGTGTAAATAGAAAACATGCTACAATAAAAGCAAATTTAGTTTAATTATGGTAACACTACAAAGACAACTTGCCATGCCTTACTTTTTAGCTTTGGGATGTTTTTAAGTCTTAAAGTGTGAAGAACTTTCACCAAGAAAATATTCTATTTAAAATTTTATGATTCTTTTAATATATTATGAGCAAGTCCATTATAAGCTAATAAAATTATTATTGACTCTCAGGAGATATGTAAGGATTAACTAAAGATGAAAACCAGCACACAAAAGAATTGTGAAAATTTGAAAGCAGGACTAAGCTAATTTTCTGGCTTGTCTACAATTTATTAGTTTCCCAATAAAAATAAATACAAGACTTTAAGCTGTTTAATAGCATGAAGCATTCATTAATGAAAATTAGTATGTCTCTTTTATATTGAATAGTGTACAGGCTATTAAGTATACAACAGCCTTTTTGTTTGTTTTTTGTGTGTGTTTTTTTGTTTTAGAGTTACTTATTATGAATACAGTGCTCTGTCTGCATGTTTGCCTGCAGGCCAGAAGAGGGCACCAATCTCATTATAGATGGTTGTGAGCCACCATGTGATTGCTGGGAATTGGACTCAGGACTTCTGGAAGAGCAGCCAGTGCTCTTAACCTCTGAGCCATCTCTCCAGCCTCTACAACAGCCTTTTAAAACACAATTTCACCTTAGCAAGTACAATATATGTACCTATTAATTTTGGCAGGTAAAGGACATGAAGGAAAAGTTGCTGGCTGGGTCTAGCCAACAACCACAGTCATCCCATACTGTGACCCATGGAGCCTGGAGTCTCAGCTCTGCAGATCTATGTTAAAATTATGCTAACAGCTAAGCATACTTGTATGGATTTCACATTAAAATGTGAAGAAACTAGTCATGGATTCCCACTATGTGGGTTCTTGAATGTCATAAATTCCTGAGTCAAGATGATTTCTGTAGTTGTTTCACATGGCACCTAACATGTGTGTAACTGGTCCCTGCATTCCTCTGTCCAGCTCAATCTTATCCTAATGGTCAGTCCTGGATCTCCAACCACTGAAGGGGCATTTCCACTGTAGACTCCACAGGCATCTGAGCTTGCTGTGTGTCCATTAATCTCATTGTTTTTCCTTCCAACTAGCTTCTCTCTCTTTTTTTTGTAACAATGTTTTTTTTTATTAGACACAGGATTTTAAATGATCTCTTCAATTTTTCTATGCACAGGCAAAACTATGTGTGCCATTTAATATACTGGAGCTTGCCAACTGAATCACTACCTAGAGAAGAGAAAATTATCCCCAACCTGCTTACCGACCCCCAAGAACATGGAGATGAATATGATAGACAGACTGTCCCCGGGCTGCACCTTCATTCACCACCATCTGATAGCCCCGGTGCAGGCCTGGATCGGCAGCCCATTTCTTGCCAACAATCCTTAAATGTCCTAGAAGACTTTCATCATCGTCTTCTGCTACAGAAATCTGGGCTATATGTTTCTTGGGTATCACCAGGAAATGTGTTGGTGCTTGAGGGGAAATGTCATGAAAAGCAAGACACTCAAAGGTGATCTTGGCGGGGATTTCTTTGTCAATGATCTTGCCGAAGACCATGACGCTGCCGGGCTTGGCCACTTGAGCCTTGGCAATCTCGTCAGCCATCACAGCCGCTCGCTGGCCTTCCCGCACCGTGGCCACGGTGGGGAGAGGACCAACTAGCTCTCTTAACTCTCCTTATACCTAGATGCCTTGGGAGTCCAGCTGGATTCCTTCCTCCACCCTATTCCACCTTCCTGTTTCCTGAGCTCTCAGCATGCCGGCCTTTCCTCTCAAGCATCGATGGAATGAAGTCTCTCTCATTCAAGCTCCGCTAACTCTTCTGGATTACTGCTTTATGCCTTGTTTCTCTTTCAAACCATCCTCCTCAATGCAGCTGGGATGCTGAAAAGGCCAGCCTTTCTGCGCACTCCTCTCAGGACTCACGTGCCCTGTGTCACCTGTGCCTCCGCTCACCGCAGAGCATGTCCTCTAGCAGCTGCCCAGTCTTCCACCAGGAAGCCCCTTCTCCATCCACTCAGCAAACGACTATCCGGTGTGGACTAGTCACATGTGTGGCTGTGAAGACCCTTCCCTCAGGACTCTCGATGACTTGTCACCATGCTTCCCCTTCAGTCCCGTGTCCTGGGACTTTCAGATCTCTGCGGATACTCCACAGTTAACTCTGAGCTCTTCCTTGTCAACTTAGCCTTAGAAATGTCCATGTTTCGTGGTGCCTCAGTCTTCTTTCCCTCTTCACAGCAGTGAGGAGTGTCTCCCCTATGAACGATGACGCCATGAGGACACTTGTATCTTGACTTTTCCCCCTTATGTTGTGAGCATCCAGCAACCAAGTGCCTTATTATACACTTGCTAGAATCTAGAACAATGCCTCATTAGTGGAAAATTTCATGCAGTAAACAGTATTTCCTAACTACATTATATGTGATGTGACCACAGTATACAATTGGCTACAGTCGTTCTGATTCTCGAAAGCCACTAATCTTTTAGTGAAGAAGGCTACACTTGATGGTTACCAGGTGGTGGCACACACCTTTAATCCCAGCACCTGTCAGGCACAGGCAGATCTCTGTGAGTTAGGGGCCAGCCTAATCTAAAAAGAGAGGTTCGGGTAATACACGGCTACTGAAATCCCTATCTCAAAAAAGAAAGCTACACTCAACACCTTTCAACTGATACCTATACATAATCTTTCTCTTCCTTTACGGCAAAATTTACCAATAGTATGGCCATTTTAAACACATTTTCTAGCCTTTAAGAATTACAATCACTAAGAACTTGGAATACACAAAATGATCCTACAAACTCTATAAGTTTTAGGAGCAAGGGCACAGCAGTTCAGTGGTGTAGCATTTGCCTAGGATGTGCAAAGCCCTACTGTAATAGCTGTAATAGTAACCATGTAGAGTGGAACACAGCCACTATTTGTCTTCTGTATCTTTCAGACATCAAACACTTAGATCAAGTACTATCTAAAACATGCATTTTCTTTTTATCTGACACTCTGAATCAGTTACTGCTCTTTGGAAACAGTTTTAAACATATTTATCATACTTGCAGCTATTCCACTTCTGTTTGACTATCATGTTTTGTAAGTGTAACAGCTCACCATTAACATTAGTGTATGATAAAACATTACTGTTGCAAATACTGCCTTAATAAAACCTCACACCTAAAACAATGTAAACACACTAAGTCTGGGACAGAGTGCCAAGAATGGAAACAACTGGCTCAGCGACATCAGCTCTCAAAAGCTCTGGATGCATGGAGGCTGACTTCCCTGAAAGTCACAGTCGATCATTCCCCACTATGCTGCAGAAGACACAGCTTGTCACCCATCAGTCTTCACAGAAAAGGGGCTTGCATGTATGTTATCGGGGTTTAAAAAAGACTAAGTGACACGCCAAGTGACAGAAGTCATAGAGCGGCTAGGTTACAGACCTGTCACTACCAGGTTTTCACAATAATCACACAAAGGAGGCCTCCGTCACCATAAAGGAACAACTGGGCTCCTTCCAACAGCCCATCTACGAAGTCCTTCTCCTCATGATCCTCCAACTTCAAGAACGGTGGCGAAGCAGCTGGTGTGTGGGCAGCTCCTCACGCCTGCCTTCCTTCCTAACCTGCTGTGTGTGACAGACAGTTCTTACCAAAGTGTGCTGTGTAGGTGTCTCATCTGTGTCTGCATCCAACGGCCTCCGTGGAAGCTAAGTTAATCCTAGCACAATCCAGAGTTGTGAGGAGTCACTCACAATGGAAGCCATTCCTGAACAGTTTTCTTCTTCATTCAGGGCAGATCAGTGTTACCGTGTGCATGTGTGAGGATGTGTGTGCATGCGTGAGGATGTGCTTGTGTATACATACTCTCCTGGGTGTGCAGGTGCACATGTGTGTGAGAGTACATGTGAAGGTCAAAGACGACTTCAGGCATGGTTCTTTACCCACCCATCTACCATCTCTGTGCTTCAGACACTGACCTAGAATGTACCCCGTAGGTAATTAGCATTCCTCCCATGGGGAATGCAAGTTGCATCACTGCGCTTGGCTCTTTGAATTTAGGTTTTGGGGACTGAAGTCGGGTTCTTGGGCTTGCACAGTCAGCACTTTACTGACTGATCGCCCTAGCCCATATGCTAATCTTTCAACATGGCTTCTTAAGGAAGCACAGAGAGCAGTCTTTCGAATGATCAGGAGGACAGGCACACACACTGATTCCTTCTTACCTTAACTATTAACCCTTTTGAGTCAACCATCCATATCTTTTTTATAGCGTTCTCCTTTGACAAGCCTTCTTTCTCCATGGCCATAACAATCAGGTGAGCAATCCCCAAGGCAGCCTGAAAAGAAGGCATAAAAATAAAGAAGATTTCAAAAATTGTTCCACGTGTCCTATTGAGGGTAACACATCACCCCACTTTGTCTCCGAGCAAGGAACAGCAAAACAGCTCTGCCCACTGAGTTCCGGAGCTCCCGTCATCACTTCACACTAGGAACCAAACATTTTGTCACATTTGGGTGTGCGAAATGACCATTGTTTATTCCACTTAATTATAACACAACCACTATGATACAGTTCGCTAGTCAGCACAGATATGCCATTGACTGTCAGTATATCTGATTCTAGTTATATAGTCAGGACTGGCCCAACAAGAAAGCACTACGTTTAACACAACCACCTGTCAGCCTGGCTCACTGGACCGTATGACTTACTGTCAAAGACACTCCTCCAACTGAACTAGAACAAAGACGTGTGCTCATCTCGACAGGATCATGACTGATTAGACAACAACAGAAAACTGAAAGGAAATAGTGTTGTCCAGCATTTATTCACTCTCTCAATTTAGCAAGAAAGCACTGCGAAATGTCTCCAAATATTAAAGAAAGGATCTCATTTGGGATTTGATGAAGCCTTCGATAATCTGTGACAGGTCACAGACCTTATCTTTTCAGGAACAAGCCAGGGCCCACAAGTCATCCAACCAGGATCTTCTGGAAATATAGAGGGGCTTACCAGAAAAGGGCTACCATATTAGGGCTGTAGGGAGGCTGGGCTGTAATTTCAGTTTGAAAGTGAATCTGTGATTACAATCTGAATGCTTTCATGTACTCACTGTGGCTCTAAATCATACTTCAAAATAAGCTAAATGAAAACACAGTATGTACACATTTCTACCCATGGAACAACTTGTTTTGCTTATACTCATTAAATTTAATTTTTTTCTCAAAATGCCTGTCTATCCATAGTATTTTCTCATTTTTGAATTCTGCAATTCTAGAGAGATTAGAAAGCTTTCTCACAAGGAATATTTTGTTCTGTTTGGGAGTGAACTAGCTTTCTTCTTTTAAATGAGTATTGACAATGATTTGAAGAAACAATATAATTTGGTCTTATACAATTTCTTCTATGATTTCAAATGTCTTGGTTATAATGCAGTTGTGATAGACTACACATCTTTAATTCAAGATGATTTTCTTAAAAACAACTGCAGTTATATACGTACAGGCTGCACTGTGAACACTTTGTGACAGTGGGGATAGGCACACTAACTTATATTCATTGAGGCTGCCAAATGCAACACAGTTTGGTAACTTCATTCTGTGTCAAGCCTTAAATGTGCATAACAAAGTCAAGGGTAACATTTGATGATCTCACGAATTTAAACGGTTGAAACTTTGGCTTACACTTCCAAAGTTTCCTAAATGATGTAAGTGCCTTATAACTTGTGGAATCTTCCATCTAGAGCTGTAATATAACATTATGAGAGTGTTCAAGACCTTGAGTAAGTACTGAGCTAAAGCTAGCCACATGTTATTGAGAAGCAGTAAGCAGTACACAAGGCAGGTACCTCTCCAGCTCCCTGGAACAGCACTGTCTGGTCAGAGAGCTTGTTCTTGGTTATTCGAAGAGCCGCAAGGAGACCCGCAACTGCAACAGACGCTGTTCCTAAAACAAGTAAAAGTATCCTTCAGCAATCCTCAGATGGATCCTGCCAGACTAAGCTTTTATCTACACCTTCAAATCACTACACGACAGGAAAGAAAACAGGGACAGAAAGAATCTGTTTGTCCGTCTCCATGCTGGAATATGAGGCAAAATTCTTAGGCGAGGAACATCCGTATTTTAGGACAGCAGCTTAAATCCTTCAAAACTCCCCAAAAAGGGGACCCTGGGACTTCTTTTGATGGATGGTAGACACCAACAAGGGTCTGGATTCTGTTTGGTTTTCATTTTTGGTTTTAGAGTTTTAAGGTTGGGTCTCATGTAGCCCTGGCAGAACTTTGAAATCCACACAAAGGAGACACACAGGAAATGCTTGCTACTGATGGGGTAGTGGCGATGGTGTTACAGATATAGTTGGAATTTAATGCTTAAATTTGGAAGATTAGCCACTAGTAGCTAATTTTTGTCTTATTGCATTCTTTGTCTTTATATCTGTACTTCCGAATAGACCCTAGGTGCTAACGGAATATGTTCTCATCATACCACAGGTACAGAAGCAGCATCTTTCTAAGTACAGGGCTTCACCATGTATGTAGACCATGCAGTAGTGCTCTTGCTAGAAACAAGACTATGCAGCTCTGTCTCTTCATGGTTAATTCCTAAAATAGGACTTCAGTTTCTTGCAATGCCTTCGGGCTGTATGGACATTTTACACCTCCAAGGTAACATTCTACTGTTTCAATATCACACAGGTGAGCAGCAAAGTCTGACCAAACTTAAAATACCTTTACTTGGTAAAACCTAGACCTGAACAGACACAAGTAAGACCACTGCAATGTTCATGAACTGTGACAATTCATACATTGTACAAACCCATTGTTCTGCACATAATTTAAAATGGAAGTCTAAAGAGCTGACGATGTGACTTGGTGTGGAATGTCTGTCTAGTTCACAGAGAGCCTGAGTTAATGCCCAAAACCACAACAAAAGAAATTCTGTACAAAATATGGCTGATTTATATAGGAAATATGCCATGATGTCTGGCCCATATACCAAGACACAATCATGAGAACTGTTAACAAATGAAATCAGGGAGGAACAGACTTCCAGTTACCATGTTGAGTCATTACTCACAAGCAACATTTCAAGGTAGCTCTTCTTGGGCTCTTCTGGTGAAAACCAGTCCAAAGTTAGATCTTATGATTCTAAGATTGCCCCAATGTCACAAGATTTAACTAGCTGAAAAGTCAATGTTAGAACATTACCAGCATCACTGCTTGGTGTTATTCAGTATTTTGCTTTGTTTTTCATGGAACTGGACATTTGGAGACAGACATAAGAGGTTTGTTGTCTAATTATAATGTGCCATTGTCATGTGGTAATGCCAGTTCATTCTACTAAAATTTAAAATGTTTTACTGCAGACATGACTAAGTAGAGAGAATGAGTCTCCTCCCACTGTACTGGATACTAAGTCATTATATGTATATTCCATAGCATTTCTTAGTGATATAATGTCTAGCCTTCTCTTTATAGCACTACCAAAAATTTAATGTGAATGTGACTATTTTTTTCTAAAGTTTAAAAACTTTTTTCAAATGTGTATGAGTGCTCTATCTCTATGTTACACCCTTATGCCAGAAGAGGGCATCAGACCCCATTATAGATGGTTGTGAGCCACCATGTGGATGCTAGGAATTGAACTCCAGACCTCTGGAAGAGTAGTCAGTGCTCTTAGCCACTGAGCCATCTCTCCAGCCCATGAACACGATTCTTGTACACAGCCTGTGGCTAATTTAAATTTCTTTGTAGAGATGCAAGTGCAGAAAACTAAAATTTTATAAAACTAAAATTTTATAAAAATGTGTAAAATAAATTACATAGTTCTTTTAATTCTTATATTAAAATTAAACTTAAATCAGACAGAGGGAAGGCCTGTCCTTGGACTGCTGGTTTTAAAAAGGACTTAATACTGGTAACACAATACTAAAGAGATGGGCTTTCTCTTAAAATTTAACAGGTTCTATAGGTTGTATGTCTGTAATACAAAATTCCCATTTTTTCAGACTCTCAAATTTTTAAATGATTTTTAAAAATTGTATGAATGTGCATGTATATGTGCGTGCATCTGAGTGCAGGTGCCTCAAAGGCCAGAAGATAGTACTGCAGTGTCTGGTGTGGGTCCTGGGATTGAACTGTGGTCCTATGTAAGAACAGCAAATTTTCCGAACTGCTGAGTCATCCCCTTCAGCCCCCAAACTCTGAGTGTTTTGAGCCCTGACATGACAGCAGATGTCTTATACTTGATCTTATGTAGCTAGGATGCAAGTGCTGAAAAACTGTGTGCCATTACCTGTGACTTAGGTGTATGTATATGGTATACCCTGGACACAAATGAACTTTGTGTTTAGATTTGGGATCTCAGCCCCAAACTGTCTCATTATATTTATACAAACACTCATTCTAAAATCAGGAAAAATATGAAATTTAAAATGCTCCTGCTAAATACTGTTGACAAGAGCTACTCTATCCCATTATAAATTCGCAAATAATATGTCTTTGATACACACAGAAGTTTTGCTGTGGCTGTAAATCTCTCTGATTTTTTTCCAAAGAATGACCTCAACTGCTGGCATGATCATCTCAGTTTATAGGGGATGATGGAATGCTCAAGGCCAGCTTGTCTCAAAAACAATAAGAAAAGCAGACCTGGTTCAGTACACTGCAAACACAAAAGCAAATACACTGATGCAGTAATTTATTAAATCTAACTAGAACTAAAAATTATGCTATATAATTAACAAGACCAATCTGTAATTAAACTATAATCCTCACAAGTTATAATAGATCAGATACCACTAGAACTGTTGAGGAAGAGGGTGGGTTTACATTGGCCGAGCTCACGGTTAGAGCAAGCAGCACCTGGGCAGGGCAGTGCAGGGCATGGGAGACGCCCACAGCCTTGGGTGGGAGGGCACACGGAGCAGCAGGAGCATGCGCAAGACAGGGAGGCAGGGAAACAGCAGAATGTGCACACAGCTAGTGTTCCTCTTTCCCTACAAACGTCACTAAAGCAACAGGAAAACAGACTTACAAACAGAGATATGGACTCGAAAGCACCAGGCATAGTGGTGAACAAGGAGTAATGCTATACTGAAAAGAATTAAGTGAAATTTATTTACTTGATATGGAGGACCACACTCATGCAATCTTAACTGAGAATACTAACAGAAAGTAATTGCCAGCAGAGAGCAACAGAGCAGAATCCCAGCAGAGTGAGAGACCAGCTACAAAGACAGGACAGGAGCCCCACCCCCACCCAATGTCATTTAAGACTATTTTATATTACTAGTATAGTCAGTTATGTTTTTCTTTAATCAGACAATTTTCATAAAATAGTATCTTTAAACAACACTTGTTTCAAAAGAAGAAAAAACAAAGTTCCTCCAAGGACATGATGCAAAAGCACTTATCTGCATTGCAGGGCTGTAATAGTTGCATAATTGTTTTCATTGACAACATCCATGGGCATAATGAGAAAAGAATAGAGTTCAAAAGACAAAAAAAGAGATGTGAGGAGAAGACCCATCACAGAGACACAGCTCTGAAAAGGAGAAATGTTCAGGGTGGTTTGCTTATGTCTAGTCAAAATAAAAGGAGTTCCCATAGGCTTTCTCTACTAAGGAATTAGATGAGCTGTTCTCAAACCTGCATTTTCCCTTTTAAGGGTAGCATTATTCTGAAATCCCTGGGAGGAAATAAGCAAGCATTGCGTGTACAGGCAGCTCGGGTGGAAATCCAGCGATTTTACTGCCTCCACGCTGGAAGCCTGGAGCATTCTCGGGCATCTTCAGCACACCACCCATGTCTCTGAACCTTGACTTGACTCCTGCACTAATTTCTAGGCTTTACTTCTGATGTGCCCCAGGCCCTAAACCTTAATTACTGGTCCTGAAAGACAGAAACTGTCACTCAAATTCCTGTTTTGTTTGGTGATTTAATCTTCTGAAACTGAACTCTGATTCCCATTAATTCTGTATAATGAGTCTCAATCATGCAACACTGGCCTTAACATCCTTATACATATTTCTGTGAGAACCACAAAATGTAAAGGTGTAAATTCTATAGGAGAAGGAGATGTAGGTTTGTTGTGTTGTTTTTGAAGTGCTGGGGATAAACTCAGGGCATTGTACATGCTAGGCAAGTGTCCACCACTGCTATACATCCCCCAGCCCTCGAAAGGCTTGTTCAACAGTTCGCTGAGGCTGCTGTAGAGACCACCTCAAAATGAATTGATGACGGACTTAAAGATGTTAGCCTGCACTGCAAAATTCAGTGTGTGTGTGCATTAAAGCCACTCCATCATTATACAGGGTACCCTAGAGTCAGGGATGCAACACATTAAAACCAGACTTCTTTTCTATAGCTCACATTTACACTACTCAGTACCTGGAAATTCTGGATTTCCTTCTGAAATCCTCTAGATTCTCAATTCCAAGAAATCTGTAGCTGCCTATCCAGGAACTATGCACGATAAGGAAGCAAGAGTGCACAAGGGTGGCTTTCTCATAAAAATCAGCACCAGATAAATCAATGGAAGATACCGATTTTTATGATATGGCATCAGGGGGGACTTAGTGATGGGAAGCACTTGGCCGAAATTCACTGCGAAGGAGACCATGGGGAGAGCCAGTCAGCTTAGAGAGGAAATGGATTTGCTTTGGAATGGTTTCAGAATGAGGTAACTCTGAGATATCCAAGAAGAGCTGTTAATAAACAGATGAACATACCACCCTGGAGTTCAAATAAATCATGAATGCAAACGTTACCCTGCGAGCTGAATGTCAGAATATGGAATATTACCTAAGAGGATAGTACTAAAGCAAAAGGGAAGTGCTGTCATGTGCTAGCCAGGGGAAGAGCGAACCGCCAGGGTAGGGAGAAGTCAGCAGGTGCAGTGACAGGGCAACAGACAAGAGCAGTTTCAGAAAGGCCAAGTGACAGGCTGAATGCTACAGAGACTTTAAGACAAAACGGAAGGCACGCACAGCTGTGAGATGCAAACCATCCTGGTCTTCAGGTTGCTAGAAGTCAGTAGCACTCTCTACCTGTCAGTCCGTTATTAGCCATAATGAAACAGGTGCCTAGGACTTCTGTGTAAGGCCTAGATGTTGGGGGGGGCAGCGAGGGATAGACAATAAGCTTGAATACAAAACCCCACACAGCTTAGACAAAGGTCCACAGCCAACTCATGTGCCCGAACTATCAGCCAGAAAGCAGCAGACCATTTCGATGCCAAGCTGGTGGTGTATCTTAGCCAACAGGATGCTATGAGTCTGAGGTCCCTCTGTACAGAGTGAGACACTGTCCCAAAAAATAGAGATAGCACTTCCTGGAGTGAGGCTTAGAAACCAGCTAAGGAGTATATACAGTCATATCCCTAAGCAACATGCAGTCTGTTTTCACAGATTTCTGGGAGCTCATGTATATATAATATAGTACATTCTAGAGTGCTTTCCCAAATGTGAAAGAGATCCAGAAATTGTGACTAAAATTATCCAACACAAATCCTATTTTTTAAACAGGTACTACTGAATCTGAATAAAAGGCTGTGACCTAATTTCAGATGTTATTTTTTTCATGTTTATCCTGTTAGATTTCTGTATATGTACCCTTTATATATGCATAGGTACCTAATTCTATAATTCTTTAAAATAATACAGCAATGTTGTTTATTTAAGGTTTAATTTGTTGTTTTATTACAAAAGAATTTACATCTTATGGTAGAAATTGTTAGTGCAGATGAGATTTAAAGCACATATTTTCTTACCACCCATGACTGCTTTCCAGAGATTATAATACTTTTAGAACAGAAAATTAATTTTGAGAGTTTATGACCTCCCAAAGTTGTGAAAATATGGGAGGTTCTGACTTGAGTAATGGTGTACTGTCCTATTGCATCCCAGCATGCACTTTCTCAGCTCAGTTCTTCACTACTTTTCATAACATTTCACTCCACAAACTTGTCCTATTGGATCACTGTGATAATATCTTAGTCACCTGCAATGTCAGTCCTGCAGCTGATTCTTGGTGTTTTTGTTAGAGTCACCTGAAGGGTAAATACAGCTTTTAACTGTGTTCCTTTTCTGATGTGTACGGAGGGGTAGAGATGGGAACATCCAACCTCCTAGAGGTGCATGCCACGCTCCTATGTGGCTTGCATGTCTAAATCACTTTGTGACAATCTTTCTAGACATCTTCACTGTCCCCTTCCCTGTCTTTGCTCACACAGATCATTGCATTTCTCTCTCGTCTGAATGGAGACTACGAGATGTTATTCTTGATCCATACATACACAGTGAAATGTGATTACCTTGAATATCATCATTAAATGTGCAATACTTGTTTCGATACTTGTTCAGGAGACGAAATGCATTCCGATTGGCAAAGTCTTCAAACTGAATAAGGCAATTCATGCCATATCTATGAGGGGAAACATATATTTTAGAAGTTAATGAAATAACATTTTAAGGAGACATTGAAATCTAAACCACAGAAAAGGCACAGCAATTTCTTTTAAAAGTCCTATCTAGATTCTTAGCATAAATGTATAACACATTATCAACAAGGACTGACATCACACTCACCACAAAAAAGGGAGTGGGATGGTACTGTGGAATAATACCAAATGACAAAAACGCAGTCCAAAATATGATCCATATCCTCAAGGAATTTAAAACTCAGTAGAAACAAAATCTTCTGAGTTAAATGAAAGGTATGTAAAATGTAATATAAAAGCTATGTATAAACAAAGGATTATAGTTATCCGGAAAACAGTGCTTCTAGCTACACTTAGAAGTCAACTGACAAATTAATGAAGCTTTAATTGACTATTATCTTCAAAGCTGAGATGCAGGGTTTATAAAACAAGGGAAAGTAGAAGCAAAATAAATTAAAGGTAGAAAGAAAACAACCCTGTTGGGAAAATGTCAAACTCATTAATGGGCTGTAGTGCAGAGCATATGAGGCCTAAGCCTCCTCCTGGTCTTCCTGATTCCCCTTACTCAGATGGTCTACTCTATCCATGCATGCCAGAGGCAGTTATCAAAACAGTTAACGGGATAACTCTCGGGACTCCCTCATCCCTTTGTTCTTTCTGACTCCGAATACCATCAAGCAGATGAATCCAGCTGTAAGGCCTGGCTAGGATCACAGAAGTCCTGAGTACCTGTTTCCATGCTTGTATGTACATTAACACAAACCCAAGTCTTATCCTTAGTGCTATTAAAGAAAAATACCTTGCCCTGGGTCACATATAAACAAAGAGCTCACAGTTCTGGAGGCTCATGTCCAAGGTCAATGTGGCCACAGACACTGTCTAGGAAGGACTACCTCCTAACAGACAGCATCTTCCTGCTGTGCGCTCACATGGCAGAGGCAGCAAGCACATTCTTTCCCTTTAGTGTGCTTCACATGGGCACTAATCCCAGTCATGATGGCTGACCCTTAAAAGGCCCCTCCTCCTCAGAGTTCCACATTCTAGTATATGGACTTTGGAGGGACACAAACACTCAGATAGGACAGCTTCAACACGTTGCTGTTTCCCTTGTCTATGAGTGCTCAACCTCTTCCCAGTCTCCATACCTCACAGAGAAATGGTTTTCCATCTTTACACCTTGCTCTCTGGACCATCTCCACAAAGCTATAGCTTCTTCCATTCTCACAGTAACAAAGTCCTCACCACAGAGTATGAAATTTTGTCGTTTCTCACTTCTTTCAACAATGAGGACAGATGCAAAACATCACAGTGTAGGTGAAGTCTTGCTCCACGTCTCTCCACCACCATGGCTAAGATCTCTGTAGGTCCATTCATTCCATTGTTTTCACCTATTGTACTTACTAATGTATTATTTTCATATATTAGTCCTTAATGATCTACCTCTTAAAAACACTAACATTCACAGGGAAAATCGGGATTGAATCAATCTTTCCTCCTTCCCTCCTCTATAAAGTTTTTGTTATATAGAGGAGGGAAGGAACTGGGTCCTTTCTGAGATGGACTTTCTTCAAGGTAGCCAGGGAACCACTGGGCCCCCCTTGACTCCTGGGACGATGTACCTGCTCCCCCATGTACTGACGAACTCCACTGCCTTTGGAGACCTTGGGTAGTCCCTGTTGCACTTACCCCCGGATCTCATCACACACTCATTGATGTGTTTGGTGAGATGCCCACTACAGTGGCTGTACTTTGCTTGGCCAGGGTCTTGGTTACCTGTGGCCTTGTTAAGACTCTGGCCATGGGATGGCACGAAGACCTGGCTACTGCTCTTCCATGGCTGCTGTGGTAGAAGACTGGAGGGTTTTGTCTCATTTTTAATCACTAATGAAACTTCATATTGCTCTACGTTTCTTCGTATCTTCCATATCTTGGTCATTTTTAATTCTTTCTGGGAAATTTTATGTTCTTTGGCTCATTTTTTTAAAGATTTATTTTATTTATTATGAATACAACATCCTGTCTGCACGCGAGAAGAAGGCACCAGATCTCATTATGGATGGTTGTGAGCCACCATGTGGTTGCTGGGAATTGAACTCAGGACCTCTGGAAGAGCAATCAGTGCTCTTAACCTCTGAGCCATCTCTCCAGCCCCTCTTCGGTTCATTTTATTGTCCTTTTATTTACTACTGTAATAAGATTTTATATTTTAAGGATAGTATCTTCTATGATAGACACTTCAAATTGATGTGGGATAATATTCTTGTTCACTGTAAAGATTTGTCACTTGTATTGGTTTAATAAAACACTGATTGGCCAGTAGCCAGGCACCAAGTATAGGCAGGGCTACCAGACAGGGAGAATTCTGGGAAGAGGAAAGGCAAAGATGCAGTCACCAGTTAGACACAGAGGAAGCAAGATGAGAATGCCTTGCTGAGAAAAGGTACCATGCCACGTGGCTAAACATAGATGAGAATTACGGGTTAATTTAAGTTACAAGAGTTTGTAGTAATAAGCCTGAGCAAAAGGTCAAACAGTTTATAATTACTGTAAGCCTCTGTGTGTTTATTGGGACTGAATGGTTGCAGGACCAGGTGGGACAGAAACTTCCATCTACAGCAAATACCTTTCTTAGTCTACTACACTGTGAAATCAATTCCTTAGATGGTATTTGTCCTAGATACCTTCAATTATCAACTTGATATTGTATAAGACCATCTGAGAGAAGACTCTCAACTGAGAAATTACCTGGATTAGTGGCCTGTGGACATGTCTACGGGGCATTGTCTTGACTGTTAATGATGTAGGACAGCTCAGTTCACCGGTGGCAGTTGTAGCTCTAGGCAGCTGGGATTAAACTGTACATGAAAGCTAGCTGAGTGTAAACTGCTCTGTGAGCCAGCAACCAGCATCCTCAATGGTGCCTTCTGTCCTTCTTTGACTGTGAAATGAGTTCCTTGGTCTGAGACAATGCTGTGTGGAATGGCAAGTAGGCCTACCTTGAATTCCTACCTTGACTCCTCTCAATAATGGACTGTGGCCTGAAATTGTGAGCCAAATAAATCCTTTCTCTCCCAGGTTGATTTTGGTTAAGAGTATTTTTTTAATTACAGCAACAGAAATGAAACTAGAATAGTGTTTCTGTTGATTTTGCTACAGAAACTTCAGGTTTTTATGGAATCAGATTAATTTATATTTTTACATATAGACTCACCTTTCGATAGCATGCCTATTACAGTTTATAATCCAAACTTTCTTCTAATACCATTGTGGATTTAGGAAATGATTAGCTTCAAAATTTGTTACTACTTTTACTATCAGGCCATAAAATTTTAATATTTTAATTATAAAAGTAATTTCTACATTATTTCCTCAGTTATACTAACACTATTTATTTCATACTCCATCCTTTCCCTTCACCTCCTATACCATGTTTGATACAGAGAAGATTTGGCTTCTGTTTCCCTGTTTCTTGATACTGCTGCTACTGACAAATGTTTTGCCACTTGATAAGATAGAAGACACTTAATTACTCTTTACAACCACAGCATGGTCTGCCACTATTATTCTCATCTTACAGATATGGACATAGGTACACATGATGACAAAGCATTAACAATGACAACTGGATAGTAACATTAGTCTGCTACTATGTGTATCCATTAAAAAAAAACAATGCCTCCTTGCTTGCACCTATATTGTTCTCAAATAACTTTAATATAGCATGGTTAATTTGGCTGCCTTAGTAGTTCCGTGCCATAGGCTATGGAGTCAGAGCTCCCACTGTGAACTCCTGGCATTCTTCCATACTATGTATCTTTAACTTTTTTGTGCCTCTGTTTTCCTATCAAGAAAGACATGAATACTGTTCCCACCTTTCACACACTTGTTATGGGGGTTGTCTGAAATGACAAATATGTGTTCAGTTCAACGACCAGCAATAAGTACTCTATAGTAGAGCACTGGAAAGCTATCTAATGGTAACAAAAGTAGCGATTAAATGTAAGACAATGGCTTCAAAGAGTAAGAGAAAAGCGCTGCCACCCCATACAGCACAGTTGGAAAACCACTCTTCAGGAATTTAGCTACATCACGACAGCTTAGACAAAGCTACTAAAGGAACTTCAAAGAGTGTTTTTCACTAGAAACTAATACAAGCAATAAAGCTCTTTTACAACTTAATAAAATGGTGAGATACTCATAAATACAAGCAAATTATGCCAGGCGACACAGTGACGACAGAAGTACTTCCAGCCTGAGAGAGTGAGGTTGACAGATTAGACCGTCCAAAGCGGACACACTTCCAGAGCAACTGCTTTGGTGCTGTAGAATGTACTGAGGGTAGAGAGAAGAAAGGGGCTTAGGGGAAATTCGGAGAGTGAGGGTAAGCCATGAACAAAACAACTATTCTCATATATATGCTGCCATTTTTCATATTCCAAGGAAGCTCTCCATAAAATTATACAGTGTTATAAAGAACTGAAAAGCAGCATTTCCAAAGTTATAAATTGTCACTTTTGAAAATGTCAGCAAAGAAGAAAACTTTGTGGTAGTAACTAAGTACCCCAAACACAAATATCAGTCAGCAGCCATCCGATGTTTTTGATGGCTATTTTCTAATTCTCTGGTTCCTAAGGAGCCTCCAGAAACCAAAAACTGCATGTCACTGGGCAATGCCCTCAGACGGCTTGCTCCTGGCATGTCGTATTCTGCGGGACTAACAGCAACAGATGCTCTGTCATTATGTTCAGAAGAAGCGGCTTGTGGTCTGTGAGGAGGCATCAGAGCCTTCTCAATTCTATTCCCGGATCTACTAGTTACTTGGCTTGGCGGTCTGGGGCTTGTTACAGTTTCTCTGTGGTTGAAACGAAGTCCCTCCAGTGTGGTTTGCCTTCAGTGTTCAGGACACAGTGTATGAAGCTATAAATCTACAGCGTTTCCACAGTGCAATCTGGGAACGGTCCTAGGTAGTAAATCGGTACATGGGGCACTATCATTTTCATGTGCCTGCTTTAGAATCATCCTCTGGAAGATGCCACACACCCGTTTTAATTTTGTGACCTTTCCTACCTGGTAGTTAGCTCTGATTTCACTCCTGGAGATTTAAAAAAGGCTTTCTGAATTCATCTTGTGATACATGAATCCTGCACCATGTAATAAAAACAAAGTCATGGAAGGGATCTTTGTTCTAGCTTAAAGCAGCTTTGTCACTGTGAAATCAGAAGTGATGGAACTCTCAAGAGTTAGCCAGTTGACTTCAACATAAATATGAAAAGAACTTACTATTTTACAATCAAAATGTGGCACGAAGTAGCAGGTATTAATCGTTTTAAAAGCTAACAAAAACACCCCAAAACTGGCATGTAAAAATTCTGGAGCTTGTGTTCTCTTTGACTGTGTTAAGTCTGGAAACCACCTTACTGCAGTGACTAATGGCTGTGGCCAGGACTGACTAAGCGCCAGACAGTATGGTCTACATTCAGAGGGATTATCTAATTTAATTCTCTCAGCAATTCAGCAAGGAAGGCACTGTCATTATGCATTTTACAGATGCAGACACTGGAGTTCCTCATGACTAAGGACTGAGCATGTAGTGAGCTCATTCTGCTCAGAGTGGTAAGTAAGGTATGGGCTGACCGCAGGCCATGGGACTCCTGCTAAGTTAGCACTCTGACACTGAGCAACATCCTCCCCACCCCTCTGAACTCTATCTTCACACCAGCAAGATGGCACTTGTGAGCATTCAACACACCATGTACCACATGACTAAGTGGACACGGACAAATGTTGGTGAAAACAGTAATCTTTCCTTGATCTTAAACTATTGAGAGTTCATACAACCAATTTGACCATGCATGCTTGGATTTCCTGAGAGATGGAGTAAAATCATGTTTTAGGTTGTGTTATGTGCATGGTACCACACAGTGTCTAAGACCTACAGTACTTCATAATGGATGAATGGGGGGGGTGTTCCCAAATGACTCATTTGATAATGAATTGAGGTTTGAAGATAATAAATTTGGCAGCAAACAGGAAACATGAATTTTGCCTTTAAAATGAGGGCTGGGAAATAGACTTATTAGGAAGACAAAGCATACAATGAAAAAAACTTAAAAGAGGTTTAGATGAAAACCAATCAGTGGGGTTGAGAAGCTCAGAGCACAGAGCTCCCTTAGCACACACAGAGTCCTGGGTTCAATCCTCAGCATCACAAAACTCCAAGTCCAATCACAATCCGTGGCACACACAGAGCCCAGCAAAGGCTTAAGGAAGATAGCATTAAGTAAGAGAGGCTTAAGTTTGGCCCTTGGGAGGACTCAAGACGTGAAGTAGGAATAAATCAGCGAGTCCCAGAGGCTGTATCAGGAGAAGCTGATAACCACGTGGGAGGACTTCAGAAGAGCAGCGCTTGCTAATCTCACACTATCACAGGTCCAGCGGCATGGCTCCGCACATAAAGGCACTTGCCACTACGCCTGATGACCTGCGTTCAATACCCAGAATCTGGCATGAAAAGAACTGATACTCCCGAGTTGTCCTTTGACCTCCACACATGCACTTGCCACATGTGCGCCCCTCCCCAAGTGAATTAATAAATAAGCAAAATGTAATAAAGCTGTGTTTCAGATCATGAGTTGTCTTGAATGCTAGCATAGCTGATCTCTTAAATTGATTCAAGTTCTCTCTGGTCATGCCCCCTCCACATCCAATACACCCTAGTATGTAAGAACAGAGCCCTGTTTACTTCTGAACCAATTCAATGACATGCTTCTAGTCCTAGCTACCTTATAGCTGTATTGCTTCACAAGCAAATATTCCTGTCACTTTTCTTTGCATTCTTTCAACTGTATTATACTGATATTTCTTGATTTTTCCCTGTGACCACAGGCATTATGAAGATTAAATTGTAATTATCCATTCTGTCTCCCTTACCCCCTGTCTGCTCATTGGCTATATCTCCACTTAAGGATTTGGTAATGGAATGAAATGTTTTCCTTCCCCACTGAAAATGTATTACATTAAATCTTAATCACATTACTTAAGAGTAGGCCCGAGTTGCAATAACACACCATCTAACTCTTTCCTGTAATTCCCCCAAAAGAAATCCTGCTCTTCTTTCCTTATTTACTCATTTGTTAAATGCCCTCTAAACAGCTTCCCCCTCTTAGAGCACACAGTTGATACAGAGTTTTGATGTGAAGAGCAGTGAGTGGTGCTGCCTGGGAAATGCTGGGCACCTAGCCACAGAACAAGTCAAGCATATTGAGAAGGTCCTCAAATGTGAACTTACCAGCACAGCACAGGGAATCTCCTTTGTAAGAAGACACAACATGCAGACATTGTGCAGCAGTAGAACAAAAAGCTGGAAACAGTCTAATTGACATGAACAAGCAACTGGAGTCAATGTGTCATTCCACATCTATAGCATGTAATATTATAGCACAAAGCCAGTGCTTCATGTAGTCCCTTGGGTACATCTAAGACTCAGCATTGAGGAAAACACTACAAAAATGCATATATCTTAACTGCTCACCTCAAGCTCTTTCTAATAGCATCATAAGAATTAGATGTCAAGCCAGGCGTTGGTGGTGCATACCTTTAATCCCAGTACTCGGGAGGCAGAGGTAGGCAGATCTCTGTGAGCTTGAGGCCAGCCTGGTCTACAGAGCGAGTTCCAGGACAGGGTCTAAAACAATACAGAGAAACCCTGTCTCGAAAAACCAAACAACAACAACAACAAAATTAGATGTCAGCCAGGTGGTGATGCATGCCTTCAATAACAGCACTCAGGAGACAGAGGTAGGCAGGTCTCTGAGTTTGAGGTCAGCCTGGTCTACTGAGTGAGTTTCAGGACAGTCAGAGCTACACAGAGAAACAAAACAAAACAATAAAAACAACAAAAAAATAGATGTAACTTAATATCCATCATCTTTGTGTAAATTACCCACATATTCAGGACACAACAAGGTAAGGGCATAGTTTGGATGATGAAACTAAAGCTTGGAACAAGTGTAAGATTTAGAACTCAGGATACCAGCAGACTTCTTAATCTTCATGATCTCCAGACTCCTGAACGTAGGGCCAGGGTTACCAGTTGTGACAGGCAAAGTCCTTGAAAGTCATTGCTTTCATCATCATACAGAAAACCCTAAACACTTAGGATTAACAGCTCTTCCCAAGCTCATGACCCACTGAGTTGTCTGAACAGGAAGGAAAGAGAAGCATATTGGAAAGTCAGGAGCACAGCCCCGCTGCTGGGACCAAATAGTGGGAGCACTTCTGGCTCTTCCTGTAGGAGACAGTTCAGGGTATCTTGCCTTAGTCACACCTTCATGAATTAGATGTTTACTGCAAAGACCTGAAAAAGGCCCTGCTACCTTGTGCAGATGAAGTGGGAAGTATCCATGTTGAAAACGCTACAATATTGTTTTCATAAGGACTTCCCTCAGGAGACATCTGTTCATCCAAGACAATTTACTGAGGCGTTACCAAAACCTAAGCAACCTAGGGGAAGAGAAATACTCAATTGTAGCATCCTCTAGCTTATAACATGGGCAAGGAAATACCTAACTTAAGTTCACTAAAAGACTGAGACCTAATACAGGGCTAAACTACACAGGCCCTGCCCAGCACCTAAACAGGGTTCCAGGATAACAGGAGAGAAAAGCTCAATGCCTACAAGTCTCTAACGCCATACAAGAAATCTCAGAAAATCCAAAGGCAAAAGAGGAAGGGAGTTGGTCATGGGGGAACAGGAAGTTGAGGGGGTGGGGGTAGAATAGGGGGGAAGTGGGAATCATAGGATCGAAGACAGATCAGGCACCAGAGTGACCTCGAGTGATCTAAAGGTATAACATCAATTGGCAAGCTAAGCAATAGTGGAGGAACCACCTCGAATGCCCATTCCTGATAATGAACTTGATGTCTATAACCATCTGGGAGCCTTCATCCTGTGACTGATGGAAGCAGAGGCAAACACACAACTAAGCACTGAACTGAACCCAAGGAACCCAGTGACAGAGAGAGAGGAGTGATGAGCAAATTGGCAAAGAATGGGCTGGCAAAACCAGCAGAGACAGCTGATCTGAACAGGGGAGTGCTCTTGGACCCCAGAACGACAGTGGGGAGGCCAGCATGGGACTGATCTGGACCCCCCCAAATGTGAGTGTCAGTGAGAAGGCCTGGGCAACCTATGGGGCCCTGAGCTGTGGATCAGTGTCTATCCCTGGTATACAAACTGTCTTCATGTGCCTATAGCACAAAGAGAGATGCTCTCTCAGCCTGGACTCTTAGGGGAGTGCCTTGACCCTACCAAGAGTAAAATGACAGACTCTAGATATCCCCTATGTGGAAGGATTTGGCAATAGGGTGGGAGGGAGGGGGGAAGGGGAGTGTGGGAGGAGGGGAGGGAGAGGGAACTGGGATTGACATGTAAAACAAGCTATTTAAAATTAAAATTAAAAAATGATAAAAATAAAAAATAAAAAAATAAAAAAACAGTAACTGAAATGAAAAGAAGAGCACTGAGGGACAGTACATAACCTAACCAAGTCAGATAAGCAAAGCAGTCAGCTAAGATATAGATGTACCTCAGCTCCTGACACTCCAAAGACCATGCCCAGCTTTCAACAAATCACAAAAATAGATACAAGACAACACATACAGTCACATGAAACAAAGCAAAACGATGTTCAGCAATTTTGGAACAATCAGACCGTGAACTTAAGACGACTATGACTCAGTTATGAAGAGCTTAATTCGAAAAAGTTGACACCGTGCAGGAACATATGGGTAACATCAGCAGACACTGAAGCTCTACGATTCAAAAGGAAATTCTGGAAATCAAAGTCATCGCGCTGAAAATTGCCTTTGATGGGCTCATCGGTGGAGCGGGCACGGCAGAGGAAAGAACAAGTAAGCCTGAAAAGCTGCCAGCCGAAGCTCTGGAACACAGAGAAAAGGCAAGAAATAAAAGGGCAGAATCGTCAAGAACTGCGGAACAATCAGAAAAGTGTGGCGTCGGCACATGGGAAACAACAAAGAAGAAAAGAACCCGAGCAACAATGGCTGAGAATCTTACAAAGTTAATTACAGACCCAAGAAGTGCAGAAAGCATACATAAATCAGGACAAATATAAATTCTTATGTAGGCATATTAAAGTCAAACTTCAGATTAAAGACAAATAGCAAATCTTGAAAGAAGTCGTAAGGGGACCCTATCTTCCCACACAGGAAGAAGGAGCAAGGTTACATTGGACTTCCTTTCTGAAATCATGTAAGAGCATAAAGAAAGACATTTAAGTGGTGAAAGAAAACATCTACTGTTCAACAATAATTAAACTATCCTTCAAAAGCACAGCATAAATAAAGACTATCATAGACACAGAAAACTTGAGGAAATTTATTGAAATGTTAAGAGTTTTTAAGACAGAAGAAAGATATATAGGTAGAAAATTTAAGATACTGAAATTACATAAAGCAGCAGTCCTCAACCTGTGGATCATGGTCCCTTCAGGGGTCAAATGACCCCTTCACAGGGGCCACATATCAAGATATTTACATTATGATTCATAACTGTAGCAAAATTACATTAATAAAGTAGCAACAAAATAATTTTATGGTTGGGGGTCAGCACAACATAAGGAACTGTATTAAGGGGTCACAGCACTGATACAAAGGAAGGAAGAAAATTGGAAAGGGAATAAGTAAAGGTGAAATAAAATCTTTTTCTTTTCCTCAGTTGGCCTAATTATAAGATTGTTCAAAATATGGGGCCCTGGGCAGTAGGACAGTGTTTATCCCTGGCATACAAACAGACTTCGTGTGTCCACAACACAAAGAGGGATGCTCTCTCAGCCTGGACTCTTAGGGGAGTGCCTGACTCTGCCCTGAGTGAAATGATAGACTCTGGATATCCCCTATGTGGAAGGAATTGGCGATAGGGTGGGAGGATGGGGGGGATGAGGAGGGGGGTGCGGGAGGAGGGGAGGGAGAGGGAACTGGGATTGACATGTGAGTGAAGCAAGCTATTTAAAATTAAAGTAATTAAAAAAAGATTGTTCAAAATAGCAATGATATATGTTGTGGGTAAGTGAAATAATTAGAAAAAGAACAGTGGGGAGGAATTAGGAATGCTGTTATTGGGCAACTAGAGGCCTATGGTGCATTCTGTTACTTGGAATAGCTATGTTGTAAATTCACTATTTATTGCCAACTCATAGGGAAACCAATGGACATTTTCTTAGTGGAACATAACTGGCAAGCTAAGACATGAGAGAAAATGTAGGCTAATGATATTTATTTCTACTCATCCCAATTAACTTTCTTGCCTTTCTTTCCCACAGCTTACATGACTTGTTTGGGAGTTTAACCACAATTGATCACACACCACAGATAAACCAAATATAGTCAACAATTGTTTACTGGGACCCAAGCTCAGGGGATACAATGGCAATAAAACAGGCAAAAGTACTTCACAGGATTTTTATTATATTTGTGTGTGATATAAAAAGTAAATTGCTGACAGGTTATGGGTAATCTATAATGTACAGAAAGATAAAACATATAAAAGAAATAATATGAGGTACACAAAGAAGCCCAAATTTTACAATGGTAAAAAGAAAGCATGTAGAAAATGCACATAGATCCTTATCTATCACTCTGCACAAAACTCAAGTCCAAGTGGATCAATTCCTTAACATAACACCAGATACACTGAACCTGATAGAAGAGAAAGTGGGGAACAGCCTTGAACTAATTGGCACAGGAGACAACTTTCTGAACAGAACACCAATCTCACAGGCACTAAGGTCAACATGGATTCCCCTGGAAAGGGATAATAGATGAGATCTCCTGGTTAAGCTGGGGGTGGGATGGAGGGGAGAGTAATGAAAAGAGATGTCTTGATGGGGTGGGGGCATTTCAGGGCTAGGGAGAAACCTGGTGCCAGGGAAATTCACAGGAATCCATAAGACTTGTAGTAACAGTGGATCAGTAGGCTGAATTGGCTTCTCCTGTAATGAGACTGGTGACTACCCTAATTACCATCAGAGAGCCTTCACCCAGTAACTGATGGAAACAAATGAAGAGATCCAGAGCCAAGCACTGGGCTGAGCTCTGAGAATCCTGTTGAAGAGCAGGAGGAAGTATTGTATGTGGCAGGGAATCAAGGTCATGACAAGGAAACCCACAGAAACAACTAACCTGGACTCACAGGTGCTCATACACTCTGAACCAATAGCTAAGGGAGTCTGCAAGGGGCCGACCTACATGTGTGTGACAGTTGTGTAGCTTGGTCTACTTGTGGGACTCCTAGCAGTGGAATCAGGACCTGTCCCTAACACTTGAGTTGGCTTTTGGGAGCCTATTCCCCATACTGAGTTGACTTGCCCGGCCTTGATATAAAGGGGACACAATCCTATCATGCTTTGTTGACACCCATGGGAGGTCTGCCTCATCCTGAACAGAAACAGAGGAAGAGTGGATTGGGGTGGGGGGCAGATGGGAGGGAGCAGAAGGAGAAGAGGAGAGAGAGAGAGAGAGAGAGAGAGAGAGAGAGAGAGAGAGAGAGAGAGAGAGAGAGAGAGAGAGAGAGAGAGAGAGAACAATTAACACATTGAAACTGAAAAGTATCTGTAAGGCAAAGGACACTGTCAAAAGGACAGAATGACAGAAAGAATCTTCACCAAACCCACATCTGACAGAGGGCAAATATCCAAAATATATAAAGAACTCAAGAAACTTTGTATCAAAAAACCAAATAAACCAATTAAAAGTGGGATACAGATCTAAATAGAGAATTCTCAACAGAGGAAACTCAAATAACCAAAAATCATTTAAAGAAATGTTCAACATCCTTAGCCATCAGGGGTATGCGAATCAAAAGGACTCTGGGATTCTATCTTACACCTGTCAGTATGGCTAAGATAAAAAACACAGAGAAAGTTCATGCCAGTGAGGGTGTGGAGCAAGAGGAACACTGTTCCACTGCTGGTGGGAGTGCAAACTTATACAGTCACTTTGGAAATCAGTGTGGCAGCTTCTCAGAAAATTGGGGAACAATCCACCTCAAGACCCAGGTACACCACTCCTGGGTATACAGCCAAAGGACGCTCTACCATATGCTCAACTACGTTCATAGCAGTTTTACTCACAGTAGCCAGAAACTAAAAACAACCTAGATGTTCCTCAACGAACGAATGGATAAAGAAAATGTGGTACATTTATATAATCAAGTATTATTACCCAGCTGTTAAAAACAACATCAGAAAATTTGCTGGCAAATGGACGAAACTAGAAAACATCATCCTGAGTGAGATAATCCAGGCCCAGAAAGACAAATATGATATGTACTTATTCATAAGTGAGTACTAGCCATAAAGTAAAGGAGGACCATGCTATAATCCATAGACCAAGAGAAGCCAAGCAACAAGGAGGGCTCAAGGTGAGGGGGGTGGAAAGCATGAATCTCACTGTGAAAGGGAAACAGAATAGACATCACCAGTGGATGGCGGGAGGTCTGAATGTGGGGTGGGATGGGAATAGGAGGCATCAGATTGGAGGAAGATGGAGGGAGATAGTACTGGGAGAGATGACTGAAATCTGGGTGCATCTCCGGGATGAGCTAGAAACTAGAGCAATGGAAACTTCCAGGAATCTATGAGGGTTACCCTAGATAAGACTCCTAGCATAAGGGATACATAACCTGAACTGGTCATCTACCTGTAACCAGGCAAGACTTCAGAGGAGGGACTGGGACACTAACCCAGCCACAAATCCTTCCGCCTACAATTTGTCCTGCCTACAAGATGTGCTGGGGTAACGATGGCACAGGAACTGTGGGAGTGACCAACTAAAGGCTAGCATAGCTGGAGACCCGTAACATGAGAGGGAGCTCCCAACTGAGGGCCAGGACCCAGAGTCGGGTACCCCAGAGACCTAGGAGAGAACCAAACAGGAATGGCAAGAGGAAGGAAGGAAGGAAGGAGAAAAAAAGTCAGTGTAATGATGCCTATATTCTGCTATACTTGTATATTGGTGCTTAACCCAACTGTCATCAGAAAGGCTTCATCAGCAACCGGTGGAAACATGCAGAGACCCACAGCTAAACATTAGGCAGAGCTCAAGGAGTCCTGCAGAAGAGGAGGAAGAAGAATTGTAGGACCCTTGTAGGAACCAGAAATGTCAAGGCACCACAAGAAAACCCACAGAACCAACTAACCTGGCTCATAGGGGCTCACAGAGACTGAAGTGACAACCAGTGGGCCTGCATAGGAGTGACCTGGCCCTCTGCATATATGTTACAGTGGTATAATTTGGTCTTTGTGTGAGACTCCTAACAGTAAGAGCAGTGGCTGTCGCTGACTGTCACCTGCTTTTGGAACCCACTCCTCCTACTGGATTGCCTCATCCAGCTGTAACAGAAGTTGGGGTGCCCAGACCCACAGCAACTTGCTAGACCACGGCTGGCTGATACCCATGGGAGGCCTGCCCGCATCTGAAGAGAAACAGTGGAGGAGGTGGGCGTGGGAGTTGGGGGTGGGGTCTGGGATATAAAAACAAAAAACATATAAATAGATAAATTACAACAACAAAGAAATGCAGAACAAAGATTAGGGAGTTTTCCCTCTGGTATCAATTGTTCTGCCAAATTTGACTCCTGAGCTCAATGAAAAACTTCAAGCAACAAGGCAAAGCTGACATTTATACAGAAAAGACTTTAACATACTGAATGATAATTGTTCTAGTGGCAGTTAACACTTTCAGCTGACACACTAATACATCAAATGCTGCGACACTGCCGGCTCAGAGTATCAAAAGCACGTGTAGGGTTAGTACTTCCACCACAGTCCGAGTTGGAACACTGAGGAATGTTTAATTCCATTGCCTCTTCCCACATCAATGTGCCCTCAGGCAATCTTTCCATGGAATGAGTGATAGAGCTGCCACAGCAACCAGAAATCTCAACTGCTGGGTGATTTTTATCACTATTGTAATTTAGATCATTTCAACCATTGAATGCTCCATCTATATTAAGCTAAAGTTTTCAGCCTACTGAAACTAAATTATTAGACTTAGCCATCCTACCTAGAAAATAAGAATCACAGTTGCTATTCACTTAATAAAGGTAACTTTGTGTCTGATCTAATATCTCAACCATCACACTCTCCTGTGTAATATTTTCCTAAAGCTTACAAGGCAAGAAATGAAGCTTGCAGGAAGACAAATAATTTCATTAGACTAAAATAAAGTAGATGGACCTAAGCACTGCCTTGGAAGCCCAGGTTTCTATTCTCACAAGTCTTGAGACATGGGCTCTATAGATTCAGAAAAAAAATCACATTGCTAACATTTCTATTCTAAGAGTCAGACCTATACATTGCATGTCTGAGCACACATGCACACACATGCGTGCAATAATAATAGAAAAATCTAAAACCTTTGTCTGTACGGAGCCTAGAGATTTGGTGCAGAGTCAGGATTGCAGTGGAGATAACGACAGTCATGTGTGAGGGTGAGGAACATGTAAGTTTACAAATGGAGGATTTAGGAAAAAAGACGATGTTAACAATAGTAAGTAAAAGATACATTTGGAAAATAACAGCAACTTAGTAAAATCTTCACCTAAAAATAATATTTCTTAAATATGCCTCAATGTTCTCTGGCAAATTAGTTAATTCATAAGGATAAAGGTAATAATTCCTGGCACATTTCAGGGCTAGTTATTATTTTTCTATAACTATTTCTCTTTATAGTATTCAGCAATTCAAAGAACCATTTTGTATGTATCACACTCACTCCCGTTAAAATAATTGTTATGCTAAAAGTTATTGGTACTTGTAAATGCAAATGTAGTTCTTTACATATATATTTTTTTTTATTTTTAAATTTAAATTTAAATTAGAAACAAGGTTGCTTCACATGTCAATCCCAGCTCCCTCCTCCCACTCCATCCCACCATGCACCCTATTGCCCCCTCCCCCAATCGCCCCTCTTTTCCCCAGGGGGGTGTCCATAGTCTGTCATTTCATCTAGGGCAGGGCCTAGACCCTCCCCGAAGAGTCCAGTCTTTCACTGTGGGATGGGCACCCAAAGTCCATTTGTGTGACACGGATGAGTGCTGATCTACTACCCAAGGCCCCATGGATTGCCTAGGCCTCCTCATTGACACCCACGTTCAGGGCGTCATTAAAGGCTCACAACCAAAAACATTATTTTTTATTTTACTGAAAATGAATTCTTCTCTTGTATAATATTTTCAAAGTGATCTCTTTAAAATATTTATAACATAAAGCATAAAACTCATAATTTTGAAAGTTATTCCTGTCATATTAAACTTTTACAAAATTAAAAAACAAGATAGTTTGGTAGGCACATTCTTGCTAAGTGGAGGGCTATGTACCTTGCTCCTCTGAAACCTGGTATGTGATCTTTAAGAACTATGACCAGCTTACTAGACGCTGTACATTATCTGCTATGCTTCCCGTGCACAGTAAAGGTGTTAGCTCAACAGCAATCCAGTAAAAAGGTGCTATCCTTAAAAAACCCCATCATCACACCTTGTGGAAGGTGCAGGAGGCATGGCTTCAGACAAACATTATTTCTCCTAGATGGTATACAACAAATTAAATGAAACCCACGAGGCAGCCAAGATTGCAGGAAGTTTTCTAAATGCTGTTTAGGCATCTCTGTAGTCATTCCACTGCTTCCCAGCGACTTTTAATTTTAAACACTTAGAGGACAACTTTTTAAAAAGCGGTCCTTGGTGAACAGTTTTTAAAAATTATTATTTAAAAAATTTAGTAGCTGGAAACCATAATCCCACATACTCCCAGCAGGCATGTGGTTAAGATTTGAGGATTGTGAGTCTGAGGCCAGGATGAGCTAGACTGAAACTGTCTAAAGAGCAAACAGAGCTAGTTCTTTCAGGCTTTCTAGAAAGGTAATCTTTCTTTTTACTCATTTAATTAATGATCTTCAGAGACATTCCTATGTAGAGAACACTGTAGAAGCTGTCCCTACTTTTCTACCTATTCTGGGGAAAAAGAGACATGATAAGAAGTATAATCATAAAACAAACTCAAAAAAATACAGACAGGCTCCTATCTGTGTTAAATTTAATATAACCTTAGCAGTATGCATACTATATTAGTAGTGTGTACTATATACAATATGTAAGAGAACACTTTACTATTTCTCAAAGTCACATGAAAAAGGTTTTTTGGTTTTTTTTTTTTTGAGACAGGATTTCTCTGTATTGTTTTGGAGGTTGTCCTGGAACTCGCTCTGTAGACCAGGCTGGCCTCGAACTCACAGAGATCCACCTGCCTCTACCTCCCAAGTGCTGAGATTAAAGGCATGTACCACCAACGCCCGTGAAAAAAGGCTTTTTAAACATGTCAGAACTTCTTTATTCGTACCTTTATTTTAAGTTATATAAATGAAATACATCAAATTCTATCATCTATTTCACATACTGAGTACTTATGGCATATCAGGTGACATCTAGAAACTGAGTTTGGCAGTGAAGAAAGAGGCACTGTTCTCATGGTGCAGGAATCTATGTTGAGCACAAAAGGTTGAATATAAACAAATCTGGCATTGATTGGTGCAGAGAATGAAGATAATGAGTTGAGGGTAATATTTAAGCATGTTGGTAAGGCAAGCTTCACTGAGCAAAACAGATCCCTGGGAATTTCAAAGGTGGGACAGCTAGCCTGGTAGGAAACCAGGCAGACACACAGGCGATGGTAGCATTCTGAGCAGATGGCACAACACACCTTGACCTCACTTGGGTTAGAAGAGAACAGCAGGCCACATTAACAAAGGCAAGGGAAAACAGTAACAACTTCAGGAAGGCACCAGGAAGCCAGGCAGCACAGGGCCTTTTGTGTTAGGACAAAGCCCATTTTCATTCTGTAGGCGATCGTAAGGTTTGCCAAGTTCTGAGCAAAGAAATTACTCAACATAGAACCATCTTGGCCTCTGTGTTAAGAACACACTGGAGGGCACCAAGTGGAGAGGCAGTGAAACCAATTAGGAATCTACAACAATCCCAAGAAGAGAGATTAAGCAACAGGCAATGAAAAAAAAAAAGGTTAAATCCTGGATATACTGGAATTGCAAAAGCTTTGCAAACAGGCTATGTGTGGAGTGATAATTCTTATTCTCAGGGACAGGAAGAATAGGGTGTGTACTGCAATGGAAAAGGTGAAGCCAGAAGCAGGCTTACAGATGGGTGCAAGAGCGGGTGCCCAGAATCAGATGCATTACACAAGCATGGTCTACAGATTCAAGCAGAGAAGTCAATAAGCACACATTCTGGAATAGAAAGATGACCAAGCTAGAAATACAGACTTAAGAGTGACAAACAGAAAGTCTCTGATTAGATGAGATCACTAAGGAGCAGAGACGAATAGTTATATTGAGGTTTCATGAGAAGGAAAAGGGAAAACTCAAGTCCAAGAGAGCACATGGTGAGATGTGAGAAGGGTATGAGATCACAGATGAAAGTGAAGAAATTCTGTCACAATTCTGTCAGTGTGGAGATTAAAGTTTTTCTTTATTTTTTAATTTATAATCTCAAATATAGAATTGCTTCAGTCAGGAGATAAAACTGTTGAACAGGCAATTTTGTTAAACAATTCATTTTTACTTTATGTACATTGGTGTTTTGCCTGCATGTATGTCTGTGTGGGCTGTAAGATCCCCTGGAACTGGAGTTCCAGATAGTTGTGAGCTGTATGTGGGTGCTGGGAATTGAATCCAGGTCTTCTAGAAAAGCAGGCAGTGCTCTTAACCACAGAGCCATCACTCCAGCCCCACACAGACAAACATTAAAGAGTGCTATATGCTACACTACTCATTGCAAGATGTTAGTCAATACTGAGGCTATTTAACATGTCCTGATTCAGTCGCTGTACCAGATACACAAAATGACACCCAGATTGCCCACTGATATGCCATGGATCACCTTCGCCACAGAAAGCCACTTCACCACAGTCCACTTGACTACAAAGCATGGCCTATTCTTCCCCAGGATGACCCATATCCACTTACTGAGAAGGAAGCACACAGACCAGTGCAGCCCAAAGCAACAGCTGTAGCTGGTAGAGTTCTCTACCGGCAGAGAGTGGAGGCTGCTGTACCTGGAGAACCACTCAGCATCTTCCTTGTCTTTCTTCCCTGGGAGTTAATCTCAAAGGCACTTCTTGCAAAATTCTTAAACACTGGGCATTATTTCAGAATATGCCTCCCAGGTAACCTAGTCTATGACATCTGGTACCAGGACTGGTCTGGAAAAGTAGGTGATAAGATGTGTCCTTTGTCCTATGTCAGTCCCCGATGGGCATAAGGATCCCTTCACTGGTAGTAAACAGCACAAGGTGGCAGCCCAACTGGTAAAATGCTCTCCTGGGTGACCTGCTTAGTGTATTAGTAGAAAAGAATGTTACCTGGAATGTTACATCAAAGAGTTCTTGAGAAATGACACTAAAAGGATAAAAGGAAAAGAACACAAGATGTGAGAGCAAATTACTGCATATACAAAGAAACTTTCAGATTCTGTGGGTCCTTTAGGAGAAGACCCTGATGGCAAGAACAGGACGCTTAGCCAGCAGTGAGCACCCAAGATTCCCATGTAGGCAAACCTGCTATATTAGTCGTAGTAGAGTGAATGGGGAGGGATGTCTGGCTTGGTCTCCCCAACTCTTGTCTCCTCAGAGTCAACACCATTTTATGGCCTCACAGGAGCAGTCTTCTTTTCTTTTCTCACTGTTGCTGAAGACAGAGACTTTCCCTCCAGGCTCTGTCAATTTCTGAATCTCCTCCAGACCCCTCTTGGGCCTGTAAGATCATCATATGATACCAGAAGCCATGCAGGGCATGCTGGGACTCAGAAAGGAAGAGAACAACTGTATCCCAGAAGAACAGATTTAGATAGCTTGTATTAGTGAGGAACAGTACAACTGAGTTTAATTCTGAGGGTGTTTGATAAGGTAGTGAACCCTAATGTTAGGCAGTGATTTTAGACACTGTCCAAAGATGCAGTGTGTAACAACCAGCAAGAATCTCTGGATACAGCACAAAGTAACTATTAAGATGATTGCTAGACGCCTACCCAAACCAATGGCTCATACCAAATGTGGCTGAGATGCCAGGAACATTGCCATGGATGGCAGAAGTGGGGATTACTAGGCTCAGAGAAAGACACTCTGGAATGTACAAACTATATACAAAAAAACCCCATCAGCTGACTATGTTCTACAACAATGACAAAAAAAGAAAAAAGAAAAACAAACAAAGAAAAACATATCAAGTATCAAAGCCACATGGAACATGCTGATGAGAAAAGCCCCCAAATTACTGAAAAGCTTATTTCTGGCTCTCAGGAGGCCAGAGTGGACAGAAAACAAAGCTAATACATAACTGGGCTTACTGATAAGCAGTGAGAAGGGTGACAGGACTCCAGGAGGAAGTCTGATGGGTGCAGCTGTCATTTGGGGAGGCAATAGGAGTGTATGTGAGAATGACGCACACTTATGAGAACTATATAGATAGCTACCGCTTCCTAGAGGCTGCCACTCAGGGTTTGCCACCAAAAGAAATCAAAGACAAATGGCTATACAATCGAAAGCAGTTAAGGCAATAAAGTTGCGATTGCTTGTGCAATTTCCAAACTTGAACTAATCTTTTACTCAGAATTCACGGGGAGAAGAGGCCTAGTTTCCAGAAGGCAAGACTTCTCAATACTTTGGCAAGACTCCATGGCCATCCCCAGATCTTCAGAGGGACCTACGATGCTTAAGCAGGAAGCAACACTGGAGGGAAGTGCTCAGATGCTTTGAGGACTCTTGCCAGAGTCTACAGTAATATCTGGAGACCTGAAACATTAACCAGACACTCCCACTCCCTCCCCTTCTTAGAAGCAATATGAAGGGAAGTAATAATGCAGCCCCAACCTGGTGCTCAGAAAAGTTGAAATGAGACCACAAATCTATCCTGTGAAAGATTTCTCATTGAGACATTCTAATTTCATACTTCAGAAGTGTGTCACAATATCCATGACAAGGCTTTGACCTATATGGTAAGAGCTATCATAGAGCAAACAAAGAAAGATGATTTAATGCCACTCCACCCACCCCATCACTGCCAACATAGTAAGTTAGGAAGTGGTTTTGGTGGTGGGGGCATGGCAAGACTAGTGGCTGCTAACAATCTTAGTAGCATATAGGGTGGTCTCAAATGCTACTACCCCAGGTGTGTAGTAGCATATAGGGTGGTCTCAAATGCTACTACCCCAGGTGTGTAGGGTCCATGCTGCGGTACAGCTGCTCCCTTATTTCACATCTATTTCTTCCTTCTTCCTCCAATAAGCACTGGTCCCCAAAGCACTCAGTACATTCCATCACAGTCTGGTGTCCGGTAACTCCAGCTGCAATAGTTACACCCCAACCATGAATTTAAGCTTCTCAAGGGACAATATCAAAATGATATTTTTTAAGTCTCTGTTACTCTTCTCTGGTAAGGACCTAGAAGTATAATTCCCGATTTCCTCCAGATATATTCTCCTTTTTCCCATTTTTGTTTTGGAGCAGTCTCATTATATAGTGCAGGCCAAACTGGAACTCACAGCAATCCTCCTGCTTCAGTTTCCAAATTCCTAGGATTGTAGGCATGAGCAAGAATTCTTGACTATAGATGTTTTCTACATTAAAAAATTAATGCTGAGCCCACTAATCCTTTTTCTTTTCATATGTCTTAAGTAATCCCCCAAAAATTTTAAATTATTTTATTTTATGTACATTAGTGTTTTGCCTGTGTGTATGTCTGTCTGAGGGTGTCAAATCTCGTGGAACTAGAGTTACAGAGAGTTGTGACTCACATTGGGGTGCTGGAAATTGAACTTGGGTTCTTTGGAAGTGCAGTGAGTGCCCCTAACCACTGACCCATCTCTCTCTAGCACCATAATCCCCCTGATGTGGGATGTCCTTCTGTATGCTGTGAATGTGTTGCTTTTATTGGTTAATGAATAAAGCCTTTTTGACCAATGGCCAGGCAGAATAAAGCCAGGCAGGAAATTCAAACAAAGATTCAAAGACAAAGAAGGTAGAGTCAGGGAGACACCATGGAGCCACCAAGTTGCCAGAATATTACCAGTAAGCCACACTCATATGGTGATATACATACCAGTAAATATTGGCAAATTTATAAGAGAGAGATAACGAGTAATAAGCCTGAGTCATTAGCCAAGAATTTATAATTAATATTAAGTATTAATTTATAAGAGCATTGTTTTATAAGTGGTTACGGAACTGATGGGAAGAACAGAAAACAAAAGCAGTGATGTCTCCCAATTTATTATTAAAAATAAAAACTTTTTTTCTGACCCTGCACTGAAAAATCATTCCTGCTTAGTACCTATCTCAGTTTCTCTAGAAAGCTTTCCATTGTCTCCATACAGTTTTTCTTTATGCATCATCATTTAGGAGCTTAATAAATTCCCTGTAAATATAATGAGCTTGTCTTATTTAGGTAGATTTTAAATTCACAAACAAAAAAAAGCAAAATATGTTGTGAGTTTCATTTCCTTTTCTTTTAGATGGCTTCATGGCACTACCTAAACAATCTCTTGATTATGCTGTTATTCACAAAGGTGATAATCACAACCTTATATAAGGTTTTAGGATAAAACATTTAAATTTACATGTGAATAAATAAGTAGAAATGAATGATATGACATAATTTTGATCTTAAGTTTCTCAAATATTTCTATGTCTAAGTATAGCTTAATGTATACATAGGAAAATAACAAATTAATCAAACATGTCCTTTTTAAAGTAGTCCATGCTGATTTAAAAGCACACTATGCATTAAATCCCATGATGAACAATTCAATGTATTAAAATACTGTGCAGACTGATGAAACAAAGTGTTTTCTTCTGTTTGTTACAATGTTATAAAAAACAAAAGGAAACTCTAGTCACATGAGATCCCAGTGATAGTTATTTACAAAAAACCCACCAAAGTACAAATGTATTTTTAAATAATAATGGTTTTACAGCTGCACACTAACAAATTGAATGACTGTCGGCTGGCATGACAAAATTCCCTCTGGGTATATTACTAAAATTATCTCAGAATCTCCTTAAGGAAAAACCTGGAAAGTCTTAAGAGTACTACAGGCCAGCAATCAAATGCTAACTCATTAGATGATAATACAGTAGTACATTTAATCACATGTAGATTTAAGTAGAGATGCATAAACTGTGATGGACACCCTGGTTCTCCCTCCATTATCAGCTATGGGGTTGTATACTCACACTCAAACCTCACCTCTTCTTCCCCTACCACAAAAGGGTCCGGTATCATCCACAAACCTGAATGAAGAGCAATTTTACCAGCAGCCAGAAAGAAGTGCAGACTGCCATAAATGTAAAAAAGGAAAAGGCTTCCTTTTTATATTTACTGTCAATGGCCAGTTCCCTACTTCCCATCAAGTATGCCTCTGTGGGTTCAGTGAAGTATGGCTGGAAACCATCACGTATTTCTTCTAAAGACAAGGCTCCTTTGGGGGAAAGGAACAGAGATAGCTTTTGAGGACACATACATGATGCTACCATTTGACCAGGAAAAGTTATAAAGGGTGGGGGAGGGGATAGTTTTCTTTCATCTATATCAAATCTAACTACTAAACCATGCTAAATCAAACTTGGAAGATTTTAATAGTTATGTAGCTTGGTTTCAGACTTTTGAAATTCAATTCAAATCAAATAAAAATTTTACATACTTGGAAGAAACTGCCTCCATGAATTCATCCAAAAATGTGTCATATTCAGGACCTCTCACTCTCCTCTGCCGCAGCCCAATGTACAACGGATCTTTAAGCAACTCCTAGTGTTAAGGAAACAGTTGCCATAAAAAGAATTAGCAATGAGAAAATCATTTACTTTTGCTTAGCCTGTTTCACTATCTCTATGAGAGATAGAAACAAAAATAAAATCCTGGCATACTGATTCATAATTAGCCCACAGTCACTACTTACTTCACTGCCATACTGTACATATCCAAAATAAGAAAAATAAGTACTAATTGTTAAAACACTCTAGGTTAGCCTGAGGGAAAGAAAAGTAATTAAAACATGCCAGTGATGCTCATTAGAAAAGCTCCATTCAGATTTTATAGGTGAAATTAATCACACAAAGAAATAATTTGAGTTTTAAAGATTTACAACAGCTTATAAATGGAAGGATAACAATTATTTTCATGCATTTCCATTTTCAAAACATGAAATCTTCAAACATTTTGGGTATACTTGTTATATAATTACTGACTGACTTAAGAGAGAATTTTTAGGCTTGACCAAGTTTTTCTTAAGTTTTTTAAACCTTATAGTTTGCTGTTTCTTAAACTGACAGACCTGAGACAGCATTCTCAGGTTCAAGTATTGGCATAAATAACCCTTAACATTTTAATAAATCAACTGTTAAGTTGACTGTAAGACATGCCTATTAGTAACAAACATTCTCAGTAAATTAAGAATATGAAAAAACACAGCTAATGATTTTCAAATTCAGAACAATGCAAGAATATCTGTCCTTGTCACTTTTCTTTATTATTACATTAGAGATGCTAGCCATTACAATAATGAAAGAAAAAGACAAGCACACAGACTGGAAAGGGAAGAACTAGCACTCTGTATTTGTATACACATAATTATGTAAATAGAAAATAGCAGTAATCTACAAAATCCATGAATGTATATTACCTTATATAGTCATAGGATACAAGAACAATATAAGGAAACAAATGTATCTCATCATATTTGTAGTAGACAGTTGAAAAAATATACTATACCTGTATTTTACAACAGTAACCCAAACCACAAAATTCACAGGGAAATATTTATCAGCATATATGTAAGATTTGAACAATGGAAACTATAAAGCACTGCTTAAAAAAAACTCTAAATGCTTTTCTTAGGAAAGGGAAAGAATATCTCAGAGGACAGACTCAAGAACTCACAGGAGAGCAAAAATAAAAGCCCAAAAACAATGACCTACAGAAACCCACTCTGAGGAAACAACACTGGGCCATACACAGGTGGCTTGGTATCCAGGTAGGCCTTACTGGCTATGGAACTTCTAGAACCATGGGACTCCTATTCCTCCAAATTTGCTCAGGAATGTTGGTCATTAGTCTGTTCCTGACTCATTACTTAAGTCTGATGTAAGACCACAAGAAAACAGCCGAAGCGAAGATGCAAACCCCAAGCCTCATCTAGAACTGGTCTGGATGAGAAGACCCTAACTTCAGACCCATCCTTGATACTGGTATGAAAAGTTTATAGAGTCTGACAAAGAAATCCTTGTGTTTTGTGTGTGTGTGTGTGTGTGTGTGTGTGTGTGTGTGTGTGTGTGTGTGTGTAATATAAATAATTTATAAATGAGAATTTAGATGGAGGAAAGTACACTTATCCTAGCCACCTAAGCTTTCCTATTCTTCCAGACCAAATTACAGTTTACAGGGTCATAAGCATTAATAAAACAGTAATGATTTTGGAGACACTTTGTTACAGACACATACATTCTTTCAGGTGTGGTGATGATAAGATGGTTCATCTACTTGAATCTTCTGAAGTAGGGTTTACTTAAAGCCAATAGAAACCACAGCTAAGCACACACCTGTTGTCCTGGTATAATTATTAATAGCACTCTCTCACTGTGAAATTCCTTTGGTTTGACCAATACATCTTACCTGCAATTGTACTACTTGCCAAGTAGTTAAGGTTTTTTGCTCACTGGAAGCTAGCACGTTAAACCACATAAATGTAAAATATAAAACCTGAAACCCAAGACTGCTGTAAAGCCAGCTGTTCCTTAAGACACAAGAACTCTTTAAATAACCCACTGGCAGGCTTCTGGGCAGCCGAGGTTAAATTGCCAGTGTGCTTGCTACTAATGGCTGCCAATATTAAAATACTTTTTCCAAGTCTGGAATATATTTAGCCCACAAATATGAGATTTAGAGGAAAAAAGAAAAACACCATTGAGGGAAAATGTGTCCCTTCACTTTTCTCTTTCCCACACTGATAACTGAAGCCCATAACATAAAGAAGTGTAATTGAGGCAGCTCAGCGGGTAAGGGCTTTTCCACAAAGCCAGATGTCCAGAGTTCAATTCCCAGAATTCACAGGGTAGAGAGAAGGAGCCAACTCCCACAGGCTATCCTCTGTCTTTCTTGCACACACACATGCATGCACACACGCAAAAAAAGGAGAAAAATAAGTATAACAGTTTAAATTTATGAAAAAGACTGTTTTTGAAATAAATTAGAATGCTAAATAATTCCTCAATTATAATAATATATTTGTCAGAAAGTTTGTTCTATTTGTCATAAAATTTAACTAAGAAAATTGATACTTGAAAAAGTAGTGCATTTTTAGAGATTTGAGTGTCAAAAATTAATATTAACAAAATGCAACTTAAAGAGGAACCCACCAGAGGAGAGCAGGGGTATGTGAGAGGTCAGTGGTGGAGGGGAACAAATGAGAGCAAGTTATAATGTCAGATACATATGAAGACGCAGTGATGAAACCTATTATTGTGTATTCTCACCTAAACAAACAAGAGAAAAAAGAAAGGAATTGCAGTTTATAAGCCATCCCAAAAGGAAATGACATGAATGCTTTGCATTATGAAAACCTTATTGTGACTAGACACCCAGTTCAACCTCTGGCTTCCACATCCACACACATACATGGGCACCTACACATGCGCTCTCATGCACATACATGGGCACCTACACATATGTACTACCATATACATACATGGGCACCTACACACATACATTCCCAAACACATAAATGGGTACTTATACACAATGCTCCCACACACATAAACACAGATATACACACATGCACATCACATCTATGTACACATGCCAAAAGATAATACAGCATTTTTAACACTGAAGGACAAATATGGAAGTAAATGTGGACAATTAGATTTCTCCAATATAATGTAACACATTTTTTTTTGGTTTTTTGAGATGTGGTTTCTCTGTAGCTTTGGAGGCTGTCCTGGAACTCACTTTGTAGACCAGGCTGGCCTCGAACTCACAGAGATCCGCCTGCCTCTGCCTCCCAAGTGCTGGGATTAAAGGCGTGCGCCACCAACGCCCGGCAATGTGACACATTTTAAAAGCAGATAATGTGAAAATTCAAAGGCAACCAGCCAACTTGACAATACTAAGACCCACTTTCGTTAAACCATTTGTTTCTGATAACTCAAGCAATCTATCAATGTAAGAATCTCTACTGTAGATCCCAGTGGTGAAGTTTCTCTATGTCCACATGATACTGATAACCTTGTAAAAAAAGGGGGGGGCGGGTGAGGACTGGAGGTGAAGAGCAGTCCTTTGGTTCAGAGTACTGGCTGCTCTTGCAGAGGACCTGGGTCAGTTCCCAGCACACACATGGTGGCCCACAACCACTTCTAACTCCAATTCCAGTGGATCTGACACCTACTTCTAACATCAAGGGCACTAGGCATGTATGTGGTACAAAGACATTTATGCAAACAAAATACTCATACAAATGAATAAAATAAATAATTTTAAAGGTCCAGGCTTAAAACTGTTTAAATTATTATATACTTATTTCATAGTTTTTATTCCTCTTTAACAACTCCTAGAATTTTCAAGATACATAATAGATCTTGAAGGTTTTATTTTATTTGAGTTCCTTATATCATCTCAGCTTGTTTTAAAATATATGAAAATTAAAATAAAATCTCTCTCCTTTTTTTTTCTTTGGTTTTTCAAGACAGGGCTTCTCAGTATTGTTTTGGAACCTGTCCTGGAACTTGCTCTGTAGACCAGGCTGGCCTCAAACTCACAAAGATTCGCCTGCCTCTGCCTCCTAAGTGCTGGGATTAAAGGTGTGTGCCACCAACGCCCCACTAAAATAAAATCTTAATGTCAATGTACACATAAAGTTGAACTCCAGACTCAATACAAACTTTTAGAATAGTAAGGTCCCAAGCTGATTAAACTTAATAGGACTATGGAATTAGCTCCTGTAAAGATAATAATTAGGAAGAAATTATGGTCTCTTAAGAGTAATTCATGTGCTTCAGATAATAATGCATTAATACTTCTCAGAGCACTTGAGCCCTCTAAGGCAGATAAACCATAATGCATATTACAGAGATGAGAAAAACACAGAATAGGCTATTTCCTTATAGAAGTTGGAGGCAGGGTTGAGGGAAGTGGGGTAACAGAAAAAATAAATGAATTTTATGAAGTTCAAAATTATACAATCTCAAAATACAAACTTTGGCACCACTTTTTAAAACACTGAAAGTGTTTACCTCATTTTCTGTTCCCACGTCCAAAATGACTGGTAAGCACTGTTGTGGATTCACCCCTCCACAGGCTGTGTACAGGGCCAGTTTACCCACAGGGATGCCCATCCCATTACAACCAAGGTCTCCCAGGCCTAGAATGCGCTCTCCATCGGTCACCACAATGGCCTAGAAGAAAGATAAAGACAAAAAGTCCATTTCTTTCCCACTCTCTAGTCCCAAAGGCAATGAACGCCCTGCAATGTAACACTGAACCACAAGAAAACATAAATTAAATATACATAAACTGAATAGTCATTAGGGTAGAATGAGGAGAAGAAATAGGTTTGGTCTATATATGTTGAGCACTGTATAAAGTTATATGTATGATTAATTATATTACTGTAAAAAAAAGAGAAGGTGTGAAATAGAAATTCAAACAACCCAAATAGCTTAGTCTTCAATCAAGAGAACAAATGGGAAATTAGAGCTCAAACTGCAAACAGAAAGACATAGGGCAGCTGTCATACTAGCGGATGCCCCTTGGCCATAATGAGGCATTGCAGAAGTCACAACTCTGCTCCAAGATGCTCTGACCTCTTACCCCCAGTGCCTGACACTGTACTGCTATGTCTGGAGCATGCCCAGTACAGTCTACTAAAATATCACCTGGTGACCCTTCCCTAAAACTGATGAATTTTACCTAACTCACTTCTACTTACTTGGAATAACAGTAAACCATATATGTTACTCATGTAGGTAGAGGGCAACTTTACAGAATTTAATATCATCATTAAAATTAATGCATTCAATGTCTTCATTCTATGATACATGGCCACAATATAAGTTAAAACAAATCTCATTTATTAGAAATTCTAAAATGCTGCACTCAAAATATCTAGAGAATAACAATGAACTTAGGCTTCTATTTCTTTTTTATTTTTCCACTTATTTTATGTGTATGGGTGTTTTGCCTGCTTGTATGTCTGTGTATCACAGGCATGTTCGATCTCATGGAGGCCAGAAAGGGACATTGGATTCCTTTGGACTGGAAGTTTGTGGGTGCTAGGATTCAAGCTGGGGGCTCTAGAAGAGCAACTAATGCTTTTCACTGCTGAGCCCTCATTCCAGCCCCTCTGTTCTCAGTTTAAAAATAAACTAATACATGTGCTTTTCAGAGTGGCTCTGTCCGCTCATCACTGTAACCCCAGCATCTGGTACAACATTTAGCACTCAGTAAACGGCCAATAAATAGTGGTAACCTAGATAGATTCACGGGTACATAAAGTGAAATCATGATATGTAAAGAACTTAGCACAGTACTTGTATTCAAATTCCAAGAAAATGTGGCTACCGTTCCGATCCTCAGAAAGTCAAAGTTTTTTAATAGGGCTCTGGAGCACACTCGTTTTCCTCATCACTTTACAGATCATGAACTGGAAAGTCAGAAAACTAAACTACCTGCCTAGATAAGCCACCCAGGTAGTCCCAGGGAACCAGAGCCTGGGTCAGCCCTCAGCACTGTGCTTCTTTCTCCACACCCTAATGTCAGATACACTTTAAAATGCACTGCTGAGACTTGTTTTAGATTTTTGTGTACTGTAAAACATAAGTATTGGAAAATTGTTTTTAAAGTAAAAACATTTAAAAAGAGAGGTGAGATTTCTTTTGCATATTCTATATACTCCATCTTCCAAAACTTTTCCCTGTCTAATTGCAAGGAGTCACAATTTCCCCTGAATTCAATTGATCAATATATTCATGCCTTTACAGAGAAGGTAATCACATACCATTAGTTCAATGCAGTTCTAATTTACAGTACTATATATGCTATTATTGGGCACTATGACCTTCTTAAGTTTACAGTCATTTTTCAGTATCCAAATAATTCCAGTGTGTATTTAATAGACATTGTTTTATTTAATGTACTGTCATAGACTAAGGCACCTGTATGCATAGCTGATGACACACACGCTCATAAACAGTTTTCAAATTTATCATATAAATTACCTGTAATCTAAGTAATTTATATAATTAAAAGCACTAAAACCATATAATTTTCAACAGTTTCAATGTTTTGAAAGGGGTTTTAAATAGTATACACTGTCATTCATTTATAGCACGTCTATGTTAAATGAAGTATGTTTAAATATGAATATTTAAATGTTTTTTAAAAACATTTTGTTGTTGTTATCCCTAACTTTTATTCCCTAGGCTCCTCTCCCACCTAGTACTGCTACCTAATTATGAAAGCATATATCTACAAAATTATAATCATATATTCTAACGTTTTTTAAATTGTGAGATATTTATATCTTAGCGTAGTTTATGCCTTATTAGAAATATTTCAACACTAAAGAGTCTTAACAGGGTAAAAAGAATTCTGTGATAAAATATCTTGAGAATGAACAAACGGAGCATCTACTCTACCATGCACTTTACACTTTACCTCGTAAATCACCTCCCTGACATGTGTGTTCAACACACAGTAGAGACTGTATCTTACTCTTAGTATGCTATTCCAGTCAAACACTGACTTATTTAGTGCCTGTTCCAAACACTGTCCTAAGCTTTTATAGGGACACAGGGCTTTGTGGCCCACAGATAAAGGTAGACTACTAACCAAGCCAAACATGTAGACATCGGCTTAGTGTTGATTAAGAGCAAGAAGCAGGGCTACTGCCTAAGGTATGGCTGTTAGGACGACAAAGGACTGGCGAGAACTTCAGTGCCCTCGTCAATTCTTAAAAACCCTCTCCAAACCTCTGGTTACAGTCAATATCAAGCCAGGGAAATGTCTCAGCAGCCAGCACTTGCCACGGAAGCCTGACCAGAGTTCAGATCCCATGACCAAGATTGTGGAATGAACGTACCCACACTCACATCACGTGCACACACGCACGTACATATGCACCATCAAAAATTATTATTACCTTAAATTTCATTAACTCACAGATTCTTAGGGTCATAATGATAGAAGGAATGATTTAACAGATTTCTTCTGCCTACCCTGAACTTGATGGATTATTAGACACAGAAAATACAATAAAAGAGTTTGTTTAAGCCAGGTGTTGATGGTGCTGCCCTTTAATCCCAGCACTCGGGAGGCAGAGGCAGGCGGATCTTTGTTAGTCTGGTCTACAAAAGCTAGTTCCAGGACAGCCTCCAAAGCCACAGAGGAACCCTGTCTCAAAAACAAAACAAAACAACAATGAAAAAAGAGTTTGTTTAAAGAAACTGTATGCTCTACATTTTCAATACAAATACATATATTATATATTTGTATTTATAAATTTGTATTTACAAAGAGTGAAACACTAAGAAATAAGAAATGACAGGAAAACTGTATCCAAACAGCCTTATAATAAATTAATAAGCTGTAGAAAAGTCAGAGATATTGATTAGGTGACAGTGACTGACAACGCTGCTCACAACAATGAGACCCTGGCTATGCTTTGTGTCATGGGACAGAAACAGTAACAAGCTACCACAGTGCAGTCACCAATAACTTACCTTGACAACATCTTCTGGCCATGCATTAAGAACTGAAGCAATGTGCCCTTTGTCGTGGATACTAATAAAGAGGCCTCTGGTACGAAAAAAAAAGTTTCAATTTATTTCAAACCTGTCAAATGACCATTAACATTAGTAAAACCTTAAATCTATTAACATACCTCCATTTTTATTACATTACTGAAAATGTATTCCCTTAAATAATGGCTAGAAATCCTGTAAGTAGAAGGCTGGGGATGTAGCTTGATTGCCACAGTGCCTCTCTGTCGTGCCTGGGCTTGATCGCCAACATTGCACAAAACTGGACATGGCACTGGTTGGGGGGGGTAGGCAGATTCCCAAAGCTCATTGGTCAGTCACACTAGCCAGAGCTTTAGACTCAATGAAAGACCCTTCTTAAAGGTAAAGAGTAATTAAGGATCATAACCAATATTGGCCTCCAGACCCATCAAGTATGTATAGATGTGCACACATATAAGTATGCACATAACCACACAAAAATATACATAGAGAACACTAGTTAAAAAACACCATTTTAACATGAAGAGGTGGCTCAGTAGTTACAGCATGTACTATTCATGCAAGAGACCCACATACAGTCCCCAGCACCCATGTCAGACAACTCGCAACTGCCTCTAATTCCAGTACCAGGGCATACGATGCCCCCTTCTGACCTCTGAAGACAGCTGCATTCATGTGTGCATTCCCAGACACAGACATACAGACAAACATACAATTTTAAGAAAAGGAAAACTTAGAAGTATCTGTCCCACTCATAAATCCCTTCAGTCTTTAACTAAATATGAGGCATGTAAAAGCATGGTGAGAATGACAAGACTACACAGGCATTTCCAGGGTGTATTCCTCCTCTTCTTTCCACAATGTGACAGTAAGAAGATGCATGAGACGGGACTGAGCAGACTAGGGCTGCACACGTGTTCTCACCTGACGATCTGATTGCTGTTTGGACCTAACTGGAGCCTGTAAAACATCCACCTCATTGCATTTCCTGTGACAGTTTAGCAAGCAGCTTCATATATTGAATACATAACATCTGTTTATATAGTGATACTCTTGCCAATTATCTAGAAGTCATCTGTTTGCATACACACAGCCAGCCAGCCACCCACCCACACCCACACCCACACCCACACACACACACACACCCACACACACAAATACACACACTCTTCCCCCCAAGTACAACCTTCTTCTTGGCTTTTATGCTATTGTTTACTTTTGAATTAATGTGTAAAGGTTGTGTGTGTGTGTGTGTGTGTGCACATGTGCATACATGTGGGTGCATATGCATATGTTGTTATTTATGTATAGGTACACACATATTAGGTGTGCATGTGGAAGCCAGAAGACAACCTCAGGCACTATGCTTTATGTACTAGGCACCTTTTTTTGTTTTGTTTTGTTTTGTTTTTGTTTGGTTTTGATATTTTTCGAGACAGGGTTTCTCTATATTGCTTTGGAGGCTGTCCTGGAACTCACACTGTAGATCAGGCTAGCCTCAAACTCACCAGAAAACCACCTGCCTCTGCCTCCTAAGTGCTGGGATTAAAGGCATGAGCCACCACTGCCTTGCTAAGACAGCCTTTGTTACCAACATAAAAAAGAGGGTAACTTGGCTGGCCAGTGAACCATTATTAGGATCACAAACACATGCCACCATGTCTGGCCTTTTATGTGGGTGCTGAGGCTCAAACTCAGGCCCTAATGCTTACACAGCAAACACTTTACCAAGAGCATTATCTCCCAATACCCTATGACCAAATTTTTTAAATCATAGAAAACAAGAAACAAATTCAGACATATACTAGACTGATTTATTAAGTAACCAAAAATTATAACAACAAATTCTGTAGGAAGAGTTTTTATTATTGGCTAAAAATATTAATTAAAATACACTATACATGTGCATGACATTTTCAAAGAATAAAAAAGTTAATTAAGTTTATACCAAATTATATCCCTTCCTGGTTTTCTTATTGTCTCATATGAAGTAGCTGTGTTCCTAAACTGTAAGAAGCTCCTAATATGATACATATTAGAGCTGACTGACCCAATGAAATCAGCAGAAAGGATATTAATAAAGAACTGGAAAATTAAAATGAGATATTTGGGACTAAGTAAAAAATTTATATTAAACTATAAAAGATGCTCTTGGCAATAGACTATTAAATTATATTCCTTCAGAGACTGTGTGCTGGCCAAGATTTTTCAAATAGTAATGCTCTCATGAAACAGAATCATTTACAATAAAGAACTAAGAATGATATTAAAAGCACCAATTAAATATCAAGATGTATTATACACAGATCTGGGTTCAGCTACTATGGAAGAGCCATTTGGCCACCCATGATCTATTGCACTATGTGGAGATTCATTTACAACATAAATGCTTCCTCTAGGAAGAGTTCATAAGTCAAAGACCTGTAATGTCCAACCAAATCCAAGCATTGGGGAGTTATTTGTAATCCTTCTTGGAATGTTCCCATGATTAGAAATCTATTGAGATATCCAAAAGGACTTCTGCATGTCAGTAACTCATACTGCCTGGCATACAATTTGAATATGAAACATTAATCTTAGAGGGGGGAGGGAGTAAGGGAGGATAAGGGAGGGAGGCAGGAAGGGAGGGAAGCTATATAATTAAAGTTTAGATAAGAAATGTATTTATCTACATTTTAAATGAATACAATTGCAATGGGAAACTTGCTGCCCTGGGAATTAAACCAGGGTCTTATGCACACTATGCAAACCCACTACTACTGAGCTACATCCCAGCAGTAAGCTCTTGCTATCTCTATTCTTACTGATCAATATGTTAAGAATCACTGCACTCTGTTCAAAATTAAACAGGCAAACTGAATACATTCTGGTATCCAGTTCATGTCAGAACTGAGGCAATTTTAAAATGAAGATCACTTTTTTCATACACATAGTTCAAACTTTTTCCATAGCCTCTGACACTACATATTCCACTCCCAACACAAATTTGGAAGACAAGATAATATTCCCCATGTTGCTGGCTGATATCCCTATGGAACTGCATATCAAAATGAAGTTCATTTTGGAACATGCAACTTTGTATTATAACAAGTTTATGTGCCTATTCATGAGCCAATGGAGGAGACAGCGATTCTACAATTTTCTAACATGGTGCCTTCTTGCACTTGTTATTTTTAGAATTATTTAAGTTATACTCCACTTTACACAAAATGTGTACATCAGTAAGCCTTAACCAAAGCTGAGGTGAACAACAGGTCCTCAATTGATAGCGAAAGTAGTACAGACAGTCTGGACCTAAAGTGGTTTGTGTTACAGCTTTTTACTTTGTGACAGTAGGGAGACAGTACACACTCATTATTAAGAATCCTACTCTGAATTAGACCTTTGACTGATATCTGGACTAGAGACATATGATGTAGCAACTTCTTGATGAGCTGGTCAGCTGTAGAGCTATTGCTCCCTGACAGCCAGGGCTTCATGAGCAATATGCTACCATGCACTGTGTGGCTAAGCTGGAATGCCCAGAGGCTAGGTCACTAAGTGCATCTTTCTCTTCCTACGTGCTGGGGATGTGTCGTATGTGCTATTAAGCACTCTACTACTGAGGCACATTCTCAATACCATGACTGCACTTTTTCACTTACCACTTTAAACCTAAAATGGATTTAACAGGGCATAAACTCACTGTAGCTAAGGATCATCTATACTTAAGAAAGCTAAGTTTGGATAAAATGTAGACCTGTAAAAATAAGATAAAACAGGATAAAGATGTAAAGCCAAAAGTCTGGAACTGAAAGTACTAGAAGAAATTACTAAACGACAAAGAAGAGAAGGCCAAGGGAAACGTATTAAAAATTGGTACCACACAGTAAAAGACTGGGGTCATTAGGAGGAGCCCTCACGAATATAGTGATCTTCCAGGCAGGCTAGCCAATCAGCTGAAGCCAAGGAAAAACGGCCTGGCGACACACACCTACAACCCCAGAACTTGGGAGGCAGAGGCAGCCAGCCATGAGTTCAAGGAGACCCTGTCTCAAAGTCACCTTTTTAAAAAGATGACATCAAGAGGGTTAAGAAGATAAAATCAATACAATCCTATCTCATAGCAAATTTGTAAAGAATTTAAAGAATACTACAAAAATCATCTTTCCTGAACTATAGCCAAAGTGATGCTTTATCACTATCAATTAGTTAATGGATTCCCAACAAAGATAAACATTCTTCAAAATCATACTTAGAAAACCAGTACAGATTCATCACTGCCACTTGGTCCTTAGACATCAGCATTTCACTAACCATCCCAATAATGAAAAGAGCCCTCTTCAAAATCCAGCATAACATTTGTCAATCTGCTCTCCTTCACCTAGACCCTTCCTTAGTTTTCGCTTAACTTTCCTAGTCTTAATCTTTCCAAGTTCCAAGCAAGTTTTTAAACATTTTTAATTTTTAATTCCATGCATGTGCATGTCTGAGGGTAGACATGTACATATGAGTGTGGTGTCCATGGAGTCCAGAACTGCTGGATCCCCCTGGAGCTAGAATTCCAGGCAGTTGTGACCCTTCTGAGTGGGTAATGAACCAACTTGGGCCTCAGGAAGAGCAGTACTCACTTATAACTGCTAAACCATCTCTGCACCCCTACAATTGTGCTTTTTAAACAACTTTCTTTTTACTTATTCTTTGTGTCTTTCTCATCTTGCATCTTGATCCTGTTCATTTCCCCATCTTTCCATATCTGCCCTCTGTCCTTGCAACCTTCTACCCCAAATAAAAGAAAATTTAAGAGAAAAAAAAAAGAAAATAGGGGAAAAAAAGGAAAAATCTCATCATGGATAGAAAGTCCCAAAGTGAACCCTTTTAATCTATATAACTTTACTTGCAAATGTTCATTGCAGAGTCATTAGTTTGGTTTAAGGCCTTGTTTCTGTTACAGGATCAATGCTGGGCCTTCACTGGAATTTCTCTTAGATACCCTGTTGTAGCCCTATGTTATGGAGATCCTGGAGCTTTGAGTCTATAGGGCAGGCCCCTTCATGTGCTCCAGCAGATCACAGATGGGGTTAACTATTGGGGTGGGCCAACCCATAGCCCTGGTTCTGGGCCTGGGTAGTTGCAGGGTTAGTCAGCCTCCAGCTCTCCCTTGTCCTCATCACCAGGGTGAGCTCTCCAGCATTGCTCCAGCTATGAGCAGGGGCAGGTGGGGGATGGGGGTGGGTCTAGTTCTCCCACCCTCACACCCTCAGGGTCAGCTCTCCCACACCTACACCATCAGGGCCAGCACTATGGGCTGCCCAGACTAGGTGCAGGGGCCTGCTCTCTAGAGGGCTGCAGCTGGTGAGGGGCGAGGACAGCTCTATCACTCTTACGACCTCAGGGCCAGCTCTCTCACCCACAACAGGCTGGGGGGTTGGGGGGAGAGCATCTCCCCCATGCCTAGTCCAGGAGTGGGGACAGAAATCCCATGCTCTCTCTCTCTCTCTCTCTCTCTCTCTCTCTCTCTCTCTCTCTCTCTCACACACACACACACACACACACAGAGACAAGTCAGTCAACAAGCTCAAGTCTACTATGAGGCCCAGACAAGGTGCATGGCCAGCTTTACCAAGTTGCAGCTGGTAAAGGGGAGGGTCAGCTCCCTTGCCAGCTGGAGACAGTAGGGGCAAGGGAGGGAATCTTTCCCTTGTTCTCACCATCACACCACAGACAAGGGAGGTGGTATCTATGGTCAATTCTACTGTGCTGTCCAGGCAAGGTGCAGGGCCCTTGTGCATACTCCCGAGTGCTGCCACTGGTGGGGGGTTGAATCAGGTTCACCACCTGTTACAGGTAGTGAGGGGAGGAGAACATCTTTCCCTCACCCACACCACCACATGACAGAATAGAGGGGTGAGAGCCAGCTCGCCCATGTATGCGCCCACAAACAGGGTCAGCTCTTTTGTGCTGCCCAGGTGAGGTGTAGACCCACTCTCCCAATTGTTGCAGCTGGTAAGGGCAGGACCAGTTCTTCCTAGTGTTACAGCCAGTATGGGGAGAGGCCAACTCTGCACAGCACTATTTTCTCAGCCTCAGGTGGTATCAGGAGCCAAGGCCATCAACACAGACCACAGAAGCATCAGAATCCAGACATGGGCCGGGCAACAGCCCAGGCCCAGAAATCACCATGGTGCTGGGTGGCAATTACGCCACCCACCTCAATCTATTCCTCACTGCTTTCACCTCTTCAGATATGCCTCTGTCACAGGACATGAACCATCTGTCTCTCTCTTCCATACCATACCACACTTCCGGTCACCATGATAATGTCCAGCTGCTTGGCGCCACAAGGCATCAGACGGCCCATGCTTTCTGCTCGGAGTCTGGGGAAGACCACTAAGGACAGAGTAAAGGCCTTCTTGCCCCCACCCCCACTCAGTCCACTAGCACAAGTATGCTTTTATAACATGTGTGCCGTCCTGAGATTGTGTGATGCTACACTGTGACTAGATTCAGAATTCACACATATTCTGAAGAACATCAAGAAATGTGTGGCTGTTTATGATCAGTGACACCATTCCCATTTTGTCATTACCAAGAATATTCATTCTGATCACTGGTTAAGGTGAAATTATTTGGGTTGTTTTACCCCAGAATCACTCCTTTTTCTTTTGGCAAATAACATATATTTAGTGAAATAATGCTTCAAAATTGTAAATCTGCTATTTCTTTATTCAATTGGCAATTTATTCTTGTCCATATGGGCTCATGGTTTAGTATATGTTCAATAGGGTTGAACCTGTTACAAACATAATACATTCAATGCCCAAATGTTCCCAGAAATGTCTAGTGGGTGTATTCAGTTTGGCTTCGAGGTCCAATTTTTAGGGTGGAGGATGTTGCTGAGTTATTGCTATATAGCTCAGACTGGACTTGAGCTCATGGCTCGTTGCCATCAATCTTTAACTTTTTTATCTATTTTTCTTTCTATCACGCCCTTTCTGAAAAATCTCAAAATTCAAATCAATCTGTCTGTTCTCTCTTTTCCTGAATGCCTGCACAGTTACGTTTCACAAAAGTACTCACCTATGTATATCTGATATACCTAGACATCACCAAAACACTCACAACTCAACCTGCCTTCTTCAAGTAGCTCTAGTGGTCCTTGGACTCTCCACAAAAGCTCCTACTCGCCTCTGTCCATCACTCTTAACCCTCTGTCATTTCATTAGACTGGCACACAGCCTGCATTTTGTTCAGACAGAAACAGGGACTTGACTATCCTATCCCCGATACATATCCCTCAAGCTGAGCCTACTATTTTATCATAGTATCAGCAAGCGCCCATATCTTTGTCCTCCAGTCCCATTAGCTCTGATGTTACCCACAGGCTTCCTCAATGTCCTTTTCCCCTGCTCACCTTCCATGCCTCAAGCTTCCTTCCTTCTAGTGAACAGCTAAGGCCTAGGGAAACCTCGCTGTACTCCAGCCCTTGGACTCACGTTCAAAGCCCACTTTATCCAAGCTTCTGCTACTTCACACGTTCCACCTCTGCCTTTATCTCCTCGTTCGGGTCACATCCTTGCTCTTGGCACCTGATCAACTGATTCAGCCCGAGAACCACATAGTTTTCCAACTTTCAGGATTCTTCAAGGATTCACTTGGGCAGCCTTCCAGGACCTCCAGCTCCTTCTTACTGCCAGACCAGCTCCCAATTGCCCAACACCATGCAAGTGTCAGCTTCTCTTGCAAACATTTTCTGACTCACATTCTCAAGCTGAGTTTGGAGTCCTAGTGCAATTCATAGAAACTCGCTGTTCCTATACTGTAATGCTTAACATACTCTCACAAAAATGTTCACTTCCCCGCATGTTTTCCAACTAGATTACAAAACTCTCCAGGTCAGTGATTTTGTATTTCTACAACAGTAAAAGAAGGAAATGGGATAATGGAGAGAATAAAGGAGACAAGGTTGGAGAGGTGGCTTAGAGGTTCAGATCATGTACCGCTCTTACAAAGGACCGGAGTGCTTCCTAGCCACACTGAGTGGCTCATGACTGCCTTTCACTCTTCCTCCAGGGGATCTGACAGTCTTCTGGCCTCTTTGGGTACTGCATTCTTTTGCACATAATCCCACACAACATACATACACATAACTAAAAATAAAATCAATCTTAATGGAAAAGAGAAAGGAAGCTAGACTTACTAGTGAGTGAGATACAGCAGGAAAATGGGTAATATATTGTTTATGATTTAATAAAGCCCCTGGAGACAAGAGTGATAGGCTGGGTGGAAAGAGGAATATAAGGCAGGAGGAGACAGGAACTTGTAGAACTGCAGTCTGAGTTTGGTGGAGAGCAGTGCAGTATGGATTGTACCCTGAGGATTCATGGAGACAGCATCACCCACTCTGGTCTAAGGTAGAGGTAAAGATAAGAGCTATTGGCTGGCTGCTTTGCCTCTCTGATCTTCAGCTTGAACCTCAATATCTGTCTCTGGGTTTTTATTATTCATATTACAGGAAAAGCAATTGACAGAGAACATTCCAGAAGAAATGTGATCCATGGGTGTAATTTTGGAGTATCTTCTAAAAATGAGACGTCTCAAGAGGCTAGATAGGAAAAGTCAATTTTTAAGGCAAATCCCCAGAAAAAAAAACCAGCAAGAACTATAGTCAATGCTACTTCCAGGACTAGGAACCATGCAGTGGGTAATTTGAGATCTCAATGCTGCCACCATGATGACAGATCTTAGTGGTAGCAACACACTGAGAAACAGTGGGATGGGCAACCAGAGAACCACCCGATAGTTCCAGAGCTACACACTGGGAAAGGAGTCATGAATTACAATGTCACATATCACTTTGGGAGAAAGGTAACTAAACTAGTCTAAGTGCTTTAGACTTCAGTCTTAGAAGTACTTAGAAATAAAAGAGAGGCGGAGAGGGCTTAGTGGAAGGTGCCTGGTGAAATGATTTTTATCTAAGGCTGTTAGAGGAAGGCAGATTTCCTATGTCTTCCCTTAGCTTTTTCCAAAAGTCAATCCTCTTGTTAAATGAGTAGCATCTGGATAATGCTAGTGTTTCCTTTATTGCTTTGGATTGTTTTCTTTTGATTTGTTTAAGATGAGGTCTTGCTACGTCACCCTGACTGGACTTAGGCTCATGGTAATCTTCCTACCTCTCAAGTACTGAGATTAGAGATGTGCACAACTGTGCCTGGACAAAAGTGATTTTCTAAGAAAATTGTTTGTTATTCTATAGTTGTCTTAGTTACTTTTCTAATCCTGTGAAGAGACACCATGACCAAGGCTAATCATAAGAGAAAACATTTAACTGGAAGGTCGCTTACAGTTTAAGAGGGTTAGCCCATTATCGTCATGTGGTAAACATGGTAGCAGGCAGGCAGACATAGTGCTGGATAGTAGCTGAGAGCTGATATTCGATCCACAAGTTATCAGGGGCCGAGGAAGAGACTGGGACTGGCATGGGCTTTTGAAACCTCAAGGTCTATCCCAGTAACATACCTCCTACAAAAAAAATCACATCACCTAATCCTTCCCCAAACAGGTCTACTAGTTCAGACCAAGCATGTAAATAAATGAGCCTATGGGGGCTGTTGTGGTTTCAAAGAATATGGCCCCCAAAGGGCATGGCACTATTAGGAGGTGTGGCCTAGTTGGTAGTAGGTGTGCTCTTGTTGGAGGAAGTGTGTCACTGTGGAGGTGGGCTTTGAGGTCTCATATATGCTCAAGATACCTCCCAGTGTCTCAGATCACTTCCTGTTGCCTTTGGATCAAGATGTAAAGACTCTCAGCTCCAGCACCATGTCTACTTGCATGCTACCTTCCTTCCCACCATGACATGATGATAATGGACTGACCCTCTGAACTGTAAGTGAGACATCCCAATTAAATGTTTTCTTTTATAAGGGTTGCCATGGTTATGGTGTCTCTTCACAGCAAGAGAAACTGTAACTAAGACAGGGGCCATTCTCATTCAAACCACCACAAAGGCCATGCCAACCAGTCTGATTATAGATAACAAGTACTCTTTACAGAGATGATGTTTGGTCATTTTATAATATGGAAGTTCCCCATTTGCTATTACTTAAGATATACATATATATATACATATATATACATGCATACACATGTGCCTACATTTAGTAATCCCTAACTTCTAGGAACAAAATAAAAATCTCCAATGACAAATGACTGACTAAAGATAAATGATTCTATCTGTAATATACTGAGAAAGGATGTTCCTAAGGCCAGCCTGAGCTACATAAAGAGCCTCTGGCTCAATAAACACTTAGGGCACAGAACATGTAGTAGTCAAGCTGATACTGACCAAGAAGCTTACTCCTTGCCAGCTACCTTGCATAGTACTGGAAGGTGCATGAAAGTTATAGGCTAAATAAGAAGAAGAAATAATTCAACAATTTAGCTGTGAACCCTGTGTGTTACAATAAAGATCAGCCTAAATATTATAGAAGTAACCAACCACTTTCTGATTAGATTTAAGGCCCATTCCACAAGAGGGAACACACAATAAATGTGGTCAACAACTTACGGTTGGGAAACTCACAGACCACAGGCATGAACCTACTACTATTACTACTATTACACTACTACATAGTATCAAACTGTCCTCTAAGTTCCTATCCCTCTTTCCATAGATTACTGTAGTTCTCAAACCTCATCATAGAAGTTTCTTCGTGCAATGGACAGTGAGTAACTCAGAAACTCACAACTGCTCAAAGTGAAGACAACAAGTGTTGGTGGAGTGCTCGTTCACAAGTGGGACATTTATATCACACCTCTTCCCTGCAAGGCTCAGCAACCATCGTGGAAGAGGGGGTGTAAAGAATGTTAGAGCCACAGGAGGACTGGAGCACAGCAGTGTCTTCTGACCATGACAAGGCACTCATGAGCTCATGGTAGGTGTGGCTACTTGAGCAAGATCAAACTGGTCAACATTCCAGCAAAGAGAGGGAAGGGGCTCACAAGCCTCCACTCCTGACTGAGGAGCTATTGAAAGCAGATGACTTCTAGGGATGAAGATTCAATTCTCTTTATGGGTGTGGGCTCTTGTAAGTGGCCCACACTCCAATAGACAGACCCATATACAAGAGTATTTGGACAACAGAAATTGGACTTAGCAGGTCCTAAAAATATATTTTAAAAAACCCACAAGGTTAGGAGGGTGTAAGGATGGATCTGGGAGGACTTAGGAGAGGAGTGGTAAGTGAATATGATCAAAATATGTTGTATGCATGTATGAAATTCTCTAAAAATTAATAAAAAATACTGTATTTAAAATGTAAAAACAAAACTTTCTTTTTTAAATTTAAAAAGATCATCCATCTCAAAAGACCAAAACATAAAAATACATTACCTTAAAGACATATAGAAAAATAACAATACTTTTTAAATATTTATATGGTTACTACAAAGAGTATAAAAATGGAGGTGTTACTAAGGAATGAACCTAGTGCCTCTCCCATACTAGGCAAGCATTCTAACATTGTACTATACTTCCAACTGATTTAGTTTTTATTTTGAGACAGAGTATCACTAGGTGGCTCAGACTGGCCTTGAGCTCACTTTGTAGCCCAAGTAGACTTTGAATTAGTGACTCCCCCTAACCCTCATCATTTTAAGCAAGTGAGATTACAGTCCTGCAAGACCTGGTCCAGATAGAACCATTATCCTTAAAATATCAATCAAGGAAAAAAACTTACATAAAATATAAGTAACTGAAGCTTGCATTTAGAAAACCTGCTAGTTGTTAAAATGAATAAATTTAGGGAGTTGAGGAGAAAGCTGACACTAGTGAGATTTCCAGAGATCTACAAGGATAACACCAACTGGAAAACTAAGTAAGAGCGGAGAGACTACATTAATAGCCCCTACCTGATGATGAGGTTGATGACTACCTTATATGACATCCTAGAACCCTTCATCCAGTGACTGATGGAAGCAGAGACAGATACTCACAGCTAAACACTGAACTGACCCGCAGGAACCCAGTGACAGAGATGGAGGAGTGATGAGCAAAGGGGTCATAACTGTGCTGGTGAAACCCACAAAGACAGCTGACTGGACAAGGGGGAGCTCTTGAACCCCAGACTGATGGCTAAGAGGCCAACAGGAGACTGATACAGACTCTATGAATGTAGTGTCAGTGAGGAGGCCTCAGAAATCTCTGGGGCCCTGGGTAGTAGATTAGTGTTCACCATGGCATACAAATAATCTTTGGGAGCCCATTCCACATGAAGGGATGCTCTCTCAGCCTGGACACATGGGGAAGGGCCTAGGTCCTGCCCTGGATGAAATGACAGACTATGGAGATCCCCCCAAGGAGAGCCTCACCCTCCCTGGGGAAGGATGTGGGGATTGGGCTGGGGGGTTGGGGCTGGTGGAGGGACGGGGAGAGAGGGGAGAACTGGGATTGACATTTGAAGCATGCATGTTTCTAATTTAAATAAAAAGAAAAAGGAAAAAAAGAAATAAATTTAGGGAGGTATGCCTATGCTTTCCTGTAACACTGGGAGTTAAGGAAGCAACTAGCATATCCATGTCTTCTACCGTCAGCTCTACTTCTGTTCGTACATACTATATGGTGAGAGGAAAGGCACGCAAGGTTCCGTGTTTTAGCTCTGCAGAAGAAAAACAGTCAACCTTACCCACTTGGTATTCAATCCATTAGGTAACTAACATTTTGTTGCCTCTTTTCAGTACAACTGGCAGTGGCCAAGACTCTAGAAGTATCTAGTAAGACACAATGAAATGTGGGGCTGGCGAGACGGCTTAGTGGATAAGAGCTCTTGCTGTTCTTGCTGGGGTTCAGTTCCCAGTGTCTGCTTAGTGGCTCACAACTGCCTATCACTCCAGGTCCAGGGGCTTTGACGCTCCTCCTCTCATCTCCACAGCAGACTCACTTACAGGCAGACAAAACAGCCAATACACATTAAAACATGTCCATTAGAAGACACATACTGAAAATTTTCAAGTATGAGAGTATAGTAAGAAAAATAAAAATACTCACAGCTATGAGGCAGTAGTGAAAAATGAGACAAGAAAAACAAATTGAGAAATAGCCACATATGGTAGACTCCTACACAAAAAAACAATTGTATAAGCACCAACTACTTATAAAACATCCATCCTTCACTTCCTGTTTGAGTTGCCAACTAACAAAACAGTATAATTATTTAGTTCCATTTTGAGACTGAGAGCTTAGGTTTCCTTCCAAAAATTACATATAATAAGGAAATACAGAAGAAAAAAAATAACTCTCACTTTCAAGGGAAAGTACATACATCCTATCTAACATTTATTGGCAATGCAAAAATGAAACAACAATCTTTCAGTTACTTGATGGCTTTGGAATGTGAGTCCTATGGAAGGCCAATATAAACTATGAACTGGAAACGCGACAGGAAATAACAGAGACACTCACAGAATAGCCACTGATTTGTATGGAGAAAGCCAAAGACTCTACAGATAAGAAAGGAAAGGGAGAAAAAACTACAGTAGAATTCAATTACATTTGAGCTGGAGCTCTTTACTTAATAACTCTTTAGGATTTGCCCCAATGTCCACATGAAACCTAACCACACTGACCTGGGATTCTAAGTTCCAAATCTTCAGGGAATCTGTGAAACTAATGTAGCAACTTGCATCAATCATGTGTCCCTGCTATATAAGCTGCCAAAGTTTACTCTACACTTTATTACACTCTCATTCCTAGGACAAACAGTATCCTCAGAGAGCTTTGTTTTCAGGGTTCTGTCAAATTACAGAATGACATAAATCCAACAGTGTTAAACCTGAGCTTTTGTTTAAAATTTTCTTTTTGCCCCATTGTCATCAGTGGTGTGGCTGGGGCAACATATGAAGCCACTGGCAGTAGGTCCAAGATGCAACTCTAATGAACAAACTAATTTAGTGGACCTCATTCTATATGGAGATACCTTGCCCAGCCTAGACACGGGGAGGATGTGTGTGTGTGCCTTGGTCCTGCCTCAACAAGGTGATGGAACAGACTTCCTGGGGTGGGAGGCCTTACCCCTCCTCCAAGGAGCAGATGGGAGGTGGGAAGAGGGAAGTGGGGGAGTGGAGGAAAGGAGAGAGGGTGAACTGGGATTGGAATGTAAAAATAAATTAATACATTAAAAAAATTTCCTTTTGTTGGTCTTTGCTTTGTGACTGTGTTCCTCAGATATTTGATCTAAACCCAACAGTAAGGGATCAAACCATTCCATCAGTAAGTCTTGCTTCCTTTCTAATATTTTACACAGAAATCCATGTGCATTAGAGACATGATAGAGATCCATTACAGAGACAGGCCCTTATTAAACCAAACGGAAACGCCTTGCTTTGGTTTTGATTGCATTGTGTTTAATGGGGGAAGTCCTGTACATTTGTTAATAAAGCACTGTTGAGCCAATAGGAATCTAGACAGGAGGGACTAGGAGTCCAGGAGGATTCTGGGAAGGAGAAACACAGAGAGTTCGAGATGTAACCGCCATGGGGTAGGAAGCCCGGAACTATTCTCCGGTAAGAGAAATACCTAGATTAACAATTATGGGGTAATTACTTAAGTCAGAGCTAGCCAGTAAGAAACAAGCAAGGCCAACAGCTTCATAATTAATATAGATAGCCTCCTGTGTGTTTATTTGGGACTGATGCGGCTCTAGAACCAGGCTGGCGGGAAGACACCTCTCAAAGAAAAAGCTTCTCTTTACAGTTCTTGTTTCTGTGTTTTCCTTTTTAGAGGAAAGAAATTTCATCTACAGAAAAAAGGGGGTAGGGAGTCCAGCAATATATAAATGTAAATCACATGCAGAGATTGAATGACCTTTTCCTAAGGATTCTGAGGTCATTGATATTGCTGACTGACCACTCTAATCCTACTCCAACTGACCATCCTTGCTCAGGTTCAGGTTATCCCCTCAAGAGTTGAAATCTATACTATCATTAGGAATCCATCCATAATGTTTTTTTTTTCAAGTATACCCAACGTGAAAATAGACCTCTGAGGAAACCACCATACCACACTAGATAACTCCAAACCCACCTCACAGAGATGAACCTGGTTAAACTCAGTGGTCACAGAACAAAACCAATCGGCATTAACGTGGGTTGTGTGAGGGGGCATGTAACAGATTAGGAGGCAGATGTGAGAGGGTGAGGTGACAACAATCAGAATGTACTCTGTGTGTGTGTGTGTGTGTGTGTGTGTGTGTGTGTGTGATTGTCAAACAGAAAATATAAGAATTTTGAAAGTGTGTTCTACATCTCCTACATAAGTCTGGATAGTGTGTCTAACTGCCCTGAACATGGCAGGAGCGACTGAATTGTTTAGTATCTTTCTTGGAAGTACTAAACTCATACTGCATACTACCTTTCTATTCTAAAAACACCTACATACTTACTAGTATCTTGGGAATGTTTTCTATGACTGTTTATGTGTGTGAAAGAGAAGGGGAAGAGAGAGGTAAGTGTGGTGTGTGTGTGCATGTGTATGTGTGTATGTGCACACGCACATGCACCCTCACTCCTGGGGGAGTTGCCAGCATACAGCATACATGTGGATGTCAGAGAACCGTCTGGAGTGGGTCCTCACCTTCCCACCTTGCTCAAGGTAAGGTATCTTGGCTGTTGTTTAAGTCACGCCAGCCCCTACAAGAACATCTGGTAATTCTCCTGCCTCAGCCTCCCATGTCCCCCAGAGGGGTCACTGGGATTACATATGCCAGTGCCATATGTATATGAGTATGGCTTTCACATGGATCTGCAGTCCAAATTGTCAGGCTTTTGTGGCAAGTGCTGTTACCCACGGAGCCAACTCCCCAGCCCAATAACGAAGTTTATAAAATGTAATTTGTATTTTCATAGTTTTTAAATGCCTTCTGGTCCTAAAAATATAATTCTGGCTAATAGTTCATGATGCTTCTGTTTTCTTAAGTTTTGTTTTTGTTTTTGTTTTTTTTATGAGACAGGGTTTCTCTGTATTGTTTCGGAGGCTATCAGTCTAGCCCAGCCTTGAACTCACAGAGATCCGCCTGCCTCTGCCTCCCGAGTGCTGGGATTAAAGGCGTGCGCCACCACCGCCTGGCTGTTTTCTTAAGTTTTACTAACTACATTTTATCATCACAAGTAATTATGCTCCAGTTATAACTGCTATTGTCACAGTGCTAAGCAAAGATTAAACACTTAGAAAAATAAATTCTATTTAATGAAAAGAATTTGACATTTGGGAAGTGTAGGTTCATCTGAACTTCAGGCAAATAATTTTCCAAGTTCTGTAACACACCTCTCATTGAAAGGCAGCTTCAAGAGGAATTCTTTTTACATAAACAGTGACAGCACTCATTTTACAGGAGAAGAAACTAAAGACCAAGGAACTGTGGTATATATAATATAATATAATATATAATAAACCCACTATCACAGAGTTAATAAGAAGCACAGTGGGGACTCAAGTCACGACTTTTCAGGTCTAGAGCACATTTCACTCGGTAATATTTATTCATGTTCTATCCATAAATGAAGGCAATGTTAGTTCTGGTGTACTCAAGGGTACAAGGAAAAGATGAGCAACTGCCACTCAGGACAGAAGGGTCACCACACAGACTGACAAGAGAGAAAAAACATTCAGTTAGTTACCACAGTCACCACATGTAATGATTGTTGGGGTAGAGTGAGGTGGCACTAAACTTGGTATGGGAATGAAAGGGAGAGAGAAGGAGAGGGAGATGGGGAAGGAGAGGGAGAGAGAGAGAGAGAGAGAGAGAGGGAGAGAGAGAGAGAAGTAACAATAGAAAAGTAGGCAGAGGCCCAGATGACCGAAACCTGTCAATGTCACACTAAGGAACTTGTTTTTTGTTTGTTTGTTTGTTTTGTTTTTTGTCATGGGGCATAGAGAGTCAGTTATTCAGTAATTTTAGTCTAGAGAATAACATAGATAAACCTTTTGAGGAAATGACTCATGTTGATAGGATGAAGAGGCAGTGATTCGGAGAAGAAATGAGATGGGCATAATCTAAAAGACTGGCAATAGAGATGATGAGACTGATGGCACAGACACGTGACAAACTCGAAAAGACACAAAACAGAAAAAGAGTGGGGAGATATGACGATTTCTGTGGTGTGTAGGGGACCAACGAGACACTACCGCACTGTATAAGAGAGGAACTCTAAGTCCCTCAAGTTAGGGATGTTGGGTTGGGAAGCTGTAGTACACTGTGTACCAAGCAAGAGGAGCTACTTAGTAGCTGGGAATGTGAGTAGTAACCATAGGAAGGGATGGAGTAGAGATGCTGACTTGGAAGTTTTCATGTTACAAGTTAGTAAGAGGATAATAAGCAGAATAGAAACCATGACCCTGAATAAAAACCTGCAGAGCACTTCCCTGACGTTCCAGTGGGTGGAGTGGCTCAGCAGACTTGGCTGTGTGGATTAAGAAAGAAATATATTTTATTGATGAGGGACATATATTAGATTTAGCCCATGGAAATAAAATGTTGAGCCAATGAATTCATAAGGGACATGGAGAGGAATATGTGAGATGCAAAGGATAAGGCTACAATATTTACATTCTTATGACCACAGAATGGAGAGCCAAAAACACAGCTGGAGCTAAACTCCACACAGCAGAAGGTTCAGAAGGAGACTACAGTGCTCCACACCCATAGTAATAATATTTTCATTTAAAAATAGGTGTACAGAAATGAAGAGAAAAAGATTTAGTGTCAGGATAACACATGGTCTATCTGACTCTTCCTTGGTGGGGGGAGGGTGGGGTGAAAGGGTTGGCTCAGGACAGTGAACAAAGGCCAAGATCACAAGGGGACAGATTTGGGTTGCAAGGAATGAACTGTACTAGGTCTACACACTCCCAAAGTCTTAGTCCAGCCGAGTCTCTTATCTGCAGCTGATGTACACTAGTGTTATACATCCATGTCACCTCACCTACTTAGCCGCCACTATAATAGAACTAAAGACTGTCAACAAATTGCCATTGTTGGCAACTGTGTATGTTTGTAGCCTTGCTTGATTTCCTTACTCCAGAGCCTAAGCAGATTAAATTCATTCAAAGAGATTAGGTGATGAAATCAGAGTCAGTACTGCAAACCTTACTGGTCCTTCCAGTCCAACCCAGCCTTCTGTCCATATGGGAGGCAGAGTAACCGTCTAAAACTTTAATTAGAGGGTATGGGCCGCTTTCAGACATCTCAGTAGCTTCCAAATGAACAGAACTCCAAAGAAACTGTACCACAACCTGGCCTTGGCCTCACATTCCACTGTCCCCTGCCCCATGCCAGAGCTTCTGACTACACAGTTTGCTCAGCCTCAGGCCCTTCTGTTTTCTTTTGTACTTTACAAATTATCACCGTATCTTACTGCATAAACTAAAATATCGTCTCAGAGTTACAGCCCTAGCTATTTCATAAAAGGGAATCCCCTCATTAGTGTCACTGTCCTGTTCATTTCCTTTATACCACATCCTGCACATCCTGCATTCATGCACCTTTTTGATCGCTTGCGTATTATATGTAAATTCATGTCTACAAGGACAAGATATACACCTTTATGTACTTAAAGCTTAGTAAAGTGCCCAGCACGCAGGACACAGTCATGCAATTACTGGCACAGGAAAGGAGAGAAGAAATAATGAACACAAGACCCACAAGAGTTTCTGAAGCCATGGAGGAGCTGGGGAGAAGCAGTAAGAACCTCTGTGGGAACTGAGGTTAGACAATGTTCTGTAAATATTCATAACACTGGGCTTAAATATCAAATTAGTCATTAAAAGGTAGAAACTAGAAAATAAAGCAGGGCTGGAGAAATGGCTCATGGGTAAAGGCTCTCACTGCCAAGTCTGACAACCTGAGTTCTATCTCCAGATCCATGTGTAAAAGGAGAAAACCAACTCATACCCATTTTCCTCCGATGCCCATGTGCACAGTAGCACATGTGTGCATGTGCACACCACACACATATACACGAGCCACACAATCAATTAATAAATAAATAAATAAATAAATAAATAAATAAGAAAGTTAATTAAACCATTAGAGCAACACTCTCATGAGATGCATATTTGAATTATGCTCTTTGGGGAGGCAAGATATGATAAACACTCTATTTCATAGACTAATGTTTAAATAAATGCATTGTTTTAACTTTTGGAAACCAGTAGCTAAGGATATGTCAAAAAAGTTTCTCTGAAGAACTCAGGCCCAAGACAGAACACAGTCCATAATCAGTAGGCTCAACACTGGGGAGGAGACAATAGCATTTCGTTTGTGAACTTGGCTAGCACCATTCTAGATGTTTCCACAAAGGTCGTTTTTGTTTGTCTGTTTTTGAGACAGGATCTATCCTAGAACTCACTATGTAGACAAGGTTGGTCTTGAATTCACAGAGATGCACCTGCTGGGATTAAAAGTGTGCACCACCACACCCAGCTACAAAGGTCATTTTTAAGTAAGATTAACATTTGCTATGTAGGCCTGGGTCATTCCAAAGGGGTTAAAAGTCCTGCTAGAAAAGAGCTACTGCCCCTGAAGAGGAAGAACTTCTGCCACAGCACAATTTCAGGCTTCACTCTGCTGTAGGACCTGCCCTTCAGCCTGGACCCAGGAGCTCTGGCATAGCCACTCCCTCACAGGGCCAGTTTCCTGAATAAGTCTCTCCTTCTAGTCTCTATTTCCATTCTCTCTCACTCATATTCTCTCTCTCTCTCAGGTCTGACCCTTAACACCTTAGTGATACTTTCCTAGGAATGATTATTTTCAACTTATAAAATAAAATAAAAATAACTAAATACTAGTGACTATCTCTATATAAATATTATTTTCAAATTAATATGAACTCAAAGTATATATAAAATGATTTTACATTCCTTCTTCTTCATATTCATTTTAAGAACAGGGTATGTGCCCACCTAATTAACTACAAATAGACTGTTCTAATGAACTCTAGCATAACCCCTACGGTGTAAAGAAATGCACAGAATCCTATTGTAAGCCTGCCCTCATCATACACAAGCAAATGTTGGACAAATGTCAATAAAATTAACTTTTTTGAATAAAGTATGTGTGTGTGTGTGTGTGTGTGTGTGTGTGTGTGTGTGTGTAGATACATGTATCTTTAGCCTTTAAAACATTTTTTTTTGAGACAGGGTTTCTCTGTATTGTTTTAGAGGCTGTCCTGGAACTCGCTCTGTAGACCAGGCTGGCCTCGAACTCACAGAGATCTGCCTGCCTCTGCCTCCTGAGTGCTGGGATTAAAGGTATGTACCACCAACGCCCAGTGCCTTTAAACATTTTACAGTGTAAATGTTTTAATTCACATAGCCACACTATTTTTTAAATATATAAAACATGGTGCATTTCAAATTATCTTACACATCATTCATTCATCTGCCAATCATATTTAAGACTGTGAGTTACAATGTTAATTTTAATGTTAGTTAAAAGGATGGAACATTCAATAACTTATAAAATGAATAGATTGAGTTCACTTACATTATGGTATCTAACCGTTCACAATCATATTTTGAAAGATGGACTACCTCTCTGACAATACTGAATATAGATTGTTTTGTCATGCAGTGTATAGATCTTGAGAAGCACAATGGGCGGCAAGCGAGGAAGGTTGGCAATGATGACTACAGCAAGTGGGGACCCTGCTCTGTCCTCTACTGCTGACTTTGCTGCAGGGCCATGGCACAGGGAGTAGCACTGCCTCAGAAGATGCTTCCTGATGCTTCTGCAGCTTGATAACTGCAACCCATTCGGGAGAACACACAACAAGAGTAAAAGCACGCTAAGAGTAAAGAGCCTGAAAGAACACACAGAAACTCTGATCCAAAGATCACTTTATATATACCAAGTGAGACAATACCAATATTCGGCTTTAGTCATCCAAGCATTATAGCCAGAACACAACTAAATAAAATTACATGCTTGTTGTAGTCACATGTTGTTGGGGGATACAGTGAGATTTTAATGAATGAAGTCATTAAATGATTATGAATTCCTCTTGTTTGATAGCATACTATTTTTGATAAATCTCAGAACTACAACAGAACTCCTTCAAAGTTATTTAAACTGATGTGTTGGGTTACTTTACAAGAGGTTCCTAAAAGTACTGATTTGTATGTTACTTTTTAAAACATGCACAGAACATTTAAACTAAAAGTGACCAGCTCTCTTCCTGAATGTGGCCTGAGGTGATCTGTAAAAACAGTTCCTTACCCTCTTGACACAGAAAAATCCCATGGCACCATGCAAATCTTTACGTTTACTTTAAGAACACCTGTGAAAATGCCCAAGCCATCAGGGTATGCACATTTAAAAAGATGACAAGTTCTCTGAAAGATGTCACTTCAACGAAGGCATGTGTGCTGCACAGGTGCACAGTGGAGGAGTCACTGTGTCCCCAGGCCAGGCAGTGGGGCTAGACGAAACAGAGCTGTACTCTGGCTGCACAGAGAGCCATGCTAAGCGAAAGGTTTGGATGTAAATTCTCTAGTCACTGACCATGTCCAGTAATACAAAATGCACCATGTACTTCTAGATCTCATGGGCAGATTAATCCACACATGAACTCCTCTGCCATACTGACATGATCCTCACTGAGCAGGAACACAAACTGTTCCTAAGCCAGGAGGCTGTACAGAAAAAAAGAACATCCCAGAACAAACCGAAGAAACAAAACCTTATGGCATACATGGAAAAATAAAAACAAAAAACAATGTGACCTTAGAATTCAATGGTTCACAATAAACTCACTGTTAGAACCTCGTTTAGAGCACCATCCATTACCCAAACCACTCAACTATTTCCAATTTTGAAATGAAGGAAGGCTATTCCAATGCCAGTTAGAAAAGCTCTGGGAAGTACTGTGTCTCTGCCAGAACTTCCATCCAGCAATTGCAGTTCTCCATTCTATGGCTATCCTGTGAAAATGTGTGCCACCTTCCACAAAAGACCTGGGAGTAAGACTAAACTCACACCTGTAGGCTTGCGGTTCTACACCCTCCAGTTCATTCCCAGACGGCCAGTTTCAAAAACTGTTACTGCCACGGTCACCTTATCTGAACACAGCCCAGTCTGCCAGTGACCCATCAAAAGCGTGGTTATTTAATAAATGTAATGTTCCAGGCATGAGAATGTGTGACACAAAATTATCTAAGAATAAATGCCTCTCTTCATTTTTTACTTTTAATGATGAAAACTAAGGTTTATAATTCTCATTTAAAATACACACATTCCTGTGGATGGGAAAGTAACTAAACATGTACATTTTCATGAGTACTACCTGAGATAAAACCTGGCAACCTCTTTCTGATTTTTCCATATGTTACATGTAAACTTAAACCAAAACACCTGGAAGTACCACACAGGCTGTAGCAAAATTATTTTTGGATCTGAAACTTAAATTTCCACTCAAGTTTTCCACATATGAAGTCTCTAGATGGGATGGGGGCTCAATGAGCCGTTACTCTATATTTCTAAAGGCTTTTACAGTAGAAGATAAGTCTCACTGCCGTGCCAAAGAGATTTATATGTCTATGCATAAATTTGGCCGGCTTTTAGATCTTGATGTAAAGAACTGATGCTTGAATCATGTCTACATTTTTTCCATTCTCCACATTTTTCCTAATTAAGGCAATGCTTAAGAAAGAAAATACTTTGGAATTCAAAACTCCTCTGGGCACACAATGAATTCCTAGTACTTATGACACAGGAGACTCGTCCTCCCTCCTATTTAGTACACATCTCACGTACATTTTCATAAATGTAGCATTTGTCCTACTAAGGAAAAGAATAATTTGACCTTGTAAGTCCAGAGATCACCACCTGCATCTCCAGTGTCAGTGACAATCAGCTTGTTCTCAATAGTGGTTCAAAAATCCACTGAAGTACCAGTTAAAAGCAAACTAGCTCAGACATCCTCATTTGTTTCATTGCTTTAAAGAACATCCACTATGATGTTCTTTCTTAAAACCTTAAAACACAATCAATGCAAATTCTGAGCTTATTTGAAAGGTGATGGAACAAATCAACAGGGGTTAAACTGTAAAAAAAAAAAAAAAAAAAAAAAAAAAAACCAAAAGTGTCACTACAAGCGAATGGCAAAGGTTTATTAATAACAAATCACTTCTGAAAGCTTTAAAAAGATAATCAGTGATTTGATATTTAAAATAATTTCTCAAGTTTATAGGCTACGTGAGAGCTAAAGTTCTTCTACTTCCAGGTTCTAAAAAGTTGCCATATTATGTCTATTTTTTTTTTTAGACAGGCTGTCACTATGTCATTCTTGCTGTCCTAGAACTCACTGTGTACACCAAGTTGGCTTCAAACTCAGAGATCTGTCTCCTGAGTACTGGGATTAAAGGTGTATGGCGCCACAATCAGCTTGTGTCCGACAATTCTAAAGTGGCTTAATTCAAGAAAACCAAACTGAAGTAAACTCAGCCTTGGTGCACCTGGGCAGCTCTGCTAGCCAGCAACACCTGAATCCAGAATGACCCCTCCCATAATACCCATCTGACCCATTTTCTAAAGGCTGGCTCCACCTGCCTCTAACTGGCACCCAGGACCTCTGGGCAAGGGAGCCTGGAGGTTTGCATTCCAACGTCTCAGTAATAAGTAGAATAGTGTTAAACTACTGAGGTGGCTGCCAGACACTGAAGTGCGCGTGCTCTGTATGGCATGAAGGGGCGGGGTCTTTCCAAAGTGATGAGGTCGTGGAGCCATGAGACCAGGATTAGTAGCTGTAGGTGCCTATGTAAAAATGCTCTTAGCATGCTTATGACACGAAGACACATCAAGCAACCAGATAGTGATCCACAGCCCCGAATCAGCCCTTCCCAGAACCCAATTGTGCTAACCCTGAGCTCAGGCTCCCCAGACTCCAGAAGGAGGAGAAATAAGCCTCTCTTATGAAAAGGTCACTCTGCTTATGGTAATTTGTTACAGCATCCAATTTAACCGGGACATTATCACAGAGTTATTTCAAAGATTGAACATGTAACATGAGCATTATTCAAACTGGCCAGGAAAACTATGTACCTTTCCATAAACAAAATGGGCTTACTTTATTCATAATTACCTAATGAGCTAGTAAAATAGTTCTAACTTAAGTAAAATTAATATCATACACCTATATAGTACATTCAGTTAAACATTATGAAAGTTTCTATTCAATTAACCATTCATTTCATGATTAATACAATTAACACACAATATTCACCATAATGTAACAGAAACATTATTTGAAGGAATATTAGCCTCAGGGATTTTTTTAACATTATTCTAAGTTTGCTTTTGTTGTTTTTTTTTTAATGTGAGACAGGGTTTTTGTGTGTTGCCCTAGCTTTCCTGGAACTTATTTTGTAGGCCCGGCTGTCCTCAAACTCAGGAGATCCTCCTGCCTCTGCCTCCCAAGTGCTGGGACTAACGGTGTGCACCACCACTGGTTTTACTTCTTATTGCTATTTCACAAACCAAGTTTCAATTAAAGCTGACAGTCTCCTCTAGAGATTCTCGACAGATGTAGTTTGTTCTCACTTATGCAAACAGCCTTTAGACTAATAAATGTAACCATCTCTGTTTTAAACCCAGAGCATAGTGGTGTCTGCATTTACCAGATGTACTTTCTCATATCAAAGTAAGAAAGTGCAGTTACTATTAATCAATGATTACTCCAAGAATGTTTGGGAATCCTGAAGGAAACAGGTATATCAACACTAAAGATAGCAAGAGGCATTTTGATATTTTACTGTGGTTCATCTAAGAGTTCCTTGTATACCTTTCTTTAAGAACTTGGCAGAAAGTCAGGCATGGTGTCACATGCCTTTAATCCTAGCACTTGGAAGGCAGAGGCAGATGAATTTCTTTAAGTTCCAGGCCAGCTTATTCTACAGAGTTCTAGCATAGCCAGAGCTATACAGACCCTGTCTCAACACCCCCAACACCCCCCCCAAAATTTTCCAGGAGAAGTTGAGTATTTGTTTAACATATAGAAGGCTCTGGGTTCAACACCCAGTACTGGGAGGGAAAAAAAAAGATTTTCTAGGCAAAAATAAAGCAAAACCTAAAAATCCTACTAACTGAATCTTCAACAATCATCAATACTCTTTATCATTGTTGCAATTAAAACAGATATAATCTGTGTAGCATATATAGTGTTCAGACTAAAATATTAGAAGCTTTACAATCAAAATTCAATTTAAAAACTAGATTGAGGAGGTGTTCCAGAGGGCACCAGCCCTTACTTAGAAGCTATTAGCAGTTGACAGTTGCTGGAGGAGTGTTATATATAGAGGCTTTCTCTGAGAATAAAACCTCCCATTTTGGAAAGAAGTTTCTTAAGACATAAGATGTTAAATGGGGAGATGAAACATTCCATCCTACAGGAAATGAAAAGCCAATAAGACAGGAAATGAACAACTTGATGGCTTCAGGAAGACCCCCAAACCGACCAGATTCATTAGGCCACTCCCTCCCCAAGAGTATGTAAGCAATAAGGACTGAGAGACTTGCTCACACAAGACAAGCTGCCTGGAAGAATCAGAGACAAACTACCTACCTGGAAAGGATACTCCCCAACCTGCTAAGCTGCTACACTGCAGTTTTCCAGCTTCCATGATTTGTCCCCCAAGTTTGGTTGGTTTGGTGATGCAGCTGTCTTTGAACCATTTCTGCTCCTGTAAGCCCATTCAAATTCATTGGTTCATCAAGTTCATCTTGGGTGGCATCTGTACTTTGGTGTGTCATCAGTTCCCTATCTGGGGTGAGTACACATTTATTCATATCTCCTTAGATATAGTGTCACACATAGAGAGGGAGAATAATTTTTAGGGTACTTTCCTGGTAGGTATTCTCTACTCTGAATAGCCCCAAACCCATGTACAATTGGACAGCATTAACTAGATTATCAAAAGTTGGAGGGTCATAAAATTTGGAGGGAGAAGGAGGGGATAAGAAAGGAGAAATTGAGGTTGCATATATTCACATTTCATTGTATACATGTATGAAATTCTCAAAAATAAAGATAAATTATATTAAAATATTAGAATCTTTGAATACAGCATCTACTAAGTTCTCAGATCATACTTTTAATTGACTTCTAGACCCATCTATTTGACTGTCCAAAAGATACTTTAAGCTTTTCTCTCTTTTGCAAACATACACTACTATTGTAAAGCTGGTGAGTAATACCCCTCCCTCCATTTTGACATCAAAATTCTGAGAGTTGTTATATTAGTCACAATAACCACCATTGAGGAATAGCTATTTTGCATTAAAGAGTATTCCAGCTAAATCATTTGTATTATGCCCAATCCCCACCCTCCAAAACTCACAAAATAGATATTATTCTAAAGAACAATGAAGCCAATAATTCTAATTAATTGCACTATGGATTTCTCCAACTAATTTGCGCAGTGAACATTGTTTCCACCTTGACTTTTGGTGAGCCAACAGTACTGTCTGGCATCTTGTGATGCTTCTGATTTTTAAACTGTTTTCAATAAACTGTATTAGCTGCACCTGCTTGCCAAAATCAGATCAGTGACTCATACCTAAAGATGAGTAGTGAAAAAAGTATGTACTTCAGGCTGTCTACACTTAGTCATAATTCTTTGTTGTCACAGACTGATTCGTTGAAGTTGCATTTCCTTCGGGATCAATTATTTATGCCGATTCATCTATTAAAATGATATGCTTAAACAGCAAGGGAGATGGTGGATCATCATTACTTAACATTTTCTCTAAGAGTGCACAGACAGGATATTCCTGAACTACTGTTTCAGTGAGATAGCAAAAAGGGCATGCTAACTGAGCACCAGCCAGACACTGGAATACTCAGCAGGACTTTGATAGAGTTGAAGGCAGATAGTTTTATATATATATATATATATATATATATATATATATATATATATATGTATATATATTTATAGTTTTCCTTAGTTATGATAAAAGATAAGCTACATGTAGGACTTTGGACTCACAAGGATGGGATAGATGATATTTTCTTTAAATCTTTCTAAATGTTGATGAACAAAATATTGTAACTGTGTTCTTCCTTGATAGCTGTTCTATTATATATAATTTGACTATGTTAAAGTTAAAACCTTTCTTTTTGTTTAGACAGAAAAGAGGAGATGATGGGGGAAGCCTTGTGTATATGTCAATAAAGCACTGTTGGCCAATAGGAAAGCAAGATAGGTGGTACTAGGAGTCCAGGAGGACTCTGGGTAGGAGAAACACAGGAAGTCAAGATGTAACCGCCATAGGGATAAGAAGCCCGGAAACTTCTCCGGTAAGAAAAATACTTAGATTAACAATTATGGGATAAATACTTAAGTCAGAGTTAGCTTGTTTCAAGCAAGGCCAACAGCTTCATAATTAATATAGCCTCCTGTGTGTTCATTTGGGACTGATGCAGCTCTAGAACAGGCTGGCGGGGAGGCTTCCCTTTACAAAAACTATCAGAAGTAAGAAAATGGTTATCAAATATATAGTAGAATGAGTTGTGGCTAAAAAGTACTAAAGAAGACAGATTTTTTGGGGGAAATGCATTTTTAAAATACAGTAGGTAGAGATGGCTCAGGCTCTGTGCTTAAGAGCACTTCTGCTCTTGCAGAGGACACAGCTTGGTTCCCAGCACCCATGACTTCTCACAACCATCTGTAACTCTATTTCCACAGGATCTGATGCTCGCTCTAGCCTCCACAGGCACCAGGCATACATGTGGTGCACTTACATGCATGCAATCAAAACATTCATATGCATAAGATTAATATTTAATATTTTTAAGCTTAAAATATATAATAAGTAAAAATACTTCCAAAAAACTCTAAGTCTGCTTTATACACCTGTATTATTCATTTGTGGGAAGTTTTCTGAAATGTTTCACAAGATATATTAGTAAGTAATTCAGGTAACACAGGGAGCTCAGCAGAACAGAAAAACACAGAGAGCTGTCTCTGCCATCTGTGGAAAGGATAGGCATAATTAAGTGTGCTGTGAGAAGCAGACAGAAACACCAAATATGAGGAATTCTATAGGAATTAAAGTGCTATGGGCACAGGGGAACAAGACGACCTAAGCAAGCCCAACACCATTCTGAAAAATGGTTATCCATGACATCCTGAAAGCCAACACAAAGTATCTATGCCAAAGAGAAGAAATTCCTCATGAAACCAATAAATGCATATTCCAGCTTTTTGCCTTAGCAATCACTGGGGATAGGATTATTCATATAAGAATTGATTGGGAAGCTGAGGACACAGTTTAGCTGGCAGAGTGCTTGCCAAGCAAACACACAGCTCTGAGTTATATCCTTAGCACCCCATAAACCAGGTGTGGTGGCACATGCCTGTGATCCCAGAAAGTGGAGGCAGGAGAATCCTACACCCTCCTCAAATTCTGAGGGCACCAGGAGTAAATGTGGTGCACATACTACATACAGGCAAACATGTGCATGAAATAAAATAAATGAATCTCTAAAAAAATGCAAAGGCGGATAAATGACAAGAAGTATATGAATATGCATTCAACAGTCCTAATCATCAATGAAATGCAAATTAAATCCACAGTCAACTATCACAGGACATCTGTGAAAATGAATATTCTCAAAATGATAAGAGACATTTGTCTGGGGGGTATGAATTAAAAGGAAATTACCCAATGACGGAAGCAAGGGATATTAATACAGTAAGTATAGAGAACAATGTTCCTATGAAAAATCAAAACAAAACATCTGTCAATCTCACTACTGAGTATGAATCCCAAGAAAATGACATCAGTCTGTCAAACAGGTGTCACTATAAATCTGTCAAATAGATCCACAATACACAAGATACAGAATCAAACTCAACGCCTGTAGCAAATGAATTAATGAAGATACACAATGGGATACTATTCGGCCTTAAAGAAGGAGGGCACCCTGTCACTGTAAAACCCTGAATGATCATAGAGGACAATTGTATTAAGTGAAACAGCCAAACATAGAAAGGTAAGTACTGGATGCAATCTCACCAATGTGTGTGATCTCAGTCAAACTCAGGGCAAACAACAGAAGAGTAGTTACCAGGGGCTAGAAGACTTGGTGCAAGATTAGGAGAAGCTTGTCAAATAATGCAGAATTTCAACTAGATAAGAAGGAGTCCTAGAAAGCTGCTGTGTACCAGTGACTACAGTTAATAAAACCATATTTTTAATTATTCAATTACTTACATACTTAAGATTTAAGTATGGCCGGGCGGTGGTGGCGCACGCCTTTAATCCCAGCACTCGGGAGGCAGAGGCAGGGAGATCTCTGTGAGTCCGAGGCCGGGCTGGACCGATAGCCTCCGAAACAATACACAGAAACCCTGTCTCGTAAAAACCAAAAAAAAAAAAAGATTTAAGTATGAGTGTGTATATGAACATGAATGCAGTTGTTCTGCCCAAAGATGCCAGAATAGAGTGTTAAATCCCCAGAAACTGAAGTAACAGACAGTTGAGAGCTACTCAGTATGGGTGCTGGGAACTGAAGCTACAAAGCCAGCTCTCCATTCTTCAACATACAATATTCGTAAAATTGCTAAGAGACTGGTTTCAGTGTTCTTGTCAAAAATAACTGATTATATATACTTTAGTTAGCTTGAATAATTGCCAAGTATAATTGATAGCGTACACATGAATTTGCTCCATTTAACAAATCCTGATTTATAAATGGTCTGTATGATAAACTAATACAACTCATGTCAATTACAAAATTTTTGAAAATTACAAATAGTATTTAAAATAAAAGTTTACATACCTTGGCTTCCGAAATGCCAAACTGTACTGCTGGCACGCGAGACCCACAGTGGGAGTATACACGATAGGCATAAATCTTTCAATATCAGACACCAGCACACTGTAAAAGAGCTTCTCGTTTCTATCTTGCAGATCCATCAACAGAAGATACCTGTGGAAATTGGATGCAATTAGATCTACATCCGGCAGTCAAAATCCAATAGTAAAAATGTCTATTAGGAATCTAATTTCAATGAAGTATAAAGTACATCTTTAGTCATGTAGAAAGTATAAATAATCAAGCCAGGCATGGTCACTTGTGCCTTTAATCATAATACTTGGGCAACTCAGGCAGGATTGAATATGAGAACAGCTTTAGTTACACAGTGAGGTCCTGTCTTAAAAAACAATGGCAACAATTTTTAGAACTAGCCTTTAAGGAGCTGGGGAGATGGTTCAGTGGAAAACTTTCCCAGGTACAAACCTGAGGACCTCAGTTTGGATCTCTGGAATCAATGTGAAACCTGGGCTCAGTGGTCCATATCTATAACCCAGCGCTGGGGTTACAAACAAGAAGATTCCCTAGAGCTCAGTAGCCAAGCAGGTTGGTCAATTAGTGTGCCCTAGTTCAGAGAGAGACCCTGTCTCGGAAAATAGGGTAGAGGACTAGACAGAAAGATATCCAATGTCAACTCCTGACCTCTACAAGTACAAGCATTTGCATGCATACAGGCACAAATGTATGCATACAAAAAAAGCAACATGTCAAAGAACAAGTAAACACAAATTGGATTACTACCATCAAACATTACTATTATATAACATCACTGCAATTCTGTTCAGTACTTGGACAGACGTAGTCCCTATCTTATAAAGAGGTAAAAAATCCTCTAACTTAGTTTATCAACTAACTTAACTAATGGGCCTTCTTTCATTCCTTCCTTTCTTTTTTGAAACAGTCTCATCGTGCAGTCCTGGGTGGCCTAGAACTCACTATATAGACCAGACTGAAACAGAACTTCTAGAGATCCACCTGCCTCTGCCTCCTGAGTGCTAATGACCTTTCTCTGTGTAGAGGCATTTCTTGTCTAGTTATCTTTCTATGCATAACCCTTTTTGTATTGTCTATAATCTTCAATAAAATTCAAACTACTGTGTACAACTGGGAAGTCTTGAAAAACTGTGTTCACTAACATAACAAGGCCCTTTGCACTGATCTCTGGTGGAGATTAGAGATCACTTAAGTGTGTGATTGTGTGCAGAAAGCTCAGTCTCCAATGTGCCAATCGGAACAGGACCAGGAATTTAAGAGGTGGCATTAGCAGAAGGCAGGTCACTGGGAAAACTGTCCTCAGAAGGGACTGACATACTTCCCATGAGTGTTTCTTTCAAGGAAACACTTTTGATGAGACGGCTGCCCCTTCCAGCCATCAGATCCCAGATATTTCTTCCTTCTTTTGTTAAGAATATTCATGCTTACATATAAATAGACAATATTTATTAAGTAAATATGGTATATATAATTTTCTCATAGAATAAATTATCTTGAGAAAGGTAAATTGAGAATAAATTATAAAAATATTTCATTCAAATGATCCTAGAGAGAGTAAATGTTTTAAAAACTGTATTTTGCAGCCAGGCATTGGTAGTGCACGCCTTTAATCCCAGCACTCGGTGGGAGGATCTCTGTGAGTTCGAGGCCAGCCTGGTCTACAGAGTGAGTTCCAGGACAGGCTCCAAAGCAATACAGAGAAACCCTGTCTCGAAAAAACAAAAAACTCTATTTGCAAACAAATTCTCCTCAAGTAATTATCCATTCCAAATCATATAATAGCTCAACTTTCTTTTATAAAGCAATAGGGAAGAGTGTTGTAAGAGAACTGTGCTCAAAAGTGTGTTACCTGTCAAAGTCAGAGTTCAGGCGCTCAAAATTCTTAACTACTCTGAGGACCTGGATCTCCTGACTGATGAAGCTAGGCGGCAACAACCCATGAATGTTCAGCTGTTGCCTCTCTTCCAGAGTAAAGGCCAAGTCCTAGGAAGAAAAGGAAAACAATGATAAAAAGATAAATAGCACACACGTACACAGACTCTGGGGAGGAAAGGGTCTAGTGTGCTGGAAGCACAGCCAGCCAACTGTGCACCAACCATCTGCTTCCTTATCTCCAGAGTCTAAGATGAGAGTAGAGAATGGACAGGAGGAAAAACACAAAACTGAGAGGCCTGGGAGATATAGAGCGCTCAGCCCGTAGAGTGTCTGCTGTGCAAACATGAGGAACAGAGCTGTGAGGCCGGCACTCATGTAAAAGCCTGGCCTGGTGGCACATGTCTGTAACCAGGGCACTAAGGGGAGGGGAGGAAGGTGGGCCTCCAGCTGGCCAGCCATACGGTGAGCTCCAATGTCAGTGAGAGATCCTGTGTCAAAAAATAAGGTTGAAAGTGATATACAGTCTTTCTCTAGCCTCCACGTTTGCAAGTGCACACACGTGCATGCAATCCACATACACAAACACACATGTACATACAGTATATACACTGTTTACATGCGCACACAAAAATGAAAGAAACAATCATTAATATCAGGAAATACCTATTTTTAAATGTGACTAGAAGTAGGTCAGCTAACACCTGTTGTGCTTCCAACTGTGAACTAGGTCAGGAAATAAAGTGCATGAGTCTCAGGGACCTGCTCCAAGCCTCCCTCTCAGGTTATATTCTACTATCCTTATGCAATCCTGGTTACACTGATTTCTTTCCAAGCCCAAGCGCAGCACATTTTTATTCTCCCATTCACGGCACCTTCAGCAAGAATGTTCTTGGCACCATGCACTTCATACATAAGACCTGGTAGTCTCAAGCTAGATCTGACTTGAAAGCCTCCTACCTGAGGACTAGCTTTTATAGTATTGGTAGGCACTACACAAGCTTCCAGAAGAGGGAAAAACCAGTAGTCCTACCCAGGTGTAACACCTATAAACCACAACAGTGATCACCATGGCAAGATTTCCCTAAGGGTACAATAGTGGCACTCTTACCTAGTTAGAAACCAACAGCTCTGTAATTGGATTTAAGGCCCACTTAACTGAAGGGAAATCATTCCTGATACTAGAAATGATTATCCAGGGCTAGTAAGGTCATGAATCTTCTAGAACCTACAACTGCCACTTTACTAAAACATGGTACTTTCTAATTACATATATTCTGGTTTCTCTTTAGATCATATAAATACTTCACCTTTTACTAAATATTTATCCTTCTACCCACAGGTAAGTGTAGCTCTTACCATATATCAAAGACACTTTGCTTTGTAGCACATGGAGACCTTTACAAAAACCAGTCAAGATGCAGAGAACAAGTGATCACAGAGTGCCCAGCCCCAACTGATACATTTTAACCCAACTCTTATATCTAAGGTTCAGAGAACATCATGGGAAACTAAGAGGAAAGACAGTAAGAGCAAGGGGATGAGGAAATATGCAGTGAGATTTTTGTCTCCTAAAATGACAAGGAAATTTCATTCATGATACCTGGACAACCTATGACTGCCTAAACAAGACATGAACTAGTCTACCACTCACAGACATGCTAATGTAGTAAAAGGTGGGAAATCTCACATGGTCTCACCCATACACAAGAAGTACAGGTACCTAGGGAATATTGAGAGGAGGAAGAAATACTCTTCCCTAAGGATGAACCCAATTGGCCATCCTACACCAAATGTCAGCCCTGGAAGCATATAGATATAACACTAAATGGACTGAGCAGGTTGTATTTATATAAGCAAGCATGCGTGTGGAGTGGAGGAGAGGACAGACAGACACACAGTTTAAAAAGAGGTCAAGATTTTGAGAGGAAGAAATTTATGTAATTACATTCTAACTTTTAGAAAAAGTCCTTCTGGCAGGGCAGTGGTGATGTACACCTTTAATCCCAGCACTCATGAGCCAGAGGCAGGTGGATCTCTGAGTTCAAGGCAGGCATGGTCTACAAAACATGTTCTATGACAGCTGGGGCTGTTACAAAGAGAAACCCTGCACTGATAAAACAAAACAAACAAACCCCAAGGGAAGAAAGTCCTTTTTACCTGTTTCTCCTTTCAAGACTGACCCCAAGTGCTTGATCCTCTCTAAAGCGTTTCTAGTCTCATCTGTTTTCCAGACTCATCACCTGTTACTATTCCCATGTCATATCTGTTTACATAAACATACATACTATAAAGCAACAGTAATTGTAAAGGGCTACAGAACTCAAGAACAGGAAATAAAATAGAAATAAGGAGTTGATACAAAATGTACCTACAAGATCTGTTGGCATGGGAGGTCAGAGCAAAGAGGCCCAGCAGTGGTTAAGGAGAATGATCTGGTAGACTGGGATGGGAATCCTCTCCAGAGGAGTCCCAATGCAGACGCTGAATCTTAAGAGGCTTCTATTCCAAGACTGGGCTGCTGTTTCTTTGGGCCCATTAATAAGTGTTGACATGGCATGATGGATGGTTGGCTGTCTGACCTTAAGAACAGGATTAGACTAGGATAAAAGAAACCTCAGAGAACCTGTGTGCCCTTCTGCCATGTAAGGACACAAGATGGCTGTCTGTGCAGCAGGAACTGGATCCCCCACCAGATACTGACTATACTGCCTTGACTTAGGGCTTCAGAAATGCAAGAATATATACCCTGTATTTTAAGAGCCCAGTCCCTAGCCAGGTGTTGGTGGCAGACACCTTTAATCCCAGCGCTCGGGAGGCAGAGACAGGTGGATCTCTGTGAGTTAGAGGCCAGTCTGGTCTACAGAGCAAGCTCCAGGACAGCCTCCAAAACAATACAGAGAAACCCTGTCTCCAAAAAACAAAAAACAAAAAACCCAGTCCATGGTATTTTATCACTGTAGCCCCAAAAGACTAAGAAAACTTTGTACCTTGTGATGCTGTTTCTTGACAGTCCAATGGACAGGAACACATATACTAAATACATAATTGGTTCTGCAGCCATTCCCTCTGTTCATACAATAAGTAATAATGACTGAATGTTCATACAATGAGAAACAATGACTATTGAATTCTGCCATAATAAAAACTCCATTTATTGTATACACAAAACAGGACACTTTACATATTTAATTTTAGAAACACTAATATTTTGTTTTGGTTTGGTTTTTCAAGACAGGATTTCTCTGTAGCTTTGGAGCTTGTCCTGGAATCAGCTCTGTAGACCAGGCTGTCTTCAAATTCAGAGTTCCAACTGCCTCTGCCTCCTAAGTGCTGGGATTAAAGGAGTGGGCACAACTGCCTGGCTAACATTAATGTTTTTGAGAATTTTAAAATGCTGTTAAGAAAGATAATTAGAATATTCATTCTGGTAAAATTACTTCTAAACTTAAAGCAATCAGAAAGGAACATTTGTGTAAGAATCATCTGTAAGATGGATGACATAATTCAACAATTTTCAATTGCATGCATTCACACACACATATATTAGTATGTATGTGTGAAATATACATTTCATATATATATGAAGCATTTATGTTTTACATATGTGTGTAATATCTATTTCATATATATAAAACAAGAGAAATTGGGATTTTTTTCAATCTACAAGAAGGAAGGAAGGAGGGAGGGAGGAAAGGAAGGAAGGAAGGAGATGTTAGGCAAAAAAACTCAAATAAATACAAATGTTATAGAGAAACAGTGAAGCACTGAATGTTATACACAGTAACAATATGCCTGCAAAATTACCAACCAAAACACTGTATTCTGAAACACAGTTTGTGGTCAGAGGAATTAACATACACCCCTTCACTCAAGTAACAGTGGCACTTAGCTGTCTTTCTTCAGACAGTTAGCCAGACCTTTGACTCATGCTTCTCCCCATCTGGTCTGATGGAACAGACCTCTATACAGTATACCATACACCATGTAAATGAGACTACCATCTGGAAATTTCCCCATAGTCTTTGATGTTTAGTAATTGCAGACTCCTATACTGTTCGCCAAATATTTGCAGACACACTAAAGCACCAACTCATCTGTTTTAAAAAACTAAAGATTATGGCTTAGAAATCTGGGGAAATGGGCCAAGTTAAAGGGGATAAAAGGTCCCATTATTGGGTTCATATCATTTCGTGGCCCTTTAGGAGGTGGGGGAAAAAATCAGTGACTAAAGAAACTTAATACCTGAAAACTTTAGGATAATACATGATTTTATTTAACCATAGCTTTTATTTACCATATTACTAGAGGCATCATTTTTGAACAATTTTACAGAAACTGATAAACAAGTCAGCCATGTCCAAAACCTGGAAGTGAAATGCTTCAAAGAAGTTGTACATTCATGTTACCTCACATGGCCTACACAACAAACACTGGCCTCGAGGGCACAGACAGGGTCTAACTTGCATCTGACTTCGATCAAATTTGTCATGGATATGATGAGAAGGTTAAATGTCCATACACAGATCAGATTAAAGACCACCTGCAATGCTTACCCTCTCAGGGGACCCTCATGCTCTAAGTCCAACCTGAGTTTTACTCCTTTTTTTTCCTTTCCCTTATGCCTTCATGCCTCTGGACAGCAGAAGGGCACTCTGTTTCACTGCAAAGGGCAGCAAACAAACAACTCTTCTGAATTCCGAATAGAGTCCCGAGGAAAGCAATCCTCTTCTGCAGAAACCTGAAGTAAATTGCTGGTGTGAGGGGCTTGTGTTAGAAGTCTATATGCAAACAACCACTGAAGGAACTGCAGAAGGGACTCGTGGATTCACCAGAAGCACATCAGAAAACAAATGCAGTTTGTCTTCTTCAATGACTGTCTTTAATGTTCCCAGAGAACTTGTATGGTTTAGATTCACCTGTCTCAGAATTATAACTAAAATTCAACCAAGTTGAACTGCAAAAAAATTTAACTCACAAAAAATCAGATAATCACCATAGGATGGTTAACTGTGACAACAGGACTCTATAAGTTTAAGACAACTGAAATGAGAGGGCATAATTAGTTATGTTTGCTTATCTAGTATCTAGAACACTTCTTGACACTTAACAGTTAATCCACAAATTGCGAATTAACCATTTTCTGTAACTAGAGAAATACTAGAAGCTACAAAAGCAGGTCAAAGAACCACAAAGAAACTAATAACCTAAAAGTATTCTAAGTTCTCAACAGAGAAGACGAGTAAGATGCCTCTGTACCCTGCAGTGTTCATCACACATTCATGAAGACAGGTAAAGTGTGTTTGTTCACTCGAGTACTCATTACACACTCATTGCTACAACGGAGACAACTGCTGACACACGGGATGCAAATTAATCTCAGATGCATTACATCAAATGAAAGAAACCAGACGCTATTCATATGACGTTCTAGAAAAGCAGGGGCCACATGTAAAGAGAAGGGCTCACTCAAAGGGCATTTTGAGGTGACAGACTGTTTTTGGTGGTACTAGTTACATAGCACTATACACTGAAAAAAAAAACAGAACTAATCATCAAAAGAATATACAACATGTTCACTACACCAAATTCTATTAGGCTGTAGTCATTCAGCAGATAATCTTCTTAAAATGACGAAATATAGAAAACAGGACTAAAAGTTGCTTATATATTGTTAAATATAGTAAAAAGGACTAAAAACACATTATTGATATATTTCACATTCCAATTTTTAAAATATCATTTTTTGTCTAAATGAGATGTCTTTGATTCCAGATCACTAAGAGGCTCTGTCTCAACAAGAGGTAGATGGCTCCAGAGGAATAACACCTGAGGTTGTCCTCTGGCCTCTACATACATGCACATGCACACACACACACACACACACACACACACACACACACACACACACACAGAATAACACCTGAGGTTGTCCTCTGGCCTCTACATACATGCACATGCACACGCACACGCACACACACACACACACACAGAATAACACCTGAAGTTGTCCTATGGCCTCTACATACATGCACATGCACACACACACACACACACACACACACGCACACACACACGATAAAAATCTTGCCACACCTACCCCTCAAAACAGTAAGCTATCTAAAAACAAGCAAATGCAGACTTACTTTAAAGTGCACACATCTGCACCATCTTAAGTACATTGTCTCGGTACAATGCGTCTTTAAGAAACATATCTTGTATCACATACTTTTAAATATTTCCAATATCATTGGTTTTGTTTGTAGTACCATATGCAGTGTTTATTTTAAATGGTGGTTTTCAGGTATATGCACTTCAGCAATCTGTAAAGGAGCCTTTTTAGGCCTGTGGCATAAAACATGTTAAGAACTGCTGCAGAAAAATACGCTTCAGATTTTAAGGTACCTGTGCCTCTGACATAAACCCTGAAATTTCACAGGTAGCTTCCAAAGGGCCACAACTGACATGTGTAGAGATGTTTTCTGACTTAAGATTGCTGCATTGGTCAGCATACAAACATACATACATACATACAAACACACACACACACACATAGACACATATTATAATTATAAGAGAACTATAATTGACTCACATGATTACGGGGGCAGAAAAGCCAAATGCTACCTCCAGGAAGCTGCAGACACTGGGGAGTTAGTGCTATGGTATCAGGCCTGAAAAGCCCAAAGTGCAAGATCCTTAAAATGCTAATCTTTCAGTTTTGAGTTTATGGGGAAAGGGGAGAAAAAAATCCCACAAAATCACCTGATATTCCAGTTCAAAAGATAGGCAGGAGAACCTCCCTACTTGGTGTTTTTATTCCATTCAGATCTTCAACTCATTAAATGAGGCTCATCCACACCAGAAAGGAGATTCCATTTTACTCAATTCAAAGGTTAATCTCACCCAGAAACACCTCTACGAGCACTCCTAAGAACACTGACTGACCAATGTATGGGCACCCCTGTGGTACATAAAGTTAACTGTCATACTCAGCTAATATTTTCCAACAAGTTACTTTGAATTCATGCTTCGGTGCTGTGTTAGTTACATATTGCTGCTGTGACAAAGTATCATGACCATAAGCAACTTGGAAAGGACAGTTTTCTTATCTTCCCTCTAATAGCCAAGGTAGAGACTCAAGGTAAGAACTTGGGACAGGAACTGAATGAGAATCCATGCAGGAACGCTGCTTACCTGCTTGCTTCCTTGGGCATACTCAGCTACCTTATAGATTTCAGACCCTCCTGCCCAGGGACAAGGCCTCTATCAATGTTCCACAGAAATGCCCCAGTCTGATGGAAGCAACTGCACACCTGAGTCAGATATGTCAAATTAACAACCAAGATCACAAATGATTAAAAACAAGCTTTAAAACCGAGTAACACAGTAACCGAAAATACTCACTGGATGGGTTCAAGACCAAAAGTGAAATAGAGTGGGCAGAGTCAGAGATGTTCATGAGCAATTGTTACAAATTAACCAACATAGGAAGTAAAACACTATCAGGCCTTTTGTTCTGCATTAAGCATTTACTTCACCAGTCTTAAAAGGAGAGAATGATGGAGGAGGCTCAGTTTATACAGTGCTTGTGGTACAAGCATAGAACCTCATTTCATATCCCTGGCACTCAAATGAAAGCCAGATAAGGTGCCAGGCTATTTTAATCCTCACTCTGGTGAGATAGAGAAAGGCATTCCTGTAGTTCACTGGTCAGTCTGACTAGCCAATCAGTGATTTCCAGGTTCAGAGACCAATCCTGTCTCAAAGAACAAAATGAAGAGCAATGAAGAAGATATCCATATAGGTGTCTGTCCTACACACACACACACACACACACACACACACACACACACACACACACAGAGAGAGAGAGAGAGAGAGAGAGAGAGAGAGAGAGAGAGAGAGAGAAACACCAAATAGAGAAAGGAAAAAATACTTGAAAATGTATGAAAATATTACAAAAATATGTAAAATTACAGAATCACAAAGTTTAACAAAGCTAAGAACATTGACAAAGAATTCTAGTTGTAAAAATATTTATATTCAAGATTTTGAAAATGAAAAACAAGTGCCACCATTAAGACATACAAAGAAAAGTGATATACATACACATAATTACCCATAACTACAGCTTTCTCATCACAAACAAGGGAGGCCAGTACAAAGGGGACGATGCTTGTAAATACTGGAGAAGAGAACTGGTAACAGATAATTCCATACCCAATGAAAACATGCTGCAGAAATCAAGGTAAAATAAGGACATTCCCAAAGAAAGGAAAACCAAGACAGCTGGTTGCCTGTAATCCTATTCTAAAAAGATTCTTGAGATGGAAGGGAAATGTCTCCTGAGGAAAATTTTGAATATCAGCAGTCAAAGTAAAGAATTGAAGCTGTAAATATCTGGGAACTGTATAAAAATCTCCTCTCCCTCCTAAACTCTTCAAAATATGTATGGAAATTTAAAAGAATATAAAATATTATCTTCTGCATCAAATATAAAGATGTAAATTGCTATAATACATACAAATGCAATTGTAAATTGTATTTTAAACAATGGAAAAAGAGAAATCACAAAGTAAAAAAACAAGAGAGCAGACCTCTAATAAAATGGTAGATATAGATGCAAATGTAACAATTACATTCAGTGTAAATGGTCTAAACACACAAATTAAAATATACTGCTAGAAATCAGCAATGACTGTTTAGATCACTGCTGCTTTTCACTTGTATAGTTTTGTCAGGGTTTAAGAACTGTCACTCCACATGGTAGCATTTTCTAGCTATAGGTTGTAACCTGATGTTTGTAGATCACTTAAAGCCCGCAATACCCTCATGTTACATGTTAGTTCTCAAAGGAGGAATAATTGTTTTCCATTTTCCTGATCAATACTATGAATTTTTCTGATGATTTGGAAAAGTGTTAATTTGCTTGAGAAATTTGAGAATGGAATTTGTCTGATATATCTTGCACTGTGAAGTTTAAAGTTTCCTGTTTTAAGATATAAGGTATCAAATTTCTCCTATATGTCATATAGTGACTTAATTTTTTAACTTAAATTTAAAAGACATAATTTTGTTTTGAAAATAAAAATTTCATGTATTTATTATGTCTATTTGGGAAAATATATACATTGTAGGATGGATAACTTAATTAACATGTGTCACCCCGCACACTTTGTGATAAGAACACAGAATTTAGGAAGGTGAAGGTGGTTGTACATTACTTGATTTATATTTGTAACCATTATAACTTTATTCAGAATTCACTCATTTACATTTTATTTGTTTTTTATTTGGGGTGGGATTGCTGGTTGATTTTTTTTTAGGTCTTTGATATTTGGATATTTTAGGTGGGGCCTCATCGTCTAATCCAGATTGATGCACAACTCACTATGCAATTCAAGTGTTCTCAAGTTTGAAATCTTCCTGCTTCCAACTCCACGTAATTTTTCAGAACATGAGTGCTTCGATGTCTGACAGAGAATCCTCACCTATATTTCTTGCGTTTTTCCATGCCTTTACTTGACCCTTCTGTAACATTTTGTTCTAGATACTTCTTTGAAACAGGGCATCATGTAGCCCAGGTTGGCCTCAAACTCAATATGCAGCCAAGAATGACCTTATACTTCCAATCCTCCTGCCTTTACCTACTGGGTACCGGGTTTGTAGGCCTGCACCACCATGCAGTTTATGCCATGCAGGAAATCAAACCCAGTACTTTGTTCAAGCTAGGAATGCACTCTACCAACTGAGCTATACACCCAATACTGTTCTGGATAATTCTTCTATACACAGTGTAGTTTGCTTGAGCTTTATCAAATAATCAAAAACAAGTGGTTTTTTGTTGTTGTTGTTGTTGTTTGTTTGGTTGGTTGGTTGGTTGGTTTGGTTTTGGTTTTCCCAAACAGGGTTTCTCTGTATTGTTTTGGAGGCTGTCCTGGAACTTGTTCCGTAGGCCAGGCTAGCCTCGAACTCAGAGATCCGCCTGCTTCTGCATCTCAAGAGCTTTAAAGGTGTGTACCACCAACACCCAGCTAAAAACAAGTTTTACTAATGCAACTTATTAATATCCATTGATCTGACCAATATGTTTAATCACAATTATATTATTACATTTACCATATGTCCTTCTGTAATATACCTTAACCAATTCTTATAGTCACGGCATCAGGGTCTACCCTAAGAATCCCCCTTTAATTCAATTACCTATTTAAACCTTTCCTCTAAAATGATTACATTCTGAGGTACTGGGAGTTATGATTTTAACATAGGATTCTAGAGTAATGTAATTCGCAGCATATAAAGACTTTTCTAATGTGTATGTATCATTTTATAGTATAGATGTACTTTGTCACAATCAAGTTGGAAAATGCCTTTGAAGACTGGATAATTTTAAAATATTGCAATCTATTCTTGAATGACCCTACCCTTAACACTGCACTCTGAGTATTAGGAACCCTTCAACCTTCAGGTTCCTGGAAATACTCATGATAGAATCATGATCATGAACACACAAGCACTCCTACTGCTGTTCTTAACCAGAAAAAAAAACCAACAACAACAACAAAAAAGCACAATGTCAATGACCTTTTAGTATAAAAGTTCTAGAATTTCTAGTCCCATGTTTTTGTTTTTAACATTTTTTAATTGTTTTACTCCACTTACCAGCTTATATTAGCAAAGACTAATGGCAAACTGTCTTCTGCCTTCAAATCCAAAGACTCCAGGTATCTGGAAACAGGAGAACTGCTGGTGACTTGAATATATTACAAGTCCACCTCCACAGCCTCCAGAAAAATAGTGATTTTCTTACATTCTATTATCCAAAACAATTATCATTTGTCTTAAACTACAGGGCTTTCTTTCTGTTCCTAAGCATACCATGCATTTTTCTTTCGCTTTTCCTCCTAACACACCAAAGTAGGTCTTGATAAACTGGGAAGCAAGCAGTTATGTAGCACTTCTCAGAAATTTACCTTTTAGATTTCAAAGTGAATAATGCAGGCCAAATTATGTTTTTATGACAAACCATCACTAGCTACAATTGCATCAAAATGCCTAAAATGCCTAAGCATTTGGAGACTCAGGAACAATTAATTACATATAAGAAAGTTATCAAGCAGGGCAGTGGTGGCTCACGACGCAGAGGCAGGCGGATCTCTGTGAGTTCCAGGCCAGCCTGGTCTACCGAACAAGTTCCAGGACAGTCAAAGCTGTTACACAGAGAAACCCTGTCTCAAAAAAAAAAAAAGTTACCAATTAGTGTTTTCCCACCATTGCAAAAACAAAGTAAATAATATAATAATTATTTTTATTGTATGTAGAATTGTAATTTTTTGTACATCGGTTTATAAAACACAATTATTGGCCACATAGAAACACAAGTCATCTAAGTCAGAAGCTATCCTGAAAATAATAGATAATAGATAAGCATCTTAAAATAGTTCAGGTATGGTGGTTCACACCTGCAATTGCAACACTAAAGAGGCTGAGGCAGGAGGATTGCTTTGAGTTCAAGGCCAGCCTGGGATACACCAAATGAGATCCTGTCTCAAAAAAAAAATTATATGTGTGTGTGTGTGTGTGTGTGAGAGAGAGAGAGAGAGAGAGAGAAAGAGAAATGTTCATAAAGATAGTAAATCCCCTCTGTACAAGGCAGATGTACTTCCTAAACAGCTGTGATGAAATCGGTCTGAAGTGATATACTTTGATTACTAGAAAGTAATAAGGCTTAAAATCTAAAGATCCTGTGTCCCTGTTTTTCTTTCACTTCATGTCTATCATTAACTTTGATTTTACCAATAGTTACCTCCTTAAAATTATCCACAAGTAGTAAAATTTCAGATTATAAAGTTCAAGCCAAATTCTAACATTTCTGACTATTCCATTATACAATAACAGATTCAAATGATTTCAGTGAAATGTGCATTAATTAGATCTTAATGAATTAGATGGTTACGTTTATGAGTATATTGTCTTAGGATAATGGCAGAACTCATACTTTGGAAGCTACCTGCAGTTGTTGGAGTGGCAATAGGAGGTAGAGGCAGACAGATCTCTATGAGTTGAAGGCCAACCTGGTCTGCACAGTGAATTCCATTCAGGCCAGCCAAAGCTCTGCAGTCAGACCTTAACTAAACTAAATAAATAAAAACTAACAAAGTAACAAATGCAAAATAATATGGGACAACTGAGTGGATAAGTGTAAACATTAAATAATGGCAGTGGGAATAAGATAATTAGGAAAGGCTTTCCTAGGGAAATGATTACTTAATTAACATTTTAATTCTAGGAATTACACAACAAAAATGGAAAGAAGAAAATCATCAAATTTATTTTAAGCTGGAGGCTAAGTTTGAGAGTTAATTAGACAAAGCTGGGATACACAGTAAAACAGTAATTTTACTTCAACATAATAACAACATTATAAATACCTGAATAACAGGAGAAAGTGAATAAAATGTTAAATGGTGGAGATGTCTCTCTCTCTCTCTCTCTCTCTCTCTCTCTCTCTCTCTCTCTCTCTCTCTCTCTCTCATACACCCCCCCATGGGTGCCTTTAATTGTGAGCCACCTGATACGGGTTCTGGGGAATGAACTCAGGTTATCTGGAAGAGCAGTAAGCACTCTTAACCACTGAGCCATGTCCCCAGCCCCAAGAGAGGTTTCCATCTGTAAGGAAATAGTCTTATCTGTAAGGAAATAGTAGTAACAAAGTGTGTCTTAGTTAAATGTAGAGTCATAACCTTCTTCTTTAGTGTGGTTAAACAAGTCTTTCTACAATCAGGTGTCAGGCTAGGCTAGGCTAGGCTATTAGGAGACATTTAGAGAGTTAAGATTAGCATTCCTTTGGAGTCAGGTCATCTCAAAATAAAAAAAATGAATTAAATTAAAAATCCTGTCCTACTAATGAAGACAGAAGACTCTTGAGTGTACAGCAGATGAAGAGAATCCCAGTTATCTGCTTTCAGTGGTGTGACTTTCACAAGGCACCACACTGATCCTGAGGCTGAATAAGTTCATTTTATTGTTTGCCCTAGGATGACCCAGATTTTAATCCAATATTTTCTCTGTGTTGGATATTGCAAGATGTTATCCTAAAGTTGGTATCGGTTGTAACATGACAGGAGATTCAGAATACCTGTGCTAAGGGACAGTCTGGCCTGTCCACCCACTCTTAGCAAATATGTCAACCTTGACTTAAGAAAGTCAAACAGGTTATACTACTCATGTGATGTTGTCAAGGCAACCCATAATTTCATCAGAAATTAGGGCTTGCAGGTAACACGTGAAAGTCTCAAATGATTTAGTCACACCAAAGTTTACCTTTGTTCTAGTGAAAACAGACCTCCACCTATAGAGTAATAAAGGAAGAAAAAAAATCAAACTGGCAATTAAATTTTATTTTGAGGGAAAAATAAGTAGCAAAACTTCTATTTTATACTCCATTAACTATAAATAATAAATAATCAAAGATCTGTAAAAGTCACCACAAAAAAATTGGAAACCAGCTATAATGTATGAAATAATCACGTGTTTAAGTTAAAGAGAGGACTGATGAGATTCACTTAATGAAAAGGGTTAAGGTTCACTAAAGTAGCAACTCAAACGGCTAAATAGTCCTCCAATGCTAACATTCATGTTCCAGGTACTGAATAAATAGGAAATGTCTGAAACACACACACACACACACACACACACACACACACACACACACACACACAAAACCTAATGACAAGCCATGCTGTAAAATAAGACCTAATTACTTACAAAAAAAAAAGCAAAATGATTATTTCTAAGGTGTTTTCATTTAGGAGAGATCTTAGGGGTGGGGTGGGAGGAGAGATGTCACAGCTTGCGAAAAAAATTCTGATTAGGGTATACATTGTATTTCCTTTCAATAAAAAGAACAGGTTAAAGAAAAAATTCCCCAAAGGTAGAATTTAGAAAGAAAAATAAAACAAATGGCTTTACCACGTCTCAAGTAAGGCATGCATGCCAGGGTTCAAGAGAATCCACCCACCATGCATCCTTAGCTTCTCAACCATGTCACCCCAGAAACCAAGAGGTCCTGGATCCCCACATCGTCGATGGGATGGATCCCGGGCACTCAGAACCCGTCTCTGTTCCAGGCAGGACCAGTAGGGTCACTTGTCTCCACAGCAGCCTCCGGTCATCGCCAGTCCAGTCACCTGTACAAGGATGGCACGTCGCGGCTGACCTGGCCGCCCGCCTGCCACCCTCACGGAAGCCGCTCAGTTCCCACACTGGTCCACGCTTCCCTTCCCGGGTTGGGCTCCTGGTTCTCGGGGGGAAGGGCAGACAAAGAAGTCCCGGGCACAAGTTACATCTCTCCCGGTGGTCCCCCCAGGGGATGCTGAGGGGCGCGGGCGCCGGCTTCGCCGTGGCCTCCCCGGACGTCCCCTCGGAGGGACGCAGGTCCCCCCGGCCCAGGGGCGGGCGGCGGGGTCCGGGGCGGCTCTGGGGACGCGGGGCTGCGGGGTCGCGGGCTCACCTTGTTGAGATGCGGGTCCCGCGTCAGCAGGTAGCCGCGCTGGTGGGTGTGGCGGCGGCGGGGGGCTCGGGGCTCCATGGCCGGCACGGTGGCGGGGCGGGCGCGGAGTGCGGCGGGCGGCGGCCGCGCGAAGGAAGGCCCCGCGGCCGGGGGCGGGCGTGGGTGGCGAGAGGGGGTGGCGAGGCGGGAGGAGCCCGCGCCTAGCCGCCGCCGCGGCCGGCCGGCCCGCGAGAAGCGCTGAGTCACGGCGGCATCGGCTGAGCCGCCGTGCGAGCAGGCGGGGGGGCGGGGCGAGCCGGCCATCTGGGCCCCGACGGGTGAGGGGCGGTCAGCCTCGCTTCCTCCGCGTTCACCGCTGTCGTCCCCTTACCCCTCCGATCTGGGTGCCAGCCATGTCCTGGGGCCTGATGCAGGAGGGGATGGACTTTGACTCAGAAAGCCCAGGCCTCGATGGCACTGGGAGAGAGAGGGATTCCTCGTCTGTCTCTGAGTAGTATCTAATGGGAATTTTACCAGAATGTGATTAAGAGGAAAGGTGTTAAAAGTGCAAAGGTCCGGTGAACAGTCCCAATGAGCTAAAGGACAATTTTCCTTAGTGTTTCTGGAAACCAAGATGTTAATTTTGCAAGACTATGGTTCCTTCTTTGATGAAAGAGGGTCAGAAAGAAAGGTCTGCCAGTATTGAAATCCTGTGGTTTTATTATTGATGTTTATACTTGAAGATTCAAGGACTGGAGAAGTAGTCCGATCCCACTCTCACCAAGAGGACTATCTGATTTAAAAAAAAAAAAAAAAAAAAAAGGCAGCCTTCAGACACCAAAGCCTTCTGTGCCCTCTTTCTTTTCAGTTAAGTAGCATGGCCAGATTTTATGGTCTTCACTGAGACACTGAAGGACAGTGTGTGGGGTTACATATTGTCTTTATACCAATAATGTGGATTTTTTTCTTCATTTCTAATTCCTTTACTTGACTTGCCAATACGGCGATAGCTTTTGGGCTCTGCTTGAATACAGAAGTTTCTTTGGACTAGTTTTTTAAATTGAATACAATCAACTATTTTATAGACTACATTATACTAGCATCGCAGAGTTCTTCAAAAGCGTTTCTTGCATTTAAGTACACCTTTCATTGTGAATTTTATGACCCATAAATAATTAGCCCCATCACATCTGAGAAGAAGGTGTACTTTACAAAACTCACCTAGATTGGAGGAGGCACTTTACAATTAGAGCGCTTTGCGTGAGCCAAAACCAGATGCTTAAGGATCAACAAAGTAAAACAGTCAGTATAATGAAGCTGTCATGATGTACATTTAGAGCTATTGCTTGTCCATTCCTGTTTCTGGGACTTAAGGTCTGTAGCCAGGAACAATGACATAGACTGACCCACAAAGAGCATAGGGCCTCTTACTCCAAGACAACATTACAAAAGGAAACAAACAAACAAACAAACCCTCCAGGATAGGTAAACTGCATATTTTTGACTTGTATGCTTGCTTTTCCCATGACGTTCCAGCCATCTGGAATGGTTAGCAGCCCGTGAAGCTATTTTGTACGTCACACGCACTTCCAAAACAGACTCAAAAGAATCTATTTCCCACATATTGACAAGAACACCCCACTTTCCACTCTTTAATCATTTGTAAAATTAGAATTTATTGCCAAAAATGTAGAAAAACAAGTACATAGATTTAAAACAACAACAACAAAAAAACTCCTTTGGTTTGCAATGTCACTCTGTGCATAATTGATAATGTTAAAAATGGGCGCTGAAATTGGACCAAACCAAGCCCTCTGAGTGTGGGTACCAGCTAGGATGCCAGGGCAGTCTATGGAACCTGTAACAGTGGAGGCAGGGTTTATTCCTAGGTCACAAATGGACTTTGGGAGCCCATTCCCTATGGAGGGATACTATTGTAGTCCGGATATGGGAAGGAGGGTCTAGGCCCTCCCACAAATGATGTGATGGACTTTGATGATCCCCCGTGGAGGGTCTCACTATCCCTGGGGAGTGGGTGGTGGGTGGATTGGGGGATGAGGGGGAAGCATGGGAGGGCGAGGGAATGGGGGATGGATATGTAAATAAGTGTTTCTAAAAAAATTTTTAAAAGGCGCTGAAGAGATAGCTCAGCAGTTAAAAGCATTTGATGCTCTTACAGAGGATCCAAGTTCAGTTACCAAAGCCCAAGTGGTGTGGCTCACAACTATCTGTAACTCTAGCTCCTCAGATATTGCATGCATGCAGTACATGTATACAGACATGTGGGTAAACACTCATATGCATAAAAAGGATCGTAAAAGAACCAAAAAGAATATTAAAAATAGAGAGGCTGGAGATAGGCTTCTCTGTGAAACATGATTGAGATTCTTAGTCTGACCTCCAGTGCATTCATTTATGCCTTAATGTATTCGAAATACATTCAGAATGTTTGCTGAACATTTACCATGTACTAAACTTCAGGCAGGGTTACCAGTACACAGACATACACTGGACGGGGTAGTCAATATACAAGAAAAGATATAGAAAATGCCAACATCTGAACTATGAAAAAATAGTGTATTCCAACAATTAGCAACATGAAGTCTCATTTTAAAATATGCTTTTAATTATTTTTTCAACACGAGATGTTTTCTATTTAAGTACTTGAAAATGTCTCTGAATGGTGGAAGCATTTTCTCAGGGGTAACTACAAGAGAACACCCATAGTGCCTCACTTTACATGTATTTAGCAAGCATGTCCCCCACTGAGGTAATCCTAGAAATATTCCATCAACGTGGAATGGGAAACTACTCATTTAAACATGTAATGGCTGACATGCTTGTCCAAAATGCATTTAAACAGCTAAACAGAATCTGGACCCTTCATCAGATTTCCTGTCCTGTTCTAATTTATTTGTCCCAAACTCGTGTGCCCTTGACAACTTAGTAACCTGCCTGTCTCCTTCAGATCATTTCTCTTCTTCAATAACAAGAACTATGGATTTGTCAACTGAAAAGAAATCAGACAGATTTTTCTAGTTGTGAGTGGGAAAACAGTTCCCCCATTGCCACAGATATGCAGTTGAGTTTCCCACATTTGGGAATCCTCCGTGGTTAGCAGAACTGGAGTGGAATGATAAGCCTCATCCTAGGAAAACTGCTTACATGATCATGGTATTTTCCCCTGCCAATTAAGCCTGTAACTTACCTTTTAAAATGAAAACATTATCAATTAATGTGAATGTTATGTAAGTTTGTTGTTGTTGTTGTTTTGAGACAGTCTCCCTAAATAGCCAAGTTGTCCTGGAATTTGTGATTCTTCTGTCGCAGCCTCCCAAGTATTGGGATTACAGATATAGACCACCATTACTGGCTTCTAAACGTGTTTTAGGAATATAAATTTTGCTTACATTGTTAGGAGTTAGAGGCCTTCATGTGATAAACAGGATTAACTGACTTTATAAGCTTAAGTATTAACCTTGTGTGATTCATATTATTGTACTCAATTCTTCTGTGTGTATTAAATTCTCTTTTATAATAAACTAAGTGGTTTTTGAAATTGTTTTTGTTTGCATCCTACCTTTTTTTAATTGGGAGAAAAGGTATTTGAAAACAGAACCATGGAAGATTTTTGTTTCAGTTTGGTTTGGTTTGGATTTTTTTTTAAACCAGATATCACATAGCTTCCCCAATATGTAATTTATCTATCTGTGCCTAAGGTCAGCTATGAAGTGTATGCTAACGTTTGCCTTTCTCGAGGCTGAAGAGTAGGAGAGCTGCTCAGTCTACAGGAGTGAGAAAGCTTGTTCCTCTCCAATGTGGAGAAGTGGAAAAGCACATAGAATACCCCAGTCCTGTACAGGACATATTCATTGCTCTGTAACATGCTGCCTCAAGAGATTAACAACAAAGATCACTGTGTGCTCTCCTGTGGTTACTGTGCATGTCTAATTGGAGAATGGCCTGGTTGCTTAGGTCTGGCCCGCAGTTTCTCACATGGCCACACTGACAGTAGCTGACAGGCCTGTACAGTCCCAGCTACTCAGAAGACAGTATTACTTGAAGCAGAAAGTCATCAAGCCAGCCTAGGGAACATAGTGAGTGAGAGCTTATCTCAAGAAAGAGGAAAAAAGAGAGAAGAGAAGGAGAGAGGAAGTAGGCTTAGAATAAAGTGTATCTGCCTGGCAGTTGGGGCCTGTCCGGTTACACACACATAAACCCTGTTGAACTCTGTATCTGTCTTCAGTCTCTTCATACATGGCTCCTCACTACGGGCTGATTGGAGGTCCTTGAGCACTAACAAACACGTGGCATGGAACCTGGTCTATATGTGTGCAGAGCAAGTATCCCAGAGTACAGGCTAGATCATCGTGCTTTTCCTCCGGACGACCTAGCCTCAGAAGTCACATACTGCCAGTTCTCTCTTACCCCAAACTGTCACATAAAGCTGCCTGGAGGGGAGGAATGTCAGAGTCACATCGTAAGAATGGCTTGCTTTCTGCGCAAGCTGCTAAAGCAGCTGTGAGAACACTACCTTCCACTCTGATCTATGAAGGAACTGTTCCCATCACCAGCTCGACTAGTATACATAGTAGGTGATAGGCTTGACCTAGATTACAGACAAGTATATAAAATGAGGATGAGTAACAAGTTGAGAAGAACTTAGTTCAGTAATTTAAAGAGTGTATATATCAGGCTGGTAAAGTGCCTGAGCTCATGAGGACCGGAGTCAATCCCTAAAAGTCAGGTTTAGAGCATGCATTTGTAATCCCAGTAATGAGTGGGCCCCCTGAGCTCCCTGGGCAGCTAATTTAGCCTAATCAAGTTCCAAGTCATTGAGAGGTCTTCACAAGATGGATAGAACAACACGCAAGGTGACCTCTGGCCTCTACACATGTGCACATGTATACACATGAGCATACACACAAAGTGTATCAAAATTCAGTTCAGGTTCAGACTTAAACCCTTATGGTTAGCTTCGGTATGTCTGTTGCCATAGTTACTGCTGATAACTCTGTCTAGGAAGAGGTTTCAAAATGCCTTCCAAACTGCTTTCACTGTGGATAAGTGAGATGTATTTTCTTTAAATTTTTGAAAAATACAAATCCATTAAAAATATGCTAAGACTCAGACAGAGTGTTAAATTACCCACAATACACCACTCTGCAATGTACCTTAAGTATCATATTAGATTACTAAATTACATTAGTTCCCTCAAAAATTAACAGGGAGCCATGAAAGAATTACATATTTGAAACAGGCCATCCTGTTCTGCAGAGAGAGTTCAAGGACAGCCAAAGCTACAGAGAAACCCTGTCTCTACAAACCAAACAAACAAAAAAAAAAAAGATTAGATATTTGAAACATATGTGGCCTGTTGGAACCATGCATTACTTAGCTGTAATAATAGTACAATAATTAATAATATTAAAAATAATGCCAGAAACTAAATAATAATGGTAGAAAACTTTAATTTAGAAAAATACATTCCAAGACTGTTAACTGTATATTTCATTTTATAATTCAAGCATATTTGAGGTTTACATAAGGGGCATATGTTATTTTATATGCAGGAAAAGTATTTTAAAATGTTTGTAGCAAACTTGGAGGTGGGAGTATGATCCACCTTACGGTTTGGGGGATCCCAGTATCTTCTCCTTCGTTCCTGAGACGGTTGAGGTTATGGATCAGTGGTATATTTCATTGGCATCACGGGAATAGTGAAAACACCTGACAGCTTGCCATCAGGCTCTAAACCCAGCCACAAAATGCCAGTCTACGATGGGCCAGATACATTTCATAATACCTTACCATGCCAAACACCTGCGCAGATCCACCCAGACCGGCTTACTCTGAAGTAACTAGATTAAAAACAAACACAAGCTATCTAAAGATAAAAAGCCGAACTTAAAGAACTTTGGGAAATGTCAAACTTTTGAAAATAGACAATATAGATCAAATTTACCATTTAACCAATTCATCTAAGTAACAGATTATCATATGGTTTAATTAATTAATATACAACTGATTTTCAAATATGACATGATATTAATCTCTAATCACTTTATGTAGATTTTTACTTCTTGGTATCTATATATTTTGAACATCTTAATGCTAGAGAAAGCCCACATATGATTTATTTTCAAATCGAGGTTTGATTTGAAAAATGTGTTAAAGTTTTTAAATGTCTTCTTGGAATGACAGGCAAATTATTGGTTTTAAACTGGCATTTTCTTTGAATGCCATATTGAACTATTTGCCTTCTTATTTCAATAATTTTTTTCAAATAACCCCCCAAAAAAGTCCTCAAGGACAGAAGACCCTTATTAAGTTACTTTATTTAGTTTAACTAATCTTAATAGACATACTATTCTTTCTTTTGGAAGCCAACTCACAATATACAAACTTTGTTAACTCAGAGCCCAGGAGCTATATCTAGAAGTTAGCATCCAGAGGCCCACCAGAAACACAAGCAAGCCAGTTTCAAGTACCAGCTTTCCCTCTGTAATGCCACCCAAAACTTGGCTTTCAGATGGAGTCCTAGGCAGACACTGCTGATGGAACAGTAGCGCTCCAGACTTTCTGGGAGAGGCAGCCTGTTGAGGAAGGCTGTGTTGGGAGAGTTATACAAGAGGTTCATTCATGGTGGACGAAGAAACCTGTGGAAAATCACGTAGGCCAAAGGAGAAATGGGGAATTTTGCCATCATGAAAACAGCAGGATCAAGTTATGCTTCTGAAGACACACTTGGATTTCTGAAGGGGGCTTAGAAATCTTTGGACAGAGACAAAAATAAAATAAAATCAATTCTGATTTATAACAAAATTATTAAGTTTTTGTGGGTGTGTGTGTGGTGGGGGGGGGAGGTTGAAATAACCAGGCTTGGGTCCTTGTTTTACCTAAGAATTTACTTATTCTTTGAAGATTTCCCAGTAAGCCGGGAATTTATACAGAGGAATCTTTATGTGTAATTGTTTACAGTCAGCCTGTTTATACTGAGATTTGAAGATGTGTTTTCTTTGCTAATGCCCAGTGCCAGAAAAACTGAGGTCAGTAATCACCTGCCCTGAGCTCCCCAGCTCCCTCACCCACCCCACCCACCAGGCTGTTTACCTTCTGAGGCTACTGGAAAGGGAAAGTTCCCAGTGTGCTTCCCTCTCCTTTGTGGAAGTTGCTCTATCATGTGGATAATGAGGCTGATAGAACCAAAACCAGAACATCACCATCATGGCCTTACAGTGACAGGAACTGAGTTTTATCACATGCTCTAGTCTCTACAGACATTGAAGAATCTCACCCCCACCTCACCCCCAACACACACCACACACACACACACACAGTGTTCTTACATATCTTTCTGCGTGGAAACAGAAAGACTATGCTGAGCCAAAAAGAGGAGAAGCTTCTGGAACACAGGCAAAGCTGGGGCCCAAAATATAAAAATATTGTGTCAAAAGTCCTCAAGTTCTTAAAAATCATCACTGTACTGTCTGTAAGTTTGCCAGAGAAAACTTAATGATTTTACAGGTCAGGGGTGGGCGTGGTGGTACATGCCTTTGATCCCAACATTCAGGAGGCAGAAGCCCCATGGATCTCTACGAATTCTAGGCTAAGCTGGTCTACATATGAGTTCTAGGCTAACCAAGGTTACGAAGTGAGCCCCTGTCTCACAAATTAATTAATTAATTAAAAATAAAGGTTTTACAGGTCAAGTCCTATAGACTTTAATTCATACTTTGATTTATCCACTCTGCCTGTCTACAGGAAACTGACAGGTAATGATTTTAAAGTAAATGTGACTAAATACCAGTAACAGTATTGGACATTGTTTGCTATACACAGCTTTCATGGTAATCTTCCTGTTGAAGAGATACTATGCCTAATTCATGAAGCAAAACTAGATGTATACCTTTTTGTACAAGTAGAGCCTGCACAGACATAAAAGAAAAAGGAAATAAATAATAAAGGCCCATGGCTTTCCTAGCAGTTTCTGGGCAACTGAAGAACAGTAGAAAAGAACCGCCCAGGACTTTATGGTCTTGTCTCCCACGTCCCTCCCCTTTCTGACTATAATACATATTGACTTTCCCAGAAATTGATGCTTCTAAACCTCAAACACACTGTCAAGTTGTTCCTTCCCTCAGTCATACCGTTTACTTGAACTTAAATCCCTTCTGTTTGGTTGTCCTGCTAAGACTTTAGTGCCTGTACTGTCTGACAGAAGGAAGAGCACTCAGGAAGCTCCACTACAAACTGAAATCTCCCCAGAGAGTCTGTTTAGAGATAAACAAATCCTCTAGCCTTCTCCAGTTATTTCATAGCCGTTAACAATTACAGCGGCTATAAATGGAGATTTGTTTATATTATTGTAATTATAAGATATTTCTTGTCAGACATTGTCTCCTTGTCCCACCCTAGTCATTTAATACCACCATCAAGATGTATTAATAAGACATTACTAGTGTTTCTCTCTCTCTTGAATTGACTAAAATGAGACAATAGGATTCCAAAAAGAATGGTTTAGGGAGGAAAGAGGTTGTTAGAGGGGCTGGAGAGGTGGCTTGGTAGGCAAAATGGGTCACTGCTCTTGTAGAGGACACTAATTCTATTCCCAGTACCCAGGTCAGGTGACTCAGCCAGTTATAGCCTCTGCTCCAGGGAATCCAATGCCTCCGGACTTGGCAGTCACCAGCACACATATGCACAGACCCACATACATATGCATAATGAAGAAGAAGAGGAAGAGGAAAGGAGGAAGAGGAGGAGGAGGAGGAGGAAGAAGAAGAAGAAGAAGAAGAAGAAGAAGAAGAAGAAGAAGAAGAAGAAGAAGAAGAAATTCTCTTAAAAGTTCAAAGACAATTTTTTAAAATGATTGTTTAAAATGATTTGACATTTTTTTTGGCTTTTTGAGACAAGGTTTCTCCATATTGCTTTAGAGGTTGTCCTAGAACCCACTCTGTAGATCAGGCTGGACTCGAACTCACAGAGATCCTCCTGCCTCTGCCTCCCGAGTGATGGAATTAAAGGCATAAGCCACCAACACTTAGCAAAATTAGACTTTTTAAAATATTTCTTTTTAATTACATGTGCCATGCAAGCATGAGGACTAGAACTGGGATCCCCAGAAACACACATAAATGCCAGCTGAGTAAGGTAGCCCTCATGTAATTCCATCCGGAGAAGATGGAAACAAGAGCTCCAGAGCAAGCTGGCTAGCAAAACTAGCCGTATCAATGAGCTCTAGGCTTGATTAAAAGACCCTGCCTGAATGCATAAGGAGGATAATTCCCAAAAGCAACCTCAGAGAATACAGAATACAACATCTTTAATATATATTATATTATACAATAGCTATCCTCATGCAAATAAGTTATAAGTAGGAGCTCTTACATTATTTTCTAAAAATATGAAAACACATATTCTTTCCAAAATTTCTCCCTCCTAGCCTAGGTCAGGTGTATGTGGTCGATATCAACACTTGATGTATGTGGACATTTTTCTATATAGAAAGTTAAGAGTTATCATGAGAGTCTCAAAACAAGCAAGAACCCTTGCCCTAGACAATAAGAATGTGGGCACTGAATTGTCAGGACTTCGAGAACTATCTTTAGAGAGCCAAAATACTGAACGGTAAAGCAAAATTTACTGAATTTACCTTCAAATCATCCATTTCATTCTGCAACTAGCAGAGGACTCTCATTCAGTAAGCAAATGTTTACTGAGTTTTTACTAGATGCTACTCACCATCCTAGGTGATGGGAATATATGTCCCATCCTCAAAAAACTACCATTCCTGGGAGGAGGAGAACAAAATGAAAGGAATATTGTGTACAGAATGAAGTATAAGTTGTGCAGAAAATAAATATAGTCATGTACTTTACATGTTTAGAGTTGTAATTGAAATATACAGTTCACCTTAAATTACCCTTTCTGATCTTGCACAAAACCTTTTAACATGAGCAAAGTACACTTTGTTCAGTCCAGTAAATATTTGTTAAGCACCTAATATGGGCTTGTCACGGTGCTCAATGCTGGGGAGAGGCACAGATAAGCATGATGCTGTTTTTATTGGCAGGGTTTAGCAGCTATCATTTTCTGCAGAAATCCCTCAGGACTAGGTTGGGTGTTTTCCCATCTCTGGTCACTCTAACATAGGATTGTCTTTTTTTATGCATATGGGTGATGTGCCTATATGTATGCCTGCATATCATGTGGATGCCTAGTATCCACATATGTCAAAAATGGCATTGGATCTCCTATCCCCTGGAATTGGAGTTATAGGCAGTTGTTAGTCACCGTGTAGATGTGGGATTTGAACCAGGGTCCTCTTCAAAAACAACAAATACTCTTAACTGCTAGGATGGTTCTCCAACCCCAAGATGGACATGTTTCTATTGGATGCATCTCTTTATTAATGAACTCTCCTAAAGAAAAATCTGAATTTCTGGTGCTCGTGAAAGTTCAGTGATTGTTGACCCTGTTTGTGTAGGTAGGCTCAACGAAGAGACCATGCATGCCCCAAGGTGTTCTTAAACTTCAAGACTAAATAGCAAGAAACAAACTGACTAGAATCTTCCTCTCTTTAGGTCTAGTGTTAGCTACTTTACCCATTGCTTTGACAAAAAAGAAGCAATTTATGTAAGTGGGGGTATTTTGGCTCACAGTTTGAGGTGGAGTAGTCCATCATGACGGAGAAAGTCTAGAGATAGGAGCACGAGGCAGCTGGTCACATTGAATCTGTAGTCAGGGGGCAGAAAGCAATAAGTGCAAAGAAGGCAGGTGTTCAGCTGGCTTTCTCATTTTAGTCCACCTCAACCAATGCAGACTAGAAACACTCTCACAAATGTCCCCAGAAGTTTGTCTCCTTGGTGACTGTATATGTGGAGTTTTCCTTAGTCATTCACATACATTCTGACAAGCTGAAAATATTTAACTATAAAAGTCTCCAATGGAACCAATAAATGTTGATATGAGATCTGATATGATGTAAGGCCATCAAAACCATGTCCATTCCTTGGAAGGAAAACTACTCGGTGTTTTATCAGTGAAGAACTGTTCTTCTCTGAGTTCTCCCTCTTTTCTGACCTGAGTGTTTACCAGCCCCCCAACTCATGCTCTAGTTTGCCCCCCCCCATCTACTAGTTCTGCTCTTGTGCGATCACCCACGGAGAGCTGGGAAATGGAGAGAAAGGAGCTCATTAATATCTTGACCCTTGCTCTTTGCCTGCTTTGCTGGCAAATTTTAGGGGGAAAAAGACATAAATTATGTTTGAAACTAAATCTCAGTCTCTCGCTCACTCATTCTCCAAGGAAATGGGACTGATAAAAATTAAAATTGAAGCAAATGTCCCAAGGTCAATGTGTTCTATGGTTTTATTTTATCCAAATAATTATACCATGTAACATTTCCCCTCTGAACAAAGACTAATCCTCTGTCCACACACACTGAAATTTGTCTGTGTTGGAGTAGGGGAGATGTTCTCAATTTCTCTCAAAGGCACATGCTTTCTCACACTTAGAAATGCATCCATGGTCCTCCGAGTGTTTGTTTTATGCCAGCAGTCAAAGTTTTCACTCTAAACACTTTTGATTAGATCCTAAAACACACCATCTAACAGAAAAGAATATCGTATTTGTATGCTTGGCTGACTCAAATAATCATCATTTCTATGAGTTCCTGAGAATTTTATCTTTAAACTAAGAAGTTGAAGGAGAAGTTCAGTCTCAGGCTTTTTGAGAATACAATGAGTACAAGGTTATATATCAAACATTTCCATCTTTCTAAATAAGTACGAGGCTAACATAATATATTAATATCACTGTCATCAACATGTTACTACTGGCCAAATAGAAGTGGATTTAAATTAACAGTCCCAATAGGAAATTAACAGACCTGATCAGTCCATAATAAAGTTGCTAAGATAATGATTTTACTGTCTTTAATCTTTTGCCTTGATAGAGATAATTTGAAAAGCACAGGGAGTGTGGGATTCATCTATAACAGTGTAGCTTTTCATGAGAAAATTGTGTGTGGGGGGGTTATATGTATCTTTGTGTATGCATGGTGGGATTCTTCTTCAGGAGTGAGAAGCAAACCTGGGGCCTCCTTCATTCTAGGTAAGTGCTTTACTAAAAAAACTCTATTGTTAGCCATATTTGATGAGTAGCTCCCAAGGCTTTGGAAGATCTTTGTATTGTTTTGGATTGCCCATTTCACAGTCATATAAAATAGTAACCGAATTTATGAATGAACTGAGACAGATCAAATAGCTAGTACAATGGAGGAAGGCATTAAACTCAAAACTTCCCACGGACTTATTGATACTAGTGTGATAAATTGAAACAGAAGTAGAGAGAAAGCTGTGACTTGGAAACAGATGTGTGCATAGACTAGTTCATGTGGAAAACACTGGGTCCTTTTAGTTGATGTCAACTGAGCTTATGCCCCATTCGTTAAGAATGAAATCCATTCTTAAGGGATTTCAGATTAAGGGATAGGTGCTGTCACTCTATTATATGTTTAAAGATAGTATTGATAAATGGGAGTCTTCATAGTTGAAATTTTTTGTTAAAATTGTGTTATATAAGAAATAAACAGCCAGGTGTAGTGGCACATGCCTATAATCCCAGCACTCAGGAGGCAGAGGCAGGCAGGGCTCAGTGAGTTCAAGGCCAACGTGATCTACAAAATGGGTTCTAGGATAGCCAGAGCTACACAGAGAAACCCTTTCTTGAAAATCACAAAAAGAAAGAAAGAAAGAAAGAAAGAAGAGAAAGGAAAGAAGGAGGAAGGAAGGGAGGCAAAGAAGGAAGGAAAGAAGGAAGGCAGGCCCAGCGCAATATTCAACTTGAGGAGAAAATTCAAAGAGCATCTAATTAGATACCTTCACCAATTTGAAAGACTCTTGGATGATGGTACTCTACAGAATATAACGAGAACCAAAGGACAAAACTGTCCTTTGAGTTGCAGCCTCAGCAGCATCATGCCTGATTCAGACCTTAGCCTGCTTTGCTGTCTTCACTCTATACATCATTATCCAGTCTCTTAACTTTTCTCCTGTAAACCTCAATCACTTACAGTCTGTTGACCTGTTCTTCTCACCAGACCATAATTTTCTGAAGAGTAAGTTCCCATCTGTCTTATTCATAGTGCCATGAACAGTCTCCCTATAAATATTCATTGAATGAAATAATTTATATGGAGGCACAGTTGAGATTAATAAGAAAAAGCATTTCTTTCTGTGTATCGAGAGGAAGCTATCAAACATTAAGCATATTTTACATGAACTAGTTTTATCTCCTTACAGTTTGTCATCAGCAATTTGGAGCACTTCCATGCCAGAAAAGGCAAGGAAGACAAAGCTTGAAGGAAGGTAAATAACTCTTACTGGAACTCATGCAGCTAGAACATGAATGCTAATCTATCCTGTGTGCATCGCCAGGGGGCTTTCTGCTATGCCATAAATGGATGAGGGGCTTTATGAAGATAAATGTTCCCATCACGATCAGACTTTAAGCCAAGACTAGCTGGTCATCCATAGGGTGCTAAGTTATGCTAAGAAACACATTCTTGGATTGAGAGGGATATTGGACAAGATCCAAGTCAAAGACTCTGATTCCACGACAGAAGCAGCCCACACATGATAGGAACAGCCAAAATCTCTCTCTCTCTCTCTCTCTCTCTCTCTCTCTCTCTCTCTCTCTCTCTCTCTCTCTCTCTCTCTCTCTCTCTGTCTGTCTCTCTCTGTCTCTCTCTCTCTGTCTCTCTCTCTCTCTGTCTCTCTCTCCCTCCCTCCCTCTCTCTCTCTGTCTCTCTCTTTTTAAGTGTCTACATGGTAGAATCAAGGCCAGACTTGCACTGTTCTGCTTTTAGTTGAATGTACTGCTCCAAACTTCTAAATCAGAAAGAGCAATTTGTTCAAAATGAGGCTTTCACTTAAACATTCTGGTCAAGTTATAAAAATTTTACCATCACTCAGGGCAAATGATCTCTACACAATTCCCAAAATGAACTCTGAGATGGAACTTATAAATACAAGTGAAAATGCATAATTGCATTTAACAGCAGAGAAAGGGCCAAATCAGAAGAAAGGGACAGCATAGTCCCTGAGAGACACCAGCTCTGTGTTCCATGTTAGAAACTGGAATTCCTGCAGACTGCAGTGTGCCAACAACCCAAGACTTTGCTCAAATACATTTGCCAAAACTACTCTCTTTCCTCTCTTATATATGCTATTTTGCCTCTCCCCCTGTGTCCCACCTTCTCAGATACATAGTTTCCTGACAGAAGAAGAGTTGATCTTTTAAAAAATACGTGTAATTTATAAAGCCCATGCCCTTCCAGGGAAGAACCCCTAGAGTATATCCTTTTTTTCTAAAAAAAAAAACTGATATAAAAATTTGTATAAAGTTTTCATAAAGGTTTTTGTTTGTTATGATTCTTCTAAAAGAAAGACTACATTAGCAGCCTCTTCTAATACTGGATTATTACTAAATGTCTTGAGGGTAACCCAAATACTTACAATTTCTAACTCCAAGATTTGGCATATTTGCCTGACTTAATATAAAGGAAGTGATTGTTTCCAAGATTAAGTAACTTCCTGCAGATCACAAAGCAGCCAGAGCTTCAGAGCCTTTCCCAGTGAAGAACAGTAACACTTTGCTGTTGGGACACCCACTCCATCCAGGCCCTGATATTATGGTCTAGATGGTGCAAATTCTGCCAGCTCACCGTCAGCCTAGAAGGCCTTTGATAAGGACAATGTTTCTGAGTACCTGTGTTTTTAACTAGGCACTCTGGTAGGCCTATTTGTTTATATGCTTTCAAAGCAGGTAATAGTGTCTTCAGTTTCTTTTCCTGTGACTGTGACAAAAATCACTCAAAGGAAAAGGATTCATGTTAGCAATTCCAGGGTACAACCCTACTGACAGAGAAGTCAAGGCAGCAGGTGTTTGAAGCAGCCGGTCACATGGGGTCCACAGTCAGGCAGCCAAGAGTGATGAATGCTCCTGTTCAGCTCACACTGTCCTCAGATAGCCTAGGATCCAGTCCAGGAGATAGAACCTCCCACTTTTCAGATCAGCCTCTCCACCTCATCTAACCTCATCGCTGTGATCCCTAGCAAGTGTGTCCATGGGCTGTGCCTGGAGGCTTAGCTCCTAGATGCCTATCAAGCTGGCAGGTTACGGTAACCAGCACTTAGAGCAGTGGTACTGGGCAGTGCAGGTTATTAAGCAGTTCCATCATTTGCAGGATGTCCTACTGAAAAGTGCTACTTGGAGGTTTAACCAGAACAGATGATATCTTCACCGGAGAAAGCAAGAGTGGGGTTGGATGGCCTATACGATAGACTGAGCAATAAAAACTTCAATATTAAGTAACAATCGATTCTGTAATCAGTGACCATGGTAGACTTAAGATACCCCTTTTGGGGGAAAGTTAAAAACTATTTACACAGCTTTCTACTAAGTCCCTGACCTCTCTGGAGTATTTTCTTTAGACAACTTGTAAATTCTTTCTTTCCTTTGAGCTATATGAAACTCTTCTTTAAAAGGCAGTTGCCAGTTTTACAATCCAGTAATATCTTCCTCTTGGGCCTGGGAGTCGTCCCTTTGGAATGCAATCATCAAAAGAGATATTGCTGTCTCTAAACTCCTGTGGGAGAAGGAGGTTCAGCTTCAGTGGGCACCCTGTTCCAGGTAGTAAAGCTACCTCCTGTCATGAATATGTGACAGCTAGAATCTTCCTTACGATACTTTTTTTTTTAAATAGCTCTCCTTAGCCCTAGAAGGAAAGAAAGCCCGAGTCCTACTGCCTTGTTCTCCTCTGCTGGAAGGCCTTTCAATATAATGCTCTCATCTGCTTAGCTTTGGAAGGAGTCTTGCCTGCCACCAGTTTTTACAGTGACATACAGCTCTACTTGGCTCCTTTAACTGTCACTCATACTACTGTCCCGTTTAACTGCTCTACCATGAAAACATGGGCATGGGAAGCTACCCTCTGCTAAAATGTGATTTTTCTCTAGTGGAATGCAGAAGACTCCAGCTCTGGTCACTGGAGAGTCCTTCCAGTAATGTTTCCATTGCTTCTCAGATGCAGCATAACCACACCCCTGTCAAAGGTAGACTCCTAGGTCTTCCTTGAATTTTACTCTCAGCGTATCTCAGGGAGTTGGTTATTATGTCTTGCAGCTTCTTCTCAGCATTTGTCTAAGTCCAACCACTACTAATAAAAGATTACTTTCTTCTCATAGAGCAAATAGAGAGTCAGTTCTCTGGGGTCATTTTCTTTCCCAGGGGATTTATCTGTGTTACCATCTGAGTATCAAAAAGAAGAAAAGACATTGGCTCTCATCAGTTTTTAAATTCTTTGTCAAGCACTTTGTTCTGGGCATATTTTAAAAGCATGGCTCTTGGGGTGGGGGCTGTGAGGATAGGAAGAATTTTTTACTAGATTTACTAATAAAACATGGATGTTGTAAAGAATCTTTGTCTTTCCCACCAGCTCCCAAATGATGATGTTGTGACTTCTTAGTAATCTAATTATAAAATCTTAACCTATAGCTTAGGCCTGTTTCTAAGTAGCTCTTATAACTTAAATTAACCATTTATATTAATCTACATTCTGCCACATGGCTCATGGCTTTTATCTCTCCTCCTGCATGTCCTCCTTCCTCTGCCAGCAACTCCTCCTTTCTTCTTCCCAGAGCTCTCACTGTCTGGAAGTCCTACCTATACCTCCTGCCTAGCTACTGGTCATTTAGGTTTTATTAAACCAATCACAGCGACACATCTTTACATAGTGTAATCAAATATCTCACAAAATTTTCTCTTTTTTGTCTAAACAAAAAGGAAAGGATTTTAGCTGTAACATAGTAAAACTATATAGAATAAGAATAACTATCAGGTAAGAATTGCATTTACAATGTCCAGTCCATTTGTATTTGGCAATTTCAGAGAAAATACTCTATTATCTATTCTATCTTGATGAATTTAAAGTTTTATACCTGAACCATTTTCTATCATAATTTGTATTACCATCTTAAAACTATCTTTTTACCTCAAAATATTTTTTAGATAAGCAATTTAAGCTTTTATGTTTCTCAACCTTACATATTTTATACCTGTTTTGTGAGTTTCTCTTTTGAATTTGGTAACAAAGAAAACTATAACTATAAATATCTCATCTTGGACTCCATCAGAAACAGAGAAGGATATAATATTACCTGATTAAACAGGAGTGCAAAGCAAGCAACTTCCAAAACTATGAAATGCCAGAGACATTTGGCTGCCCCAGACAGTCACCCCAGGGGCATCTGTCTTTAGCCTAGAGGCATAGAATATCTGAGAAACTTTTCTGTGAAGCAGAAATTTTTGAAGGATTGGCCTACCTTGTCTTGGTAAAGTTTATCAGTTGCACTTTTTTTGTGTCCTGTTTGTCCAGTTTGGACAACATGCTGTCAGTACTTGAGGCAAGGGCAGTTTCTTTGCCCAGTGGCTAACTTTGCCACAAATAAAAGCAAACTCCATATGGAGATTTTTTTTTACCCCTGTCATTCTATTTTGGAGAAAATTGGTGCTGCCAGGAGTAGATAGATGTGTCTCACTGTCACATGAAAAGCCCTATGTCATTAAAACATTTTAAATGCCATATTCTGTAGGTCTTTGAAGTGTTTGAAGACTATCTATTTACAGCGTTACTGTTTGACCTTGAAAACATACCTAACATTACTATAAGTTTGATTGTTATAGATGACTATTTTTTATTATCCTAAATAGCTTTTAAGACCTAAAACTTTGCATTACATTTTTAAATGAGTCAAATAGGTAGAATACCTTAAATAAGAGTAGAGACATATATACAGTATAACAAAAATAACTTTAAATTTGCATCAATATACAAAAATTCCACACCAGTGTTAAACATTTAAGACTAGTGGTTGTCCAAAAGTAGACTCAACCATCCCCCCTTTTATCCCATCATTTCTATACTATATTCCCCCTTTTCCCTTGAGAAAGAGATCCCTAAATCTAATCTCCTTTGTTTAGCTTTCTTCCTGACCATGACCAGTAACAATTTGTAACCAACCTCCCTAAATAATGACAAGCATAACCTACTGAATGACCAAAGCTCATCCATCCCACCTCTTGAGAATGTGGGCATTGTACTCTCTAGACCATCTCCTGTTGTCTTTGGGTGATAGCAATTTTAGGGAACCTGAGAAAACTGAAGTAATGGTCAAGTCCTGGGAGAGTTAGCTGTGACATATCCTTTACACAGTATAATCAAATATCTTGCAACAGTATATAATTTATAAATTTCTGGTGTTTTAGATATTTCAGAAGATTCTCATGTCAATTTATCAATACTGCCAACATTTGGAGCATATATGTCCTATTTATATAATGTTGATGGTATTTTATATTAATGTATATCCAATTTCACCAAAACTAAACATAACACTAGGAAGCATAAAGAGATGTCGACCCTTGCTGTCCTTGCTTGTGTCTTTGGAAGATGTGGTCACTTATGCTCAGGCTTCCATCACCTGACTAAAACTACTTCCAACAAGCTCTTCCTCTGATCCTTTGTGGGAATCTTCTGGTGCTTATCTATCCAGAGAATGATAAACAACTGAGTTTGACAACCACACCTTCCTTTGGTTTCCAAAGACACTATACTTATCACTCTTGCCTAGCATGTTTTTCCTGTAAGGGCATGACTTCTATTGCATCAGAGCTTCTCAAAAAGAAGGAAGGAAAAAGAGGGGCTGGGAGACAGACAGACAGACAGGCAGGCAGGCAGACAGACTGTGCTACTCAGAATAGGACCGGAAGCACAAGCCTTGGCAACTGAGTGCTGTCAGGAGAAGCATTTGTTTTAAATTCTGTGTTCCTATGAGGGTCACTCAAGAAGAGTGGATCTACAAGGACCCTCCATCTCACTCTCTCTTTCACTTTCTTTCTCAGCACCAGAGGGAATGTATTGCTCTGCTGAGTGACCCTAGGGAGACAGACCCCAAGAAGAGAGTATACATATCAAAATATAGCTGGTGGCAATCCAGGCAGATGTTCCTTCCCACTGGAGCTGGATGCAGATGATCAAATCGTGTTTTCAAAGATCTTAGTGCTAATTATACTGTTGGTAGTGCTTAGCATAACTGCCGTATGATTATCCTAATGATGTGTGTGTGTGTGTGTGTGTGTGTATGTGTGTGTGTGTGTGTGTGTGTGTAGCCAAGAACATTTTCATTTGCATTCAACCTCTACTCTCTTTTTTTAAACAGGAAATTGGCAATTAAATTTGTCACAGAAAAATATATTTTTAAACATTTATTATATGTGTATGAATGCTTTCCCTGCATGTCTGTATATGTACCATGTACATTTCTGGTGCCAGCAGAAGTCAGAAGACAACAGACCCCCAGAAGTTCAGTCATGGATGGTTGTGGACCACCATGTGGGTACTGGGAACTAACCCTAGTCTTCTGCAAGAGCAACAAGCATTCTTAGTCACTAAACCATCCCTGCAGCCCTATAACTGAATGTTTATAGGAATATTATTACTTTTTTATTATCTACCAATATGAATATTTCTCACAAATGATACTCATATATAATTTAAAAATATTAATCTAGAGCCTGACAATATTATTCATCTTAACTATTACAAAATACACTATTCAACACTTACTACTTTGTATTTTTTTCATTATAGTTTTAGGCTATAAAAAGAAATGCTGTAGAAGGGATTCCATCTCCTAAAAAAGAAACATTATTGACATATTTTTTGTTTTGTTTTTTGAGACAGGGTTTCTCTGTATAGCCCTGGAACCCACTCTGTAGACCAGGCTGGCCTCCAGCTCACAAAGACCCACCTGCCTCTGCTTCCCAAATGCTGGGGTTAAAGGTGTGTGCCATCACTGGCCGGCCCATTGTTGACATCTTGACCCCTGCCCTTACTTCAGACTAAGGCCTTCTCTAGAAATAGGGTCATTAAGACAAGGTCATGCAGAGTAGAGGGGACCCTTAATCTAACGGGACTTGTAGCTTATAAATGCCACAGCCATGTGATAATACATAGGAAAAACCCTGTGTGGTCACTGAAGGTGACATTGAGGGGCTGTAATCAATTTCTATAACCCCCAAAATGCCTGAGATCACCACTAAAACACCAAAAGCAACAATGGGACAAAGGATTCCCCTACAGGTTTCTGAGATGTCATGGTCCTACTGATACCTTTACTTTAGATTTCTGCCCTCTCCAACTACGAGCCAGTGTTTCTGCTGTTTTTAAATCACTTTTGTTGTAGTACATTGTTACATTAACCTAAGAAACTAACTCAGAAAGTAAAGAAAGGTTGGCCTGAACCCCATGTGGACACCTTAAATCTCTTCCAAGTCATCTTTGTGTGCCATGAGATGTGAAGAGTTGGGAAGTGTGTGACCCTTCACCTAGGAACATTGCGTTCCCTAGAAACTTTTGTTCTTGAATACCAACACTTTTCAAACTCAATACACTCTTGTTGGTTTATCAAACTTCAAATTCGTGTCTCCAAATTCAGGTGTTTTCCCCAAGCCCCAGACCCTATAGTCTACCTGCTAGTTTTGGAGGTCCCATAGTCTGGTGACTGCTTGACACAATTGGGCTAACTAAAGAAAGTTTGAATGTCTTGAATTCACATTGTCAAGAAGAATTTGGATGTAATTCCAGTACTCTGGAGGCAGAGAAGTAGAAGTATCCTGCATTCCAGACCAGCTTTGAATAAACCCAAAATCAAGGACTGAGACTGTAATTCAATGATGCACATCATTTGCCGGGAATGCAAAAGCCCTGGGCTTGATTCTCAGCACAGGAAGGAGGGAGAGAGGGAGAGGAGAGAGGGAAAGAGTGGGAAGGGAAGGAGAGAGGGGGGGAGAGAAGGAAAAAGGGGGGGAAGGAGGGAAAGAGGGAGGACTATCAAAGTCTAGGCACTACTTCCTCATTTTCTTCTGATTTTAGACAGAGCTCCACCCTTAGGACCTGGCCTGAGTCTGTCTTCCATCAAAGCAAAGAAAATGTGAAGAACATTCCAGAGGAATATTGTCTCTTAGGAGGCTGAAATGCCGGCTAACTGTGGTACAGTCTATGGGAATTCTCCCACACTGCCCCAGAGCCAAGCATGCTGTGCATAGTCCCTGAACTAGCTCTTGTTGTTAAAATGAAAACTGTCCATCAGGCACCCATTAAAGTGACAAGACAGGTTTTATTTAAGCTAAGACAAGGGAAAGAGACCTTGGTAAAGAACTAAATGCAAATATGCAGAATAAGAGGCCGGGGCTTTAAAAAGCCTTTGTATGTGCTAAGGGGAAACACTGAAGGGAGCTAGGGAGGGTTTGCTCTATGTCATTAGATGCATGCTTGTGGCTAGCACTTATCAGAGTTAGGCCCCTATTCTCCCACAGAGACTGGGTGGGGTGATTACATTTCAAAGGGAAGGCTCCCAGGTCCTTGAGAAAGAAACTCCCTCCCGGAATGCAGAAGATTAATCTCAAAGAGAAAATACATTTACAACTGCAAGCTTTATAATGAAAATGCTGTAAGAAAAAACAGGTCAAGGCCCTTCCCCCTGGTTTTAGCTGGACCGATGAGTACATTCTTTGAACAGAATGAAGCTTTCTTCAGCAGCAGTTTAAGGAGTCTAGGGTTGTCAAGCTAGATACACAGCCTTGAACTGATAGAAACTAGATTAGTGTTTATTCAGCTTCTTCAGGGTTGCAGCTGCAAGGAGACAGAAAATGGCTTTCTGATCACTTCTTGTAGGCCAAGGCTGTTCAGAGGTGTCTCTCGTGTAATCAAGGGGGGGAGATCTGTCAGCGTCTTTGGAATGGACAAGATTTTCCTCTCATCACACCAGGCTTATCAAACAACAAAGGGAAGCCTGTATGGTGGTGCAGACCTGTAATCCTGCAAGCAGGAAGCTGAGGGAAAATGATTGTAGGTCACGGCTATCGTGGGCTCCATAGGGAGAATCCATCTTAGAATAAAACAGAATAGGCCAGGCCATGGTGGTGAACACCTTTAACCCAGCACTGGGTGGGGAGGGGGGCAGAGGTAGGTGGATCTCTGTGTGTTCAAGGCCAGTCTGGTCTACAAGAGTTAGTTCCAGCCTCCCCCCCCCCAAAAAAAATAAAAAGAATAAGAGCAGGGCCTGACAGCACACATTTGTAATCCCAGCACTTAGGAAACTGAGGTAGGAGGATCATGGGTTGTGAGCAAGGTAATTAGTTCAGGGCCAATCTGGGGTAATTAGCAAGGCTTTCTTTCAACCCACGCCCCCAACACCCAGAGAGACAGGGAGGGACAAGGTAGGGGATGGTAGGAAGGGAAAGAAAACAGGAAAGAAATACTTTATTTACTTACTTACTGCCAAGAGGCAGGAATGTAGTTTACATTAGGGGATTGTGGTGCTTTAAATGAGAAATGGCCCCCATAGGCTCCCATATATAAACACTTGATCCCTAGTTGGTAGTGCTGTCTGGTGGAGTATCAGAGGTCTAGGAGGTTCAGTCTTGCTGGAGGAAGAATGTGGCTGCTGGGTGGGCTTTGGAAGCTTAAAGCCTGGAACAGCTTCCAGTTTGCTCTCCCATCTGCATGGCTTCATTTGAAGATGTGAGCTCTTCTGCTACTTCTGGCTTCTGCCACCATTCCTGCTGCTTGCTGAAGGGCTTCAGCCATGATGGACTTTTGTGCTCTTGAACCATAAGCCCAAATAAACTCTTCTTCTGTATGTTGCTTTTGATTGTGGTGTTTTGTCATAGCAACAGAAAAGTAACTAATACATGTTCCAGCAGAACTGTTTTTAGAGAAACTAATTGTTGGGGTTCCCCGAATTGAGGAGGGGTTCCCAAGCTGGATTCGTCGCCCCAAGAATCAAGAGTCGACGCGCCAATTGATGCAACACGCAAGAGGCTTTAATTAGGCATCTGCAGATGGGCCTCTCGGTCAGTTTTTAGACTGATTGGCCCCGAGGTTCAGTTACAATCAGCTTTTAAAGACAAAAACCACAAGACTTTGGGAGGGGTCCCTATCCTGTGACCGGGGGTACGTGACTACTGACCAGGGGAAGTAGGTGTCTTCCTGTTGTAAATTCCTCAGACCTTGGTATGAGTTAATCATCTCTCCCTAAGTAAATGGTGGTTATCATCTCCTTGTTTCCCATGAATCTTGTTTGCCCATCTCTGACGCCCTGGTTGGTTCGTCACAGGTGGTCAGCAGCCCAGAACTGGCCTTTTGTGGGTTTACAGCCCTTCTGCAATTAAGATTGCTAAATCATACATCCCATTCTGTGGTCTTTCACTAATGATGAGGCTTCTGTTGTACCTCTGGGACTGCAGCATCCACCAGCAGACTGTGAGCTTTCCTTAGAGTGTCCCACCAAGAAACAAAACTAAACTAAAAAAAAAGCCCTGCTTCATTATTGATCTGTGCACTGAGAAGTCTTTCAGGCATAGCACTGGGCAGACTCGCTAATTTGATGTCTGTCTGTAGCAGATGATGTACATTCTGACAGTGGAGACGTAGTCAGCAAATAGGATCATCTCAGAATGTTTAAGGAAGAATGCTACAAAATAATGCAGATGGGGAGATGTGACAGAGAGTGATGGATGGGGGATAGTCTGCCTGTCTGTGGAAGTCAAACACCCTCTCTGACTGTTCAAAGAGTCCTAACTGACCCAAAGAGAAGTACCTTGAAGGCAGAGGGCACACAATACATAAAAGAAGTGTCATGGAAGAACCTTCCCTTGTGTTTAATGATGGTGTAGCTCTCACAAGTGTGAAGGTATATATTGATTTCTTGAATCAGTTTGCTGTCCATGCTAATAAAAGTGTGTTGACCGTGCTGTAAAGGCAGAGTGCAGACACATGGGCCTTTCCCCCTGGTGTGTTCCTGCTTTATTCACAAAGTGAATGACTCCCAGCTGCCACTCTCTCTGAACACAGGGGGCTGGAACAGAAGAGCTCCCATGTTCCATCTGAAACTGTACTGCCTTGTGTCACTAACGACTGTGATTATAGTCAGTCTCTCATGGCCATTCCCAAGGAGTGTTGGCTGGGCCTGTTGCAGCCAGTAGCAAAGTGGCTACACACATAGATAAACTCTGTTGATGCGATTGTGTTATCCTGCAGCAAGGCAGGATACTCTAGAATTCAGGCCGTCCTTAGGGATGCTCATTTGGAAAGGTGTCACATTAGTTAACTTAGGGCTTAGCTGCAAGGGGAGCCATACCTTTCAGTTTCTGTGGTGGCCTTAGCACCATTACAGTTTTTTTCATAAACACTACTGTGTCCTCAAAGATTAACATGCATTGAAGGAATTATAATGGTACACTTTACTTCTGACTCATTGCTTATCTTTGTAGGAAGGTAGTATATGGGTGTGTGCACATGACTGTGTCTCATGCATGTATCTCATCATACATGTGGAGGTCAACACATAACTTCCGGGTTAGTCCTTGTGGTAGTTTGAATGTAACTGGCTCCCATGAGATCATAGGGAGTAGCACTATTAGGAAGTGTGGCTTTGTTGGAGTGGGTATGGCCTTGTGGGAGGAAGTGTGTCACCGTGGGGGTGGGCTTTGAGGTCTCCTATATGCCCATTCACACCCCACTGCCTCAGTCTACTTCCTGTTGCCTTCTGATCTAGATGTAGCCGGCACCACGTCTGCCGGCACGCTGCCTTGCTCCCGACCGTGATGATAACTGATGGAATCTCTTGATGGATTGAATCTCTGAACACCATCTCAGTTAAATGTTTCCCTTAAGAAGAGTTGCTGTGGTCATGGTGTCTCTTCACAGCCATGGAAATCCTAGCACAGTCCTCATCTTGCACCTTCTTTAGGTCTCTTGTTTACCTTGCTTACCGCTGCGTATCCCAGCCTAGCCAGTGCATAAGCTTTCTGCTGCCCAGCTAACCCTGGGAGCACTGGGATTACGATGCCTGCTGTCACATCCAGCTTTACGTGGGTTCTGGGGGTGGAGATTCAGGTCCTCTTACACATCAGTGTTTTGTCCTTCATGTCATCTCCTTAGCCCCGTTTCTGGTTCTTGAGGTAACTGGATGAAATGGATATTTCCTTCAAGCTTCAATTCCCATATTTATTTTAAGTGAATACTACTTATTCCGTCTTACAGAAACTAGCTCAATTGTCATCTAGGCTTGCTTAAATATCTTTACTAATCTAGAACTCTCAGCTCCAGGATGACTGCTAATGTAGTAGCAAGGTGCTTTGGAGCTGTGGTATTCCTGGTGTGCTTGCTCAGCAGTGCTGGGTGTTTATAAGACTAAACATGAACTCACAAGGCTTGTGCCAGGTAAGTAGACTTAGATATTATTCCTTTTTTTAAAGACTACAATATTGGAGATGTTAACCATGTAAACCTCACATCCATCATGCACAAGCGGTGGCTATAACAGTCACATGGACTTATAAACACTAACTTTAGTACAACATTCAGCTATACTGACCAACAGTGAGTGCTAGCCAAGTGCAGTGTTTTTGTTAGTATTTGATGACTTCTGCCTTACAACTGACTCCTCAGGACTCCCTTTCAGCGCCAGAAGAAATACAATCTAAAGTTTCCATTGCTTCAAAAGGGTGACTTCAAGTAAAACAATGCTTCAAAGTTCAAATTCTTCAGAAAGATCTGCAAGAATAAGTGACCCAATTCCTTCATATCCTGCCTCTACTCTGAATTCATAAAGGTCCTGTGAAGTGAGGGGTACGGCTGGGAACCAGTGAAAAATAAAGCCTTTAACTGTTGCCTGGCCCCAGCTACCCTAACCCCCACTGAGAAGCTCTGTTGACAAGGTTTACTAGAAGGAGCTGGGAGGTGGGGTCTAATTTGCACCTCCTTAACTAAGCCTTGTGCTCAGGAGCCCAGCTGGGCAGAAGGAAGACTTTTTGTCTTGGGAGTGATACCGGGTGGTACTGCACTGCACTGACTCAGAAGTGAAGTTTCTTCTAAGGCTAGGGGAACCTGAGGGGGCCTTAGACGGATTGATTGGATAAAAACACTGTGTGTGTTGTATTATGTACTCCCTTCTCACAGTCTTGGGAGAAAATAGGTTCTGTAGAAAATTCCCCAGGAGTTACAGACCAGCTCTACAGGTAGCTTCAGTGGTCAAATAAGGTCAGGGAGAGGAAGGTGAGTTTTCTCTGACTGAGAATGGTTCAAACACAACTCTGAATATTAGAAGATCTTGGGAGGCCTTTAGACTGAGGTTTAGAGTATGTGTGGGAACCTTACAGTTGGCAGGATAGAAGGCTTACCACCCTTGAGGACTGGCTTGGTCCAACACTGAAGAAGACACCAGCATGTAACAGGAATGGAAGCCCTTGAGAGGACAAGGAATCTTGGCAGAGCTCTTCTCTGGTATAAGAATAGGCATCCAAGCAAAACTACAAAAAGAACAAGTCATTTTGATTAGACTCTCCTTTCCTCTATGTCAAGATGGATTCATCGCCTATTTCTGTAATTAATTCTTTGAGACATATGTTAATAACCAAGACTTACACATAAAATGGTACACCTTTCTTTATCTCACAGTTTCTTTGAGCAGGGAATCTTAGTAGGCTTGACTCTTCTTGGGGCCCTGTGAGTCTAGAATCAAAATATTGTCTGGGGCTGTGACCTCACCTGAGACTTCATCCACTTCCAAAGCTCAGCCGCGCTGCTGGGAGATTTCATCTCTTTGCATCTGTTCACTTAAGGCCTCATTTTCTTGCTGACTGTTGAGTGGAACCCACCCTCAACTGAGAGGCATCTACACTCCCTGGCATGGGAGGAGGTTCTTGAGCATGTTGGTTGCCTTCTCAGAATCAGCAAGAGAGAAATATGTAACAGTTGTGTGCATGCAGTCAAATGTAGCTAAGCACACACATCCCATTCCTCTGGTTAAAAGGCAGAACACAGGCTGCGCCCACAGTCAAAGGGAAGTAAGGCAGAAACTGTGAGTGGAGGGGTAAGTACCGACCCGGCTTAGGTAACAATACACAGCACTTTCCCTGCAGTTGGGAACTTGAGTTGGAGAGAAGGGTATGAGGGTTCACACTTGTAATCCCAGCAGTCAGTCAGTTGGGGAGGAGGAGATGGGATGATTCTGAGACCAGTCTGGGATACTCTGCAAGATCTTACATTAATAAGTAAATTTAAAATGCTGTATAGAAAAAAAATCAACTTACATTTTGTCTGATCCTAAAATGTGACTTGAATTCATCCTTTGCATTAGGAGCTATGATGTTTGTTTGTTTATTTATTTAGACACGGTGTTATTCTAAAGCTCTAAATCACTTTGAATTCATGACTGTCCTGCCTCAGTTTCCCTGTGGGGAGTACAGGTGTGAGCCACCAGGCTCAACAAAAAAGGCATCTTTATGTTAGCTAAAGTATCTCTCCACACTAACCTCTATGCAGTAGTCATATTTGTACATATCAGTGCCTCAGAAATGCAATTTACCTTCCTCTAACAATTGTTTGAATATTTTAATATGAAAATACTATACTTCACATTTCCTCCAGAATAGGTTTTCTAATCATTTCAAACACAAAATGATTCTAGACCCTCCACCACAGCTATTGCTATTTATACACACTTGACTATATTTACCTATCTCAGATATTAGTTTGCCAAGGCTGGGTTTTGAATTTTTAACATTAATTTATTACTAATGTAAGTGTGTGAGAGTGTGTGTGCTTGTATGTATGTAGGTTCACATGTGTGCCATGACACACACATACAAGTCAGAGTATAGCATTTGGGAGTTGGTTCTCTCCCTCCACCATGGGTTCTGGATATTGAACTCGGGCTGTCAGGATTAAGCGGCAAGTTATTTTTCTGCTAAGCCACACTAAAATCCTGGGTTTTTCACATAGAGTTCTGAACACTTTTAAACATTTATAAAACAATGGATATCACTTACAAACACACAAAATTCAGCACACAACAGGAGCAAATTTGAGACATACTAGAACCTATTTAGTCATTCCAATGCATTTCTGTTTCATTTTGAGTTTTGTCATCTCTTTTTCATTCTCCATAAATGCTAACATTTACTGTGATTGTCATAAAACACTAATGACTGTCAGTAGGAAAAGCCATTTAGTAAAGCATCTGTATTTATAAGTTTCAGTTAACGAAAAACAAATTCGCCAGCATCTTCTGTCTCTTTGGAGAAGGTTACAGTGTGTCCCCACGATGCCATAAACATGGAAAATTGCACAAGGGTCAGCAAAATCCAGAAGGAAATCAGCTTCCCTAGAATGAACAATAATCATACAAGCATTTTTCATTTCCCAGTCCCTGGTTGCAGTGATCCTGGCTTCTGGTGGGTATTATCGAGGAGTGTGTGTCAGGCAGTGCAGTTCTAGCATTAGTGCTGAGACGGGGCACTGACAGCCTGTACCAGTGCAACCGCCTTTCGGATTCTTCAGTTTCCTTGCTAGTTAGTTTATAAACTGGCTTCCAGCTGCTGTTGCTCTGAATAAGAAGAACTAGATGAAGGTCTTTAGGATCCAGAACATGGGTTTCCTACAGAAAACCTACAAAGGGGCAGAAACAACTAGGGGCTCCAGGGACCCTGGGCTGCTCTCTCACCGCCCTGGAGGTATACTGTCTAGTTCAAAATGTTAGTCATCGTGGGCAAAGCTGGGGAAGAGATCAGCATTTTCAGGGATCATTCTTGCTCCTCCAGCATATTTTTGAGCGACCAAACACAAAAGAGAACATACAGCACAGTTGCATTAGCAACATTCATTTGGCAAAAGCTTTCCTGCTTAGGAAAGTGAAACAGGTCATTTTTAAAGTTTCCACTTGTGGAGCTGGGCATGGTGCTGCACATGTGCAGTCTTCAGTTCTGGGGAAGCTGAGGCAGGAGGATTGAAAGTTCAAGGACAGCCTGGGCATTTGACAAGACTCTGTCTCAAAACTTCATTTTTAAGAAGGACTGAGCTTATAACTCACCAACAGCAGGACATACACCTCGTATGTACAAGGCCCTGGGTTCAACTGCCAGCACTGAAAATAAATCTCTCTCTCTCTCTCTCTCTCTCTCTCTCTCTCTCTCTCTCTCTCTCTCTCTCTCTCTCTCTCTCGTGCACACTCAGTGTGTGTGTGTGTGTGTGTGTGTGTGTGTGTGTGTTCCTTCTATTTCTCCTTACCTTACTCCTTTGAGACAGAGTCTCCCACATAACCTGAGACTAAATTGGCAGCCATAAGCCCTGCTGATTCTGCTGTCTCTACCCCCACAAAGCTAGGGTGACAGGCAGACACACCCACATTACATGTGTCCTGGGAATTTGCCCTCAGGTCATCATACTTCCATAGCAAGTATCTTACTGAGAAACCCATCTCCCCAACTCCTGTTCATCTGTTTTTATTGTGGTAAAATATCTTTGATATACATTTATTGCCTTAGCCATTATTTCTTTTGAGATGTGGTCTCATGTATTGCTGGCTGACCTTGAACTTGATAAATAGTTCAAGTCTTGCTCCTCCTGCCTCTTCCCCCCAAAATGCTAGAATTAGCATTGCCTGTCGCCACACCCAGTGGACTTGATGATGGGGATCAAATGCAAAGCCTTAGGAATGCTAGGCAAGCATTCTACCAAGTGAGCTACATTCCCAGCTCTCGGTGACTTCACAGTGTACAGTTCAGAGTACTAAGCACGCTCACATTGTTGCGTAACTAGTCTCTGAACTGCTTCTCATCTTGTATCCCATCGTACTCTCCGCTCCCGCCTCACCCCTACCCCTCCAGCCTCTGCAACAAACATTCTGCTTCTGTCTTTATAAATCTGGCTTCTCTGGGGACCTCATGTGGATGTAATCACACAATAATTTTCTCTGTGTTATTGGCTTATTTCACTTAGAATGTGTTTGTGTATGTGTCCTGATTGTTTACGAGCCATTTGGCCTGGGATTCTAACAAGGAAAGACAGCATGACCCTTTGGGGAAGGAGGTAAGAGTTTGGGTTGTCATAATGAATGTGGCTGTTATCAGCATTACTAGAGAGGCAACATAGTCTGCAGAGTGCAGGTTGGTCCCACAGGGCAAAGGACTACCCTGCTCAGATAGCAGTAACGAATGTGGCAGAAATTGCATGCTGGCAACTTCTTTGTAAAATAAGCATTTGGGTTAGATGGATTACAATTTACCTCCAAGCTCTAAGAATCTTTTGTTCTATCGCTTCCTTTACAATGACTTAGAAGCATCATGTTGCTGTCCTCCCCTCTCTTTAATTACAGCTTTTGTAAGCCCAAGTCATTTTCATTTAGACAACCCAATGGAACCAGTCACAGACATGAACCATAAATCTGTATCACTCACTGTTAAATATAAGTTGCCTGCCTAGGTTAAAATTCAAAGTGCTCTTTAGTCAATTATGACGCTGATAAATAAAGCAATCTGGAAGCAGTCAGCACAGGCTTTCCCTCTAGTAATTAAAGGCCACCATTGTGCTGTCAGGTATCAGCTAACACAGCTCTCTCCTTACTCTCACATCTAGCTAAAGAACTTTCTGGGTTAGCGTAGCATGTGGGCCTTGGAGGAAAGGAAGTTCTCTTGCAGCCATTTTCCTCCTGCAGAAGATGGGAACAAATGCAGAGACCCACAAATGGACAATGTACAGAGAGTGAGAAACTTTGGAACACTCAGTCCTCAGTGGGATGTCTTTATCAAACCCCTTCTTTCCCTCAGGGGATAGAGAGCTATGGGAAAGAGGCCACAGAAAGAATGTAAGAGCCAGAGGGGATGGATGACACCAATGACACAGAGACTCTGACAGTGGACATAGGGCCTGCACAGGTTCAAGTCAGACAGGGTCTCAGTGCTGAGAGGAGGAAGTAGACATGAGTTCCCATTCATCACCAAGAAGCCATCTCCAACTGATAACTTCTTGCAGAGGAAAATTTAGTTTTCTCCAAAGGAGTCTCTCTGGGTATATAAACCTCATTTAATTGTAGGCTCCACGCCCAAAAGTAGATGATCAACACAAAACTAACTCAGCGGTATTTTTGGAGCTATTTGTTTCATATTGCTTTGTTAGGGTGTTTTAAAAGATTTTCTTATTATTTCATTTTATGTGCTCATTTTTCCCGTTTGCATGTCTGTGTACCATGCATGTGCCTTGTGCCTGTGGAGGTCAGGAGAGGGTAACTGATCCCCTGGAACTGGAGTTACAGATGATTGTGAACCACTATATAGGTGCTGGGAATTGAACCTGGGTCCTCTAAAAGAACAGCTAGTGCCCTTAATCATTAAGCTATCACTCCAGCATCCTGTTTGAGCATTTTTTAAAAAAATATTTATTGTGTATACAGTGTTCTGCCTGCATGTATGCTTGCAGGCCAGAAATGGGCACCAGATCTCATTACAGATGGTTGTGAGCCACCATGTGGTTGCTGGGAATTGAACTCAGGACCTCTGGAAGAACAGTCAGTACTCTTAACCTCTGACCCATCTCTCTAGCCTCTTGAGCATTTTTTATATTACTAATTTTTTTGCTTGTATATTATGGTTTCCAATTTTTTGTTTTTATGAGTTTTGCTTTTCTGTGTCTCTGTGTGCATGTATCTCTTGCGGTGTTTTGGTTGTGGTCGTTTTGATTTTGTTTTTTGAATAGGTGGGGAGGTGGCAAGGATCTGGGAGGAAAGGGGTGGGGCATGATCAGAATATATTACTTGAAAAAATATTATCAATTAAAAATGTAAAAAAAAAAAAAGACAGCTGTCGCGTTGTGTACCTGTAACTGTGAAGTGAAGAGTATCCTAGGGCCTTGCTGGTGAGCAGGTCTTATCCAATTGTCGAGCTCTAGTGAGAGACCTTGTCTCCCAAAATAAGGTAGGAAAACCTTCATAAGAGCAACATCCAGCATACCCAGCCATCCGCACACCGCCTAACTCAAGAGTTAAGAAAATCAGTCAAAGTAAACAATCCTCTTGATCAGTACAGTAAAGGAGAAAGCAACTCCTAAGGATTCTGTTTCCTAGGATTACTATCCTGTGTAGCAATACCTAGCAGTGCACCAGCATAGTGTCCTCCAGCTTCAGGAATTAATGGTGTAGAGCATTGGTTCTCAACCTTTCTAACACTGTGACACTTTAATACAGTTCCTTATGTTTGGTGACCCCCAACCATACAATGATTTCGCTGCTACTTCATAACTGTAACATTGCTACTGTTATGAATCATAATGTAAACATCTGATATGCAGGATATCTTATCTAATATGCAGCTCCAAAGGGGGCATGGCCCACAGGTTGAGAACTGCCGCTGTGGGTGAAAAACAGTTGTTTTTGATAGCTGACGATTGCAAACTTCCTCTGTTCTCAGCTGTTGGGGGCTGGCTACTGAGCTAAGTCAACACCAGGGTCAATATGATAGCCAAGACTGCACCACTGCCTGGGCCTTAGGTTCTAAGTTAATCAACAGCATAGCACCAGTGACCCTTATATTGTCCTGATAACAGCATAAAGGTGGTCTCTCATGAAATGATTGGAACAGTAGTTAATTTTAAAAGGGCAGTTACAAATTATGAATGTGGATCTTAACATTGTATTTTAACATAAAACGCACCTAATTTGCCAACCCCTTATTAAAATATTTTCTTTGAATCCACTCTTTTCTGGGGGAATTATATGACCACAATTTTGCATGATTGCTATCTATAATTGGTTTGTTATAGTATCTGCTCCATGGCATTTGTGGTGCTAGAAATCCATCCCAGGCTCTGCACCTGCTGGGTAAGCATTCCTCCATAGAGCTGTAATCCCAGCCCTTCAATTTCTTTAAAACACATTGAGAATCAAAGGTCTATGTATGAGACAATCCCGCTACAAAATCCTGCTGTTTTACTTACTGTTTTCTACTTTTTTATATAGTTGTCAGCTGTTTTGACAGTTTTTAAACATTCCAAATAAGTCAGTTTTGTTTTCACAAGAACAGTAACTTTTCAGTTTTCACATCCAAATCTATATTTATCCTAGTTAACTCTATTTAAGTTGTATAATTATAATAGCATGTTTAGCCTGAACAAGTCCAGTAGTCAACACAGCTGACTCTTGATAAGCTTGCTGCTCAACATATGGGGACAATTGTGTGGGCGGCCCAGGAGCTGTCAACTCATTGGTGCCTGTGCCTTTTCCAGAGACAATGGGGAGCACCTGCCCCTCTGGAGGACAAGTTAAGTGGAGGGATTTAAGTGCATAGCTATTATAGACTGAGTGACATGTCCTCACAAAATTTACACATAGCAAGAAATTCACTGAGCTGGCTGCTGCCAGTCACTTCTGGACTTGGTGGCACACACCTGTAATCCCAGCATGCAAGAGATAGAGGCAGAAGGATCAGGAGTTCCAGGCCAGCGTTGGCGATCTGAGATACTATAAGCAAACCAAGTAAGCACTCTGAAGCTTGAAGGTTCAGATTTGGTGATGCAGCTTTTCCAGAACAGTATGTTCTGGAAGACTATTTCAAACAGCACACATTATAAAGTGTTAAGTTCTGTCAGCGGGGTATGTAATGGGAGATGATGTTTTCCTAAGCATGAGCATTTTCACTGGGTTTAATTCTTACTAACTGATAAGCAGCATGCTTCCCAGGGGACGCCAGGAGAACCATTCATTTCTAGAATGAAATTTTTCCTTTAAAATATCTGCAAAAACATACATTTTTTCATGAACTTCAAATGTGAGTGGGGTTCAGTATGAAAGCTTGAAACATCCTTTTCTGATGGGTGGCAGCCAGTCTGTTTTGAATGAGAAGTTATGGAAACAGATAACCCAACGCTGCTAGTGTCTTTTACTGCTTGTCTTGGAGCTGCAAGTTCTTTGCTCGTTTACTGATGCTAATGAGGAATGCAGGAGCGATCTGTATCACCAATCGACCCATCTTCATCATATGATCTAAAATCACACCTTAAAAGTTACTTTGCCACTTCTGTAACAAAATTCCCAGCAACAGCAAGGAAAGGGGGGAAAGATGTTTTGGCTCACATTTTGGGATTGCAGTCCACCGTGGCAAGAAAGGCACAGCAGGAGGAGTGGGAGGCAGCTGCAGTCATGAAGCAGAGAGGTTGGAACCCTGTGTTCCACTTCCTCCTTTTCGTACATCCCAGGCCCCACCCATGCATGGCTAAGGATGCCTGCACTTCAGGGCGAGTCTTCCCTTTATTAAACCTCTTTAGAAATTCCATAGCAAATACAGCAAAAGGCTTTCCTTCTAGATAATTATGAACCACATCGGCTTGACAGCCGGGATGAACCATCACACACATGTTCAAATCCTCAACTTAGGTGTGGTTGTAATTGGAGCTAGGAAATAATTAAGGAACGAGATCACAAGGCTGGGGCGCTAACTCTACAGGATTAGTGTCCTTGGAAGAGTCCTTATGAAAGTGTCCTCCAAAGAGCCCACCCTATCTTGGCTGAACACAGAAGGGGCTCTCTGCAAGACACTAAGACAGCCTGATGCAGAACCAGCCCTTCCAGATTTTGATGAAGGATTTCTAGCCTCCAGAATACACTTGTGCTATTAAGATCACCCAGTCTAAAATTTTTGTTATGGCCCAAACTAACTGATGTACTATCTATTTTTCCTAAATACTTAGTACCATGCCTTTGGATCTGAGGAACATTTAGCAGCAAAGTTCATCTGGGTTAAAGTGAGCCCACTACTATTTCTGGAAAAGTGGCTTCAAGGTAGATTCTAACCAAGTGGATCCTAAATAATAGCTCATTTCAATGCTATTTCAGGTAAATATTGGAACATATTGGCTCTAGTAATGAATTATGAAACAATTTTGAGTTATTAAACCAGTTTCTGAGTTTCTCACTAAATAATAATATAATCTCAGGTAGTCTTCTATAGGTTAGATAGCTTCCTTCTTACATCTTTTAAAAAGGGCCTCACGGGATTACTACAACTGTCAATAAGCTGTGGTAGCTTAAAACTGTATACCAATCTCCCAAATGCTGCACCTTTTGGATTTTATCACAGGGCTAAGAGCAAAGCAAAACAAAAACTTATTTCTGGTACATTTTTAATGCAGAAGAGCCCTTAGGTACATCAAAGAGACCTTAGTGAAACCAAATTTCATGGAATGATTTCTCAAGTTCTCCTCCCAACTGTGGTTTCATCATGGCACTAAGCAAACCCTTTGCTGAGCATAATCCCCACGCATGCACACTTGCATCATACCTGTGTCATGAGCCCAAGTCACAGTAATCGAAGGGAACCAAGTTACCCCAGGCAGTCAGCCCACAACCTCTCATTAAGTCTTTCTTCCTTGTAGCTTTCCTAACAAAGTTTAGTCACATTACCAGAAAGGGGATGGCAGTTTCCTTAAGAAAGGGGGTGGAGGACTGCAGTTAGGGAGGGAGGAGAAGGGTAAAATAACAGTAAGGATGCCTGGAAAAGGCATAAGGAATCATACTGTTAACTCTCTACCTAAAAATACCTATAATACATGTAAGTCATTATATAAGTATACAGATAGTGTTCCAATGAATATTTGCCATCTAGACTAACAATGTTCCCCCCAAGATCAAATGACCATTAACACCCCCCCACAACACCAAGAATGAGAAGCCCTCTTTTGAGTTGTTGGTCAGGGTTGTTCAAAAGACTCCCAAATCATTACAGGCTAATGGTGCTGTTGCCCTTAGTTGTACCCCTACCCCCAGAAATGGAAGGTAAGTCCTTATTGCTGAAGACACCATGCACATCAGACACAGGGCCTGGGAGCCGCTGAGATAAAACTGACTCGAAAGCCTCATCTGCAAGGACTAGCTTTCATGGCACCAGAGGGCACTAGGCAAGTTTCCAAAGGAGGGAAGCAACCAACCCAGTTCTACCCAACTACAACACCTATGAACCACAACAACCAGCTTGGCATGATAACCCTAAGGCTGTAGCACACACACCTTGGCAGTAACCAACAACTCTCTAATTGAACCGAAGCCCTGCTCAACAAGAGGGAAAACATGCTTGATACTGGAAACCTAGTCAGCAACACAAGGCTAGTGAAGCAATGGGTCTTTGAGGAGAGCAAACTCCAAGCCAGCATAACCCCTAACTGCACTCTAAACGTTTGTCCTTATACCCACAGGTCGGTAAGTGTAGTTCTCCCTCCTCATCAAGGAAACTTCCTGTGCAACAGAGACATCACAGAAACCACAACCAATCAAAATGCAGAGTCGTGGATCTCAGGCCCAACTGATGCATCTCCAAAAGAACTCCTGCACCTAAGGCTCAGGGGACATTGTGGATGAGGGGTTAGAAAGATTGTGAGAGTCAGAGGATTAGGGAGTTGTGATGAGACTGTGTGTCCCAGTAGTGTCAGGAATCACACCCATAGAGTCTCACCAGGATGACTGTCTAAACATGACCTGAACAAGGACAACAGTAGATGTGCTAAAGTGGATGGGGCAAATCCCACAAGGCCTCAAACCTACACAAAGAACTACAGACAACTATGGAATGCTGAGAAGGGGAGAAACAGTTTTCCCCAGGGACAAGCACATCAGTTGGTTAGCTAATCCCAAATGGTCAGCACTGAAAACATACATACCAGTAACACTATACAGACTGGAGAATCATGGGTTAGATAAGTCTCTATTTATACATTCCTAGTCTCTAGTACACAGTTACAGAAACAATGAACTGTCTTCTACATTCTTGTTCACTAGATTTTGTTTTTAAACCATGAAAATGCATTAGATTTTGTCAAATGTCTTTTCTGCATTTATTAATATGAGCATATGATTTTTCTCCTTTAGACTATTGAGGTGATAGAATAAATTAATTGACTGTCAGATGTTGAACCTCTCTTACATACTTGGACATAATTCCACTGGTTCATAGTGAAGTGTACTGATCTCTACAACTTACCTTGATATGCATTTCAAACACGATGTGCATAGAGGAATGTACAAGTTTATAATAAAATAGAAAAAGTATGAATTAATATGAGCTGTAAAACTTCAGACAAATGTAAAATGAAAATGATCTGAAAATGGAGCGATTTTGTTGCTGTGGGTAACATTTCTTTTTTCTTTCTCTTGTTTTTTTTTTTGTCTACTGAATTAAGTTAAGCATTTTTAACATTGTTGAAACTTCTTTAAAATATCAATGGTAAATAACCCCCCACATTTAAAAAAGTTCCTTATAATTCCCTAAAAATATGTTTCTGTTTTAAGTTCTATTTCTGGTTTTTAGCATAAAGGTCAAAATTCCATCCAATAAAACCGTTCTTGCTAACATCAGAGAGACTCCTCTGAATCATGCTGACTTTTTCCCTTATGACTTAAAAAAAATGTAGTTAAATATACATAAGTCTACCTTCCCCTCTCTGGTCTTCTAATTTTTGTGGCACACTAAACATTATGGGGAGAACAGGGAGCATTGAAACTTTAGGTTAGAGACTGTCATTCACCACCACTTATATTTACTTATTACCTATGTAGTAGCATAAAGAGAATGATTATTTATTTCAAGTTTCATATATGAATCAAAATATAGCAACACAATGAATGTCAACAAACCCTAAAGTTTCGGAGTCTGAATGGGTAATAACACAGTCCACATACCCAGTCACAGCAGAATCCTGTGTAGATGTGGAGGGTCAGCCAAGAAAACATGCATTTCTTGGGGTTCTTTGAAGGCAAGACCAGTTCTGTCTACTGGCTCTCTAACATCTAGAAGTCTACTGTAATCTTAAAATAACAATAAGACCTCCCCTATCACAAAACCAAATCAACTGTTTGCAAAGACCAAGAGAAAAATATGATGAATCCTAACTGCTCTAGTTAATCTTTATATGCAGCATATATTTTTAACCACTGAGAAATATGAAATTTTGTAGAGCAAAGTTTGTGCTTTGTATGATTATAATGAATACGTATCTTTTTATACTGTTAAATTATATGTATTTACACCAGGTGGTGGTGGCGCATGCCTTTAATCCCAGCACTCGGGAGGCAGAGGCAGGCGGATCTCTGTGAGTTCGAGACCAGCCTGGTCTACAGAGTGAGTTCCGGAACAGCCTCCAAAGCCACAGAGAAACCCTGTCTCGAAAAACCAATATATATTTACATTATGTATATTCACACAAACAGTGTTCATTTACAAATACCCAAGAGGATGATTGTTTCTGATGTCTCTTGCTTAGGCTTCACATGCAGAGTGCAAAATAACTTCCTTTAAACATATAAAGGAAAAAGGAAATAGAAATACCTGAACTTAGGACTGTTAACTAGTTTCCTGGTACCAGTTAGATTTCAGATTGATTAGACAAAGCTGGAAGTTTCTGCATTTGGCTTGTTCATTTACTGAAAACTCTGAAAAGCACTTTTTTAAGGAAAAAGACTGTGTTTTCCAGAATGTTCTTAATAAACAAAGCTCAAAGCAAACATCTACTTGTAGAAATCTCCAAAAGATATTATTTTGGCTTTTCAGGATCAGTTATTTTTGACATTATTGGCTGGTTTTTTAAAATAAATAACCAGGAGAGATTGGAGCTCAGAGGCAAAGCAGTTTCAGAGAAAAAGGGCTTTTTGGAAAAGTCCCTAATGAAAAGGGGTGGGAGGGATAGATTTATTTCAAGAAAACAATTCATGCAAATTAGGAGGCAGGCAAGCCCCAAATCTGCAAGTTCAGTGAAGCGCTGCAGTTCAAAAGCAGAATTCTTCCTTCCTTCAAGGAAGTCAGAAATTTTCTCCTAAGGCCATTAGTTGATGGATGAGGCCCATCACACCATGAAAAACACACTTTATCCAAAGTATACTTATTTACTTATTTACATTAAAAACCACGTGTAGCAACTATATGGATTGTGGTTTAGGCAAGTAGATATATAAAAGTAACAAATCAACAATGGAAGAAGCATTTTCTGAGGCCTAGGGAAGAACTGATGATCCCAGAGCAAAATGAGAGGGAAGGAGGGGTGTGGTCAAGAGCACAGGGAGGGGTGTGGTCAAGAGCACAGGGAGGGGTGTGGTCAACAGCACAGGGAGGGGTGTGGTCAACAGCACAGGAAGAGAGGACTCTGCAAGATGAGATGGAGATGCTAAAACATTCTCTCAGTGAGACATAACATGAGCTATTTGTTGCAGGGGAGGTCCAGGCCTGATGGCAACTACAAGCATGCCATAGGGTGAAAGATGGGTGATGCCAACACTCCCCCCCCCATGCACACACCTTAATCTCTAAAAAGGACAGTCATGGAATTGTACTAACAGCTCACTGACCCACTGTGTGGCTCTCTAGGGAATGTTCTTAACTTTTTAAAAACATTTTTTTAAAATTTAAGTTAGAAACAAGTGTGTTTCACATGTCAATCTCAGCTCCCTCTCCCTCCCTTCATCCCCTGCCCTCTCCACCAGGCCCCCCAGTCCTCCACCCAATCCCCACTCCAATCACCAACGAGGATGAGACCCTCTATAGTGGATCTCCAGTAACTGTCATTTCATCCAGGGCAGGGCCTAGGCCCTCCCACAAGAGTCCAGGCTGACAGAGTCTCCCTCATTGTGGGATTGTCACTCAAAGTCTGTTTATACACCAGGGATAAATACTACCCAAGGCCCCATAGACTACCTAGACCTCCTCACTGACACCCACATTCAGGGGATCTGGGTCAGTCCCAAGCTTTCCACACAGCCATCAATCTGGGATCCAAAAGCTCCCCCTTGTTCAGGTCAACTGTTTCTGTGGGTTAAACCAGCCCAGTCTTAATTCCTTTGCTCATCATTTCTCCCTTTCTGTCACTGGATTCCAGGAGTTCAGTTCAGTGTTTAGCTGTGGGAGTCTGTCTCTGCTTCTGCCAGTCTCCGGATGAAAGTTCTGTTTCCCAGACTCTCAGGCAGTGGGATTGTATGCTGGCACTCCCCTGATTCATGTCTAAAATCCATATATGAGTGAGTACATACCATGTTTCTCTTTTTGTGACTGGGTTACCTCACTCAGGATGGTTTCCTCTAGTGACATCCATTTGCCTGCAAATTTCAAGATTCCATTGGTTTTTTTTTCCACTGAATAGTACTCCATTGTGTAAATGTACCACATTTTCTCTATCTACTCTTCAGTTGAGGGGCATCTAGGTTGCTTCCAGGGTCTGGCTATTACAAATAATGTTGCTATGAACATAGTGGAACAGACGTCCTTGTATGAATGTGCATCTTTTGGGTATATGCCCAAGAGTGGAATTGCTGGGTCTTGTGGTAGACTGATTCACATTTTCCTGAGGAATCTCCATACTGATTTCCAGGTGGCTATACAAGTCGGCACTCCCACCAGCAGTGGAGGAGTGTTCCCCTTTCTCCAAATCCTCTCCAGCATAAACTGTCATTGGAGTTTTTGATTTTAGCCATTCTGACAGGAGAAAGATGGTATCTCAGAGTTGTTTTGATTTGCATTTCCCAGGTGGCTAGAGATGTTGAGCACTTTCTCAAGTGTCTCTCAGCCATTTTAGATTTCTCTACTGAGAATTCTCTATTTCTGTACCCCACTTTTTGATTGGATCCTTTGGTGTTTTGGAGACTTGCTTCTTGAGTTCTTTGCAAATTTTGGAGATCAGCCCTCTGTCAGATGTGCGGTTAGTGAATATCTTTTCCCAACCTGTGGGTTGCCTTTTTGTCTTGCTGACTGTGTCCTTTGCCTTACAGAAGCTTCTCAGTTTCAGGAGGTCCCATTTAATAATTGTTGATATTAGTGTCGGTACTACTGGAGATATGTTCAGGAAGCAGTCTCCTGTACCAATTCATTCAAGGGTACCTCCCACATTCTCTTTTAACAGGTTCAGTGTGGCTGGATTTATGTTGAGGTCTTTGACCCATTTGGATTTAAGTTTTGTACATGGTGATAGACATGTATCTATCTGCAGTTATGCCAGCACCATTTCTTTTTTCCATTGTATAATTTTAATTTCCTTGTCAAAGATCAGGTGTTCATATGTGTATGGGCTAATGTCAGGGTGTTCAATTCAATTCCATTGGTCTATCTGTCTATTTTTGTGCCAATATCAAGCTACTTTCAGGACTATAGCTCTGTATTAGAGCTTGAAGTCAGGGATGGTGATGCCTCCGGATGTTGCCTTGTTCAACAGGGTTGTTTTGGCTATCCTGGGTCTCTTGTTTTTCCATACAAACTTGAGAATTGCTCTTTCAAGATCTGTGATGAATTGTGCTGGGATTTTAATGAGGATTGCATTAAATTGGTATATTGCTTTCTGTAAGACTGCCATTTTTACTATGTTGATCCTACCTATCCAAGAGCACGGGAGATCTTTCCACTTTCTGGTGTCTTCTTTAATTTCTTTCTTTTTTTATTTTATTTTCCAGTTTAAATTTAGATAAGAAACAAGGTTGCTTCACAAGTCAGTTCCAGGTCCCTCTCCCTTTCCCTCCCCTCCTCCCGTGCCCTCCCCCAAACCCCCCCGTTATCCCCTCATTCCCCCAGGGAGGGTGAGGCCCTCCATGGGGGTGTCCATAGTCTGTCATTTCATATAGGGCAGGGCCTAGACCCTTCCCCAAGAGTTCAGGGTGAGAGTGCACCTCACATTGTTCTTCTTTCTTTAAAGACTCAAAGATCTTGCATTACAGGTCTTTCACTGGTTTGGTTAGTGTTACCCCTTGGTATTTTATGGTGTTTGTGGCTATTGTAAAGGGTGATATTTCTCTGATTTCTTTCTCAGCCCTTTTATCGTCAATAGGGCTACTGATTTTCTTGAGTTGATCTTGTATCCTGCCACACTGCTGAAGATATTTATCAGCTGTGAAAGTTCCCTGGTAGAGTTTTTTGCATCATTTATGTAAACTATCATATCGTCTGCAAATAGTGAAAGTTTAACCTCTTCCTTTCCATTTTTTATCCCCTTGATCTCCTTTTGTTGTCGTATTGCTCTAGCTAGAACTTCAAGGACAATATTGAAAAGATATGGAGAGAGTGGACAGCCTTGTCTTGTTCATTTAGTTTGATGTTGGCTGTTGGTTTTTTGGTAAGTTCCTGTTATCCCAGATCTCTCCAATACCTTTATCATGAAGGGGTGGTGGATTTTGTCAAAGGCTTTTTCAACATATAGTGAGATGATCATGTGATTTTTGTTTCTCAGCTTGTTTTTATGGTAGATTACATTGATGGATTTTTTGTATGTTTAACCATCCCTGTATTCCTGGAATGAAGCCTACTTGATCATGGTGGATGAGTTTTCTGATATGTTCTTGGATCCGATTTGTCAGTATTTTCTTTCTTTCTTTCTTTTTTTTTTTTTTTTTTTTTTTTGAGACAGGGTTTCTCTCTATTGTTTTGGAGGCTGTCCTGGAACTCGCTCTGTAGACCAGGCAGGTCTTGAACTCACAGAGATCCTCCTGCCTCTGCCTCTGGAGTGCTGGGATTAAAGGCGTGCGCCACCAACACCCAGCCCCGATTTGCCACTATTTTATTGAGTATTTTTGCATCAATATTCATTAGGGATATTCGTCTGAAGTTCTCTTTCTTAGTTGTGTCTTTGTGTGGCTTGGGTATCAAGGTTATTGAAGCCTCTTAGAAAGAGTTTGGCAATGACCCTTCTGCTTCTATTGTTTGGAATACTTTGAGAAGAATTGCTATAAACTGTTCTTTGAATTTCTGGTAGAATTCTGCACTGAGGCCATCTGGTCCTGGGCTTTTTTTGATTGGGAGACTTTTGATGACTGCTTCTATTCCCTTAGGGGTTATAGGTCTGTTTTAATTGCTTATCTGTTCTTGATTTAATTTTGGCAAGTGATATCTATCCAGAAAATTGTTCATTTCCCTTAGATGTTCAAATTTTGTGGAGTACAGGTTTTCAAAGTATGACCTGATGATTCTCTGGATTTCCTCAGTGTCCATTGTTATGTCCCCCTTTTCATTTCTGATTTTGTTAATTTGCATGTTCACACTCTGCTGTTTCATAAGTTTGGATAAAGGTTTTCTATCTTGTTGATTTTCTCAAAGAACCAACTCTTTGTTACATTGATTCTTTGTATTGTTTTCCTAGTTTCTCCTTTATTGATTTCAGACCTCAATTTGATTATTTCCTGGCTCTACTCCTCCTGGGTGAGTTTGCTTCTTTGTCTTCTAGAGCTTTTAGTTGTGCTGTTAATTCTGTAATGTAACTATTCCTCAGTTTCTTCATGTGGGCACTTAGTGCTATGAACTTCCCTCATAGCACTGCTTTCAAAGTGTCCCATAAGTTTGGGTATGCTGTGTCTTCATTTTCTTTGAATTCTGGGAAGTCTTTAATTTCTTTTGTTATTTCTTCTTTGACCCAGGAATGGGGAAATTGTTCATTATTCAATTTCCATGAGTTTGCAGGGTTTCTGAATTTTTTGTTGTTGTTGAATTGTAATTATGATGCATGGTAGTCTGATAAGGTGCATGGAGTTATTCCATTTTTTTTTGTACCTGTTGAGGTCTGATATGTTGCCAAGTATGTGGTCGATTTTTGAGAAGGTTCCATGTGGCACTGAGAAGAGGGTATATTCTTTTTTATTTGGATGGAATGTTCTATAGATGTCTGTTAATCCCAACTGGGTCATGACTTCTATTAGTTCCTTTGCTTCTTTGTTAGGTTTCTGTCTGGTCGTCTGTCTAGTGGTGAGAGTGGGGTGTTGAAGTCTCCCACTATAAGTGTGTGGGGCTTTATATGTGATTTGAGTTTTAGTAATGTTTCTTTTATGAATGTGGATGCCTTTGTATTCGGGGCATAGATGTTCAGAATTGAAACTTCATCTTGGTAGATTTATCCTGTGATGAGTATGAAATTACCTCTTACATCTCTTTTGATTGATTTTATTTTAAAATCTAATTATTAGGATTGCTACCCCCATTTGTTTCTTGGGTCCATTTGATTGGAATATGTTTTCCCATTCCTTAACTCTGAGGTAATGTCTGTCTTTGAGGCTGAGGTGTGTTTCTTGTATGCAGCAGAAGGATGGGTTCTGTCTTTGAATCCATTCTGTTAGCCTGTGCCTTTTTATGGACAAGTTAAGACCATTAATATTGAAGGATATTAAGGACCATTAATTGCTCATTCTTCTTTGTCTTGTAATGGTTGATGGTGGTAGAATTATATGTGGATTTCCACCTCTTTTTTCTTTTGGCTGTTGGTTAGGTGGGATTATCTATTGCCTTTGTTTTTCTGGTTGTAGTTACCATCCTTGGGTTGGGGTTTTCATTCCAGAACTTTCTGTAGGACTGGGCTAGTGAATACGTATTGTTTAAATCTGATTTTGTCATGGAATATCTTGTTAGCTCCATCTATAGTGATTGAAAGCTTTGCTGGGTATAGCAGTCTGGGCTGGCATCTGTGGTCTCTTAATGTTGGTAGAATATCCATCCAGGACCTTCTGGCTTTCAGAGTTTCCATGGAGAAGTCAGGTGTGATTCTGATAGGTTTGCCTTTGTATGTTACTTGGCCTTTTTCCTTTACTGCTCTTAATATTCTTTCTTTATCCTGTATGTTTGGGGTTTTTACTATTATGGTGAGGGGACTTATTTTGTGATCCACTCTATTTGGTATTCTGTAAGCTTCTTGTACTTTTATTGGCATGTCTTTCTTTAAGTTGGGAAAGTTTTCTTCTATGATTTTGTTGAATATGTTTTCTGTCCCTTTGAGGTGGTTTTCTTCACCTTCTTCTATACCTATTATTCTTAGGTTTGGTCTTTTCAGGGTGTCCCATATTTCCTGGATATTTTGTGTTAGGGATTTGTTGGACTTAAGTTTTTTTTTTTGAGCTGGGCATTGGTGGTGCATGCCTTTAATCCTAGCACTCAGGAGGCAGAGGCAGGAAGATCTCTGTGAGTTCGAGGCCAGCCTGGTCTACAAGAGCTAGTTGCAGGACAGCTTCCAAAACAATACAGAGAAACCTTGTCTCGAAAAAAAAAGATTTTCTTTGGTCGATAAATCTATTTCCTAGAGTATCTTCAACACCTGGATTCTCTCTTCCAACTCTTGTATTCTGTTGGTTATGTTGCATCTGTAGTACCTGACCATTTTCCCAGCTTTTCTATTTCCAGCATTCCTTCAGACTGCTTTTTTTTATTGTCTCTATTTCAGCTTTCAACCCTTGCACTATGTGAATTGTTTCTTGCAATTTTTGCATTGTCTTTTCCTCTCTTTCTTGCATTTGTTGGATTTTTTTGGTTTGTTTTTTCTTCCATTTCTTTCATTTTTCTCATTTTTTGGTTGTTTTTTCTTTTTTTCTTCCATTTCTTGCATTTTTTGTTTTTTTTTTTTCTTCTTCCATTTCTTAAGGGATTTTCTCATATCCTCTTTGAGGGCCTCAATCATTTTCATGAAGTTGTTTTTAAGGTCTGGTGGTGTCATATTGGTTTTTCTGTTGTTGGGTGTGTTTTTATATTGTCTTCTTCCCATCATTTCTTCCTGTGGGTGCAGAAGTAGTCTCTTCCTCTCCTGGTGGGTATGTGACCACGGTTCCTTTCCAGTGCGTGGGAGTAGGTCCAGTACCCTGGTGGCTTTCCTCTTGTGCGGATGGAGGCTGTCCTAGTATCAGGACTTTGGGAATCTCTGGGTAGGCTGGAGCCTCACCTATCCTGTGGGTGGAGAATGGGACTTGGACGCTGGCCATCTTTGGGTGGGCTGGCTCCTAACGGGATGAGAGCTGCAGTGTGCAGTTCCCTGGCTTTGGGTAGTTGTGCACAGATCACCAGAAGGCGGGCTGTAAACAGGCCCAGGCCTTTCTAGCCCCTCAGTGGAGAAAGGGACTATGGTGATGGATCCCATAGGATGGAATCTGATTTGCACGGTCCCTAGGTCTCCAGCGGTTCTGCTCAGGGCACCGGAAGGCAGGCTGGGAACAGTGCCTTGCTTACCTTGCCTGTCCCCAGCCTGGGTAGAGAATGGGACTTGGACACTGGCAGTCTCTGGGTGGGCTCTGTTAAATTTTCATAGCCTTCTCCCTCATGAAGAATAAATAATATCACCTGGCAGAGAGAGCCTGGGCATAGAGGGGGACTACTCAGCCAGGGGTATGTTGGGGCCCTCAATGGACATTTGGTGATTCTAAGAGTGTTAATTTTGGTTGTCATGGCCATAATGGAAGACTAAAATGTTTCCTATAATGTGGGGTCAACTCACCTGGAAGAATTAGCTCAAAAAAAAAAAAAGAATTAGCTCAACATGCTGGTGCCTGAGGCATTAACAGTACACAGTAAACATCTGCAGGCTTGAACTGTAAAATGTTTAAAATGCTCTATTGTTTGACAAATATTAATGCATAATCTGGAGAGATTTTTTTAAAAGATCCCGGGGGGAGGGAGAAGAATCTCTATTCAGAAATTTTTACAAAATCAAAATACAAATAAATAAAAAATAGTAAACAAATTTGCCTGCCTAGTACTCAGAAAAGCTTGTGGTTGGGACCAAATTGAGGTTTGTTTGTTTGATACAGGATCTCATCATGTAGCTCTGACTGACCTAGAACTTAGTATGTAGACCTTGTTTGTCCCAAATCCACAGAGATCTGCCTGCCTCTGCCGCATGAGTGCTGAGATCAAAGGTATGCATCACCATGCTTGGCAGAATTTAGTTCTAATGCACCATACTCTACAAGCTATCTTTTGAGGGGAAACATCAATATTTATACTGATAAGTGTTTTTCTATGTATCTCTAACACATTTTAGAAATAGAGAAATAAGCAAATTAAGTGGCTGAATTGTATCTAGTTTTAGGTGGGATTTCTTGCAGCTTGAGTCCTGCAAGTTAGCCTTCCCTGAGGCATCTTAATATCTCTCCTTGCTCCAGGAGCACATATACTAACAGAACACGCACACACATTAAGGAGATTTAGCTCCTTCAAAGACATTTGGCCACATTTGTGCCAGAAGTTCAAATCATTTCTGTTAAATTTGGTGGGACTGGGAGGGAATGGAGACTACATAAATACACTATCTAATGTGGCACTTAGCAGTCATATCACATCTACACCCCGCAGTTGTTCGATCTGTGTCTTTATATTATGGGCAAAACCTGAGAAGGAAACTTATAAAGGCTTATGTAACAATGGCTTTTATTGATCAAACTAAATGTGACCAGGGCATTTGAATACACTTCTACTTGGAAGGTACGTTTTACAGGAAGAAGTGAAGAAAGGGAAAAGGGGAGGGGTGAACCCAGAGCCACCTCAGGGAACTGTACCTCAGAGTCCCTTTCCTGGCTTCAAACAGGCGATCAGCCTAGAAGGAGCAGAGGCACTGAGGTCTTTGGAATGGAAAGCAAGAGTTAAGGGGAAAGGCTGGGTGGTGGTGCTGCATACTTTTAATCCCACACGGGAGGCAGAGGCAGGCAGATCTCCGAGTTCGAGGCCAGCCTGGTCTACAGAGCGAGTTCAAGGACAACCAGGGCTACATAGAGAAACCCTTTCTCAAAAACAAAACAAAACAAACTAATTAAGCAAGCAAACCAAACAAACAAACAAACAAACAAACAAACAAACAAAACGGAAAAAAGAAAAGTTAAAAGCTGGCCCTCATCACTCTGCGAGCAGGACAGTGATTCAGAGAGCGCTAGATACATCTGCCATTTGTGAGGAGCCTGTGTTGGAGCTGGTATCCTGAGGACATTCTTTTATTTGAACCTAATTTTAGCCAGCAGCCCTCCAGGCCAGAAATGATCATTCCCGCATTCCCCCTCCCCATTTTTGAGACAGGGTGGGCTCAAACACAACAGAAATCCACCTACCTCTGCCTCCTGAGTGCTGGGATCAAAGACATGCACCATCACACCGGGCTTTATTCCACTTTCCAAGTAAGGAAAGTCAAACTGAGACATTAATAACTAAACCTAGCCATCTGATAATAACTAGAACAGGATGAGACCTAATATGAGAGGAATTCTGGCCTCAGTCAGCTCTTCTATAGTCCCCTCTCCTCCTCCCCAGCTCTCCCCACCCGTCCTCTCCCTCTCCTCTCCTGTCTTCCACCTTTGGTAGCTGTTTTGGTTTTGAGCTGCTGGGCCTCTACCCCAGAGCACCAGGCACAGCAGGTTAGCACCCCCCACTCTCTGCTCTTAAAGTGTCATGTACCTCTAGTTCACATATTGTAGGCGTTTTACACCAATGTCATTTAGAGAAATCTGCAATGTGTGACAATTGAAAACGACTGGAACCCTTAAAATGCCATGCAACAATCTCCCGCATCTTTTCATGGTTATACACACATGTGCAACTTGACAAATAGAGCCTTACGAGTCCTTTAAAAATTCAGTCTTTCTAAAATACAGTACAGATGTTTTTGCTTCCTTTTCCTTCTTTCTTCTATTAATGTCCACATTTTCCCATATTTCTCTTTACTCAGTAGTCAAATCAAATATGTGTATGTGTGTATATATACATATATTTGTGCATATGTAACTTTTATAGTGTTTTATTATTATTATATTTGTGTGTGTGTGTGTGCGCGCGTATGCGCGTGTGCGTGCACGAGTGTGCACATCATGGTAAGCATGTGGGAGACAGGTCTCTTCCTCTACCATGTAGGTACTGGGGAATCAAACTCAGATTAAGCTTGACAGCAATCCCCTTTTTCCACTGAGCCATCTCATTGGCCCTATAACTTTCTATTGCTGTTATGATGATGTTGTTTTTGTTCCTTTACACTCTAAGGAAATGTCTCCAACACAGTTTAGGCTTGGCATCCCTGGTAATGGTAGGATATTGTCCTAGGGGTGGATATATCACAATATATTCGTTAGACCATTTCCTTTGGAGGGCTGTTGGTTTCGTTTTTTCCCCATTATGCATAATATACAATACATATCTTTGGCTTGGATTTATTCTGAGCTATGAATGCCTCCCTTTCCTACATTTATTCCTTATAGTCAGTCATCAATTCACTCAATTTTATCACTGCTATATCTCTGGGATCTGTCTTCAGGAGCTATCACCTAGCTTGAAACTTCAGGGCTTCTAGCTACAACTATTGCAATACCCTCAGAGCTGCCTTCTCAATCTCAGCCTCAGCCCTCTGTTTCATGTTCTCTCTCTGCTTTCCCTCTCCCCTTCCCTTTCTCTGCCTCCAGGATTAGCTGGCTTTCTTTTTAAACTGTTTATTTTAGGTGTATAGGTGTTTTGCCTGCATGTATATCTTTGTACCCGGTGTGTGCCTCACGCACATGGGCCAGAAGAAAGCATCCGACCCTCTAGAATTGGAGTTACAGACAGTAGTGGTCCACCATGTGCTGGGAATTGAACCTGGGTCCTCTGGAAGAGCACCCAGTGCTCATAACGACTGAGTCATATCTCCAGCCCCTACAATTTGCTTTTTGATATACAGTGATAATCTCTTTCTTGGGAGCTCTTTAGTATTCTGAATAATGCACATATCTAAGAATAAGGGAACTTGTATGTGGTGAGGACTCTGGACACCAGCCCTTGGATGTGTGTAGAGTTGACAGGGTTGGTGACAAGCTCCAGGCTCAGAGAGCCTGTCCCATCTGCACTGCTGGTTTCTGCTTAGTTTTATGTGACCACTGCCATGAAGGAATGTGGACCAGATTCAGCTGAAGTAATCTCACACACGCACACGCACACACAGATACACACACACACACACACACACACACACACACACACAACCCTGAAATTAGATTTATGGGCTTTTATTGAAAAATTCCAATTCATTGATGTCATTAAAAAACAAACAAACAAACTTTACTATCTGAGATGTTTGTCCTGCAGGATCAAATGTGACCCATTCCAAATGTGATTATCATCTCTCAGTGTTCTCTTCATGGCCTTCATTAATTACAGCCACAGTAAACAGCCTGGAATTCCCAGAAGCTACCAGGGGCTTCACAGCCTGCTTTCTCTTCATGAACAACTAACTACTCCCCATTTGTGCGGCTTTTAAGTGATGTTTCAGTACTGCAAAGGCTTCTTGATTTCTGCTGTTTCACTTTTGAGGCAGGATCCTACTGCATTTCTTAGGCTAACTTCAACCTTGGATTCTTCCTGCCTTGGTCCCAAATGCCTGAGGTGTAGACCTGTTTGCAGACTGTCAAACTTATTGACATTTGTCCCAGTCTACTTGGAGTCTTGGAGTATTTGAGAAGAGGAAAGGCAGAACGGGAGCAAACGGCCGAGAGCCAGGTGGTGGAGGCGCCTAAGTTTATGAACTCTCCTCAGAAAGGCATGGAGGCAGGGTGTGCTTCCGATTAGGAGTGTGGTAGTGACCTCTGTCACATGTCAAACACTGTCATCTGCTGTTTCTCTAGGTTTGTGGAGTTGATGTGACTCTGTGACTGAGTCTACTTACACGCTGGGTCACAGCTACAAGCTGTCTCATCTACCCTCACAGACATCCCCACAACCACTCTTCAAGTCAGTTTCAGCCAGTTTTCCAAACAAAGGAGCAAAGGCTTAGAGATGGTAAGGGGCTTGCTCCAAACACACGCAACTCTAGACCTCGGTTTCCTAGCCTGTGATATTCCACCTAATGCTTCCTTGTTACCCAAGAAGGGCTTAGTTTTGTATTCGGGGACCATGCAGGAAGAGGAAAGGGGGCTGGGGAAGTGGAGAGTAACTCGGTGGTAGAATGCCTGCCTGGGACACACAGGAAGTTACCCTCATTACACACATACATGCACGCATGCGCGTGCACACACACACACATGGACTGGCCTTGTTCTCCCTGATTGGATACAGAATTGAAAATATGCCTCTCAAGACCATTTCGGCCCTGATAAACACCTTTACTAAAAGTCATCTCACGTTCTCTAGCTGTTTATGGCCATTTCCAGAACCCCCAAATATGTAGTAATAACAAAAAATAAAACCAAAAGCCATTACGAACTTCCAAGTTTGAAGGATAAGTGATTCAGCTCCATTAGCCCCAATTTACATTCCTATGAGTTCAGCTTTACAAGAGTCTCTGTCCTCCAGCAATGGCCTATGAAATCCTGCCTCCCACAGACTGTCTAGTTGAGGTCCTCTGCTTTAATTCTGACTGCATTCCCTGGATCACATCCTCACTCATTAGGTGGTTCATTCACGCCTACTTATTATGGTCTAGGCTTAGTCACAGTGCTGTGTGTGTGTGTGTGTGTGTGTGTGTGTGTGTGTGCACATGCATGCACGGGCCAGATGTAGAAGTCAGGTTTCTCCCTCAAACTGCTCTCTCCCTTTTTTTTTTTTTTTTTTTGAGACAGGATCTCCCACTGAACTGGAAGCTCACTGATTCTATTAAACTGGCTGTCCAGCAAGCCCCAGGATCAACATGCATCACTCTACCTGGTTGTTTGGTGTGGTACCTAGGGGATCCAACTCAGGTCCCTATTCTTGCATGACAACCCTTGAGCCAACTGAGCCATCTCCTTGGCCCAGCAGTGATTTTTGTTTGTTTGTTTTTGTTTTTGTTTTTTGTTTTTTTTTGGAGACAGGGTTTCTCTGTATTGCTTTGTAGGTTGTCCCAGAACTATTTTTTTGTAGACCAGGCTGGTCTGGAACTCACAGAGATCCGACCGCCTCTGCCTCCCGAACGCTGAGTACTGGGATTAAAGGCGTGTGCCACCAACACCCAGCAGCAGTGATTTTTTTAAAATTAGAAGTCCAGTCTCATTTGATAATCTAAACCACAGATGAGAATGATGAAGACTCTTCGATGGTCCGTTTTAAAAGACCCTTCCATCTTTCCAGTTTATAGTCATCAGACACCTCATTTGTAGATGCTGTTCTCAGTGCTAAATACACAAAGGATTTGCTGCCCTTGAGTCTTGTACAATTCTAGGCAGACATGGGGACAGTTCCAAAATAGTGTGACAAGTACCCAAGCCCAGTTCTCCTCACAAATGAAGGGGACACCGATATTGGGCATCAGAAAGGATGGATACTAGTGGAGGAGGGCCGCACCACGGAATCCAACTTCCGGATTTCTTTTGGGAACACATTGTTGCTCCTCTATCAGAGGAGAAAGCAACAGCTCTGCAGGATTGTGGAGTCAGTGACTGTGCCTCAAATTAGCTGACCACAGAGGCTTCCATCAGAATAACTGATCTGAAGACAAATGCCACCCCCCCAAATACAACTTATTTTCTCAGTTCGCCTTAATCAAAGGACCCTGAAGTCTTAAATGAAGTCTGAAAAATGCAGAACATATTACCTGATAATAAAAGGTTCTGATAAAACCTTGGAATGGAAAGTTCAGGCAGAAGATTCCACAGGAAGTTATGAGACTTCTACATGGTTGAGTCATCACATAGACCTTGCCCATGAGCCATGGGATGGATGGCTCCTCTTCCTGTTCTTTCCATAGCTAAAACTTTCCAAATCTTCTAAGTACATTTCCATTGTGATGGAGATTTAGTCTTTGAAAGGGAAATATTCTAACTCTGATTATCTTGGGAGATCAAGTCTGGGGATGCAGGGTGGGGGTAGTGAGCATCCTGGTGTACCCTTAATCGTAGTCATTCCTGACAATGGTCACTTTTTATGTTGAGACCCCCATGCCTTTAAGGAACTAAAATGTGACAAGAGTTGAGTTCAGGGACTCTCAGAATTGCATCTGGAGGTCTAGACAGACATCTTGATTAAGCTGGAGCTTTCAAAGAATGAGTAGTTATATGTGTTCTGTTCATTCATTAGCAGAAGGTCTGGACTGTGCACCTGGCCTCAGTTTCAGTACTTTGAGATAAAGCCATTTGGTAAAGGTCTCAATAGTCACAATATTAAAAGATACTCACAATATTGAAGACTAAGAGCATTGGGGAAAGGCGGTAAGAAATGTTTTCTGAGACTTTCATTTTCTTTAAAAATAATAATAGCATTTCCTATGACAAATTATTTCCTAAAATAGGACAGATGTCATTACAAAAACCATTCATTTGCATGTGTACATGGACATCTGGTTGGGGAACACAGGAAAATTATAGAAATACTGTAACAACCAGACCGGGAACCCTGGTGGGTTGGGAAGAAGCCTTAAGGGATATTGTTGATACAGGCAAATGAACTACTCACAGTAGGTTACAGGAAAACCTGATGGGCTAGATTATTAGGCCAGGAAAAGTGTGAGAAGCTACAATCCTGAAACCAGAGAAGAAGCAAATATCAAACCTCCCAGACAGATACACAGGGCTGGGGTCAAAGCTCAGGAAGGGACCAAAGAGTATGAGAGCCCTTGAGGTCTGCTTCTATGCGATGGTGGTGGGGACACTCAGTGGGAACATTCAGTGAAGCAGCAAGACAGACCCTGTGACTTAATGGACTGGTACAGAACACACTCCTGCCCCAAATGCTTGAGAGCTGCCTATTGTGGCATCACCAGCTCAGCCTTCCTAGTTTGCAGGTGAGGAGGCCAGGGGCCCAGGGCACACAACCCTTTAGCATCAGACAGTATTCCTGTTCTCTTTTCTGTAATTCCTCAATTACTTGACATTTCACTAGGATACATGTTCAGTTCAACAAATAATCAGTCTCCACGCTGAGCCCCACACAAAGTAGTGATGATTTAAAGAGTCACAGCATTTTATGATCTAACTGCTGAGAGCTTCAAAACATATGCTGACTCCAGATAAAATTACCAATGGATTTAAACTATGTGGCTCAAAACCTTTAAGACAATGCTGAGTAAGAAAAAAAAAAAGGAAACAGTAATATGTGATCTCATCCTGCTTAAAACATACTTAGAAAACTGAGAAATTTAGCAATTCATTAATGATCCAAATTTCACAGGCTGTGACAAGGCTCAGAAGGTAAAAGCACATGCCAGCAAGCCGATAACCTGAGTTCCATCTCTAGGATCTACATGACTCCTACAAACTGTCCTCTGACCTCCATGCATGCCCCTTAGCAGTAATGTAGCACACAGACACACACACACACACACACACACACACACACACACATATGCATGCACGCACACACCAGAATAAATAAATGCATAAATGTAAGGAAAGAATCAAGGGTTGTGGGGCTTCCATAATATTGCCCAACAGATAAAAAGTATTTGTCACCAAGCCTGATGACCGGAATTCAATCTCCCAGGCCCACATGGTGGATTGAAACAGATGATACTCCCTCCCCCCCCCCCCACAAGTTGTCTTCTGGCCTCCACTCATGTGTCATGACAGAAACATGCCCCTTATACAGTAAATAAATAAGTAAATATAGTACAAAGAACCAACTGTTACAAGATAGGCTAGACCTGTGAGCTTATTTGATTTTCTGAGTGCTACAAGGGTCAGAACAGACCTAGGTAGCTTTCTTTCTCTTTTCATTTTCTTTCTTCTTTCATGTGTGTGTGAGGGGTGCAGGGGGGTTGTGCCTGCGCCCCGGATGAAACCTTGAGTCTTGGCATTCATAGACAAACACCCGATACATTGAACTCTTGCCCCAGACAAACTTCCCAGTAAAAACTGAAAAATGGAGCTCCTTTCTGCATGCAATCTCCACCCCAGAGGAGTACATATCCTGAGAGGGAATAAAAGAAGAGCAGACAGAAAGAATAAGCTGGAAATTCTGTTGAGACTGGAGTTGGGGGGTGGGAGCAGGGGTGGGGGGTTGGGAATGGCAGTGGTGGTAAAAACCTGGCCTAAGTGGAAGCTACCTAAGGGAGCCCGGGAGGCTGCACAGAGTAATAGGCTGCACAGAGCAATCACCGGATGTCCCAGCATCCCCGCCTCGGCTCTTCACCTCTGCCTTTGGGCTCAGGCACAGACTCTTGGGTTGGCGGCAACCATTGCTCCCTTGGTGTTGATACTACTGATTGAGCTGGCTGAGGGTTCATTGGGGAAAGCGAAGTCCGAGTAGGGATTGGCTAGGGATAGAGAAGAAGTTGTTCTTGTGGATTGCTGGGTACCAACTGGAAGACAAAGGTAGTTTGCACCTCTCTTCTACGTTAGTATCGTCTTCATATGATGCCAATTTGTTTTGGGAGAATAAGGTCTTGTGTAGCCAGGCTGGCCTCAAACTCTCTGTGAAGCTAAGGGTGGCCTTGAACTGCTGATCTCACAGTCTCCACCTCCCACGTGCTAGAATTACAGGCCTGCAGGACCACGCTGGCAACTCCGTCTCCTCGGATTTTTTTGTTGCTTTTTTTAAATTAAACATTAGTTAAAATATGCCCTGGATGCCTATATCTTTTGTGAACCCTCTTAGAGGTTTTTCTAGTGTTTAACCATCAGTGTGCAGCAGGGATGCAGGGGTGAGTATGCAGGATCCGCCCACTCCTCCCCTCCAAGCCAGCGTCATCGCCCCTTCCCCTCCCATCTCCAGCCACCCAGCACAGCGGCACCATTCTGGCCGGCCTCGTGAGAGCTCTGCAGAGCTGAGCAGACCCTGCTCTCTGCCGCCCACTAGGCTCCTGGCACATTCCCTAACCAGCGCCCGCATCCACCCAGATCCTTGCTGGGCAGTGCTCTGAGACCGGAGAATCCAGTAAGCGTCACAGGTAAGGATGAACTCCTGGGACAGGAGAACACTTTCGAGACTGTACTACTCCGGAACAAGGCAAGATCCCCAGGAGGAACATAGACAGGCACTGAAGGGACCATGCTTAGGCTGTCTTCAGGGATCGACCAGCCTTCTTTTCTGAGTGAGTTCTGGCCATCGCAAGGTTAATATCAGAAGAGCGATGTTTGCATTGGAATACAAATGGAATGCTTTCTGCTTAAGCAGTACCAGAGGGGACCCTCTTTATTTTTCTGATTATTAACAGATGTCATTGCAAAAGGTGTAAAAACCTTTCCTGGAAAGAAATTTGTCTCTCTGCAAAGTTATGTCAAAGCCAGTGCCTCACTCTTTCTCCATCTCCTTCTCTCCCTTCCCCTTTGCTTGGGTAGCAAAACGGACAGTGGACGACCCTTGGAACAAGGAGGTGAGATGAAGTGGAAATTCGGGGCTTGCTTTAAAGTTCCAGCCCCTCCTGTCGGGGGTGAGTGGATCTAAAAATATTGAGAATCACCAAAGCTGAGTGATGGGCATATGGAAACTAAAGTTTTCTTTTGACTTTGTGGTGTGTGTGTGTGTGTGTGTGTGTGTGTGTGTGTGTGAGAGAGAGAGAGAGAGAGAGAGAGAGAGAGAGAGAGAGAGAGAGAGAAAGAGATCTTGAGACTTTCTATTACAATAGAGTTCTATTATAATATAAGCTGCAGCACCTCCCCAGACTGGTTGGTCTGACTCTCAATCGGCCTTAAATTTGAAAGTGGTAGCTTGGGGCTGGGGAGATGGTTCAACATGTAAAGGGTTTGACTCACAAGCATGAGGACCTGAGTTCGGATCCCAGAATCCACATACAGCCAGAGGAGGTAGTATACATCTGTGATTTCACTGCCCTATAAGAGATGGGAGAAGGCAGGAGACCCATAAACACTTCTAGTGGGCTAGCCTGGCATTTGGCCACATTCAAGGCTGGCCTCTGACCTCCACAGGGTGTGTTTCCACTCACTCACACAAACCAAGCACAGACAGAGAAAGATGTTGCCTGGTGTAGCAAGTCCCTTCCTCCTTGCCTTAGTAACTTTTCTGGCTTCTGAAATATGCCTTCCCCCACTTATGGCCAAGTTCATTTGTGTCTACAGAGGATTATAAAAGTCATAACTTGCTGACTGGAGAATTGTGTTTAAGATCTGGTTTATGATTTAGAAGAGAGAATGTTAATACCTCAGCCAAGTAAGAGAGCTAGGCTAGAAAGTGCCAATCAAACCATGCGTGGAATTTCATTTTCAAGATGATTCTTCGTTGTGAGAAGGCTCCATGTAGATTTCCTCTCCACTTTTCTTGCACATATTTTAAAATGTGAGACTGCTCAGTATGTTCCTGGCTCATTCCAAGTCAAGTCGCCAGTGTGGATTAACTTTCTCTATTGAATAGATTGCTTTTCTTTCTGGGCCCAACACCCCAATATTCGACAAATACATTTTGTAATAGTGAGACCAGATGCAGGAAGTCAGAGGCTAAAGCTACTTTACCTTAGATGTTACAGATGGGAAATTTGAGGGGGGGGAACATCAGGGAAGACTGACATCAAGTTAGCAGTTCACAAATCATTGCTTTATGATTTTCAAATAAAAAAATTTAAATGTCCTACAGGTAAAACTGACGTGTGTTTAGCAAAATACATCATGACTATCAAATATAATGCACTTATTAGCTCTTCTTTTCTGGAAGTCCAAGTTAAAAATTAGAGCGACTTCAAGGGCCATGTGCAGTACACTTTTATACTAGCAAATGAAAAAGCTAGCAGAGAGTCGCTCCCTTGGGGCTACCTTAGCACCATTCATACAAAATTTGATTTACACACAGCAATCCATTTTATAAATTGAGATGTACATACCCTGGAATAATCGCAGGAAAAAGAAAGAAAAAGAAAAAAAAGGAGGTTTTGGTTTTTATTGTGATGAGAAACAGAAGTTGTGGGTTACTGTAAAATAATCAACTGTGTAACTTTACCATCTTCCTTTCCCTCAAGGACTGCCAAACTTTTAAAGCAGACATTGCTCTGTCTCCACTCCCGAAGCTGAACTTGAAAATAGAGCTATGGTATGTGATATTTTGAATAGCAATTGGCACATGGTCAATGAATCCTCTAGCCATTTTTTTTTTGTCCTCAGTGTAGAATTGGTGGAGAGCTTACCCTTAGTAATGGGTTATAAAGTATTTGATAAACATATGGAAATACTTGGCAGGTTCATGGCTTTCTTGCGTGTTGAAATGACTCACAGCACATTTTGTGGACTGTGCGGCAGTGCTGTAGGCCACGGTGGGAGTGTGCTGGCACTACAGCTGTTTTTGGAAAAACACCTGCCAGAAATTTGTCTGGCTGTGCACAGTGTGATCAGGACTCAGTTCATCACATGGGCTCTGGAACCTGGAGGTGGGTTTTCTAAGTGTGATAAATTCCACATGTGACAACTATTTGGTATACTGAGAACCAGTGATGCCTCCTCCATCTCCCATGTTTAAAAGCCAAGTCTGATTCACAGCTGAATGATGTAAGGGTAACGCAACCCCAGATTTGGTCTTGGCGGGCTTGCTTTGCCATCTAGTGGCAGCTTGACGCACAAGGCTGTCCCGTGCTGTGTTCATGACTGAGGCCAGCTTACTCACTCTACATTAAGAAGGTAATATCTAATCACACTTAAGCCTAACAGCGATAAGAAAAAATATACTGTACAGCAACAGATATTTATGGAATGAGCAACTAGGAAAGACATTCATTTGACCATCCTTGAAGAAATATAACAAAATGACCTGGACTGTACACGTGAACTAGAAACTATTAAGAAATAAAAGGGTGTTTAAAATGGACTCTTTTGGAACAGTGTGTTTGGGGAGCTGAGGAGCAGTTGGTAGAGTACTAATCTAGAACACATAAAGCCCTGGGTTGGATCCTTGGCACCTAATAAACCCAGTATGGTGACATAGATTTACGATCCCACCACTCAGAAGGTGGTGGGAGGACCAGACTTCTCTCATTTTTGAGGTCAGCCTGGGCTACATGAGAGTTTATCTCAAAAGAAACAAAATTACATATTCTTTAAACTTTGGATAATAGTTAATTTTAGAGTAGAATAATAATTTTTAAATAACACATGCATTGCCTGCTTACCATGCTCTGAGGGGAGTGGTAATTTTTTGTACATATCACCTCATTTGGTTTTAAAATACAAAACAGAACTTACTAGGTCTTCACTGTATACAAGAGGAAAATGAAACCTGGAGACTTGATAAACTACCTAAGTTCATATGCCTAATAGGAGAAAAGAAAAGATGGATAATTCCTGACCTGAACTTATACCCATTATGCTGGTATAGATACACTAATATTCTAAACTAATCAACCCCCACTTCTAAGAACAACAGATAATAAATGGTGGTCATAGACAGTCATCTCTTGTAATGATGTATTGTCACCTCTATTAGACAACCAGGTACATCTACAGGTGTTAGACTCTTACCTAATTCTTTTCTGCTGCACCTGTGTCTAGAATCCAATCTCACTTTTATTTTCCACTCCTGGGATTTGAGTCCCCAATCCAAGAAAGCCACCTGGAGACTGATAGCATTATATCCATACTATAATAGGAGATTGGGAAAAGGAAGGTGTGGGCACAGACATGGAAAAGAGATGCCTTTCCAATTGGGACCATGTCTCCTAGGTTACTGAGTTAGGTTTTCTGGATGATGGCTGTGTGTATCCCTATCCACTGGACTGTGGGCTGCTTCATCAATCAAAGCTATCATTTCCCTTGACATTTTCCATAAGGAAAACTTAGATTTTTCCAAAAGGGAAGTGTTCTTAGACATCTGTCCAATTTTAAATTACAGACCAAATTAGATGGGCTAACTAAAGCAGAGGCCCTCTTATTACTGTGATTTGGAGATCATATTGCAAGGCTCTGCCCTTGTTCATGGCCAAGGATAGACACTGGTATGGCTTTTATCCCAGTGGGTGCACTGCAGAGATGCTCCCAACAGGGATGGAAAAAGGATGCCATCACATGATTCATGGTCTCAGATGCAGGAGGCACTCACACAAACCTACAGAATTGGATGTTTCAGACATACAGCCACTTACATTGTATAAGCACAAATAAGTTGTGTTTCTTCTTTATTAAGTCTAAGCCATTTGATATTAGCAGGTGCTAACACAGTAAAAGAATTAAGTTTATTTCTACACAAAGTAGAAGCAGTTAAGCCAGCATCCCTGGGAAGAAAGCCTTTGATTCTAGGTCTCTGGTGACTTCAGTGTCACTCGGACTTTACTGAAGCTCAAAAGCATCAGGAAGTCTGGCTTAAACATAGCTATCTAAAAGACCTCACAGCCCTTCCAAGGGAGTTTGTAATTCTTTTCAGATTTTTTTAAATTTTATTTTATGCGTGTGAGTATTTGCCTGTATGAGTACCACATGCCTGCCCGGTAACTGAGGAAGTCAGAAGAGGGCATCAGATCCCCTGGAACTGGAACTATCGAGTGTTAGGATCCACCATGTGGGTGCTGGGAACTCAGCCTGGGTCCTCTGCAAGAGCAACACTTGCTCTAACTATTGAACCATCTCTCTAGTAACCCCTGGGAGACATTCTAACAGTAGGTGTGAGGTAGGCTTTGATAATTCGTTTGTGTGGTTTTTATTTTTTGTTTATTCTTTGAAAGGAGTGGAGAAAGACGTATTAGCTACAGTGGGCAAGGACCTGGGATTTGATCCCAAAACAATGCACTCCTCAAACAAAAGCAGAGTGGTTATTCTGTTTGTGGATCCTGTAAATATTCCTATCAGAAAGCACTTCAAGGGCAAATATGTTACTGTACAGTCTAAGATAACAGTTCAAGGAGAGATGGAAGACATGTGTGTGTGTGTGTGTGTGTGTGTGTGTGTGTGTGTGTGTGTGTGTGTGTGTGTGTGTGTGCGCGCGCGCGTTTAGCTTTAGGTCATGGAGCGCATGCCTGGAAGGTTAAAATGGCAGACAAGAACTCTTCTGGGCATGCCCAGTATCACCACAAAGAGAGCAGAGGGAAACATCTCTTAGCTTTCTTTTTTGGATTCTCATAGATGATTATCAACAAAAGCGTGTTTCTCATTTTTTCCTCCTGTTCAGCCACATCTCTTGTTGAAAACATTTTTCAAAGCATATTTTTAATTATGTGTGTGTGGGGCGGGGTATGCACATGTGAGTTCAGTCCCTGTGGAGGTCATTGGTGTCAGATTCCTCTGCTGCTGGAGTTGCAGGTGGTTGTGAGTTGCCTGACAGAAGTGCTGGGAACTGAACTTGGGTCCTCAAGTGCAGTATGAGTTTCTAAGGGCTGAGTTGTTCCTTCAGTCTCCCTTGTTGAAAATCTTGAAGAGAATCTCCTTATTAGCTAAAGATAGCACCAGAGTTACTTCTAGATCAATGCTCTCCCCCAACAAAGGAAGTTCAGTGTTCAAGAATTTAGTCATTAACAAGTTCCCAGGTATCATTGTACCTGCCCTGTGAATTCTGCCTGATGCAATGCATCCTCTTGGTGAGCGAGAACTGTTATCGTCTGTCTGGATACCTAGGAATCCACTCACTGGGAAATACATGCCTAGTGCTTCTGGTGTCTGTTAACAAGTATGATTTAGAAGTGACAGAGAGGTTTGAAGTTTTCAAAAGTATTGATCGTGACCCTTGATTCAGATAACAGAATTAAAAGTCTGTATGAGAAAGAAGTCGTTATACTTGAACACACATGAACTTTCAGAAGCCTCTCTTTAAAATCTGTTAGAGAGAAAGGGGACATGAAACTTGATATTCCAGTTTAGTAACTGGCATGGTGAACTCTGTCTAGTCAGTTAGCACCTAATATTTACATTCCATCCCTCTCACCCCCAATTAGCCTAAGAATTTGTAAGACTAAAAGCACTAGAAAAGAAAAAAGATCTAGCTGGGAACAATTCCATAGGATGGATGGAGAGTTAGCTTGGCTTTTGCCCAAGAATGATTGTTACTGATTGATTATTACTACATAGGTAATCACATGTAAAAAATATGGGAAGATTTCATGTATTTTGGTGTAGATAGCTGGAGACATCAGTCTTTGATATTAAGTCCATAATGAATAGTTGTCATAAGGGGCTTCCTTTAAGAAGCAACTTTTGGGCTGGAAAAAATTGTATATCAAATCATAAAACTCTCTTGTGCTGAACATGGTAGCACACACCTTTAATTGCAGTACTAGGGAAGCAGAGGAAGGCAGAACTCTGTGAGTTTGAGGCCAGCCTGATCTACATAGCAAGTTCTAAGCCATAGCTACATAGTAAGACCTTGTCTCAAAAACAAAACAAAAATAAACTCAAAACAAACAAACAAACATCTTTCTTGACTGAAATTTTGCTAAGAATGATGTCCTTCCCAAGAGTAGCCCCTTGGGAGAGGGGATCAAAACTAACTTCAGCTTCAGGGGTCCTCTGATTTGAACGTTGTAAAAATCATTTTCTAAGCCTTGATTTTTAAACTATTAGTTAGAAATTCCCTGCACAATAGGTCACAGATAACATAGAGGTTCAAAACTGCTTCAAGGAAGCTGTAGCATGTGAGCCTCAGCCCTACTAAGTGTGTATATTTACATGCTTGCATGCCTATGCACCTGGAGAAGAGGAAACTGCAAACAATAGAGAGACAACATAGCATCACATATTGGCAACTTTATTTAATATTAGGAAAGCTTAGATGATGAGACCCATGATGGAAAGAGACCATAAATGAAGAACCACGGCCTATGCTCCACACATTCTTAAACAATTTTCATATACAATTCCACTATGGACACTCTTTTACATAAACGGTGACTCCATGCAAAGCTTTACGTACAAATCTATAGGACATATTTCTTACTTCGGCATCAGGTGGCCTTTACTGTGTGTTTTCTTTACGGCAAAAGAGTAAAGACAGGAGGGAACCCACTACAGCTTTGTTACAAGGACTGCCAAAGACCAGGCAGCATGGTGGACTGCCACCCCAGCAGATAGCACTGCTTGCACTTAGAGTCACAAAAATAAAAAATGACGACATGAAGGTGTGATGGGAAGGGTTGGGGCAGTGCCGGGGAGGGCACATTAGTGGCAGGTAAGGCTAAGATACATGGTATATTTGTATGAGACTGTCAATGAAGAAATAAAAGATATTCTAAAGAAAAAATCAAAGGAGGGGCCAGGCCTGGTGATAACGGCCTAAGTTCCAGCTACTCAGGAGGCTGGAAAGATCATGGCCAGCCTGGGCAAAGGAGTAAGTTCAAGCAAGGTCAACTTGTGCAGCTGAGACTATCTCTAAATAAAAAGTAAAATAGTAGGTGCATGAAGCCCTAAGTTCAACTCCAGCCCTGTCCCCCTTCCCGAGCCCCTTTCTCTTCCCCCTTCCTTGTGGTGTGTGTATGTGTGTTGTGTCTGTATGTGTTGTGTGTGTCTGTGTTGTGTGTTCGTGCTGTGCATGTGTGTGTTGTGTGTCTTTGTGTGTCAGTATGTGTATGTGTGTTGTGTGTATTTATATGTGTATGTGTTGTATGTTGTACATGAGGGTCTGTGTGTTGTGTGTGTGTGTGCCTGTATGTGTATGTGTTATGTGTGTGTTTGTGGTGTGTGTGTGTGTGTGTGTTGTGTGTGAGTGGTATGTATGTGTGCCTGTGGTATGTATCTAAGCATATATAACTAGCTGATGAACTCATCTGTTTCTAACTGGGTGCTGATTCACAGCATCCATCATCTTCTGCAAACCCCCTATCAGGGGAGTCCTGTATCCAGTGGATGTTTTCAAACTCCGATGTCATTTACGTTTTAGTTGTGAAGAATTTATGATCCTACTTTCAAAGAGCTAAGTACCAGAAGGAACTGCAGGGTGCTACTTCTGTCTCTATTTTTAAGCAGTGAAGAAATAAGCATCTGGGAGAGTTTGTGGGTGAGACCGCTCCACAGCCCACTTTGTCCCATCCTGGGCTGTCTGGGGAAGTAGGTGGGGAGGGGAAAAGGGATCTATAGAGCTGATAGGAAGAGAGCTGGCTGAGAAACAACGTGGTGGCTTCATATCGGTTATGGGTCCACTCAGCGGAGTGTTGATCTACTCTCCAGAAGGTCTAATGTGGGTGAAAATGGGATCTATTCATGGGGGAGGTACACTGAGGACCTAGTATGTGAACGAAGAGGTAAGTTTTGTTTAAAAGAAAAGAGGCCCAAAACCATTCTTTCTTTTTTCTGTTTGTTTTTCAAAGGGAAAAATAGAAAAACAAGATGGAAAATATGTTATTTTGGTTGGTAATTTTCGTCTCTGGATGGACCCTCTCTGACGGGTCTGAAACAGAACCAGATTTTACGTGGCATTTGAGCAGACTACCCCGGGTTGTGAGTGAGAGGACCGTCCGTCTTGCCAGCCCCACGTTCCAGGCAGATGCTGGGGTCGTGATGACCAGAGTGTGCGGCATCGAATGTCAGGAAGAGCTGCCGGCGCCCAGCCTTTCCCAGCTCGAAGACTCACTTTCCTTTGAGACGGTCTTTGAGAATGGCACCAGAACCTTAACCAGGGTGAAAGTTCAAGATCTGGTCCCAGAGCCCACTCGAAACAGCAGCATGAAAGGACCACGCCCTAGGAGGAGGAGGAGGCAGGTGTACGGTACAGACAGCAGGTTCAGCATCTTGGACAAAAGGTTCTTGACCAATTTCCCTTTCAATACAGCGGTGAAGCTGTCCACCGGCTGCAGCGGCGCCCTGGTCTCCCCCACTCACGTGCTCACAGCTGCCCATTGTGTCCACGATGGGAAGGACTATATCAAAGGCAGTAAAAAGTTGCGGGTGGGAGTGCTGAAGATGAGAAATAAAGGAGGCCGCAAGAAACGCAAAGGTTCCAAGAGGAGCCGGAGAGAAGCAGAGGGTGGTGGCCGAAGTCACAGTGGTCAAGAGCATCCTCAGGAGAGCGCCACCCGAAGACGGGGAAAGGGATCCAGGAGGGGTCCGAGGGTCACCCAAGGGAGTCCCTCCTTCCAGTGGACTCGAGTCAAGAGCACCCATATTCCCAAAGGCTGGGCGAGGGGAGAGAGTGGGGACCCGGCCTTAGACTACGACTACGCCCTCCTGGAGCTGAAGCGAGCGCACAAGCAGCAGCATATGGAGCTAGGAGTCAGCCCCACCATCGCCAAGCTGCCTGGAGGCCGGATCCACTTCTCCGGGTTTGACAATGACAGGGATGATCAGTTGGTGTATCGGTTTTGCAGCGTTTCAGAGGAATCCAATGACCTCCTGTACCAGTACTGTGATGCTGAGGCAGGCTCCATCGGCTCAGGAATCTACCTGAGGCTCAAAGAGCCCGGCAAAAAAACCTGGAAGCGCAAGATCATCGCGGTCTACTCAGGCCACCAGTGGGTGGATGTACACGGGGTTCAGAAGGATTATAATGTGGCTGTGCGCATCACCCCGCTCAAATACGCCCAGATTTGCCTCTGGATCCATGGAAATGCAGCCAACTGTGCTTATGGCTGAGGAAAAACTGAAGCGAGTCCATGCACATCCTGAATGCCAGAGAAAGCCAGCTCTCAGAGACCACTCACAGGCTATGCTTGGACTCGGACCTATCGGTGGAATGCCAGTGTTTTTTACAGACTTCCTTTATCAAAACTAGGTAACTTTCTCTAAGTTAGAACGTTTAGGTACAGATAATGAAACTAGGTGGCACTTCAGCATCAAATATATACTCTATGTGGTGGTACATTTTGTTGCAGGAAAGCACAGTTTACTTGGGCCTTCTGTGAAACTAGACACTCTTTAAAAGGTCAAAGCAGAACTGTATTATGACTTCTCAATGGGCTTGCTCTTAGAGCCCTACTCTAGGAAGAACCAGGTCTTCTGTGAAACTAGACACTCTTTAAAAGGTCAAAGCAGAACTGTATTATGACTTCTCAATGGGCTTGCTCTTAGAGCCCTACTCTAGGAAGAACCAACTTGAATGGAAAAATACCAAGATTTGTAGTAACACAATTAGAATCGGGAGACAAGGATGTTAAGAGATGGAGCCATTCCGTTGTGCTCCTGCCCTCAGTGTTTATATGCATTTTTCTCTTGGTACCAAGAAACTTATTTTAAGAACTACAGATCAAAACATAAAAATTCCAAATCAAAAGAAGCAGTGAGCTTTATAAACAAAACTATTAACTATGGTTTTATAAAAAGAAATAACAAATCAGTATCAATGTGTCTGTCAAAAACTAGAGAAACACTTTGTTCTGTGCAATGAACCAACTTTAAGTATATTGAAAGCAGAGGTAGTTTTTTTTTATTATTGTTTTGTTTTGTAGCCCTAGCTGTCCTGGAACTCACTCTGTAAACCAGGCTGGCCTCGAACTCGCAGAGATCCACCTGCCTCTGCCTCTGCCTCCAGAGGGTCTGGATCAAAAGCGTGGGCTACCACCGCCTGCTTGAAAGCTGAGACACTTTAAGATCTCCAGTTTTTATTTAACTAATTCTCAAGATAGGAAGCTTTCAAGGAGTGCAGAGAGGCCTCTTCACAAGCTATGATCCTGCCTTGAATGCCAGGTCCTGTCGTGTCGTACTGTTTACTGTGTGTAAGGTGCTATGCTTTTAGAGCAAGGAATTTTGAAGTCTTTTTAAAAAATTAACCCACTTGCCCCAAACCCTGAGATAGCAAAGATGGTTCTGATGGTTCTCATTAGAGACCCAGGTGGCATCGTCACTCTGGCTCCCAAGTAGCATTAAGATGTTAGTCACCAGCTAGAGCAAAATGCAGAGCAAGCACTTAGGGCATTCCCCATGAACGGACAAGTGTGGGGTGGATGGCTACAAACAGGGTTAGGGCAGGGCATTATGCTTAAGCAGTTTCGATGATATACTCAAGTACACTCTAAAATTTAGTAATCAGTGCCTGATCTTCGCTCTATTCTTTCTGGCAATGTCTTTTCTTTTCTTTTCTTTTTTCTTTTTTTGGTTTTTGCGAGACAGGGTTTCTCTGTATTGTTTTAGAGGCTGTCAGTCCAGCCCGGCCTCGAACTCACAGAGACCTGCCTGCCTCTGCCTCCCAAGTGCTGGGATTAAAGGCGTGTGCCACCACCGACCTGGCCTTTCTGGCAATTTCTAAGGCCACATATTCTTCTCTCATGACACTCTCAACTCACTGCTGGGGTGAAATCTTTTTTCTTTTAGAGGTGACCAATAAAGACTATAAAATAAGAAATTGTTATTCCCTATTTTTGTTTTCTGGTATATTCTTGATTAGTAGGCAAAGTGGTATCTTTGTTTGGGTTAGTGTAATGATTTCATAAATGGTGCTGAAAATATCCGCCATTCTTTTATAATGTGAGTTGTTAAAAATAGTTCAATAAAATTAAAAAACAAAGTGTATGACTGTGTTTATATATGTGTGTGTATGTTTTAGTTAAAAGACTTTAGAAAATATTCAATTAAGTAGAAAGTATTGTCTTTAATACTCATCTCATTGACAGGCAGTCTATCATTGGCTTCCAGTACCAGAGAAACACACACTGAAAAACAGATTCATTTTCTTTGGGGTGGGATAATACGTACAGTCTCTGTATTAGTTACTTTTCAGGTCAGTGTGGCAAAATACCCGACAAAAGCAACTTAAGAATGTCTTAGTTTTGTTGTCTGGTTTTCTTACCTTCATAGCTTTTCTAAGAATGTCAGCATAATACATGATTCTAGAAACTATCATCATAGTTGCAAATAATACTATGCTGTTTCATCTCCTATTCATGAAAATGGACTTGAATGTCCTCAGCAGACTGGCAGTCATGTTTTCCTGCAGAGCTGCATAGATGTAGAGGAATTTGCATGTGTGGGGGCTGATTTATGAGCCAGGGAGGCCAGTGTGTGGCAGACTCTGTCTGAAGGTAGACCTCCTCCCTTGCCCACTGTGACAGTCTCTGTCTGAAGGTGGCTCTCCTCTCTTGCCCACTGCTATGCTATCCCTAAACTTGCAGCTTTCAAGGTCAGGATATGCTTAGATTCTATCACAAAACAGAAGGAAGCCTTTATCCAGCAATGGGCTGAAAATAAATGTTGGTGTTTTTAAGACAGAGCTGAATTTAGTATTCTGCAGAAGGCTTTGTGGCTTGGGGAAATAAGTCACACTGTTGTACTCACCAAATAGCCAGTTGTGTCACTCCATGTAGTCCAGGATGTAACTGATGTGGTTCCTTAAATGGATGTCTTGGGCACTCGCCCACTCACAGATCACAGCATCCCTGTACCTAAATTAAAGCGTGGTTTTGGTGGAGGCACATAGGCCATCATGTGACATGAACCACCTTTTCAGGACTAGTAACTAAAGTTCTCCATTCTTACACTGGAGGAAACAAGGGCTCTGTGGCTTTCCTATTCTACAGCATTCAGAAACTCTCCTTTGCTAGAATCATCTATAAAAGTCAGCTGGAGCATCAGACTGTCAGCCTCAGGCAGCGTCGGTTTCCCTCAAGGTGGAGGTTTCCAGATTTGGTTAGCAGTAAGAAGGACCCAGTGAACCACCTGAGCCACCCAGGTGCTAGGGCTCCACAGAGACCTAACCTGAATCCCTAAGAGAGCCTAGCATTGCAGATCCGACTAAGCTCTGGATTAGCTTCCAGTCATGGCCACAGTCTCTCCCACAAAAGAAAGGCTCCCCTGCCTCTTGCAGCTCCCAACCAAGCTCAGGGCACTTAGTCTTCCTTCTGGGTTAAATGCTTTCTCAGGTTTCCCTGACTTACACCTTTCTTACAATTTACTTTAAAATACTTTGGTGAGGAGAGTGGTAGTGTAAATGATCAAATACATAGACGATACTCTTTTTAATGTTTTTACCAAATTAAAAAAATTTAGGAATAGAATGGCTATAACACCATTTTCCTATGATAAGAAAGAAATCAAGTTTGCAAATTCCTAAGTATATATGATCCATTTACAATAAAAGAAAAAAATTCAGTTTTATTTAATTCCCAGAAATTAGGTGCTATTTTTTCTTTTCTTTTCCACAATTCATCTTATTACTTTGGTGAGATCAAATACAACTCAAGGAGCTTTCATTGAGTTAAATCTTAAGTTCTTAGGATGTGGGGTTACATTTTAGACTCTATTCTTCCCTCCAAGAATGCCCAATTTAGAGAGGATTGCACACACACAGGAAGGCAGGAAGTGTGACTCTGAAGAAGCCCACTGAGAAGTGGGTTCTGCTAGAGTGACCAAGCAGGCTAGAGGGAACCGGTTCCTGGAGGAAGCAATGCTTAGACTAGCTAACCTACAAGTGTGGAGCTGACGGTGAGGGGGCAGCCTGGAGCCAAGTTTCAGGAGGCAGGGAGAGGGCCACTCCAGGGCTTAAGGTAGACTTGCAGACTGCAGTCAGAGCTCCCAAGTGGTGAGCAACACCAGGAAGCCTTACTTCCTGGTGAGGCTAACATGGAAAGGGCATGACTGGAGTTATAACTCATCACCAAGAACTGATGCAGGTCTTCAAGTCAGAGGAACGGCGTGAAAGGGGACCGGAGAGAAGGATGCCCTCTAGCCCTTCTGGGTCGCAGTGGGCAAGTTTGGGTAGAGTACACCAAAGACCCACAAGTGCTGAAGGAAGCGCAGTGAGACCAGCAGGGGAGGGCAGCTGCGGGTACCCAGGCCAGGGAAGGCTACAGAGTGAGAGTGTCCAAGATGGAGGAAGGGAGGGAGGGAGGGAAGGAGGGAGGCAGGGAGGGAAAGAGATAGGAAATGTGCAGGACACCTGTTGGTCACTGAATGAAGGAGTTAGAATTGTGGGTGCTGGGCCATTTAAATACTTTTTATTCTTTATCTTTTTACCATTCTTACAATGAAAAAAATCAAATCTATAGCAAAAATAGTCACAGCAATTAAAAGATTTAAAACTTGCCAGGTAGTGGTGGCACACACCTTTAATCTCAGCACTCAGGAGGCAGAGGCAGGCCTATCTCTGTGAGTTCGAGACCAGCCTGGTCTACAAGAGTTATGTCCAGGACAGCCTCCAAAGCTACAGAGAAACCCTGCCTCGAAAAACAAAAACAAGCAAACAAGATTTAAAACTTAGCTAATGTGCAAAGGTGTTTTATCTGCATGTATGCTTGTGTCTGGCAGTGTGCCTCTTGCCTGCAGAGGCCAGATGCAGGTGTTGGAATCCCAGGACTGGAGTTACAAACAGTTGTGAGCTGCCACCTGGGTGCTGGGAGGGAAACCCGAGTCCTCTGTTTTTAACTGTAGAGCCATCGTTTCAGCCCACATTGAAATTTTTTAAGTAACAACAGCAGTATTTACTGAGTGTTACACTGTGCCAAATGCCTCCTATTCATTATCTTATATGATTCGTACACAAGTAGAAGGCACCTCATTCCACAGAAGAGAAAATGAAAACTTAAAGAAGATCAACAGTTTGCATGAGGGTGGGTGGTTGAACTGGGAATCCCCTTCCATGCAGTCATTCACATTCCTGCACAAGCATCATTAAAAAGATTAATGTGGGGATGCTGAGTGGGCATCTGAAAAGTCACAACTAATGGCAAAAATGAAATTACTGTTCCCCCCACCCCCAAACATGTAATCCAGCAAGTCTTTTAGAATTAAAGACCATGGTAGGTGGCTTCCTAAGGATCCCCAAGACTCTTTTAGGGGCCTGTCAGACCAAAACTATTTCTATAATACCACTGTGTGTTTTTTCTTATTCTACACGCATCATCACACAGGGGACTTCTCCAGCCAACTGTTTGGCACACGTATTGTAACGGATGGAACACAGCCTTGGAAATGGATAGCTATCCTTTGCTAAGTCTAATTTAAAGAGGTATGTGATTGAGAGCTACAGGCAACTAAGGAGTGCTGAGAGCCTGAGAAACAGTTTTGCCTAGGGAAGAGTACTCCAACTGCTTACCCAACACCAAACTGCCAGCCCTGAAAACATACATACAAGTAACATTACAGAGTCCAAGCAAGTTATATTTAGGAATATGCATGTATGCACATATATACTATATATATGTGCATATAATAACAATCAATGAAAAAGGAGTTCATGGATTTGCAAGAGAGAAAGAGCATGTAGGAAAACTTGGAGGGAGGAAGGGGAAGAGGAAATGATGTAATTATAATCTCAAAAAATAAATTTAAAAATGAAAAAGAGGTGTGAAAATGGCAACACACCATGGTTCTTCTAGATTTCTTTGTAGAAATTTTAATTTTCCACAAAACATCATTAATCTGGAATGTTTTAACACTTCTGCTGTAAAATGAATTAAGTGGAAAAATTAAAATTTCTCAGTTTTATTCTCTATAAACACTGACAGGTACAGTTCACATAAACAAAAGCTTTTAAGGATCTGCAGTAAGTTACCTGGTCCAAAGGGTTCTGAATTTGAAAGTCCTTGCTCTGAAAACAGATTATATATATATATTTTATACTAGAAATTAAGCCTGCATGTCAGATGTAGAAATGAATTTGGAAGGCCATGTTCCAGAAGACTGAGAGTTGAGGGATCACTACTGTCTCACTAAAAATCAAACAGCACAGGCCTTCCCTTCTCTACAAGGCTGCAATCACAGGGGACACACACACACACACACACACACACACACACACACACACACACACACACACACACGCGCGCGCACACACACACACACACACACACACACACACACACACACGCACGCGGCATACATGTGTTCTTGTATCAATTTATGTGCACCATGTGAATTCAGATACCCCCGAGGCCAGAAGAGGGCACTGGATATCCTGGAACTGAATTTGCAATTGGAACAAAAGGTTGTGATCTGCCATGTGTGCTGGGAACCAAACCAAGTCTTTGGCAAGAGTAGTGAGTGTCCTTAATCACTAAGCCATCTCTCCACTCCCATAAGCAGGCATTTCTTTAAAGCCCAAGACAATTAATTAACAGCAAAGTGCCACAAAAGATGTTGTTTCAAAAATATAGAGCAACGTGAGTCTTCAATGTTGGGACCCATAGAAATGACTCTGTTCCATCTTCAACCCAATACCATGGGTAAGTTACAGATGTCCTGTAGAGTATCTCAAATGATTTGAGTCTTCAGCACCCAGAAGATCTCATGCAGGATCACACCTCTAAGACCATTCACTCACAAGGACATCAGGAGTCTCTGTACAGCCAAGATCTATGACACTCCTACAGTCTGCCTATTAAAAACTTAGACCACATGCAACAGTCAAGGGGTGGAGGGAGAAGCACACAAAAACAATCTTCAAATATTTTGTAATCGAAAAGGCGATTTTAGTATGGCAACTAAGTAATATACGGTTAAAAGGTAATCTACTAAAATCATCCGAGGGAGCTGGAAAGATGGTTCTGCAGTTAGAGAGTACTTGCTGCTCTCACAGAAGGCCCAGGTTCAGTTCCCAGCATTCACATCATGGCTCACAACCATCTGTGACTCTGGTTCCCAGAGATCCGATGCCTTCTTACTGCTTCCATTGAAACCAGGCATGCAATGAAGATATATATATTTTTTAAATCACTGACATGATCTGATGCTGGCTTTTGAGAGTTAAATTCTTAAGCTACATATAAATCTGAGGTAACCAAAGAATACTAGTTTTACAATAGTCTCCTCCCTGAGCCTGACTGTTTTTTGTGTGTGTGATGCTGAGATTCAAATCCAGGATCTTGGCCATATCCGGTGTTTTACTATTAAGCTACACTATAGTCATAATATGCAACTGCACTGGGAATGCTGTAACATCCTAGTTGTAGACACAGTCAGCCAGTTTTATTACAACAGGCCAGGGTAGGGGTTTTGTTTGTTTGTTTTTCATTTGTTTTGCTTTCTTGAGACTGGGTTTCTCTGTGACTTTGAGGCTGTCCTGGAACTAACTCTTGTAGAACAGGCTGGTCTCGAACTCACAGAGATCCTCCTGCCTCTGCCTGCCAAGTGCTGGGATTAAAGGCGTCTTTAGCACCACCTGTGCCACCACCACCAGGGTAGGTTTTATGTCATAACAGTATACAAGTTCAAATGTGTGTGTGCAAACTGGGACTCTGTTATTTCATTCTTCAAGTTCCCTGGTATTTTCACACTTAAAAAACTTATTTGTATATTTTAAAAGAAACCTCAACGTAAACACATATTTTTGTTATCTGGAACCTAAGTTATTTGCTAGGCAGGATGGAGTCCCCAGTTTAATGCCAGTTCATTCAAAATTGATTTGCTTAATTTTACTGTAAAATGAAATTATATTGTCACGGATACAATTTCTTACCTTGAACACTTAAATTAATAAAACATTAAAAATGTTTTTATTTTATTTTTAATTGTGTGTGTGTGTGTGCGCGCGCACGCGTGTGCTGGAGTAGGTGTGTGTGCACACGAGTGAATGTGCGCACTAACGTCAGAGGCGTTGGATCTCCCTGGAGCTGGCGTTACAGGTGGTTGTGAGCCACCCAGTGTGGGTTCTGGAAACAAAACCCAGGTCCTCTGCAAGAGCAGCAAACCGCTCTTAACCATTTCTCTTGCCATCTCACTGTTTTGTATGTACTACATTTCGTGTGACGCACACCCTTAAAAAGTAACCAAAGATGGAAAGATTATGTTTGCATTTTCTTTGTTCAAGGTATTTATTGCATCTCAGAGGGCAGACATGCATTGGGGTTTTAAACCAAAATACAAAGAAAAGCCATTTTGAAATTGGTTTTAGGTAATTTTCCCCCATTACAGTGTATGTTATCCCCACAGTAAATTCAGATACAACCACTTTAAAGGGTACCATACATCTAGTAAGTAATTTGAAAAATAGGCAAATGCCTTTCCAACCCAATATGCTTTTACAAAGAGCTGCCAAGCCACTAAACAACACTGATCAACAGTGACCTTGTGCACGCATCAAAATCTTCAGCCAAGCCATCAGCACAGACAGTATGACAACAAACTAAAAAAATCAGAGAGTACAGTATGTACATTAAAAGATACAATTCGCTGAATTGGTTTCAATCCTATCACAAAGGTACAACAGAAGTCACTTTGAGTTCAATCAAAGGGTGGAGAAATACTAGTCTATAGAACACACAAAGAAACACTAACTGAACGTAAACCCACAGCAAAGGAAAGATATTTGCAGTTATCTTTAAGTTAAAGATGTCTCTTGGGCCACGTTCATAGTCACATGAAGAGCACATCGCTAATCGCATTTTCACAGACACAAAAGAAAGACTCTACTTGTCAGGGCCTTTGATCAAGAATGAATAAATAGGTCAATTTAGATGCAAAACCTGCAAATATAATTAAAATATATATCTTAATATAGCAATGATAAATATGGACTTCTCATATGATTTTCTTTCTCATTCTCGATAAGGTAGCTTCATCAAGGAGAAGTTTTATTATGGACATTAAACTTCATATTTTTAAAATAAAATTTCTTAACATATACAGTGCACAAAAATAAACATTTCTCACAACAGTTGAAGTTTCTGTGACTGGAAAAATGTACTCCACACCGAAAAAGTTTTCGTATATTTAAGAGTGTTTTCCTCACTAGCTGACAGTATTACATTTGTAACGGAGGTACAGAAGAGAGGAGAGTTCATGGGAGGACCGGAGGGTTTGTCCAAAAGTTATAGATATATACACCGAAACCTTCAAAAAACAGACACATCTTTCCAAATGGCTCGCCACACAACAGTTGCATCATCTGTCCATGGGCAACATCCAGAAAAGCACTAAAGGCATTGGAAACATCCATTCATTGTTTACATCGCACAACACACAAATAACCCAAATACGCTACGAGTTCGAGAGTAGGGATAACAGCTAAGGTAGTACACATTCCTAATGTTCACGGTCACAGCTGCGCTGTGTGTCTGGAAGAGAAGTTACAGTCAGCACTGGGTTTGGTACTGGTGGCTCACGTTTGAAACTCTGAGCATCAATCTTATTTGAAGTTTCCAAACTCATGTTATTTTTCCTATTCAGTCACAAAAATTGCAGCTGTGAAGAAAAAAAATACTTGGATTAGAAAACATAACGCACACACCTCTCCAACATTTTACCCCTCTTATGATTTTCCTTTATAATGCGAAATACCTGTACACAAAAAGGGGTTCAAGATTAACCGGCTCATGCCTACGCTTTTCCAAACTCTTCAAGATAAGCTTAAAAATTCACCCAGGAAACGTAAGAAACAATTCTATGTATAGTTCACTGTAGGGAGACTTCCAGTCTCAACTGAGAGCTCCTCTGTAGGTACGGGTGGTGACAAGGAAGGTGGAATGGCAGTGACTTCCCACATCTCCTGTGCTCACCAACGAGCCACTTAGCAGTTGGACACCTGTGGGTTGGACAAGGAGGGCAAGCCCTGGGCCTTCATCCAGTTGCTGCTTCTCTTGGGAAATACTCTCTCTAGGGTCGGAAGGTGTCTCTCCACTAAACGTTAGTCTGCCTGGGGCATGAATCCCGGGGGCAGAGAATGCCTCAAGACTTCCTCTGTGCCTGTCAGTTATCCAGGATTTTAGTGTGCGGTGATAGCAAGAGCTTCTAAACGAGAGGCTTCTAAGCTGTCTCCTTGTCATTCCCGAAACAAGCTGCCGAGACAAGCAATATTCTATGTGTCTACCTTGTCTTGATGCAAGAGGAGCAGACAGAATGGCCGCAAGGAAAACAAAATCTGACTGATGTCAAGGTACTAAAATGGTGCTATCGTCAGTTTCATTTAAAACAGATTCTTATTATGTGGCCCAGGCTGGCCTGGAATTCTCAGTACTCCTGCCTCAGCCTCCAGGGTGCTGGAGTTAAAGGCCTGGGTCACCATGCCTGGCTACCGTTAATCCACACATACAAAAAAAAAAAAAAAGTCAGGAGTTAATAAAAGCGGCAGTGGATATATGGTAGAAATCACACTGCACCACGGTTCAAGGCTCCCACATTCTTATTGTTCTTTTGGTTAGACCTTGAAAAATCACTTCAAGCTCAAGGATCAGTTCTCTCAGCTACAAAACAGCAAAAATCTGAGATGGAAAATACCGAGTAAACATGTAAAGTAATTCTGAGCACATCTGTTAGCAGCTACTGACTGTGTTAGGTGTCAGGGCTGAAAGCAAGTATTTCCTTCCATTCATTTCCTCCCTCATGCTCACTGTGATCCATTTGGCAAATTATGTTTATGAAATAGAAGACCAGATTTCCACGAATTTAAAATTTGGCTTGAATAAATTCAAAGGGTAAGAATCTAAGCTTTACTTTAACAAGAGAAATAAGGATAAAGGAAAGAGGTGGTTATGTAACCAAATGTATTTTTACATGACTTCTACATCCAGTATTGTACATGCTGGTGTCCTCTGAAGTCTAGCCATCATGGGATAGATACAGTGGTATCTCCTAGTTAATGGAGCTACCTGGGAGACTTCTGCCTCATCAGTATAATTTTTGTGCTTTTTAAGATAAGAACAAATGACAGGTTTTTCTCCCCAATAGTTTAACAACCATCCATCCATCCATCTTCCATCCATCCATCCATCCATCCATCCACCTATGATATCCATCATCTACCTATGATACAGAAATAACAAACTTCATACCTAGAACATTTAAGCACTGCACAAGCTCACTATTACAAACTCACAGGCAAAGCTCAATATCAGATACCTTAAATTGTTTACAAGAAATCCTTGATGTTAAGATCCGCTAATGGGTCCTTGGCTGGAGGTTTCTTGGGACTCTGAGTGGCAGGTGTAGGGCTTGGAGAAAGCTAATGGGGAAGAGGCCAGCCCCAAAGAACAGAAATAGAAAGCACAAGAGAGACAGGTAAGCGTTAGGCAGAACATATACCAGAGAAAACAAACATACAGAAGAACAGACGGCGAAAAGTTAATACAGCTGCTTCGTTCTACTTCATCTGGGTTGCGCTTAACTTTGGAGTGGAAAAATGTGCTAGGGATGGTATTTGAATTTCTTGAAATTCTTTGACATCAGATTCTGCCAAGGTGAAATATGGGGACCCTGGGAGAACAGTTGGAGTTAGGAAAATAATGAGAATATACAGTAAAACACACACACACACACACACACACACACACACACACAGAGAGAGAGAGAGAGAGAGAGAGAGAGAGAGAGAGAGAGAGAGAGAGGAAAGAACAGTAATTTTTCTATGCAAAAAGCATTCTTACCTTGAATCCTTAGTAACATCAAACTATTAAGAAAAGAATTACACAACTTTTCTTACAGTAAGAGTGAGTTGCAGGGGGAAATTGAGATAGAAGTTTGCAGATAGTATGGTAAGAAATTACTTGAAATTATTAACTATGTCGGTACTTTATGTAAATTATTTTAAATGAAACACAGCTTTGGGGCAGTGTGTGTATCAGATGAACAAGTTACTTCCTAGCTTCATGTCCAACCCATCCAGGCTTGCAGCAAAAGACAACAGATCTTATCTTGTGTGCTTATCCAACACTGTAATTATCAACTGCAGAAGAAACGCCAGGAGGCCATACTTTTCAGGAATGGCAGGGGAAAGCCTTAAAATGTTTGCAGTAGCCTATCTGGAGCAATGGTTGACATCTCTGTTTTGAAGCCGATTCACCTCAATGTGACAGCAGTTCCTGAAATCTGGAACTGTGGATGTAGTATCTGTGTGTGTGGTTTGGGAAGGACAGCTCCAGAAGCCAGGAGGCTGAATCTGTCCCAAGTCTAGCCTACTGACTGCAGTAGCCACCAATCTCATCTGTAAAACTGAGGTAACGTTTCACAGAGTGCCAGGGAAAATCAATGTTGAAGCTTGAAACTGCTTGGCAGAATTTGAAGACTTTATCCACAACATGTGAGATGACAATATTGTGACAACTAACTAAAAATAATAGATTGCTCAGGCACTGGTAATAAACATAGCTTTCTGTAGGAAAGCTACAAACACAGGTTTGCTTATTCTACTGGCCACTTATGCTTTCTCCTTGATAGAGGAAATGGAATCTAAATAGTAGGCCAGGTATGGTGGTCCACACCTTTAACCCTAGCACTTGGGAGGCAGAGGCAGATGGACCTCTGTAGGGCAGCCTGATCTATACAGCTAACTTCTAGGCCAGTCAGGCCCATATAGTGAGAACTTGACTAAAAAGAATTGCTTAAATAATTATTATACAGATATTGTGAACTCTTCCATGACTTACTATAATGCCAATTATTAAAGTATATTTCATGCTATCATATTTTTAATTTTTATTCTTCAAATCAAGTAATAACCTATGAATGAAATTGTATTAACTCATTTCTAAGGCTTTCACATACTGAAAATTGTAAAGGGAAGCCTTCCCGCCAGCCTGGTTCCAGAGCTGCATGAGTCCCAAATAAACACACAGGAGGCTATATTAATTATGAAGCTGTTGGCCTTGCTTACTGGCTAGCTCTGACTTAAGTATTTACCCCATAATTGTTAATCTAAGTATTTCTCTTACCGGAGAAGTTTCCGGGCTTCCTACCCCATGGCGTTACATCTTGACTCTCTGTGTTTCTCCTTCCCAGAGTCCTCCTGGACTCCTAGTCCCACCTATCTTGGTTCCCTATTGGCCAACAGTGCTTTATTGACATATACACAGGACTTCCCCCATCATCAAATAATAATGTTTAAAGTTGTAAGTATTCTATAGATAAGACAATGTAAACATCCATTTGGTATATTTAAAATGCCATAGGAGTGAAGCCATTTACTGACATCATTAAATTCAACTGGAGCCATTTGGTTTAGTTTGCTCAGCAAGTTGCTACTTAAGTTATAATTTTGGGTTCTCACTCTGTCCAGGCCAGTTGCTCAAGGCAAAAAAGTCCATTGGTTCCACACATGCCTCTTAATTTTACAGACAATTTAAAAGAAGAATCAAGAGAGGACAGCTTCTAGCATGACCAATATTAGCAGCAAAGCACTTATACTGCACGATGCTTTTCGTGTTTCTGTAAGGGGATGGGAGAGTAGGGAATCTGGCCTCACTGAAAACAGGTTTCCCTTCATTGCAGATCCTGCTAGGTAAACTCTAAAGCCTAGTAATGTCCTAAGTGAGAGCCATGACTTGGTTATTCAGGGTTGCTCCTGGAAACCCCCTTCCTGTACAGATTAGTTATTTGACACAAGTTGGAGTCATCTGGAAAGAGGGAACCTCAACTGAGAAAATGTTTCCGTCAGAATGGTGGACAAGCTTGTGAGGCGTTTTCTTGATAATGATTGATGTGGCAGGGCCTGGACTTCTGTGGGTGGTGCCACCCCTAGATAGGTGGCCCTGGATGGCATAAGCCTTGAAGAAGCGGCATCCCACTGTGGTTTTTGTTCTGTCTCCAGGCTCCTGCCTTGAACTCCTGCCCTAACCCTTCACGATGGACCATAAACTGTAGGCTGAAATAAACCCTTTCCCACAAGCTGCTTTTGGTCATGGTGTTTCTCATAGCGAACTAGGACCTTACGCTAACAAGGTGACTCATAGGCACCCTTCCATAACGCATGCTGGGATGACACAGAGCAGATGGAGGCTAGCCATACCAGAAAAGCCAATTAGTTATTATGCCATTGAGTCTTTAGGCCACATAATAGCAAGCATGGCCTCCAGGGTGGGGAGGGATTGGAGACTGAGTGCAACTCATAGGTAATAATTCAATCAATTATCGCTGTGCAACGAAGCCTCGCTAACGTCATACTGGAGCCTGAGTTATCTTCTGCAGTTGTCAATACTGTCACACATTGATGCTAGAAGCAGCTTCATGCTTGGACCTCTCCCAGATGCTCCTATCATCTCTCTTCATGCTTGGACCTCTCCCAGATGCTCCTATCATCTCTCTTCATGCTTGGACCTCTCCCAGATGCTCCTACCATCTCTCTTCATGCTTGGACCTCTCCCAGATGTTCCTATCATCTCTCTTCCTTCAGTTGTACCTAATTTGTATCCTTTTGCATCAATGAAACTATCACCATAAAAGTTCTACTTTCCTGAATTCTGCCAGCCACTATGGTAAATCTAAGCAGAGGGAGGACGTGGAGAACCTTACTCTTGCATACAGCCTGTCTGAAGTGAGGGTGGCCCTGGGGACTCCCAACTTGTAGCGGGTGTTAAAAGAGAAGTGATTTTTATGGTGACTCTGATGTTTGAGGACTCAGTGCTGTTGCTGTCAGAGTGCAGGGTAGACCCTGCAGCCAGGACAACTGTGACTCTGGTGAACATCTTTAATTCCAGCAAATGGGAAGTGGATGGAGAAGACAGTAAGGCCATTCTTGGCTACCTTAGCCTACCTGGGCTGCATGAAACCATGGGACACATGTATCAAGTGCCCTAAATGAGCACTCTGAATTAAGTAGAGGGAAAAGAGAAGGACCCTGGAATGGTTAGTTCCTCGTCGCTGTCCCCATACCCTACACTGCTGCCATGTCCCTTCACTCCTGAAGCAACAGCTTTTAAACAGGCACACTGAGGGAGGCAGGATAGAGAGACAGGGGAAATGACGGGACCATAAGGCAGGAAAGGAGCCCTTCACCTCAGAGTCTGATGGAAGCAAGAATTCCAGCCCAACAAACATTTGCTGTGAATGCTAACATGGAAATAACATTCCTTCTATATAGAGATATTTTATGTTAAAATAACAACAGACCAGGCTTAAGGCCTAAACCTTGGGTAGGGTCGTCCAAAAAGGACCCTCGGGAATCTCAAACAAAACTGTTAATGCTGTTTACAGTTCAGACACCCAGCCTGCTGGCATCCCTGTGATCTCAACTCTGACTTGTCAACTGTAAACCTATCACATGCTGCCCAAGAACTGCCCAGTGATCTCTTAAGGCCCTTAGCACTCTTTCAAGAGAGTGGCTTCAAACCCACCCAAACTGTATGCCTGACAAGGAAATGTGACACCCTCTTAGAGAAGTCTGCAACCACGCTCTGAGCTGTGTCTTTATTTCTGGGCAGTTTTCTTTCAACTTTCCTGCTCAATCTTTATTACCCACCAATTCTGCCTCACACTGGCTAGTCCTGTAATATTATTTTCAAACCAAGAAGCCCACTCTGGCCTGAATCCTTAAAGACTAGGGGAACTCCGCAGGCTGCTGGGGGTGGGCGCTGTGCCCTTGCCTCTGTCCCTCACATCAGTAACAGCATGACACTTTGATGTTAAGGAGTAAATGCATGGTGTTGTGAGCTTTAGGAAACTGACCTGAGTGCCCGGCACAGCTGCGGCTCCAAAGGGTGGTCTCATCATAGGTTGTGCAAACATGACTGGCTGCTGAGGCATCATGGTCATGCCTGTCCCCGCAGGAGGCTGCAAAAGAAGCTTCGCTCAGAGCAGGTCTGGGACCCATGAGTGTGAAACCAGACATGCACACCTTTTACATGCTTTGGACAACTGCTGAGAAAACCACACAGGAAGCAACTATGTCACTTTGAACTCCAGGTGCTGAGGCTGTAGATGGGGGAAAAGGCCCCTGAGCTGAGTGTGCAAGTCTGGCTGGCCATGTGGCATCCTCATTCCAGTCAGGAGATTGTGTTCATCTCCTGTTAGAGTAATTCTTGAGACAAAAGCCGGTTTCCTTATGCAGGATGGTCCTAAAATGTGCTGATGATAGACGTGCAGGGTTTACAAAAAGCCCCCGTATAGAGAGGGTTGTTTTTGATGACTGCGTTAAAATGTGTAACAAATATCATCTCTAAAATGGCACAACGATGTACTGTAATACATTTATACACATTGTAACTGCTTCCCCACTCCCTGGCTAAGCTGGTTCAGGTTCAAAGCAGATGGCTTAAATTGTAGTTTCCTCTACTGTACTTCCTGTAGGAGTACCTATTTACTTGAGCAGTGGTAAAGACGTCAGGAATGTCACCTCAGGTTTTGGCACAGGTCATCACTCACCATTCCAAATCCTGCTCCAGGTTGCCCAACAGATGGGGCCCCGGCGCCCGGAGGAACTGAGCTGCTTGGAGGAACAGTGCCCTGCTGCACACACATCCCCACAGAACCACACAGGACAAATGAAGAAAGAAACAACATAACATGGTTTTAAAATGACAGGCTAGAATTTTAAAACGCGTGCATTTCAAGTTTGGGGATGTGCATGCACAAAGCGTTCTCACACTTCACTTCTAAATTTTAATAGATGATTAACACCAGAGCAATGGCTTGAGGCTCACTTTTGTGGTGCTGTTCCGACTCATGGGGCTTGCAGCTTCTCAAACCTGCCAGTGCCCAGCCCGCTCTTGCTATGAAAGGACTGGACTTCAGTGAGCCGTCTCCTCCCACCATTCTATCCTCTGACATGCATCAGAGGGTTAGACTGGAGGGACAGACAGACGCAGACAGACAGGGGTGTGCCCAAGGGAGGAAAACTGTAAGTGGGCTTGGGAAAAGTGGCTTTCCTAGCTTTGCTAAAATGTGGACGATATAGTAATTTGAAATATAGAAATGAATATCTTTTAAACCTTATGGAAAGGATGATGGTCTAGTTTCAATTTTAAAATTGGTAAGCTGAAAAAAATATGTTAAAATAAAATATCACACAATAGAAAACATCCCCAGCTAGCTTCCTGTTGCTGTGATAAACACCAAGACAAAAAGCAACCTGGGGAGGAGAGGATTTATTTTAGCCCACATCTCAGAGTCTCTCCCGAAGTGAGGTCAGGGAGGAGCCTGGAGGCCGCAGCTGAGGGAGAGACCATGGAGGAGTACTGCTTACTGCCTTGCTCCTCACGCCTTGTTCAGTCTGCTTTCTTATGCCACTCAGGACTGCCAGCTGAAAAGTGGCTCTGCCCATAGAAAGCTGGGCCTGCCCCCTAAAAACCACCCGTCACAGGCCTGCCCCCTAAAAACCACCCGTCACAGGCCTGCCCCCTAAAAACCACCCGTCAAGAGAATGCATCACAGGCCAGTCTGGAGACAGCATTTTGTAGGTTGAGATTCTTCCTTTCTAAAAAAAAATCTCTAGCTCATGTCAAGTTGACATAAAACTAGTCAGCATACTTTATCCTTTCTTTAAGAAAAATAAAAAAAAACTTCTCCAGTTCTTAGTTAGACTATCAGGAGATTTTGGCAGGAAATATGATAAAGTGGTATTACAATCCATAATAGTGAATGTGCTAGAAAATCATTTCTATGATTTTACGATAAATCAGAAACATAAATACTACTATTAGGACTATTGCAACCACAAGGTATTTAAGTGTAGGCTGTAATTATTATTACATGCAAAGTCCACAGATTTGCATTTTAGTGAATTTTGCATCTTGCTTGTATCACTTCAATGTGAACACGGTTGTGCAATGTTAATAGTCAAGTTAAGCAGAACATCCTTGCTCTGCAGACTTGAAAACTGGTAAACTGCCCATACCACCCTGGCCTCACTGTTACATACCGGGGGAACACCTGCTGACCACGTGGCTGGAGTGACTTTCGGTTGCCAGTTGGCTCCACCAGTCAGCTTTTTCTCCCCAGCATTCCACTGGAGATCTCCCCTAAAGGGCAAGTGTGAAAAACAAAACACACAATCAGAGGGAAATATGGCATGTGGCCTCTTGGATTCTTTTACTTGGGTTTAGAAGTAGTCTGTTTGAACCTGGTGGCGATACAGAGCATAAATTAACAAGGTGGTAGTGGTGTATGCCTTTAATCCTAAGACTTGGAGGCAGAGCCAGGTGAGTTCAAAGCCAGCCTGGTCTACAAAGCAAGTTTCAGGACAGCCAGGGCTGTTACAGAGAAACCCTGTCTCAAGAAACAAACAAAACAAAACAAAAAAGAGTATAGATTAAAACTAAAAGGAGTCTTGCCACATTGTATCTAAGACAGTGCAAAAGCATTTAAAATAAAACAGGTGTGTGTTTTGAATTCAGTGGCAACAGGAACTTCATGTCACAACAGAAAAATATGCCAAAATTTTCAACTGAATTCTTTATTCACAATAAAACTCCAAATATATACCATCAATCTGGACACACGTCTTGTTGAATTTAGTTTTGCCACTTTATGTGTATGTGTATATTCTGTGTGGGGGGTCAGTATGTATGAATGCAGGTGCCCGGTAGCCCAGAGGTGTTAGATTCTCTGGGGCTGGGGTTACAGGGAGTTGCAAACTATCTGACATTCATGCTGGGAACAAAACTCAGGTCTTCTGTTAGAGCAATCTGTGCTCTTGACTGCTGAGCCATCTCTCCAACCCTGCAACCTCTTGAATTTCACATGCATTGATGGTAGCTATTTCTGGTTCTTAAAGAGTCAAGAGAGGGTTTCACACAGCTGTATCATGCCTGCAACCTGATTGATAGTCATTGTCCAGTTCTAACATGCATCCCAGTTTTGATGACAAAGCATACACTGAGAAAAGGAGATACTGTTTACCATTCTTATGACCCAGGAAAGACTTATTAAAGACAACATCTCAATTATAAGGCTAATAAAATACTCAAAACTACACAGAGAAAACCTGTCTGGAAAAAAACAAACACACAAAGCTTTAAAACTCCATTTCCAAAATATTTCCAGATGTAACAGTGGTGATCCTGGCCTGGAAAAGATTATTCTTTTTCAAAGCGGAGCAATAATTTGGAGATTTCAATAAACTAACAACAAGAATATAAACTGAAATGAAAAACAACTTAAATTACCTAACTTAAGAATGGGAAATCACATACTCCAGTGAGGAAATGTTTGATAGTCTTGAATAAACATGCACCAACACACTGTTAAAAGGAAAACAGATAATTGAAAAACACTTACTTTTTTGTTGTGGTACCGGAAATTCCAAGATCTACAAATGGATAAAAGAAAAAGAATTTGAATCTTATATTCAAGTTACATATTACAGTATTTGAGAAATCCAAGACTCACAGGAGTCTTGCCTAGCAATGACTGTATCCATTGGATGAAAAGGAAACTATGTTAGTAAACAAGAGTAGAATTTAAAATTTTCTTTTACTTCACATCAGTCTTAAGGATCACATTTAGTGTAGACTTGCCCAGAAGGCCTGAGATTGCTATCTGAAAAATCCTGTTAGGCTGGGGGGTCTATGAGCGTGACCAGTGACCAGTTATTTCCATGATATAAAACTGTCTCTAATGATAGCTAATAATAACTAACTGGTTCACTGGGCCTAGACTGTTTACAGGAGCAGTGTAGACTATGCTCAACAGCTGCCTTCCTTCTGCAAATCGGGAACTTGGTTAGGTGCCGGGCAGTGTGTGCCCACATATTAGCAGTCAGCCAAATTCCTGGCTGCTGCTCACACCCTAAGGGGCTTCCTTGGGCTGAAACGCCTTATGCAGCTGTGCACCCATCTCTTGCTGCTGTGGTGATGCCCAGATGTGAGCTCTACCATGTGCTGCTGGGTTCCAGGAGCCCTGCTAGTGGACTGTGAATGTGGGACAGATCTTGGGAATACCTGGCTTAATCATCTAGCCCTCGCTGCACTTCATTTGTCAATTGGCAAAGATGTATTGGGCTTTAGCTATATCAGGCATTATCCTAGGTTTGGGATAGATCATTAAAGAGAAGTAGTAAAGACCCCCATGCTGTAGGAACCTGCACTCTAACGGTGTGACACAGAGGGGAAATGATGACACAAGAGAAGTAAATGATATGAGCAGCTAGAATGAGGGTGAGGATCCAGACAGTGGGAGGCCTCCTGGAGAAGGTGGGGCGTCCCCAAAGCTGAGTGCCCTAGGCCAACGGAGCAGGCAGTACAAAGTAAATGTGGGGCTGGTTTGTTAGCTGATGGTTTAAGTATTCAGCTCCTGTACTTTGTTTCTTTGCATGGCAAAATAAACTATACATATTAACTAAACCAAATACAGAAATCTTTACACACAATTCTGATCATTTTTAAAGGAAAGACTTTATTTCAATGTGTTGCCCAGGCTAGCTTCTTAAGTTGTAGGTTCAAGATATCCTCTTGCTTCAGCCTTCCAAGTGGCTAAGTCTACAGATAGGTATGTGTCATCAATCCCGGCTAGTCAACATCTTTGTTTTTAGAAGACAACGAAGTGTCACTTGTAAAAATTTTATTTTCAGTTAGATTATACAATTTAATCTCTATAATACACAATCACAAAGCCAACCAAATATTTATGCTGACGTGCTCATACAGATGCCTGTGTGAATCCTGCCCTTTGTGGCAAATGGGAGTGCTATGTGGAGTGTGGGCTTCACTGCAGGCCAGGCCTCTTAGCAAGAAGGCTGTGAGTGAGCAGCATGCAGGAGACTCGCTATGGACAAAGAACGGAAAAAGAGTGGACAGGTCTGCAGTGTGGTCTCAGTGGGAGCTTCAACTAACACTGGAAGTATTTTTAAAACACCTTTTGTGAGATACAACTCATGTATCATAAAATCCACCCTTACAGCATGTAGTTCATGGCTTTAGTCTACTAACAGAGGTACAGTCACCACTTATAGCATACTTATGTTGCCATACATAGATTCTGGTACCTATTAGCAACTACTCCTTCTCCTTTTTCACCTCATATCTACAGCCTTTAACCTACTTGCTGTCTCTTCAAATTTGCCTAGTTTGTATCATATGCCGTCCTTGTGACTAAACCTGTCACTTAGCCTAACATATTTATGGCAAATAGTTGATGTTATGGCATGTATCAGCATATCACTCATATTTCAGTCCAAACAATGTTATAAAAGACATGCCTACATGCATATGACTTTTTGTGAACTAATGGACTATATGGCTGTTTTCACCATGAGGCTTTCATAAATGATGATTCTAAGGGCATCTTACATGCTCTTGTGTGAATGCACGTTTTCATTCACTCTATGTACCTATCCATAGAACTGCTGAGGGGTGTGGTCCACTCTGTTATCATGAGGGGGACCTGCCATGCTTCTTTCCAAAGTGGCCACACTGTGTTACAATATTGGCAGTAGTGTCTGAAGTTTCCACGGAATGCCAGCACGTGCCCCAATCTGTTTCCTTCATCGGTATCCCTTCTGGATGTCAAGTGGCCACTGTGGCTCTGAGTTACACTAACTTGACATCTGATGATGTTGAAGATCTTTCCATATATTTAATAGCCATTTATGTATCTTTGCCCTGAGAAATCTCTCTTCGAGTCCTTTGCCGGGTTTTAAGCCATATTATTCCTATTCTTAGTGTTTATTTGCAGAAGCCATTTGTACATTACAGAAGTCCTTTGTAAGAATTGTGATGAGAAGTTCTTTCATTCTGGAGCTGCTTTTTCACTTAGAATATTTGCCTTAGACGTTTAAATTTTATGTGCATTAGTGTTCTGTTTGCATGTCTGTTTGTGCACCACACCAGTGCCTGGTACTTGCAGAGGTCCTAAGACAGCATCAGATCACTGGAACTGGAGCTATGGGTGGTTGTGGGTTGCCCTGTGCATGCTGGGAACTGACCCCAGGTTCAGTTTTCTACAAGAGCAACAAGAGCTCTTAGTCACTGAACCATCTCTCTAGCCTTTCTTTTCACTTTAATGATTTGTGAATTTTAAAATACTTTGATGAACTTTTAAAAAATTATTTTATTCTTTGTTGCTTATATTTTCAGAAAGTTAGATTCATTTTATGTGTATGAGTATTTTCCTGCATGTATGTACATACACTATGTGCACGCATGATACCCACTGGGGTCAAAAGAAGGTGCTGGATTTCCTGAAACTGGAGGTTTGGATGGTTGTACTATGTGAGAGATGGCAGCTCAACCCTGCAAGAGCAACAGTGCTCTAAACTGCTGAGCCATCTCTCAGGGCCCTCTGTTGCTCATGTTTTAGGAACTGTTATGTAAAGGACATTGCCTAATCCATGATCACAAAGACTTACCATCAAGTTCTTTTCTGAGAGTTTGATAGGTTTTTTGTTTTTTGTTTTTTTTTTTAGTATTTACCCATTTTGGGTTGATTTTTTGATGATATAAAGAAGTCCAACTTTGCTCCTTTTTCTGAGTCTCTCACATTGTTCCAGAACAAGGTTTTGAAGAGGGCATTAGATCCCTTGGTGCTGGGTTTCAGCAGTTGTGAGACACTTGTTGTAGGTACTGGGTACAGAAGTCAGGTCTTCTACAAGATCAGGAGGCACACTTAACCACTTAAACAGCTCTCCACTCCAGAACAAGGTTTTGGAGACTGTCTTTTCCCTCGTTGGGGACATCATCTACACTGACTTCACAATACATGGGAAAACTTATTTTCCTAATCTTGCTTCTGTCCTGTTGGTCTATAGTACAGTTCATGGTGGTGTCAGAATTATTTTTATCAGTTTCTGTAACTTTGGAGAAGTTTTGAAAACCAATTAATTCTCAGATTCATTCATATTTTTCAAAATTGCTCAGTTATTCCTCCAGTGGCGAGCTTTTTCCGTAGCTAAGATAACTGTCACAGGTGGTTGACAAAATGAAGGCCGTGTGCTGAAGGCAGCCTCAGGACATGGGAGTGAGGTAGAATATCACATACTCACAGAAAGCCATCTATCAGAGGGATGGTGCTTGAGAAGAAGGAAATAATTAACGAAGGTCTGCAGGATGTCATGAAGGCATTTCTACAGATGCTCAGATCAAGCATAACAGCCTGTTAAGCTTTTGATATTGCTTAATGCTGCCTGATATCCACAAAGCTAAGTCCATATGCCTTGGTGAAAAATAAAATTCAGAATTAAAGCAAGGCCAATGTCCGTAGCAACTGTCCACGCCTCCTAGGACTTTGCAGATCCAGCTTCAACCGCCCTATGTCCTTTCAATTTGGCCATCTCTCTAGTCCTGGCTAGACAATCTCTACCCCCATCTTTGCACTTAATGCCTCCATTGTCCACAAATGTTCTTCTGACAACTACCTACTTCACTCCTTACATTGGGGAGGATTGCTTCTACTTGGCACTCATGATGTAATATAAAGCAGAATTTATTTTAAACATTTCACTATTCTGACTCAGCCCCTTGTGAGGGCCATAAGAATAGAAAATTTATCTGTTTTGTTCACTTAATCATCTCTAATGCCTGAAATAGTACCTCCTGATCAATAAATACTTGTTGAAAAATGAAACCCAGACGCTATAAATATACTGCACTTAGTACAATTCTATTTTCAGATGGTTACATATTTATACAGAATGCCTTTGTGTATAAGCTGTGCGTGACAGTGTGTGCTCTTTAGTTGGCTGGTTTGTTTGTGTTTGGTAACTTAGATTAAAAGTGATGTGGCTACTCTCACAAGACAATGGAGCAGCAAGTACTCACCTTCTAAAGAAAGGCTCTGGGAGAAATGCTAACTGTTTTGATCCACTCCCTAATGTACTAACTCTTAGTCAAAACCAGAGTGAAAAGATGCAGAGGAAAAAAAGAACCCAATTCATGCATGCTTCAAGTAAATAAAACTAGATTACTCACTGCCTACTAAGCTGGCCAGAGATGAGTCAAGGTCACTTCCAAGGCCTTTGCTGGCTGCCATTGCAGGACTGGGAGGGACCACTGAGACAGGTGCAGGCTGCCCAGATGGTGCCATGGTCGGCATCAGAAGATCGCCTAGACCATCAAACACTGGAAATCAAACAGACCAGGCTCAGAAAAATTGAAAAAAGAGAGAGAGACAAGGGAGATATTATGCAAAAAGACAGTCTTTAATGAAACCATGGAAACACATGTAAATACGCTATTATAAAAGGAACAACAGAATTCATATAACTTATGAACACCAAAAAGAACATGTCTACTCAAAATACATGGAAACGTTAATGAGCATGGAGAAAGACAGGGAGGAAGGCTGTATAGTATAATGTACTGTAGAGAGCACAGAGCCAGGCTATAACTCAGCCACACCCCTTCAGCTCTGAGCATCAGGAAATGACACTTCCACTTTCTCATCTATAAATGGGGACAGTACTACTAACATACACCTTTGTTGTAAGGACCAGCGAGGGAACATTTTCCCACACATTGATTACAATGCTGCCTCTGTATAGGTACTCAATAAGTGGTAGCCATTGTTAGTCTAATTAAAACAACCACTAGGCACTTGTTATAAATGGTAGTGATGTGCAGTAAACTACAAATGATTTAGTCAACTAACCTAAGATGCTTACTCTTTAAGCAATTTGTAATTGAAAAAAAAAGATAATTCCCTAGTGTTCAATGAAACTAGCATAAAATAAATGGTGCTCTGTCAGCATCTAGCAATATGTATCAGAAAGACACTTGGTCACATTTTAGAGGTAGTTAATTTTGATTTTCCCCTTCTTTTGTGGCAATGTTTGGCTTATATTTTAAGGGCACATTTAAAATAAACAGGATTTTAAGGATAGAAATCAGGAGCAACCACTGGTGTCCCTCATCTCCAGATGACAAGTACCACTTGTTCAGTTCCTAGAATATAGAAAGACTATTCATATCCATAAGATATTAGCAATATCTTATCCACATAAAAACGTTTCTTATAAGAAACCATGTATATCTACCATAAACACCACTACACAGTCATTCTAAGGTTGGAAAGACAGCATTCAAATCAGCACTGGCAATAGAAACATCCAGATTGTCAGGCAGGGGTTATATTTAGGGTGTTTCTGAAACACAAAAACTCACCAATTGAAAATTTGTAGTGAGGACCCAGCATGAGAAGAGTAGAATGGAAGAGAATACAAACAAAATGACAGCAGTATGAAAGGTTAGAAGCAAAGGTACTACTCGTGTTTCAACTTCATAAAACGGAGGGCCATGCAAGCTTCAAAGGTGTAAGCAACAGTGGGAGCGGGGTGTGTGTCGGGGGTGTCCACACACTCAGACACTGTTCAAAGATTCACTACTGAGTATTTGTCCTTCCTTTACCACCGCTAAATCATGTGCATGTGAGTTCATGCAAAATAGATGGTGGGTGTGGTAAGATTTCTGCTAAAATTCAAAAACAGAAGCAGAAAGGACAGGAAGTTATTCTTAGTCACCAGACACATCCAGGAGATTTTAACTTGAGTTATATATAGCTTGAGAGCCACCAACCAGGCTAACAACATCCACCTCTAAGCTCCCCACAGTCACACTAACCTTGGAGGTAGATGCCATATTACTATCAGGAATAAGGAAGAGTGTTTGAATAATCAGTGACTCACCTGATGGATCAAAGGAGCTACTGCTTGTAGTTGAAGGTGTTGTCCCAAAAGCTGCCTCGAAATTGGGTTGCAGCAGGTTATTCTGAGCTGGAGTCACCGGTGTTGTAGAAGGGGCCATGAAAGAACCCCCAAATCCTGATGAAAAAAAGGTCCCAGAAAAATGTCAGCTGAAGGTGGGGAAAAGACCATAAAAACAGAGTCAGAAAAAGCTACAGGAATTGAAGAAAATGACTGCACGAGTAGAAATTAGTGAAACCAGCAGGCTTGTTTTGCAAAGAGCTTTTCAAAGTATGCTGACCGATCATGTAGGAATGACATATCCAATTTAACCAGACACAAGGCAGCTCTTAAAACAAGCACGTAAGTATGATATACACACACTAGTGAACTGTATTAGAATCTATGCTATCGGAATCTCTTATGATGAAATTCACAGAGCAAAGAAGGGTTAGAATTCAGATAAGGTGTCATCACACTGAAACTTTACAACAACAGTAACTAAACAACATGTTTCCATCACTGCTTCCAGATAACAGTCACTGAGTGCATGACCCATGTGTAGTATGCATTCCTTCTGGTCTTCTCTTTGCAGCTCAGCCAGGCAGTCCCCCTGAGTAGACAACCCTGACAGTTACTTCTGTGAAAGCCTTCACTGGTGCCCCATCCCTTCTAGATTCCTTTGTGGAGCAGCCTTCTGGCTCTGATTGCTTCCCATCCCTAAAAAAACAGACTCAGCAAACTCACAGCTCCTAATGTCACGGGCCTCTTCCATGACGTGCTGCTGCCCACTGCTGCTGGCTACACCCCATCCCCATGTGCATCACTGTCCTCAGCGTGAGGAGCAGTGCTCCACGCCACTCCCATCACGTCTTCATCCCTGTGCTCCCCAAGCCCCACTCCAGAGACAGCTCGCTAGGTTCAGGAGCTGTGTGCTGTTTCCTCCTGTCTTTTCTATTAATATTTAGCACAGTTCCTGAAACAGTAAGTTAATGGTTACTGGATGAATGATAAGGACTAATAAAAATTGCTATAAATTCATCAGAGCTCAAATTAAATATTTATTCTTTGAAGTCTGGAACCAGATCATGTCTCTTGCTCAAGCAACAGAAACAGAAGCCTAAGGTGAGACGCTGTTGCTTTTGTGTAAAAATATTCAACTTGCAAGGAAGTGCTTAGTAATTGTTTAGTAAGATGCTAGGTAATTTTCTATTATAAAAGTCTTTATCTTTTCAAGAAGTCTGTCTGTCTTTTTTGAGACAGAGTCTCATCATATAGTCCTGGATAAGCCTGGAACTCACTATATAGACTGGACTGACTAACTCACAGAGATTTGCCTGCTTCTACCTCCTGCGTGCTGGGTTAACGGTGTGCACCACCACGCCTAGAAATTTCTTACAACCAAATTTGTTGCATATGTTTTTTTTTCAAGTTTAGTCACATCATCTTTTCTTCACAAATAGGTCACAAAAATATAGACATATATTAACAGTGCAATTTACAAAACCAATTTTTCTTTTGTGAAGTAAACTTTGGTCATCTTTTTGGCAGTAAGCATTAATATTCATATAAAAATGACATAAGTTTAAGACTTCATGGGTTTAGACTTTCCTAATACATATACAAAAACACTGCATTTTGGGAAAAATGGTTAGTTGCTTGTGGTGCCTTTCTGAAGTTCACAGGGATCATGCTAAATGATTTTTAATATTTAAATGATACTGAATGAACTTTGAAAATTATTTGTCAAAGGAACAGTATTCTCCAGATCAGTTAGAACTAATCACATTATGAAGCAAGTACAAGCTAGGATTCTCATTGTATTTTGGATGCGATGGTTTTGATTTTATGGACACTGATGGACAAGTTAACGATGAATTTTGAAACATTACAATTCCACTTGGAGTTTAGGCAACTGTCATCTGGCCTCATTCTTAGTCACAGGCGAGACTGGAGGTGACTGCACTTAGTGTCTTAAAATCTCTCAGAAAAAAATAGTACATTCTAGAATCCTAATGATAGTGATCTGAAAGTACCATGGTTCATCTATTTCACCTCTGTCATTCTGTGGTTGGAAGTGACTCTGAAAAAGTCCAGTAGACTCCACAGAAAGAGGAAACCGTGTTGGTGTGTGTTCATGCAGGGCTTATCTTTTGAGCACTAATGAACTTCACTCACAGCTAAGACCACATTCATAGGTGTATAAATAATAGTGCTCCCATATAAAATCTTAGTGTCTGCTCCACAAAAGTGAATGGAACAGCAGCAGTGGGATGAGGCGCCCTGAGTGTGAGCCATTGCTCTAAGCACACTTTTTTTTAAGTTGCACTGATAATTAGGTCCTGCAAAAGCAGCAATGCCCACCACAGGCTTATCGAACCTTTTGCCATTGTAAAATGATACCATCTACAAAGTTTACACTAGAGAATGGTGCAACAGAGTTAACTACCCTCAGAAAATGAAAAAAACAAAAACCTAATGTTGCTTTAAAAATAACCAAGATTTTGGGCTGGGCTATATTCATAGCAGTCTTTAGTCATATGTGGCCCAGGGCCATGTCAGGTACTAAGCACATTATTTATACAAACATGACTTTATTTGGCACTCAGGACACTCCTCTGAGGTTCAGTAGATGAGAAAGCTTGAGGTCAGAGCCATTACTCTGACTCCAGTTTTACTACACTGAATGAACCAAGAAATTTAAGATTTTTTTACTTAAATGGTAGAAGATGAAGATTAAGATTTACGTCACCAATATTTTAGTGCTAGAATTATTATTTGACAAGTCTGGATATAAATTTGAGTGAGAAAACTGGTTTTTAAACAACCATTTTAAAGAAATTGCCCATTTCATTTTGTCTTGGTTTCCTGATTTTATAATACATGTAAATATCAGTGACATTTTCTTTATGTTTTTAACAGTTAGCCTACAATCTTTAAAAATAGCTTCAGCATTTCATTCTATGATCTATTCATTGCCTTTCACATACATACAAACTTACTTCTTCAAAGAGATGGTACAGTGCTTGCCTGCTATCAAGAAAGAAGATAGACCACATAAAAACGAAGACAAAACAGAAATCTTAGTTGGTGTGAGGGGAGTCGCCTCAGTCTAGTGGCTGAGTCTACTAGAGTGCACAGTCTAACCTGCCTGTAATGTTATCTATGTATCGTCTCCCTTTTTTTATCCTTTATAAAATAGTTTATCACCAATAATACATGGCCAAAAAGTTCCTCACAAAATACAACTGTTTTATATGTGGCTCATATCTTAATGTAAACCTGATCACAGTTTGGGGGTATGTATCTTTTACTAGACTTATTTGTGTGTCAGACAGTCCTTAACTATGTACCCTGGGTGCCCTCTATGGAGACAAGGCTGGCCTCAAACTGCTGGGAGCCTCTGTGTTTCTGCTGTCTGAATGCTGAAATCACTGGGATGATCCACCACACCCATTTATTTATTTTTTAAGAGTTTTTTTTTATATAGCAATGGGCTTGGTAGTTGTGTCTCTACACAAACATATACAAGACAAAGCAGAGTGGTAGTTCTGCAAATAATCATAATGCCGTGTCCCAAATATTTGTTCTACTTTACATGCATCAAAAAGATATTTGGGCATTAGCTGAATTGAAGATGTGATGTTGACTTGTGGAGAGGACTGGGAATAATCACAAGACACAATTTTGTTGATATTCCATAACTTTAAAAAAAACTAAGCATGTGCTTTCCTGGTGCTGCCATATTTAAGCAATCATAAGAAATGCTTTTCTGTAAGTAAAACAGGGAGAAACTGGTGTCTCAAACTGAAATTTAGAAAAACTAAATATGCAATTTAAAATTTCTTTTATCAAGGTATTAGGTGAAAGTGCTGTCCATGCTAAGAAGACTGGGTCTTACACCACCAAAGTAACTTATAGGAAATGTTTTCGTGCACAATGAACGGTAACTCCAAACAAACGTGCCTGCATTGAACATTAATTTATGTAAGTGGGAAGCCCAGAGAAACATGAACGTTTATGCAATAATTTTTCCCATTAAAGAGTCTCAAAAAAAGGCAGTGGAAGGAACAGAAGCTGGAGTCAACAACACATGTTTAAAAGTGCATAGACACTGGAGCAGATGTCAGTAACCTCTTTTCCATCTCACTGGAGTAAGGTTTTAGAATGGACAGGTCCACTGAACAATGTAAGTCATTTTTGCTTGTTTATTTGTTTTTATGTGTGTGTGTGTGTGTGTGTGTGTGTGTGTGTGTGTGTGTGTGTGTGTGTGTGTGTAAAACATGACCCAAAGCAAGCCTTTTGGAAACAAATTCCTCTGCCGCTGTGATCCTTGCATCTCCAGGGTGCTTTAGATCTTGCGGCATCCTCTAGTATCAAACATCCTGGCTCTGTCACCAGCCTCTGACTTGGCATCCTGTGGAAATGTATTCTTTTCCCCAAGGTCCCTGGCCTCCGTTCTAGGTCTTAGGCTTTAGGTTCTAATGTTCTAAGCTCTTTTGAAAACAGTATCTCAGGCTCTGGCCCTGGAGGGCTCAGTGAGGACCAGTGGATTAAAGACACTGGAATAGACAGTGTGGTCTTGTGGTCAACCTCCTGCTTAGTGGGTTGGAACAGTCCCTGTGACAAATGTGCCCTATGGCAGGCTAACAGATAGCCAAGGAAGACTTCTTAGATTTCTGCTGATAGCCAGTACACTTGATTCTAACCACAACTTTAGAGCCAATGATTTATAATTCATTATCTCATTTAAAAAGCAGCAGGATCATTTTCACCAAGGAACTTTGAAACTTTGCTATTTCAGTGGCCTGTTAAAATCTTACTGCTGGATCTTGAAAAAAAAAACTGAATCGAACGTATTGGTTTAATAAGCAGTAGAAAGTGTCTGGCCAAGGTGAAGTTGCTGTGAAATGCATCTAGGTTGAGAGGAAAGCCAGGCAAGCTGGCAGGCCTTGTCTCAAGTCAGCAGGGGTGGGTTATATGAGGTATACAATCTTGTGTTACATTTTAGCTTCCAGACAGCAAAGAGACACCAAAGTGGGAGTCCGGTTTTTCACAGAAGTCACTGTGACAAGATTTGGCAAATGGGAGTTTCATACTGGGTCAAGGAGTCAGAGGGGCTGTGAAAGAAATAAAAGAGTCACCCCTACTGGAGAGACTGAGGCTACTAGACAGAATTACTGATAGAAGGAAGGTGCCTCTATTTTCTCCACAAGGGAAATTTGCTATAGCACCAATGGCTTGTGAAGGGTCCATTAGGCCCTCCCATTACTCATGGGAAGATGCAGAACTCTAGCATGTTCCCTGGTGTTGGGATCCTGTGATAAACTGGTCAAACTGGTCATTCTTTAAGGGCCATATGGCTGCCAGGGTATTTAAATTGAGAGATTTTAGATTGGGGGCTTCCTTGTGCTCAGACAACTCACATTCATTAACTCCTTGCCACACCGAGGACTAAAGAACATCCCTTGTAGTAACTGAAGATACATTGAAAGCTGTACTTGGGTATCAAAAGGTCTTTGCTAGACTACCTCTGTGCTCCCCTCAAGCCAAATAAAAATTGAGGTTAGAATGCTATGAAATCCTCTGCTAAGCTGGGTCAAAGCCTACAGACTCTGGGCCTTCCAAGTGGCCACTTGTAAGTCTGATGCTCATTCAACACACTCTGTCTTGACCCCCAAGGAAGACTCATGCTTGGTACTGTGTTTCAGTCCTTGAACCATCCTTTTAATCAGTCTATCCTATCTTAGCAATAAGCAGTGATCCCTGCAAACTCTGCCCATTTGTTTCCTAGAAAGCATGGATCATCCAGTGTGTTTTCAGACAGAAAAATGAGCAGCTTGTCAAAAAGTCCATGATATATGTCATAACATTTCAACAGAAGAAATATATAATGGTTTCCTCTATAGTGATTCACATATTACAAAACCAACTGTCAAATATTACAGCATAGTTTACCACAGATTCCTTCCAAAAAATATTAGCAGTCATTAGATGGCAGAATTGCTACACAAAGCATATTAAATTTTTGGCAAATGAAAAAAAACATGCTAATTGAAAATGAGATTGAGAGAATCAACAGGGGTGGCTTATATACATATAACTGTGGGGTTAAGACTCATTTAGTAAATTCTAGGAAGTAATAAACTGTAATGCAAGCACAAATAGGTCTTAATAAAAGCCTGGAATCAGATACAGGGGCAAAAGCTGAAGGATCAGAGAGATGAAGGAGCATGCCACAGCCACACTTTACCTTGACAATTTCCCAGCTGAGTTTCTTCCTGCCTATATTCCTTTTTCCGCCCAGTCATCTCTCTCACTTCCTGTCTGTCTGTGGCAAGCTCTAACCTCTGATCTTCAGCATGCTTTATTTGTACAAACAAGATATCACCACAATAAACCATCTATTATATAATGCCATATCCTTCAACATCATGCCTTGAAAGGAAAATTTAAAAATAAACCTTGTAAATTATACAGTATCTATTACTTATCAAACCATATACAAACTTAACTTTTACAAAATGCCATTTTATTTGAGTGAATTACCAGCTAGTAGATCTGCCGATGCTGATGAACTAGACACAGCCTGCGGTGCTGGTTGGGTTTCAGAAGCACTACTTCCAAATGCATCTATCCATTATCCATTATCCATTATCCATTATGCAGCAAGAAAGTAAGAGGGTCAAACAGTAAGTACCTAAGCAATTCCAGTGTGATATAAGCAGAGACATGCACAGACATGTTATTCTGTATGGTGAGCCTGCCTCCTGGGTCTCCGTGAAATGACCGGATGAACTGAATCATGACCTAAGCACTTTGTCTTATTTTGTATTTTCAGACAGAGTCTTAATATGTAGCTCCTGTTTGCTTTGGACCCCTCCCCAAGAGCAGGGATTGCAGGTGTGTGCCACAATGCTCTGCTCTACAGAGGTTAGCCTTTTAAGAGAGTTCTAGAATGTTTAGGAATTAGTGCCTCACTGTAAGATTAAGATACTTTTCAGATGAATGTTTCAAAGTAAATTTCATCATTTGTTAAAACAGAGTTGAGATTTTAAAACTTTTTAAACAAATGCAAAGCAAAAATTTCTCGTTTTCCATTTCGGTTTCTAAACATTTACGATGCCCAATTCAGCAGCAGATCTCCTTGTTCCTATGTGTTTGAGCACCTACAGGGGTATCTTTTTTATACCCTCATATATCCAGCATGACATACACCAGGATAATCCATGTGGTTACAACTTGCAAAGATGCCGTTTTTTATTTTTTGCTCAAAGACACTCACTTTTATGGGTACTCATGATTCACTTCAGACCTGTCTCCTTCCTGCAAGTTTATGGCTAACAAAGAACTTTAGATTTTTCATGCACATACAAAGCAATCAATAGAATCAATGTATACTTCTGTTTTCAAATACTACACAAAAGGAAAAAAAGATACATTTAAACCACAAAACATCACCAAGTTCACCGGGAAGATGTAAAACCACTAAATTCAGTGTAGATTAACTCCACAGTGTCTGTCTCGTTTTCAATTCTGAATTACCCACATCATGTTTATATTGCCTTTAAGAACTTAAAGAGTGCTTATGTAACCAACATATCCGCATCTTTGAGAAAACAGTAGCGAGGGACTCTGAACAGGTGGTTAAAAGTCAGGATGAACAAAGAGGCAGCGTCACATGAAGAATGCTCTAGTTTTGCCAAGCACTGTAGGTTGTGCTAAACCAACGAGGACGAAAATGATGACGGCAAAGAAAAGGAAAAGGCCTGTGCAACCTCAGGGCTACACGCGACAGACAAAAGCAACGTCACAGTCAAAAGAAGCAAAATGAGACAGAATGAAAGGGGAGGATCTACTGGGAACAAACCCACTCCGTCTGAGTGCTGAAGGAGGAGAGATACGCACCCCCGAAAAGGTCTAGCACACCTGAGGACTCCACCTTTGCTGGAGAGGCAGTGGTTGCAGGAGACGGCGCTGCAAATGTGTCCACTGCAGTGAAGAACAGGGGGGAGGGGGGACACGCTGGTCACCGTTACTTAGCACAGTGAAACCCAGAGCCCCCACAATGGCCTCAGGATTTCACGGTTACAAGAAGAGGGTGGGAAAGCAAATGATAACTGACTCTTCAGTATTACAGGCTTTAGTGGGAAACAGAATTGTTTCTTTGCCAACCTTACATTTGAAATTAACCCTCACCAGCTGGCAATGGGCTGTAGAATGAGAGTCTTCTCTTGAGTGAATTCTGGGTTTTAAAACACATAAGACACTATAGGGTGTTGGATCATCTTTTCCCACATGAGCGCCCCACTCCCACCCCAGGACCCTCCTGAGAGAGCTCTGAAGGCTTGACCTTGGCGAAGCACTCACCGGATAAGAGGTCTGCAGTGAGAGAACTCTCAGGTACCGGCGAGGCCCCTCGTGGTGGAGAGGAGAAAGCATCTTCCCAAAGTGAAAGAAACCAAAACCAAGCAGAAGTAAGTAGCAGAAGGCTGAAACCAAAGTCACACGTCTGGCAAATGCATTATCACAGCAACTACAAAGGGCTTGACCAAGGCCACTACAGAAACAGAGTTGAGGAAACGGTTGCTTTGCTTTACCTGTACCAAACAGGTCTATGCTAGGAGCTGCGTCTGGCTTAGGCGCTGCAGCAACTTCAGGAGCAGAATCGAACAAATCTAAGACCAAGAACACACAGGCCTTCACTCAGTCTGGAAAATCAAGCCCGCAACAGCATCAATTGCCAGTTTTCTGAACGAGCACTTTAGAAGAACCTTGCGTTAAGTAGTAAATGGTTTCTAGAGAACCATTTAACCATAGTTTTCATGCGTAAGAGTCGTGTGTGCATTACAGGACCAGGTTTCAAGCCACCAGACGGGAGAAATTCAGTAACAACAATGACAAATTACCACCAAAGATATCTAGAGCAGGAGGAGCGGCGGCGGCGGTGGCGGCGGCGGCGGTGGCAGCAGAGGTGGTGGCAGTGGTGGTGATGCTGGTAGCAGTGGTTGCCACAGAGGCCGGAGCAGGAGAAGGAGCAGTTGCGGGAACTGGAGGGGCTGTGCTAGCTGTAGGGGTAACTACGGGAGCGCTGCTCTCAGGCGGCTTCATTGCAAAGAGGTCCAGCTCAGGCGCAGCCTCTGCACTACCTTCAGATGGGGCAAAAGGGTCTTTTGGAAAGGAAAGTGGAGACACACAGCATCAGTCAGGAAAGAGCAAGAGACAGACTCTACAGGCAAAAAGACACTTAACACACATTTACACACTAGCTAGGCCTTGGGCTACATGGGGTCAGCTACTATCTTATTAGCAGAGCTCAGCAGCAGGGATGCTTTTCTAAAGGAAAAAGAAAATACAGTTGGTACCACAAGTTGAATCTGAAATACTTTGTAGGGTGCTATGAGATTAGCCTACAGTCTTGATCCAGGGATCATTATCTTTCATGTCCTTACCTGATCTAGTCAGTTTGGTAGCTCTGAAAGTTCATTAAAACATGCCAGTATATTTGAACTCAATATCATAAAAGAATGCACTAGAAGGGGGAAACATTAAGAGAGCATACTTGCACTGGGAAAAAAAATTGTCAATCTTGAGGAATTGCCAATTTTGATAAGTATGCACTTCACCATCTTAATGTTTTAAGTGTTGGCATTATTTATTCAGTTGTGATGAATGCTGGTTACACTAATAAGAAAATAAAAACAGAGAGAGAGAAAAAAAAACCCATACGGCCACATCTAACTATGTAGGTTCCACATTAGGACAGAAAAACAAGAGACCGGCTCATGTGTAAACCCACCATTTCCTGAGCATGCGTCAAGAGCTGCAGCAACTGGGATTGGGGTAGCTGGTGCGGCGGCCCCTTCGGATGCTGCAGGGGCCTCCCCAGGAGAAGCTGCAAAGGCATCTTGGGTGCGATTTAAAAGTGATAGAAATGAAAGGAATAAAAAGAGAAGAAAATATAGTAAAAGAACTGAGTTGTGAAGGAAGCTCCCTTATACAACATGAATGTTTTCATGCACTGTTGGTAATCACAAAGCAATCATTCTTTGCATGTCTCCCTGTTAGATAACACCTGAATGGTGGTCCGTGGATACCACTGAAGGCCATCAGGATCCAACAAGGTTCCCATTGTATAAGGGCTCTAAAAAGCATGTTTTATGTTTTATTGGAAATTAATGGATGCAAAAATCAAAACACAAAATAACTTTACTATGTAATTTAAGACATTAAACTTTCATGTCCCGATAATACTTTTTGCTGAATGTTTTCATACCTCTGACTAGTGGCTTCTAGAAAATTCCAATGTCTTTTCTGTATGTAAATAATATTAAATAGTTAATGGCTATGCAAACAAATATTCCAAAGTTAAAACTAGTCTAGTGCAGAGGAAAACAATCCTACTATTAACATGAAAGGTTAGAAGGGATTCAGGTAAGTTGTCACTAACCTTGGAAAGACTTTTCAGATACAAGAGGAGCTCATTTTAAAGAAACAATCAGCTAATGAAATTAGGGCATGATGCTTAATGTCTTTATTTCTACTTACATTTATTGTTTTCAAATATTATTATATTTTCTAGTTATTTGGAAAGTAATCCATTTCCAACAGATTAAAAATATAAGTTCATGTTTTAAGACAACAAGTGCATTATTTACAGAAGGAACCTCATTAACATACAGGGAGGCCCAGCTTATATGTGTTTTCTTTTTTACAAAGCTAGGGGTAGGACCCAGAGCCTTGCGTACTACATTCCCAGCCCTAAGTGCACACTGCTGATGGAGAGACGCAAGTCATCCCCAGTGTATGCCCACTAGCAAACCACATTCACTATGGAGTTAGTGCAGAAAGTCTTTAGATGCAGGAACAAAGGTGAAGCCTTCAGAGACTGGGATCAACCCACTTGTACCTGCCACTTTTGATCCTAAAATAGGATTTCCTACAGCATCTAGAACACCGACCCTCAGTCCCTGAGAGGAATTGGTCAAATATATTTGGGAAACATCACACATCTTTCTCAGAGATGCACCCAATGCATTGAGCTTGGGGAAGTGCTGTGGTCAAGGTCCTTGTCTCTCAGTTGAATGCAGCCAGTAAGGAACTTGTCTAGATATGGAAAATTTAAGCAACATCTTGAGTCCTTATGTTTTGTGGAATAAAAAATGGCATTACAAGAGACTCATTTGAGTTAAAAGTTTCTTTAAAAAAACACACTAACATAGCTCATAGTAATTTGACCTCATCACTTCTCTCAGCTATCCTGAGGGAATGTATGTTGTGCTGATAGGGGTGGGAACCATGTGAATAACCTGGAGAGACACTAGAGGGTCAGGGGCAGAATTGAACCCTAAGGTGGGCAGGGAGGAAGAGTGAAGGAGGGTGGAATGCTCTCGATACTCTGTCATGGTTCAGGATCTTTCTTTTCATGCCTCTACATCCACAACTGAGGCCAGTGGTACTGAGAATCACAGAAACCTCAAGGACAAATTATTAAATTTAACTTCTGTAACTGTTTCAGATGGTGCCTTTTATTATCTCCATTCTGCAAGAAGAAAGCCAACGTTTGGAGATTTTAAGTGTTTTACCCACACAAAGATGATGTGAAGCAACATACAACTTATCTACCCATCCTGTAATATATACATACCTTAAAGCCTCTTGTTGCATGTGGAAATCTATGTAAGTCATATTTTTCAGTTGAAAAAGTGACTTGGGTAATGTGATCAAGGCCATACAGCCAGCAAACGGTCAGGTCAGCATTTGGTCTGTTACTGCCATCTGGGGCCCTGTGGGTTTGGCCACTAGAATGTCCAGTCACACGCTACACCCTCCTCCACTAAACTACTCACTGTTTCTAGGATAAATGTATTAGCAACAGGGCTCCAGGAGATGCCTGCAGGCCAGGCTCCTCAGGTTACTACCTATGTACAAGTGAAACCTATACCAACAGCTATGTTCTAGGAGAGGTTTCCGTCTCCCCTGTCAGCCACGAGTCTCTTTTCAGCACTGCTCTTCTCAGTTAAGACTAAATAAACAACATCAACTTAACTTTTGACTTCCATCAAAACTTCTCTTAAAGAGAGGAGTCCTTGCTGCTGCCCATGTTATAAATTTCTCTCAAATTCTCAACAAAACCTTTTCCAAAGACATGAGTGTGGGGAAAGGATTTCTTTTTCACAGTCTGTTCTCTGCTTCTATCGTGTGGGTGGCAGGAATGAGACTCGGGTCATCAGGTTTGGCAGCAAGCACATCTACCATGGGCCATCTCACCGGCCCCCAACTCGGGGATTTTAAAAGAGTGATGCTGTCATTTATCAGTTATCTGTGGCTTGTATGAAAAATTAAAGTACAACATGTCTTATAATTCTGTTCTATATGACAACAGAAGGCAGGTTCTGTTTCTTTAAAAATTTGCTTTAAAAAATAAAAGATTTAGTAAATATAAAATTTAAATGAACTATTCACATAGAATAATAAAACATTATATGGATATAAATCTGAATATTTCTTCTAAACTCTCATTTCAAGTATACTTAAAGGCATAGATTTTTAATGCTTATGATGTTTAATGTTTTAAAACTTTTATATTCATGAAATTTCATAGCCATACTTTCCTTAAGTTAAAACTCACTATGCTTATTCCTAGAAAAATCTATATTGCTATTTACATCACATAGAAACTCATGAGAGTATGTTTGATATTTTTGAGCTAGAGGTCTTGCTATGTAGCTCAGGCTGGCCCAGAAATTACTGCATAGCTCTGGTTGGCCTCAAATTTGTTATTCTCCTCCAGCAGTCTCCACAGGTGACTAACCCATCTGACATGAGGATATATTTTAAAGTTATTTAAGCAAAATATGGCTGGTACCCTCATTTGAGTTAAAATTCTTACCCATCTTAGGGATCCCAAATATTTTAAAGTGGCCAACAAAATGGCCACAGAGATTTAAGCTTAGGATTCTTAATGATTTGTTAGAAACCAAGAAAGAACATGAAACAAATTAGGGGGAAATGACTGAAGACTATAAAAGATGCACTGGTGTACACAGATACCCAACTGTGGCAGACAGAGCTTTTCCAGATGTCTGAGGCCAGGAGACAGTTCAGAGAGCTAAGCAGAAAAATAAAGTAAGTGATGAGACTTGCAGAAGGCTTCATCTTCACTCATGTCCCTGCCAGATGGCAGAAGGGACACTGATGAAAACACAGGGTGTGTCATTATGTGACCCTGTAGCACCTCAACTTAACACTTGCATTTAAAGGTAAAAATAATGCCACCATGACAGTATTTACAAATATATAGGTTTTTCTACTTGACAGACACCAATCCAAATATTATAATGACTCAAGCAATATTTTAAAGAAACATCTTGGGTTTTATTATTCTGGAAAGGTGCACAAAAGCAAGGCAGACCTGCCTGGTGTCTGAGAGGTAACCAAGCTCCTTTCATGTGAATTAAGAAATGAATCTCAATGTAGCAACAGGTATAGAAAAGCTGCAGAATAAAACTGCTGTCCGGCCCAATCATATTTTCCATTGGCCTTGCATGAGAAACCACTCTGACTTAATGCCCGCAGTGGGGCTGGAGAGAGGAAGGGTGAAGGAGTTAATCTTATACATTTAAGCTAGAGCAATAACAACAACAAATAGCCTTAAATGTTAGGGTAACCCTGACAAAGAGCGTTGTGTTCTGAGTGGCTCCTGCTAGTGAAACTCTCAAGGGTCTGCAACTGTGTCTCTTCTGCCTTTTAAGAAACCAGTTTCTCTTTGTTGGCATGAAGATGCAGCAAGGTGGCAGACAATTTCTTTGGTGGGACTGTGACAGAAATACTGTGTCTAGCTAATACTCCCTGTCATGGACAGCTTCAGCATCAAGGATACTGCACAGAGCAGAGTGGCATGAGTCTGTATAAGTGCTCACACAGCAGAGGGGCGTGTGTCTGTGTAAGTGCTCCCACAGCAGAGGGTGACTGTGTAAGTATTCATCCCCAGGGGAATGTACTGATTTCACCATCACCTGCCAAACCCCTCCTGGCTTCACCATCACTTGCTTCCTCCAATTTCTTTACAATATTTTCAAAAGACCCTGGAAATATTCTATATGGTAATGAAGAAACATGAGACTATAATGAGTCTAACACCCCCTGAATGTGTGTATGTGGTCCACACATTCCTCTGAGTTTGCACCGTGGCTCCCACAGATGCAAATAGTAGATGAAGGGACTTCTGATGCCCATTGTGTCTGGGCATAGTGCAGGGTATTTCACTGCATCAGAATTGGCATCGACGTGGAAAGCAGATCTCAATACAATCCTTCCCAAGACTGACCTGCACCTGTTTTTAATCAGTATGCCAAGTGCTGCTTCAGATGGCCTCTCACAGTTCCAGAGTCAAGATGACCCTACATTTTTCTTGGACACAACAATCAAAAGTAGCTATACCAGTCAACTCTCTGTTGAGTCATCGAAATTTTAATTCCTCTCAGACAATTTGGGTTCTTTCTTTCTTTTTGTTCTAAATGTTAAGAAATTAGGATTGCTCTCTCATGGTCTTCAAATGGTCCCTAGGCTGGCTCTAATGTGACCCCAAAGCTACACTTAAATGTGTCAGAAGCCTGGGATCGCTCACAGAGGCCCGGTGGGGAGGGCGTGTGTGGGCCAGAGCCTGGCAGCAACTCAGATCCTGATGTAAGATCCAGCGTGCTCAAAGGGCCGCAGCTTCTGCTCTAAAGGTGCCAAAACTACAGGGAGAGAAGCCGATGACTTTAGCACAGTCAAACGTATATGAACCAACACCAGGAAAGTACTTCTACTGGGCCAGGTTGCTAACCAGTGGTACGTCAGCCATCTTGAAAGGAAAGGAAGGAGGAGTGGCGTGACTGACTAACCTCCAAAGAGATCCACTTCCGTAGTGACAGCCGTCACAGTTGTGGTGGTCGAGGCAGAAGCTGAAGCAGTTTCAGTGGTTGCAGTAGGAGGGGGAGGCTCTGGTGCAAATGGGTCTGAGATCGGTGCTTCAGAGGGAACAGAGGACAGTGCGGCCAAGGAATCTGCATTTCACCAGAGACAGAGCAAAAGGGAGAGGAGGAAAGGAGGAAAAGAGAAAGAGAGAGATGGGGGGAAGGAGGGAGGGAGAGAGAGAGAGAAGGAGAGAGGGGGGGGGGGAAGGGGGAGAGGGAGGGAGAGAGGGAGGGAGAGCAGACTCTTAAAGGCCACAGGACAGCTGCAGATGGCTCTCACAGGAGGAGTTAAGAAACAAGGCTTTACTCACCCTCTCCCAAAAGGTCTGCCGATGTCCAGGTGGTGGCAGCAGAGGAAGAAATAAGAGTTCCAGCTGAAACACCTGGCTGTGCCAATGCACAAGCAGGGCGGCGAGGCACAGGCTCACCTGAACTTCCTGTGCCTCACCGACCGACCATTTGCCATTAGAGGACAAACGCATTGCCAGCTCTCACCATGGAACTTAAAGCAGGAAGGGACCCTAGGCAAACTCCAGACCAAGCTACCCGAGTTACAGATGGAGAAACAGAGGGCGAGGGAGGTCAAGAGACCACTTAAATAGCTGAAAAACCCAATCTACATCCACAAAGAGCTTTTCACCCTCATTATCCCGTGTATTCCCTTCACCAGTTGTGACTGCTGCCATGAATCTACAATTAGCAGAATTTTGTTGACTGTCCTTTTTTTCTTTCTTCTCTCCTCCCACTCTCCATCTGCAAGGCAGGGTTTCCTACGTAGCCTAGGCTGCTTTCTTATAAAACTGAGAACCACCTGTCGAGGGGTGGCACTGACACATCGGTCATTAATCAAGAAAGTGCCCCACAGACTTGTCCACAGGCCAATCTGATGGAGGCCATACTTTAACTGAAGTTTGTGCCAAGATGACAGAACATACCATCAGCAAGTCTTTCTTAGTAACAGTGTCAGCGATTAGTCTTGAAACCACTATTTGCAAAGGATTCAAGCATAGACACAAATTAAAGTAGGAGATAAATACTCAAAGGCCCCTTTGCATTATAAAAATGGCTAGAAAGCATTCACTGTAACAAATAGAAGTTAAATCTCGTGACAAAGAAACTGACATTCCTTAGTGAGCTACCACTGGATTGTTTCAAGTTACTATGAAGGTTAAATGTGCTCATTCACTTAAAAGGTACATCCATCCCTGGAACACATCAAGTGTTCCATAAAGAAAGCTAGGAGCATGAACTTCAAAGTGCCTGTAAACCTTCCAGTGTTAGCTGTGAGTAGCAGCACTGCCTACAGACTCAAACCCCAGATTCTCTTAATATGGTAGGAAGAGGGTCACAAAATCCATTTGTATTATAGCAAACAACCCACATGGAAAATATTAATTAATCTCATAATATTATTTTTCAAATGCATGTTTGTAGGGGTGAGCCCACAATACTGTCCACGCCCCTTGGGATAGGGGCAGGAGGTATATAAAGGAAAAGAGAAAGCAAATCCCTCTGTCTTGGAAGCCCACCATGCTTCTCATCTTCCCAGCTTGTGTGTAAGTCTTATCTGGTTAATAAATAATACTAGTTTCTCCTTTGCACTGATTTCCCTTCACACATGTTGGTCATTAAATTTTATGAAAACCCTCCCCACAACTTTACACTTCTCAAAAGGCAATTGTATGTGTTTATGAGAAGAAACTGAATGTCTTTCTAGTTAGAAACAGACTCAAAACCACTCATTTACTTTTGCTTCTGAAACAGATTTATTATGAAGAAAGGAAAATGTTATTTCTATTATGAAGGCAAAGGAAAGGATTTCAAAACATCTGTGTTGTTTTCTGTCAATGGGCTTGTTATCAGTTTGATTAAAAGCTAAATTTATATGTAAATTTAAACTAGATTTATTAAATATGACTGCTGAAATTTTGTTGTATTATACTAATATTAAAAATATTATTAAAATGCATCTCCAGAAATGGAAATGTAACAATAGCTATAACCCTATGAAGAATTCATGGACTTCTGAAGTCGTCTTCATCTTTGCATATTGAAACCCTTTCAGTAAAGGTCAGATAAAAATGCTCAAACGAGCTTCAGAGTCAGATTTTACTGTCCAGTTACATGAAATTCAAATACTACAACATTCAAAAGCAGATGTGGCTTGATGTTAGGAAAGAAGACTGGACAACTGATTTTGTGCTTTACTTAGTGAAATGAGGCAAATGCATCTACAAGGAAGCATCACCCTCAGGGCCAGCAGTTTCTACTGGAGAAAGGCTGGGAGGTGAAGACTACTTTCCTACTCATTTTGTGATTCTCAAGCTTTATGAGTTTTATTATTTTATTATTTTTCTTAGGAATTGAGAATTACTTATCAATAAACCTCAACTTTTCTGTTGCTGTTGAACGCCGCAGTTCTGGCTTTGAAACACAGACACCGTCTATCCAGGCAGGCCCGGCTTCTCCAAGGCCGCCCACCTTACTAAGGCCTTTGCATTGATCATGAGACGGGCTCCCTCTAGTGGGGAAGGTTAGAAAAAAGAAATCACTTAAAGGGCAATGGTGAAGGTCACCAAATGGTGCTAGCATTAAAGAGCGTGAGCACAATATTGAGATCCTGTAGACATCAGGAAACTAAAAAGAGGCCATTGGGAGTAGGTAATGTAGGAGGAACTAGAGGGGGCAGACCTGGGGCCAGAAAGCTTTAAGGGGGAAGAGGGAGGTAGGAAGGGGAAATGAGAGGACTAGGTGGAGGGTCATCCTAAAAAATAAGGGGTATGAAAAGCTATATGCAAACCTATTATCTTGTAACTGAATTTTAAAAATATAATCTACTTCTAAAAAAGAGTTTGAAGGGAAATCACCTGCACGGATGGGAAAAGCTGCTACCAGGTGGGAAGTCTCCTGACAAGTTATTGATCAAGGAGACCACAGAGGCTCTCCATGCAACACAGCCTCCGGCATTTCCTCTTGGTTCCCCACCAGCACGAGACAATAAGAATCCACTGCTAAAGATACTATAGACCTTGGTTTTATGATATGGAAACATCAAGCCAGAACTGAGCTGAAGGTTTCCTCCCTGCTGGAGAGATTTCATAGTCCTGGAAGGTTCTAGATTAGCTGCTGGTCATCAACAGACTCACCCAGGCAATGTGCCAGGCAAGATGTACCTAATATGCAAGAGCGGCACTACTGTTATGAGGGTAACCGACTTTGCTCCGACAAGACTTAAGACTCACTCCACAGAAGGGGATCTATGCCTGGGACAGTAACTCTCATCAAAAACACATACCAGAGAAGAACATGGACCTTAGGGGGAAACCGAATACTGTTGTTTAGTTGAATTGCTACAGAGGAAAATTACCTAATACATATTTATGTTTATACCATAGACAATGCTACTCTCAGCCTTAATGAGAGAAGCCTCTCTTTCAAGTGAATGGTGGTCAATGCACAGACTCATGGCTATAAAGGTACTGAGAATAAGTAGCAGATGAGTGCTTAGCCCTTAATGAGGCATTTATCCTGTCCACTTTAAGGCTCAGGGAACACTGGGAAAGGCGGTGAAAAGAATGTAAAAGCTAGACAATAGAAAGGTTTGAATGACATCATCAAGCAATACTAAGCCACTACATTCACAAACTCCACAGCAGCTGTGAATGCCTGCATTGGGTCTGTATAAGAATAAATCCCTCAACAGTGAGGCACTAGAGGGAGGGAGGGTTCAGGGGCCCTACTCCTCAATGCTAAACTATGTGCTGCTGACAGATTTGGGAGAGGGGGACTCATTGCCTTTGGTCCCATATCCACTGGAGGCCTCGCCAGACTCCAATGCATAGTTCCAATCTAATACTCATTCAGTTGGTGCTGATTAAACTAAATGAGTCACAAAGCAAAAGCAAAGCCATGAATCTGGGGAAAGGACTGGTTGGGATGGGGAAGTCACAGATGCGACTATTGTGCTAGGTAGTGTTTTTGTCAACTTGGCACAAACTAGGGCTACCAGTTGAGAAAAATGCCTTCATAGCACATGATGAGTGATTGCTGTGGGCGGGTGGAGGGCCCACCTACTGTAGGAGGTGCCATCCCTGGGCAAGCAGTCTTGGATAGTATAAGAAAGCAGGCTGATCAAGCCAGGAAGCAGTGATCTTCCATGGCTTCCAGTTTCCAGGTTGGTGCCTTGACTTCCCTTTATATTTATTGGACTGTAAACTGAAGTAAACATCCCTCCCCGAGTTGCTTTTGGTCCTGGTGTTTTATCAATAAAAACTATGAGAGATGGGAAGGAGGTAAGAATGGGGTTGGGAGTGGCAATCAGAACATATTATATACATTTATGAAACTGTTAAAGAACAGAATTAATTAATTAATGAAAGTATGAACACATACTGACTTAAATGCATGACAGAATTAACATAACGCATTCGTGTAATATCCAAAAGTCTTTTTTATATAACCCAACAAATTTGTAGCTAAAACAAAAATTTTAGTTGTAAGAGTTTTATTAAGTATTTATGAATGTCATAGCTGAGAAAAATCTGATTTGAGGGTCTGGATCTGAAAAGTTACCAAACAGGAAAACACAGTACATTGTGTGAATGAAACCACTAGCAAACCAAAATAAAGTATTTAAAAGCTAAAGCTTAGAATAAATGAGTGTTCTCAGAAAGAAAGCCCTTAGGCGGGCTCATCAGCAACAACTTCCTTTCTCAATCAAAGGCAATAAAGTTAGATGAAGCCTAAGTAGCAAATCTAAACATTTAATAGCTATAGCCTTAACAGTTGACTATTCAGTATAGGGGAATATTTAAATGTTTAAAATGTTCACATTTATAGCTGTCAACTTGAGTTCTGAGCTGCTTATTATTCTTTAATTTTCTTACCAAACGCTGGGTAATATGACCAAGACCCAAAGATGGGCAGAGTCAGGGGGAAGTAGGCAACAAGTAGAGGAGCCAGGAGGCCCCTTCCTGGCCTGAGGTTCTGATTTCTGCCACCTCACCCACATCACCCACATACTGGGGCTGCTCATACTGAATCCTCCCCTGGGATCCTCCACTGTGCAGTCAGTATATGGTTAGGGTTTCTGGCCACGGGCTTTGCAATAACATAGTTAATGTGCTGCAGGCTCCACATTCCTAGAGAGAAAGCTCCCAGCCAGAATGTACTTCCGGTGTTACACTTACATGCTGTTAATAAGCCCACCCAGCAACCATTTAACTACCTAGGGCAACGTTTGACTCTGTTACTTACTGTTAATTAAGATTCTGAAATGTTGTATTAAATTACAGCTCTTGTATCATAGTAATAGAAATATTTTCTGCCTGGGAGGCAAAGTAACCTATACACCATGAGTTTCAGTGCATCATTGGCTGACAATGCTTTGAATGGAACCTAAACAACTTAGTCGAATATTCTATATGTAGTGGTTGGAGTAGGAATGGCCCCTATAGATAGACTCACGTGTTTGGATGCTTGTCCCATAAGGAGTGGCACTATTAGGAGGTGTGGCCTTATTGGAGTAGGTGTGGCTTTGTTGGAGGTGTGGCCTTGTTGGAGGAAGTGTGTTACTGTGGAGACAGGCTTAGAGGTCTCACACACTCAAGCTACTCCCAGTACGATACATAGTCTCACTCTCTGCTGCCTGAATATCAAGATGTAGAACCCTCAGCTCTTTCTCTAGCCCCATGTCTGCCTGCATGCCACTGTACTGACTGCAGTGATGATAATGGACTAAACTCTGTAAGTCAGTCCCAGGGAAATGCTTTCCTTTATCAGAGTTGCTGTGGCCATGGTGTCTCTTCACAGCAGCAGAAACCCAAACTAAGACACTATGCAAACCCCATTAATATCCAGTTCCTCAAATACTCCAAACCGGCTTTATCATCTATCAGTTTTTCTCTCTTTGAATTACTAAGGTTTTCACTATGCTGCTTTCAGGGTTGTGTCATATCTAAAACTCTTTGAAATTTTTATTGATAGCTTGCTATTGTACAGCATAGCACTCACAGGGTATTTTAATTTTACTTTATCTTAAATGAGTTTAATCCAATGCTTATGAAAATTTGTTTTTTCTGAGATCTGTGAATCAACTTGAATCGAAATACCTAGCTGTGTTTTTTCTCAGCCAATCAGTGTAGGATAGACATTTTCTGATACAAACAAGAGTACAGTATATTTCAGTTCCACGAAGCCAGATACAATGTGAATAACAACACCAACCCAAGCACTAGAACCTTCTAATGTATCCATTTCTAGAAAATAATTACTAAGAACAAGATTTTAGAAACACAAAAAATACTTCTTTTGTTTCAACTTTAGATAGAATATGGCTATTTGAACTTTTTTGTTTTGTTTTGTTTTCTTTAAACTCACAGAGGTTCACTTGCCTCTGCCTCCTGAGTGCTGGGATTAAAGGCAGGCGCCACCACCACCATCTGGCTCGGCTATTTGGACTTTTAAACTGCATTGTACAGAATTCCTTTCAAGTATGTACTTTGATAAGCTGAAGCCATTCTGAACATTTCCTGCCACACTTCTAATAAAATTGCTGACAATCAGAATGCACATATAATGATAACAACCTGGATTAAAACAGCCACAGGAAATGCCCCAGGATTCCCAGGCCCATTTGACTCACTCACCTCCCCATGCAGTGGCTCCCCCAGCGGATGGCGGTGGTACAGGCGCTGCTGCGCCCCCAGCCGCTCCAGAGAAGTCTGGCTGAAGATCCAGGAGATCGCTCGATGGCTTAGCAGCGCTGGAAGGAAAGCAGAACTTCACAATCAGACTCTGAAGTATTATAATGTAAAGTGTCTTAAAACAAAGACCAACGCAGACAATATCAAAGACTTGTGTGATGTGCACAAAGGCTTGGAAAATGACCGTTGTAAAGCAATAGAGGGGGAATACAAAGTCTTTGTAAAGGGCTTTGAGGGCCAGGTGGTCTCTGTCACTCAACTCTGACAATACAGAAGAGAGGAACTAATTGCCATGCTCCATCTCAATAAAACTTTATTTGTAAAAATAGGTGGTAAACTGGCACAACTCCCCCAAACTTTGAGGTTATCTTTTTTCTGTTTTTTTTCTGTAGAAAAATATTGTCTTAAGAATCCACAAACTAAGTATTAATAAAATGAGTGACAGTTAATTTATTTTTCCCCCAAATCAGATGATAATACATTAAGTTTGCTTCTCAGTGGGCTCACTTTACTTTAAGCTTTTTAAAATGTATTTATCTGTGCAAATTCCAAATAGAAGCCTAAGCTTGACTGGTCAAAGCCTGGGTTCAAAACTCCGAGTGTCCTAGAATCTTATTCAAAATGCAAGCCTTCAGGCTTATGCTGTTGTTACTTCATTAGAATCTTTATTTTAACAAGACTCTCCTATGATTCTTGGTTACAATAGATCTGAGGAGCATTGACTAGAGACTAGAAACCCTCAAGCGTCCCAGTTCCCCATCTGGCTTCATCTTTTCCCTTTTACATGGTAGATGCCCAAGCAACATTCTACTGAAGAGAGAAGTCTGCTGATTTTAAACCCTGAAGGCATTGCTTAATTCCCAAGTCTGCTTCACCAACAGACTTAAACACAATTAGACTAAATAGTAGAAAAGAGAAATGTATTTATTATTAAAAGCTTAATCGGGGGCATGTATGGGGTCCAGGGTTTGACTCCAGCACCACACAAATAAGATTATAAATAAGAAACAGCTTAATCAAACTTTTCATAAGAAACAGTTTATTTTGGTGCGTCAGCACAAAACACTTAGTTTTGCCAAGTGTATGAAGCAGAAGTAAGCAAATGTATCACATAGTAAAATATGTAGATTCATTGTTGCTTAACACTAGCTAAAACTTCTCAAAAAAAATCGAAGCCTCTGAATAGAGTGCATTCATAAGAGAGTCACAGTCTAAAATGAGATTAGAATCCTCACAGTGAAAGAGAGAGGTGACCCCAAATTGTTATCTGTGGAAGCCCTCATGTGTCAGTGACTCGTTTTGGGAAGTTCTGAGGTCTTAGTCATCGCTGTTTTCCCATTACGGGGCAGTCAGGGGTACCACGGTTGATTGGGAACATTCCACCGGTCTCTTCTACCACCTTAGATGAGTTGCTTCCAGGGCCAAGTAATCAGCCTGTACCTGTGAGGTTTACTCCACTAATAGGGTTTTATCACATAGTGAAGTTGGAAAGTTTTGTAGTACAGACTAGCTTTAATTCATGACCTCCTTGTCACTGTTTTATGAGTGCTGGGAATACTGGCACGGGCTACCACACTGTTCATGGTTTTGAAGCACTCTGAAACACCTTTTAAGTTTCTCACAGGAAGAACTGATTTTTATTAGGTACTCTACAGAGCATGCACCCTAAGAAGGACCTGCAGTATATGAGTTTTTTCTTCCATATGTTTTCCTAAATTTATGAGTGACAGCTTTGGTCTTCCCAAGGATTTAAGGGATACAGGCTTAAAGTCACTGTAAGCAGCCCCAAAGAACTTACTTTATATTGCAGAAGTAAGTCCAGGTCACACAGTATCAGGACTGGATGTTTGTCTGGCAAACTTGTTTGGCATCAGTACAGGACAGAAAAATACAACAAAAACTGAATCAAAGTATTAATGACCAGTTGGCTACATACTCATTACTGACCTGACTGGCACAGCTGCAGATGCTGTTGCAAATAAGTCAACTGGGGGGGACGTGTCGATAGTTTTAGCTGGTGTAGAATTAGGAGATGTAACAGTTGTGGCTGGAGAAGACTGGAAGTGAAGAACACAACACAGACTTGTCAGATATGTGTTCTAAGCCTCACTGAGCTACAGGGCTTTGGCCTGCTGACCTATGGCATTCTAAGCATTTATTCTGCAATTACTCACAGGAGGAAAAAAAAGCTTGAGAGATACTGAAACCAAGAACTTACAGATCACTATGGGCCAAATACATCTCGAGTTTGAACAGTTAAATGTAACATACAAAAATTTTTTCTTAAAATATTTGGTCTAACATTAGAGTGACTTCTATTTGTAGATTTAAAATCAAGCTAAACATATTTACTGAACTTAAATTTATTAGGAAACTAGATGTCAAAATAACCAATGGTGACAACTGCTATAAAACCAGTAATTTTTTTTCCTCTCATCCTAATATACTTCATGTGAAATCTTCTCAGGCAACTTCAACATCTGGGCAGTTAACATATATACTTCATAGTTAGCAAGGAATAATTCACATTTAAGATTCAAGTCACTGCCTATCTGAGGTTATTGACTGCATCTTATCATACTGTAAAATAAAATTTTAAGGTGAAATAAAATCTAAACCTCTGGGCTGAGAAGATGGCTCCATTGATAAAATGTTTGCTGCGCAAACACAGGGACCTGAGTTCTGTACCCTACCACCCATATTAAAGGCAGGTGCTGTAGTATGGGTGTAACGCCAGCAGAGGACCTGAGTTCTGTACCCTACCACCCATATAAAAGTCAGGTGCTATAGTATGGGTGTAACCCCAGCAGAGGACAGGGGGCAGAGAGGTGGAGCTCTGGATTCCACGGACCAGCCAGTTTAGACAGATCAGTGAGCTCTGGGTTCAGTGACAGATCCTGTCTCAAAAAGTAAAGTGGACCTATAATGAAGAAGATACCTGACATTAACCCTAGCTTCCAAACACACACACACACACACACACACACACACACACACACACACACACACACACACACATACACACACACACACACACACACACACGTGAACAGGTCATATACATACAGTACAGCACACACACAATTGATTTTTTTTTTTGAACAAGGTTTTTCTGTGTAGCCCTGGCTGTCCTGGAACTCACTCTGTAGACCAGGTTGACCTCAGACTCACAGAGATCCACCTGCCTCTGCCTCCTGAGTGCTAGGATTAAATGCATGCAACACCACAGTCTAGTAACACACACACACACACACACACACACACACAAATTTTGTTCCCTATAATTTTTATAGAGATGTTAATATTTTATATATTAGAAAATTAAAAATTCTGTGGTCACGATTCTAGTTCTATTTTTTTTAAGTATATTTAATTTTCCACAAATAAAACGCATGAGCATCAGGGTCAAGCTGAGATTCTGCCACCCAATTTCAAATATGACAAATTTAAAGGACGCTTTTTCTTTTAGATTATTTATTTTTACTTTATGTGTATGTCTGTGTGAGAGTACTGGATACCCTGGAACTGGAGTTACTGGCAGTTGTGAGCTACCATGTGGGTGCTGGGGATTGAACCTGGGTCCTCTAGAAAAGCAGCCAATGCTCTTAACTACTGAGCCATTTCTCCAGCCCTAAAGGAAACTTTAGAAAGTCACAAAAATCACTTTGAAACAAAGGATGGATAGGAAAGTTATGGGAAATTCTGCCATTTCAAGGATGTTCAGAATTTACACATGCCACAAAATGACCAAGCCATTGAAATTTAATAAATATGCCAATAGTTGGTACTGTGGAGAAATAAACACTGGAACAGCATGGCTACTGCTGCCGAGAATATCACAACTAAATCCCCCCTCTGCAACACAAAGGTTAAAGCTTCCCAATGGAACACAAGAGTTCATCAATGTAATCAGAAAACACTAGCTACACAGCTAAAGGCAAATTATCCACAATGGTCACTAACTGCTCTTTTTTAAAAAAAGGAAAACACAAGACTTGAATTTTTAACTAAAACATGTAAGTAAACTTAGAAAAGGTGATGGTATATAAAGCGGCAGGGAGAATTAAGGACACCACACATACCATTGTGGAAGCGGAATTAAGGACACCCCACACCACAGTGGAAGCGGAAAAGAAGGTGGGCGAAGGCAGCACACGACAAATAACGGGTAACAAGAACCTCTGGTGCAGAGTGAGAGCTCAGAAAGTGCAACACCAAGAAACACTGTGCATGTGCAAACCAAAACATCAGAAAATTTTTATTTAGCTAGAATGTCAACAGAGACGGTCCTAAAGGAAGTCCTGAATCAGCCACACTAACGAGCCATACGCTGGACATTTTTACACAGACAGCATAATTTTAATGGTTTCTTTCTGTACCAGAAACGTTGAAAAGATTTCTGCTTAAAATTGTTTTTCAGGCCCTGTGAGAATTTCAACAGCAGGCCGGGCACAGGCAGAGCACATGCTATTTGGGAGTGCCTGGCACGGTCATAATGGCAGCCCTGAACGTCTGTAATGGCAGCAATTACATAATGGAGATGTGTCAAAGAAAAAGCACATCTATTACACTCTGCGTGGAAAACCCAATGGCAGATGTGAACTACAGGCCCATGAGAGTACATGCTCTTGTCAGGGAAACCCTACCCTGTCCTTGGATCGGCTCAGACGAGGGAGAGCTGAAGGAACTACGGTGACTACTCTAAGGCATGCTCGGGGCAAAGACACCTACTAACATTTTTTTCCCTGTATCATTAAAATACACATAACACTCTGCTCCTGATCTATGTCATAGATCCACAACACGTGTAAACAATTTTTAATTAGGAAAACATTATACAGATACATAAGGTTTCAGCTGTCACACAAGTACAAGGAAAACTCACCCATTTAAGAACTGAGATTCTAAGAGAGCTGAATCTCATATAAAGATAACTTAATCTTTTCAGAAAAATGTAAATCAGGTGATTCATCATTTTTAATCCTAGGTGCATACCCAGAATAAATTTAAGGTAGAGTCTCAGACATATTTTTATACGTATTTCTTAAGAGTTATTTATTTATTTTTGTTTATATGTGTGTGTCCCTGATTGTCTGCTAAGTACCATGCGCATGCAGTGCTTACAAAGGCAAAAAGAGGGCATCAGATCCCCTTGCAACTGGAATCACAGGAGCCACTCAGTGTGGGTGTTGCAAACTGGACCAGGGTGCTCTGTGAGAGCAGCAATTAACCAGTAAGCCATCAATCCAGCCCCTCAACCAGACATTTCACACTACAGTTTATGTCAGTATTGTTTGTCATATGTTATACTTAAAATCTGGAATAACTCAAACACCTACTGAAGGAAAACTAAACTGGTGTGGTGTGTGTGTGTGTGTGTGTGTGTGTGTGTGTGTGTGTGTGTGTGTAAAAGAGTATTATTTTTAAAAATAATGTTATTCAACTTTAAAAAGAAATCCTTGGCCTATGAGATCAGGTTGAGTCCTAGACAAATTAAGTAAAATAAATGGATTAAGAAAGGCCAGACTGTCTGGATCCACTCAGATGAGGTATCTTTCTTTATAGATGTAGAAAGAATGCTACGTTCCAGGGACTGAGGTCAGGAGGCATGGGGCAGTGTTACTGTTTTGTGAGTCTGGACTCTCATTTTAGATGAGAGAAGTCCTGAGAGCGTGGAAGATGAGAAAAGTCCCCAGAGTGTGTGGCATAGCTGCGGTATTACAGAATGAATACACTTGGGGCATCGAACTTTACACTGAACGAAGCACCATGTAAAGAGAAAACACCCCAGAAACAAACCAACTTACCTTACTTAATGGAGAGGGAGCACCAGATCTAAAAGAAACACAAGAGAATGGAGAGTGAGTGCCCCTGAGCATGTTTGCAGACGAGCAAGTTTGGTGTGGCATCATCCGGGGTCAGGATTATTTTCACGGAGCTCTGCACAGCCAGGGGAGCCTACACCACTTGTCTTTACTCAACGACGTCCTTTCCCCAAGATTTCCACTGACTAAATATCTCTCGAGTCATTATTGTTTATGTTCACAGAAACCACTGTAAAAACTTCAATTTCTAAAAGTTCCCCAAGGTTTGTGAAAAGGCACATTATATAAACTTTTTTTAAAAAAAAAGAATACCTAAATGTTATTTCAAAAGTCAGAAAGCTCAAAAAGAAAATCATATGTTACAATTCATTTAATTTCACCTCTTATGCATACAAGAAGGAACCCTAGAGAAAAAAAGACAAGATCCCTGTGAGCAAGTGAGAGAACTAAACTCAACATGTATGGCCACACTCCTGTAGCTTGTATGTGTTATTTTCATGCCTGTAATGAAAACTCTTCAGGAAAAATGTTTCCATATGTTTGTCACAGCCAGTGGGAGTCTGAAAGAGAAGAGCAATTGTGATGATTATCTCTGAGGGAACATTAAGGAACAAAGCAGTCTTTAAGGCTAGCACTGATTCCAGCACACGCTGCAGACAGCCACACTTTTGAATATCTGCCCCAACAGCTCACACCTCCCTAACCTGGGGTGGCAAAAAAGAGTCATAAGAAAAAACTGAAGGCAAAGAGTACTTCAATAAGCAGCAGCTGCCAGGGTCAGCTGTCATGACAACTTTCATTCAGGAGCAAATACAGAAGTTAGTAATTGGGATTTTATTCAATACTGTGCAAATCCCACTTATTTACAGACCTATATGCCAGCCACTACTACCTTATGTATACCTACAATGTCCCATTTCAAAGGCTCTACTGAAGAGAAGAGATTCAGTGTTTTGCATCTACAGAAAAATGGACTTAGGAACCTAAGAATCTAGTACAGCATAGGGTTGAAATATCACGAATTTCTGGCTAGCCTTTGCCCCACTTACATCATTTTCTTTCATACATATGGAAAATGAAGGAAAATATCATATGAAAAAATCAAATAAGAGAGGAAAATTATAATATAATGTTTACTTGGCAAAAACAAAGAAGGAAACCACAAACATTCTTTGACACGGTCGCTTCCTGAGACTAGATTGCTTTTTTTCTCAGACAACTCTTCATGGTACTGATATGATGAGGCATTGGGCATAAGAAGTAAGAACTCCTGAAACATTTGCCAGCCAGTGCAGACAGTGGGACCAGCTTCTACTTCACAATAAGCACCTGTGAAAAAAAATTGGCAGAACGCTGCCCTCTACTGTTAAATGACTCAACCTCAAGCTGTGTGAAGAAACTCATAATTGGTATGATCATCCTTTGAAAATCCCACAGGGACACTCTTACTAGCGCCTGTGACTATCCATGGACTAGACAGACAACTGAGAATGGATGGTCCCTCCAGAGTCGTCAGGACACGGCTGATTCCACTTCAACTGTATCTCATCACGTTCATCCCTAGGGGCTGAGTTTTTTGAGTGAAAGAACACATCCCACTGTTTTATTACCTGAACACTTCATACAGTGGCTAGCATTTTTTGTAGAGTACTAATTAAAAAATTAAGAATTCATTTATATACTTATTTATGAACCAAAAGTCTTAAGAAATTGTCTTTGGCCTGACAAGAGAGTTTAGTGGATTAAGGGCACTTTCCACCAACCCTGATGGCCAAGTCTGATCTCTTGGACCTATGTGGATAGGTCCAAGCTCCCACAAGAGGTCCTCTGGCTCCTGCCCCATATACACACAAATAAATAAATAATATGTAACCAAATTATCTTATTTGGAGCTAAGCTGTCAACATGAGTGACCTCTGTTCCCATTGGCTCTATCCAGCCTTTGCCATTAATCACTGTTTGAAATCCGCTCCAAGCCTGTCTTCTACCCAGAGCTTGTCCCTGGTCCACATTCAGCTCTGCCCTAAAGAAAACACAGGTAGGCAGGCACGTTTGTTATTCTCCCACAGTGCATAGCTGCCTTTCGATACTTCTTGCTCGATAGTCTGTCCCACTTGTTTGCCACTGCCACTTAAAAGAGGGAAAATGCTGCGATTTTTCGAGTATAGATAACAGTGTTTATTGCAGAGCAATACTAATTTTTATAATTTCATGTATAGTGTCCTGGTTGGATTGTTGTCAACTTGACACAAGATAGAATTAACTGGGAAGAGGGAGCTCCACTGTGAAAATGTCTCCATCAGAATAGCCTGCAGCAAGTCTACAGGGCATTTCCTAGACTGGTGATGGATGCGGGAGGGCCCAGTCTACTGCGGATGGTGCCGTCCCCGGGCGGGTGGTCCTGGGTGGTATAAGAAAGCAGACTGGGCAAGTAAGCAGCGTTCATGTACTCTGCTTCAGTTCCCGCCTCCAGGTTCCTGTCCTGACTGACTTCTTGCCTTGGCTTCCCTCATTGATTGACTGTAAGCTGTAAGGTGAGATAAACCCTTTCCTCCTTCAGTTGCCTTGGCCATGGTGACTACCACAGCAATGGAAACTTAACTGAGCCTTATAAAAACTTATTACATAGTGGATCATTGGGAAAACTAAGACAGCACTGATAACTTTAAAGGAGAATGAATGATTTATACTGTAATCTAAGGAAGTAACTCTTTAACTGCTACAGACAGGCCTATAGATTTTTCCCGTGAACATAGAAAATGCCAATGTTTCTTTCAAAGATGGAAATAGTGAGCTCTCAAAAGAGGAATTTTTGTAAATTACTTGATCCACAACAATAATTCCTATGTAGTGTTGAACATGAATGCTATTCAGAAAAATACAGCGATGTAAAAGCCTATCAATATCTTACAAACAATCTTACTTACAAAAGTCATCTTGGGTTTCTATTTGCTCAGCTCAACACGTAGTATATCACGGTGGAAATAAAATTAACTTCACTTTTTTTGTGCCATGGAATCATAAAAGAAAGAATACACAAAGGAATGCCATACAGTATTCCACATTATTTAGTGCCTATCAGTGGGCATGAAGCACTAAAAGTAAATGCCATTTGTGTCTATTATAGCAGCCTTATTGTTTCATTTTTCAAGACAGGGCTTCTGCATCGTCCTGGAACTTGCTCTGTAGACCAGACTAACCTTGAACTCAGAGACCTGCTTGCCTGTCTCCTGAGCAGTAGGACTAAAGGTCTGTCACTACACCTGGCTTAGGTTTTCTCAGAAGACATTGCAAATACATATACATTCACACAGGGTTAGCATAGTTTTGCTATGGGAAGTCAAAGAAAATATTTTCAAACAATCTATGCTCCTTGTAAAATTGCCTTGGCCTTCTGGAGTATATAAGAAGAAATTTTTTTTATTTATCAAATGAAACACCTTTTCTGAAAGTTAAGAGGTTACTTATATACCTAAGAGATACTGGTAATTATTATCCAACAAGACCCAGAGGAAGCAAAACCATTCTTGTCAGTCACCTTGGGAGAAAAAAAATACATAATAGAAACATAGATGCATGAGATGGATACTAGTCAATCTTCAAATTTCCACATACCAAATATGGGATAGCAAGTGGTTTTTGTTTGCATTTTTATAATTACCAAATGCAAAAAGTCACTTAGCATAGTACTCACCCTTCACTTAAGTTCCCATGTAAGCACAAATATACAAAGAAGAAATGAGTTAACTATTACAGCTTGTTTTTTTTCTTAAAATCAGAATAAGAAAAGACAGATTAAAATGTGTTTTCAGCCAATGAATGAAAGGAATCCGGCAAGCATAAAGTGATCTTAAAGGACCTAGAAAAGTTATTCTAAGCTGAATGAGTTCAGCTATGGACTATGTATGGAGTTTTAGTTGCTATTTCTAAACGCCTACTGGTAATTTCCCACTCAAGTAGGCTATAGGGAAGCAAGTTCAGAGTCAAAGGCTGGCTAACAAGGCTGTGGTTGGGAAAAACAGGCTCGGGTAAAGGCTGCAGTGGAAGCTTCAAGAAGGACATGGGAGGTTGGTGGTGCCCGGCTTGAGAGAGCAAGGGCTTGGAGAAGCGGTTTGCAGTACACTAACAGCACTCAACCTGGGCAGACAGACCGAGGGAATGAACATACACACAGTCTTCCAGCCACTGGAGCGGGGGCATTTCTCAACTTTCTGCGTCCATTTGCGGAAGTCCCAGTCAACTCATTGGGCTTCCTAACTATCCCAACGGAGTTGCCCAGTGTATTGTTAGGTGGCGATCTCACATCAAGATCTGGTTGAGCCCAGCCACACTGGACCGCACCTGGTCTTGCAACAACCCAGAGAGGTCCCACCATCTATCATTTAGGCTGTGTGGCCAAATATACCCGAAAAACTTCCCTACTGAAAATTCAAAACTATACCATACACTATATATAAAATTACACTAAACTAACTTGGGGGGGGAACACACAGCTGTTCCGCCTGTAGCCCTGCAACAACTAGTGCTTGAGCTATCTGATGAGTTAAGTGAACTCCACCTGAACTTAGGACCCCTAACAGACTGCGAGCTGAATGTGCAGCAGGGTCTGCATTCAGTGTTGAGATAATAAAGTATAAAACAGTTCCTGGCATTTAGAATCAGAAATTCTATTGGAGTTACATGTGTGGACAAACAGCCACCATACAGGAAGGCTCATGACTAAGGAAAGCAGGCTTCATAAGTAGGAGGGGTTGCAGAGGGTCCTCTCAGGAGGCACAGGATTTACATCAGTGGGAGACAGGGGGGTCCAAGGCTGAAACAATACAGTGGGAACATGGAATGAAGGCTGGAAGTTAGCAGGCCTTGTGAACAGGCAAGTCTGATGTGTGCTCCAGAGTGCAGGAAAATGTAACCCGGGCATTATTTTGTACACAATGAAGAAAATGGCCAAAAGCTAAGTACCAAAGCACGAACTCATCAAAACCAGCAAAACTGCATGCACTGCCTGCCTGCTACGCCTCTATTGAACGACTCTGGAGTAAAATGGCAGCAGCTTGTGTGCCTAACGCCCAAGAGAAGTGTGTCCCTGGAAACCACACTCAAAGACTTCTCCTTACTCACACTGTAGTTGTGAAGTCTCAGTATTCAAGGGTGTTTGTGAAATTCTACTTGGTTTAGTCACAGCCAACCACAACAACTTTAAGTTTTAAAGAGTGACTTCTAAGCGTAGATCCAGTCAACCTGCTGTGAGCCACTGATTCCTCCGCTGTGTTAGCTACAGACAGGCAGCCTGTATAGAAGGTCAGGCATCACATGCTAGAAGAGGAAGGTTAGGGTGTCTGAGGGAACCCTGGAGATCAGCGGTTAAACACACCCTGAAACTGAACTGGAGTAGGTCACCCCCTGAGAGATCTCATTCTCATCAAGAACCACTTGGTAGTTTTCATCTTATTTACGGTATACAAGCAATGCGTACTTGTTTCCAGGTTTCTTTCCTTCTAAGGTATTTAGATGCTGTTCAAGGGTCTCCATAAGACTGCTGGGAGCCTACAATAAGAAATAAAAAAAAAGTCTGTGTTGTTCTCTTCCATGGCAAGCACACTTTAACACCACTATAGCCCTGTATGATGGAGGCCTATGTAAGCATCCTCATGTCTATGCAGGATGATTCCATCCCAGGGCCTTTGGTATTTAAATTCTGTGGCATCTCAGATAGGCCCATCTTAAATAGACTTACCTTCACTGCATGCCCAATGACATTACAACATGGTTCAGTGAAGAGTGTTTACTATACTGGATGGGCATTTACTAAGTTACTGCTTAGATAGACTAAGGTCAAGTTCATTACTACTTCACACAGAACCACAGGGAAAAGGAATAGGCACTTACTTGCACCCAAATCCAAAACATTTGTGACAAACATAAATCCAAAACATTTGTGACAAACATAAATTTACAGAAATTTGGAAATACAGTAAAAATTCATTTATGCATGCCTGGCTGAAATGTTAGAAATGTCTCTTTATTTATAAGACCTGTGCCCTCTGCAAGTGAAATGCAATGTAAATATGGTATGATTCTTTTGCTAAGTGTAAATTAAGAAGTTTAAGTAAAGCAAACATTGTAATTTAAAATGCAGAACAAAATATAGATAGCAAAAACTCCATAGGACCCACAGTCTCTATCTTGCTAGCACTGAGATTAAAACAAAACATCAGGAAGACAGCTTCTAACTTCATTCTTCCTGGGAGATTCTGCTCTTTGTCCCTTCTTTTTGGAGATAGGATCTTACTATGGAGCCCTTGCTGGCCTCGAACTCAGAGAGATTCATCTGCCATTGTCTCTAAAGTGCTGGGACTACAGATGTGTGCCACTGGGCCTGGTGGAAAATTTTTTAGTAACTGAAAAAAAATGGACGCTGATGTAGAGATCACAACGGCTTAAAGGGAAACCTGTCAAGATGATGTCAAAACTGACTTGCTCCAGGGGAGTTTACTGAGCTACACTGCATATAATTAAGTTTCAGCCTTTTATCCTAGAGGATTTTAAAGTGCATTTTAGTGTTTATATTTCTCATAAGGACATGTGAAGATCCAAGAGAAACCAGTTCCTCTTTGACAAGAGAGAGGTCCTTTGATAGGAATGTCCAGGAACACGTGATGTATGACTTCTTCACTGTTGGTGGTACAGTGACTCCGGGGACACAGGAGGCAATGTGTAAAAGGGGGAGGGCTTCCTGACCCTCAAAGCAGGCAAACTTTCAGAATGGTTCCGCTGTAGTGAAATAAATGTAAGGGAGCACCGATGTAGTCAGTAGCATCTTCATTTTCTCATTTCAGAAAAAAATGTCAAGTCAACCAGATGGTCCAAAGAATAGGAACTGGCCCGTGACAGCTGACAGGTAACATCAATGACATAACGCTTAACATGAGACTTCTCTTTACCAGCAGTTTTCAGGTTGGCCATCAAAACCTAAGACTATTTTCCTATATGGAGTTTAAAATGTGGAACACTCACACACCCCAAACAGGAAATGCTGTTATGAGACTTACTCTGCTGAAATAAATTCATAGCTTGTTGTGATGCCCAGCGGATATTAAAAAAAAAAGCATCCACCTGCCATTTACATGCTTTAGGTGATAAAACATGAAAACTAAGTTTAAAAATACACAAGGGTAACTCAGATTTTGGATTAGACCTCAGAAACTGCTCCAAGTGCCAACAAGGAGAAACATTTCAGTTGGGAGATCATAATCTCTTCTTCCTCAGTGAACTACCTTAGCTTTAAATGTTTTCTGGCAATGACACTGATCATCACAAATCATTTAAATGTTCTGATGCTATATACACAATGGTGCTTACTGCTCACACACTAAAATGGAAGGCATATGTGAAATGCCTTTGTTCTTTTATTTTTCAAGAAATTTTAATTCCCTTTTATTCTAAGCTCAACTGGAAGTCCTTCGGGTCACCATCATTTCTTTAACTTTATCCTTATTTATTTATTTATTTCTTATGCAAAGGAAAAATTGCTTTTTCTCCAATAGAGTCTCACTGGGTATATTAAGTATATGAAATGAATTCAGTAGTACTTTTGTGAACTTTTTGTCTTATATTGCATTGTTTGGGCATTTTTTGTCTTACTGGTCTTTTGCTTATATATTTTGGTTTCCAATTTTGTGTTTTTATGCTTTGAGTGTGTTCCTTGTGTTTTTTTCTTCCTTTATTCCAGTTTTGTTTGTTTGCCTGCTTTTTAAAGACAGAGAGAAAGAAGATATGGATTTGGATGGGTGGGGAGGAAGAGCAGATCTAGGAGAAAGTGGAGGGGAAACTGTGATCAGAATATGTATAAAATTATTTTCAATTAAAAAGAAGAAGAAAATAATAGTGTGTGTTTGAGTGGGGTTGTCTGTGTGTGCAGCACCCACAGAGGCCAGAAGGGGGCGCTGGGTCCCTGGGACTCCAGCTGCAGGTCCTGGTGACCCACTTCACTTGGGTGCTAGGAAACAACCTTGGTCTTCCACGTGAGCAGCAAGCACTCCTAACCCAGGCCACATCTTCAGCCCCTATTCAGACATGTTTGTTTATTTGTGGCTACATAGAGTAGCTATCGATGCCATGGAGAAAAAAGCCTGGCAGAGAGCAGACCTTCACTTCAGAGGAGTTAGTGGATCCATACAACCTTGTATTGCAGATTTATCTCTAGATTAATCCCGATTTAACACTCTCTGCAGATTTCTACTTTAGAAAGTCTCATGCTCCAGTTTAAAACTGACTACTGTTGGGAGACTGGGGGGTGGGGGAGTGGGCTGTAAATCCCTAGCTCAGTGAGAGATCTTCAGCCTGGAAAAAGGGGCTCTAAAAGAGCATTTATGGAGATGTGCATGTGACTCACGGTCACCAAGAAACATAATCAGCTACTAATTAAGCAACTCCAGGAGCACGCCACACTCCCATATTTGAATTTAAATGTGCACAGAATTCAGCTAGAAGAGTTTTTATAGGGTGGTAATTTAAAAATAAATACTAATACTGATGTTTATGCTGCTCTTAGCACACAAGGAAAACAGGACAGATATTATGGATTTTTATGACTCTATCATAGACTAGCTTGGGCTCAGGACAGGAGTCAAGTTGGTTTCCCAAGTCCTGACACATACATATACCATATATCTTTAAATATGTTTACTGACGTCTTGAGTGATTACATAGCTGCAATGAATATTATGGTATCATTAAAAATGAAACCCAAGTGTGTGCCCATTCGTTCAATGATCTGCTCTCATTCTCAAATTGAAAACCAACAAGGTATTTATATAGTCTCTTGGCTCTCTCATAGTGTCTAGACTGCCCACAGGGAGACATGTGAGGGCCTGTTCTTACCTGCCAGGCTCCCCTGAACTAGATAGTTAGTTTGCATTTATCCCACAGTGAAGGTTGTCATAGTGTAAAAGAAAATTTGCCATTTCTAAAAACTACTCATTGAGTTGAATATGTAATGCCCATCTTTTAAAACATGTATTATTTATCTGGAATAGTTTGGGGGAAAATGCAATGTAGGTTTTTACTATAGATGAAAAAAAACAGAAGCATATATTTTCTTATGATGATACAAAGATAAATCTACCTCAACAAAGAGATTTTTGGAATAATATTCCGTGCATATTTAATATTTATCCATGCTCAAAAGTATCAGCACCTTATTCAGATATATAGTTCAGTAGATAACACTAAGAGGAATAGAAATACTTTTAACTAATATTTCACCTATGAGTGGGGGCTGTCTCCCCCTAAACTAAAGAACACATTACCATCGTGTTCTGAATTATTCAGTGAGTTTTATTTGTAATACTTCTTGATATTTTATATTTTAGTAATACAAAAAGAAAGCTTTCACCTTCAACTTTCCTAATTTTTAGTAAAAACTAGTATTTACATATTATCTTAAATATGAAAATATTTCAAGAATTCATGAAGATGACAAATTAGTAAGATGCAACGTGATATTATTTAAAAGTGGGGAATGGGATCACTGTTTAAGAGCCCTTGCTAATCTTGTAGAAGACCCTGGTTCAGTTTCCAGTACTTACATGGTGACTCACAATTGACTGTAGGTCCAATTTCAAGGCATCCAACACCCTCTTCTGGCCTCTGTAGACCCCTGTATGCATGTGGTGCATATATAGTCATGCAGGCTCACATACATACAAATAATTAAACTAATCGAAGAGCTTCATTCTTTTCTGCTATAAAGGCTAACTTTAAAAAGATACAACATGCATGTAACTCATGACCAGAGTGTGTTGCAGGATATTTGAGCAAACTGTGTAAAGATGTGTCACTCTTTTACCTTGCCTAAGGCACTTGATTGGTTTAATAAAGAGCTGACTGGCCAATAGCTAGGCAGGAGAGGTTAGGCGGGACTTCCAGGCAAAAACAGAACTTGGGATGAATCCAAGTGCAAGGAGATGCCAGCAAGACTTGGAGGAAGTTGGACATACAGAGTGGAGGAGAAATAGAAACCCACAAGGAAGAATGTGGGTTAACAGAAACAGGTTAATTTAAGTTATAAGAGATAGTTGGAAACAGGCCTAAGCTAAAGGTTAAGTTTTTGTAATTAATAGTAAGTCTCTGCCATTATTTGGGAGCTGGTGGTCCCCCAAAAAGTTTGACTACAAGCGTGTAGGAGAACAACTCTGTAACACCTACAATACTGCTTCTAGTAAAAGGATCTGTGTGAGGCTGAAATTTACCATCACAGGGTGTTAAAACCACACCGCTTCCTGTCAATCAAATTGAAGACTATTTATAACTTGACATCTGTTCTCCTTCTTGGGAGCTGTACATGTGACAGCTGAAGTGGTTGGTAAGGAGGCCCAGCCCTCACTGTCATTTCAAATCAGGGCCCAGAGAAACCAGACCTCTATTAGCACCACTTAAAACATTTAAAAAGGAAGTCCTCTTCTTCATAGGAGGAGCAAGGAGAGTGCAAAACCTTGACGCGATGGTTTTTCCCTTCTGTGATGTCCATCTGACCAGGTCCATGCAGAGAACAAGGAGAGCAGAAGGAACACTCATGTGCTCTGATGACCAGAAGGAGCTTCTGAGACCCCAAGCTCTCTCACGGACATAGTCACAGCTCTCATTGGTTCAAGCTCAATAATGAAGCAATGAGACCAACTAGACCACTCAGTTGCCTTTAAAAAAAAGTCATAGCTTATGGGCAGGGATATCTTCCTTTTATCTCCAGAAATAATCAGTAATTAGTAAAAATAAGGTTGAATAATTACTGACAAAGCTGGTTTGCTTAAGCTCAAAATCTATGAAATATTTACAAAGAATGACCATTTGTGGTAGCCTATTAATTATCAATATCTTGTCTGATAGTCCCTCCAGACACTTACCTGTGTGAGATCGGGAATGTCACCTTTATCTATACCAACTTGCTGTGGATTTAAAAAACAAACAAACAAAATTACTAATATTGGAAGAGGAAAATAACTTGGCAACCTGCCTGTGACCAGGAAAGAGAGATTTAAATATAAAAATGTAAGTATGTAACTATAAATAAGTATTGATATTAAATGTAGATTGACGTGGCTGAGAGGTAGGTGGGTACTTTTTATGACTTTTTGGCATTTAATGTAGAATCACCCTCGGATTTCTTAAAACTACAGTCTAGTCTTGGTGAAAAGCAATCATTACTCTGTGCAGCAACCCTACTGTAAGCATATGCTCTTTATGTAGTTTCCCACTCAATATAGTACGGTAATAATTTCATTAATATAGTTAGTTATAATAAGTATACAGAATTTTAATAGAATCCAATACTAAATGAAAATATTCAGAAGAATAAAATTTAAATGTATCCCTTATGCTCAATAGAAGCTAAGAAATTATGAAACTATTCAAACAAAATTTAAATAATTCTGTCCACTGAGACCTTGGGGAATGGTTATTTCAGATCATTTTATCTCAATCTTTTGTTCTTCTATCCTCTTTCACAGACAGAATCACTTTGCCAGTTTCTTACACAGTCTTCTAGAGCAATGGTTCTCAACCTGTGGGTCGTGACCCCTTTGGGGGTTGCATACCAGATATTTACATTACTAGTAATAATAAAATTGCAGTTATGAAGTAGCTATGAAATAATCTTACAGTTGGGGGTCACCACAACATGAAGAACTGTATCTAAAGGATCATAGCATTAGGAAGGTTGACCACTGTTCTAGAGTTTATATATAACCAAGGAAAATTTACAATACAAGTATTTCATTTTCTCCCACCAGTAACAGCATATGAGATACACTAGATTAATTTTTCTTTTCTTTTAGAATAAAAACTTTTTATCCAAATTAACTCACAAATCAAAACATCATACAACTGGTTATAGAAAGACACCCTAACCCTTGCCTTGTCCCAAACTAAACATCTCAGGGAACTTGTCCATAGTTAGAATGGTCATTGCAAAGCAATGGAGCTAAGCTTAGGGTTTTACACTTTCACCACCAATAACATTTTTATTCACTTATCCACCATACATACACACATATACAATAATGATTGCCTTGATATCCTCTTTAATGACTCATGTGTCCCTCTGCCTGCATTCTGTCCTTCCTCATCACCTAATGATACCTTCACTTGGTCTCCCTTCTAAGTGTTACACTGCACACTGTCCAGTGTCATTCTGAGAAGGATGTGCACACCCTGTACACTGTCCAGTGTCATTCTGAGAAGGATGTACACACACTACACACTGTCCAGTGTCATTCTGAGATGTGTACACTGCACACTGTCCAGTGTCATCTGAGAAGGATGTATACACTGCACACTATCCAGTGTCATCTGAGAAGGATGTATACACACACACTGCACACTGTACAGTGTCATCCTGAAAAGTAGATACATACACACACACACACACTGCACACTGTCCAGTGTCATCCTGAGAAGTATGTGCACACCCTGCACACTGTCCAGTGTCGGCCTCCTAGAACAAGTGGGAATCTGGGTCCCACCTTTCCCAGGAGATAATGGAGCAATGAAGCAATCTTTTGCTCAGAGTGCCTGGACGTAACTGATCCTTTCACAGAAAGAATTGAGCAATTTTTACTAGATTATACTAACTGTGGTTAAACCAATGGGAAAATCATACAAAATATAAACAAAACCTGTGTATCAGGAAAGCTCAGGCAATTTTATAATAACAATAGAATAATAATGAAGAAGTACAGGCATGTGATGAATGTCCCATGTCCACAGCATTATAGGTTTCACTGTTGAGCCGGGAGCCTCTCATACGGCACCCCAGACTCTAGCAGTCAGTCGGTCAACGTGTGAGATAAAAATCCACTGGCCATCCCACCAGAGGGCCATATTAATGTCATGGCTTCCAGTGTCAGCATGAGTCAAGTACTGGATTTCATAAGAGAAAAACACAAACACAAAACAAAACAAAACAACCCCTCCAATTTAAAGATAATCTCAGGAACGCCAACTGTGTTTTGCTGTTGTTATGATTAAGTGTAATGAATATCCTTAAGAAACAATGTGTAATCTTCATAAAATAATTTATACTTTAGGATTCTCATTATGATTAAGTCATTGACAGGGTAAGGGAGATCCGGATTCATGATTTATACTTTATAAATAATGGATAGATTTTTCTAAAGGCAAATGTAGGGTTCAAACTATAGCACTTTCTTATAATAAAATAACAACAAAACTGTCATTAGGTGGAATGGAGGACTGGGCCAACTTGGAGAACAGCAATGATGTCATAGCCCATGAACCTTTTCCTTGAGTACATCTGATTGGGAGGCAGGAGTGTGGGATACTGCTCTGAGTGACAGGTGGGGGAGGTGACTATAAGCTTACCTCTCATCCTCATGTATCCTGGACTTGTGCTAAATGTTTTACCTGACCAGACATTATGCTGCACACTAGTTCCAATTACCTTAGCAACAAAGCCTGGACCACTTACCTCTGCAACCTTGAGAAATTCGGACACTCGCGTCATTCTAGTGAGAAATCGTTTGTAAATTTCTAGTGCGTCTTTACATTGTCCTTTCTTCATCTCAAAAAACTTTTCTAGAAGAGATAAGTGATAAGCAGTTTGAAGAGAGTACTCTGTTTTACTCTAAGCTTCCCTTCTGTTGCTATTAGAAGCTTAAGGCCTGAGTCAAAGCATAGGCAGGAAATCCTTAAAAGCAGCACCAACAGAGGGAAACAGAGTAGCTGAAAAAGGATCCTTGGTCATCCTCTGTCTCCCAGGAAGCAACTTCAGCAACCAAGGACCTGAGTGGGACGCATACAGGAACCATCACAACAGGTAAACTCATGATCCCCACGAGTCGGGGTTTGTTTTAAAACTGTTCCTAAGGACCACCTCAACGCAAAGCCGTGGCTGCATCCCATAGCATCCTTATTCTTTTGTTTCTCCTCTCTCCTGTCCTCCTTACCTGCTCTCTCTCAGATGCTGGAGACTGAAGCCTTGCCAAGCAAGGGCTGTGTGACACCCAGCCCCAGGGTTATTTTCTTATTTGGTCATATAAGGCAATAATCAATACATTATAAACCAATCATCTATCACATTTTCAAGAACTAAGGAATTTATAATTTCTATTCATGTAAGTTGATGAAAAGACGGGTTGTAGATTACTTCTGTCAAGTATTATAGCATGTTTTTTAATTATCAAATGCAGGACTCTTACAAAGTCATTTGGCTCACCAAACCTTTCATGACTTTCTACTGTGTGAGCCTAGTCTTTTTCTCAACTTCACTGAGGGACACTGATCACCTGGTTGTACTCTTTTGTTATTTCCTGCCCCTCCCCCCAGGCTAGAACTTAGTACTTTGTTTTAATTACAGTATGTGTTTTTCTTTTCTTTTCTTTTTACAGAGGTCTCTCCATTAGTATGATTTCTTTTTCTAAGTTTAGTACTTTAAATTTCATTTTGCATTCCAACAACAGTTCTTCCTGCCACCCCTCTCCCAATGTGTTTTTCATATGTATGTTTAAAAGAAAACCAGAACTTTCTGAGTTTCTGCCAGTCATTCACCATTTCATCCTGCCAGTAATGACCAGCTGCCACTGCTAATGGCAAGGGCAACACAGGAGAGGACTGACTACAGTAGAGATGGAGCCACAGATAGCCTGGCATCTGCTTTGTAAATGTATCATTTACATTTGCATATGGTTAAAGTCACACTACTTCCCTATTCTCTCACATGAGTGAGAATTCTTCATGCCATTCGGCTTGCAATTTTAGTACCTGGAAAGTATTTTTAGTTTTCTTAAGAAGAGTCTGAAAATATATAATTAGGTGAAGAACTAATTACCCCGGGGTAACTACTCATTACCTTCTGTTGATAGCTTTTGGTAATTTTACTTTTAACACAGACCTTAAATGTAGGGCATTTAAGTCAAGCAAAAGGCTCAAGGAAACAAACATTGTTTTTTTCATGCCAAGATAAGTCCCCTATCTATCTATCTAATTATCTATCTATCTATCTACCATCTATCTATCTAACTATCTATCTATCTATCTATCTATCTATCTATCTATCTATCTATCTACCATCATGTTATTATTTTGGAAAGGCCAGCCAACAAGCTGACCACACTCCTGTAAACATCCCCCATCCATGCTCTCAGTCATGTAAGAAAGCCTTGTCAAACTCAGTGGGTCATAAAAAAGAGACTTGAAAGCAGGGTGACTTGTTGGAAAGAAGGAGGTATCCATGGGGAGGAATAAGATAAAAATACATTATATGTATTATTAAATTGTCAAAGAATAAATTAAAAATTTCAGAGATCAAATTGGAAGATCATTTTTTATTTACCCCAGCCTGTTTTCTAATGCTACTTTTACAATGGAAGAAAACCTTTTGTGCTATAAAAAATGGGTAACTGGGATTTAGTCTGAAAATGACACTTCTTTCTGTCTTCCCCTTACTCTTCAGACCATTGTGTTCATACCTCTCAGATTACTTCTCTTTACTGTCATCTAACTTGCTTCTTCCTATGAGATCTTCAGAAGCTACATGAGAAAAGGAATCAAATTGAGTAATATCAATTTTCCCTTTGAATGAATACATCAATAGTTATGCAATTTTCTTTGTCTCTAGCATTTTTCTGTCTTTTTCATGGTAATCTGGGATTCAATAACAAAATGCCTTCAATCACTCTGTCTCCAGGCTATAATCTTGCAGCTGTTTCTCTAATAGTATAATAGCGATGACACAGAAAGGTAATACACCATGTTTTACTGCTGTAGCCACTCTACGAGGCGCCTTCATCCCCTGGAGTCAAAGGAAGGGTCCAGATAAAGTCCCATTTCTATGGAAGTGGACCTCTTTTCTTCCCCACTAAAGATAACATGTTTTTCAGGACCTGAAATGATCAAATTCGACACCTGCAAAACTGTGATCCAATGTTTCAGCACTGACTTTAGGATAGATTTCCATGTGACTATAGCTAGGTTCTTAGTAAGCAAGACATCTCACTTGGATGTTGGAGTTTCCCTGTGACAATCAATTTCAAGTTTTGCAGCCTCAGCTAGATTTTATGTCACAGTGACACAAGCTACAGCCAGTCATCTGGAGCCATCTGAGAGGAGGGAACCTTCATTAAGAAATTACCTCCATAAAATCAGGCTGTGTAAGACTGGACTATGGACAAGCTTGTAGGGCATTTTCTTAGTTAGTGATTGATGTGGGAGGGCTCCACCTCTGGATAAGTGGTCCTGGTGTCTGTCAGTAAGCAGGTTGATCAAGCCACCAGCATCCAGCCAATAAGCAGCACTCCTCCATGTCCTTTGCATCAGTTAGCTCCTGTCTCCAGCTTCCTGTCCTATTTGAGTTCTTGCCCTGACTGCCTTTGAGGATGAGTTGTGATATGGAACTGTAAGTGAAATAAACCTTTTCCTCCCCAACTTGCTTTTGGTTATGGTGTTATCACAGCATTGGGAACCTGGACTAAGAGAGCATCCAAACTGTCTCCAATTTATACACCAAGTACAGTCACGAAGTATTTGATTCCAACCAGCACACATTTTCACAAGGCTCTCTCTTGCAAGTAAAACACATACGTGCCTCCGGTTACTTTAACAAGAGCAGTTCTGACCATGCTGATGAAGGCTACACAGCAGAACAAAGGGGATGCTCAGACTACTCTCCCAAAGTCCTTAATACAAAACAGTTCCCCCTCCTGATTTAGACAGTAAGCTAGTGTTATCAAATTAATAATTAAAATGGCTCAAACAAGCTATTACTTTAAACAAAAATTGCCTTCTAGATACCATCTATGTACTAAATCAACACACTGTAAAGTAGAACAGCAGCTACGCAGTTGTCAGGACAACGGTGGGAAGAATTACACGGCTGGACTTGTCAGATCGCTAAGTCAAATGCAGACACCAAATCCATTGCTTTTGATGCTGAAGCAGGAATAAGGCTAAGTGAGAAAGGGTGAGAAGGAACCAACAAGATGTCATGGCTGGCAGGCTACAAAGCCCAGGAAGATGAGCAACAAAGATAACTGGGCTTGCAGACTGAAAAGAAGATGGCTTAACGAGGAAAGATTGGGAGCAGGGAGTTAAAGAGCTCGTTTCAGTGACTGTGCAGGGTCAGGGAAGAATCCAGTATCTGGATTTTACAAAGCTACAAACAGTAAGAATTGCAACGCTGACATTCATTAAGAATGGCCAGAGCCGAAGGAATCCATTTGTGGCTCATCTAATAGAGATGGGAAAAAGCTTACATATGGGAGTTAAGAGTGACCTGTAAAAAGCTAATAGGAAAATCTGTATATTCTGCTTTAACGATAACATCTCTTACCCGAAATGAAAATTCAGTTGGTTTAGAACTTCACGTTTAGGGCAAGAATCTGTCCCTAAAGAAGGCAAGCAGTTCCCCATGCCCCACAGAACAATGTCACGTGAGTGACTGGCCCCAGCCACCAGACTCAGCTCTGCACATCGACTGAGCTAGGAGATAACCCTGAGGCAAGTGCTGTCTTCCGGTGCCTTTCTGCTGCTGCTCAGTCTATTGCTTCTGACAGGCAGAAGCCCAAACAGCTGAGATTACCAGCCTGCAGCATCCTGCTGTCCACTGCCCAGCTTCCTGGATTTAGAGGAGCAATGATTAAAGTTACAGTCATGTGATCCTTAATCCTGGATTACAGCTCCAAGTGTCCATTTTCCAGCTTCCTGGTGCCTTCGAGAAGCAGCTTCTTGTGTAGCAGCTTCTTGTTTGTAGAGTAACCTGAACAGGCAGCCTCGGAGAGGCAGATCCTGTAAACACCGGCTCTTAAATACTAGGAGTTCCATCAGGAGTCAGATCCCAGGGCCAGTTTCTGGAGGCTTCCATTAGTTATAGAAGTGCCCAACCTCCTATATAAATTCTTCCCTAGACAGAAAATGTAAAACAGTTTGTTTTCTTTCTCTGTTTTGTTTTGAAGACACAGTATTTGGTACCTGAAGAGACTCCAAGAAGTAGACTCAAACTGTCACACAGCCAGTTTCGGATCAGGGTTAGAACCCCAGGTAGTGTATCGATGACCATCTCTGCCCACAGGAAGCTGGGATCGACATAGACTGTGTTAAGCCTCCTTGGCATCTTCTAGAATGAAGCTTATCAAGCCATGGGCTAAGTCCACCACAGTGGGAACAAGGCTAATATAACGTCAGAGTAAGTGGCTGCTAGCACTTCCATTGAGGAACTTAAGAAAGAGAAGGAAAATACAGGATTTCATGTTAGGCTTGAGGCAAAGTAAAATGGTGGTACTCCAAGACTGTCTCGTGTCAGCCCAGGCTTCCTGAGAAAATGAGATTTTCCTCACACACGGTCCCTCTCTTCCTGCCAGCTGCTTCATGACCCAAAATGTGATTTGAAATCCAGTAACTCTCATATATTAAGTGTAAGGCACTAAAGTCTAAGGAAGACAGGACCAGCCTGTTCAGACAGGAAGAAAATATCCGGCTTGGGGGTGGTCATTTAGCTTGAACCTCCCAAGCCCTCTACCCAGCTGTATTTCTGCAGAAATGCCACGACTTCATATAGAGCATGGTGAGGCCGTAAGTAGAAGTTCATCAGCTACGCTGTAGTTAAACAACTTACAGGATGAGTCAGGCTGACTCCCAGCTCTGGCACCCCATGGCTGCAAGGGGAAGATCATACTAGGCTAGAACTTTCTGAGAGACAGACATGTACAGAGTTCGATCAGAAGGGAGAATATACATGCCAAAAGAAGGTCAAAATCTCACAAACTTCTGTGGACTGGACATCTGCCAGGTTAAAAGAAAAACAAGGTAACACATTTAGCTATAGCTACATATAAAAATACATTTTATTAGGAATTCATAACTTATTAAATCTAAAAATGTATTCATGTTAGTGGCAGGAGAGATGGCTCAGTGGTTAAGATACTGTTGCTCTTCCACAGGACCTGGGTTTAATTCCCAGAACCCATACAGTGGTTCACAACTCTCTGCAACTCCAGTTCCAGGGAACCAATGCCCTCTTCTGACCCCATGGGTACTGCTGATGGTGTACAAGCATCCAGGAAAACAAAACACCCATACCAATAAAATGAAACTTTAGGAAGTATGTTAATCTGAAATATAAATCTAACTGGGTATCTAACCTGTTACCCGACCCACACCCCATGCCATGAACTCATCAACCCTAATTGATAACAAACTTGAAAATTGGAATGGACTCCTAAAGCTGATCAGGAAAGAAAGAACAGTAAATTAGATTTTAAATATCATCAGCCATTTATCAACCAGGGTAAACACACACAAAAGCTGGGGAGTTAAGTCTGAGCATCTGGGTGTGGCTCTACACAGAGGTTACAGAGAGAATGACTCTAGCTAGCAGGACTGTGCCTCTCAAGAGCTTACTGAGACTGCAGATTCAGGCCCCATCTCAGACCTATGGAAGTGGGAACTCGAGTTCTAATGAGGGCTCCATACATTCTTGAGCCAAAGTTCTTCAACTCTGCTAAACATACGGTATCCTAGTTGTCAGTATATCGACTGTTACAGAGTGAATAACTCCAGTAGACATTAAAACACATACACATCCACTTAATACAAACAAAACCATAGAACTAGTTTTTGAAGCATTTTTGCAAAAAATGAGTGGACAATGTAGAGATTTTCCTCCTTCCTCTTGCCGCCAGGTGTAAATGCTCCATCCTCAACTTCTGTGTGAATACTGCATTAGTTAACAGTTGCCAAACCTATGACTTCACATCATGCTACCATCCAAGGTCCACAGTCAGTGTTACTGGTTACTCTGATGTCCAGAAATTCACTGTTCAGGTGTCATAAATGGGCACACTGCCCTAAGTCCCCTGTGCTGTGCTTTTTCATTCCACTCCCCACTAATCAGCAGTGACTTTTGAACTGTTTCCTCAGTTTTAATATTTTAGAATGAGATACAACTGTAATCACAGCTGATGTATTGTTTTATAGATTGGCTTATTTTGATTTTCATCATTTGATATCACAGTAGAGATGGTGCCTTTTCATACGCTTATTTCATGGCTATATGTCTTTCCTGGTAAATGTCTTTTAAAGTCCTTGGCTCAACTGTTGTTTGACTGGTGCTGCGTGGCACTTTCTTCATTGTAAAACTGTCCATCTTGGAGGGACGTGCTCAATAAGACAGAAATGTTCTAATGGATGGCAAAACACATTCCATTCTACTGAAAGTTCATTAAGCTCAGGAAGTAAGCAACTAAAAGGCTTCAGGAAGTCCCTGAAACTAACAAGGTCCACAGATCCCACCCCCAGCGTATATACACAGTTATCAGAGGCACTCTGCTGAGAGACACTCAAACAAGCTGAGCTGCCTGGAAGAAGCAGGGATCATGCTACTTGAAAAAAGTCTTCAACCTGTTGAGCTACCTGCAGGCTGTACAGTGAGCTCCAGGTTTACAGATTTCATGAACTGTTAGCCACCGTGGGGTGGGCTTTGGTGATGCAGCTGTTTAGCCGGGCGTTGGTGGCGCACACCTTTAATCCCAGCACTCGGGAGGCAGAGGCAGGCGGATCTCTGTGAGTTCGAGACCAGTCTGGACTACCAAGCGAGTTCCAGGACAGCCTCCAAAGCCACAGAGAAACCCTGTCTCGAAAAACCAAAAAAAAAAAAAAAAAAAAAAAAAGAGTCATTTCTTCTTTGATAAGTATCCCTAACAAACTCATTGGTTCATCAAGTTTGATTTTGATGGTATCCATATTTTGGTCTGTCATTGGTTCTCTGGGGTAAAAGTTTATCTTTATTTATGTTTGTGAGTGTGAAGAGTCCCTGGCAGGCCTTGTGTTTCCCCCACCCCCCTTTCCTTGCTAAACCATTAGATCACATTCTTAAAGCTAGCCACCGAGGTCCATTCCCTTATTTGGCCACTTCCTTTCCTGAGGCTGTCCACCACAGTCCAGCTAGCAAAGTATTGAAATCCCAGCAATCAAAAACTGCCTTTTTGGCTACCCCAATTATCATGCCCAATCAAAACAAACTAACTCATCCTAAAGTTAGGTTCCCTTTTCCCCCCTTTATAAACTGTCATTTACTTATAGGCCATGTCTGTTTCCTCTCTATGCAGAGGCAGTCCTTTGTCCTTCCAGGGCAAATATCCCTCCCCACTTCTCCCTCATCCTCTGTCCTCTATCTCCTGTTTTTGATTCTTATTCCCTATCCATTGTCCCTTTGGGGCAAATACATCTTTTCTGTGCTGAGAACTTGGTCTTGGGTCCTGTGCTGACTTTGAGATCTCCTTCAGTGTGTATGCCCACAGAGTCCAGAAGAGGGTGTTAGATGCCCTGGAGCTGGACTTACAGATAGTTATGAGCTGCCTAATAATACATGCTGGGAACAAAACCCAGTCTTCTACAAGAATAGCATATCCTCTTAGCCTGAGCCATTTCACCAATCCCATGAAGGGCAATGTCCAAGAATGCAGGATTTGAGGGTGGTGGGATTAACCTCACAACATTTTACACACTTTACTTCTTCCCTTCTCCTCTTCTTCTCAGCCTGACTTCTGAGAAAATCTTGCATATAATTTTTATTTTTGCATCTCTATAGGTATGATGATTCTCTGGCCCCTCCTTGATTTTTCTAAGATCCCCCCCTTTCCTGTATTTTTTAGTTTCTAGTGTTCAAAAATTATATTCCCTGTAGTTTGGGGGACATTTAGGTGATAGTCTCTGAGCTTTTAGTGCTTTTGGTGCACCAGGAGTTCAATCCGGTGAATGTATAGAATGACCTGTGAGTATTTCCTTTGACTCCTGAAAAGGGACACACTCTAATACTAGCAAAATTGCCACATGTCATTGATCCCTGTGACAACACAGGAATAATAATAATTGTACTTCAACTCTGGGTAACTCACATATTTGTTTTGTGCAAAAATATATTTTAGAGGTTAACAATGGCTACAGTAAGCTTAATCAAGCAACGAGCCCCCACTCACAGATATCCAAATGTGCCCTCTGTCATCAGAGGAGAATCAGCACAATTCCTGGCACCTAGGAGGTGGTTACTGAAGTAGAAAATGCACTTATCTCTACCCCAATGAACAGAGGCCATCAGAAGAAGTCAGCTTCAGCAGACTGAGGAGCAAGGGTACAGCCATTGTTTCATTTTAAAGACATTGTGTCTTGGTTGTCACAAACCCACAGGACATTGCTCCGATGACACCAGGATGATGGTACCTACTGGGCAAGAACTTCAGGTATCAGAGATGTCTTGATGAGTGACATAAATGCTGAAGGGGGATACAGAAGGACATGCCACCTTAATGAGGTTTCTGAGCGTCCAAAATTCTGGGTAGTTTAGAGAAATCTTTATGTCAAAGGTACATTTTGCAGGTGGAGCTTCTTGCAACTAAAACACAGTCCAAAGTCTGCTGCGCTGCTTTCATTTTTCAGGAAACACATAAAGCATGTGTGTATGCTGCTGTAGGGAGAATGTCCTGCACAGTGACAGATAAGAGAGCTCAGGCAACCGGAAATCCCACAGCCACTCCAAACTTAAGCCACTACAGTCATGGTACCAGAAAAATCTAAAGGTACTCGAGTAGTATGAAATCCCTCTATCACGCTCCAGCAAAGTCTCATAGTGTGTGACAATAGACCATGTCTTCGTCAGACAGCAGTGATATCCTTAAGAGGAGCTGTTGTTGACATACTTCTAGAGACCAAGATCTTGACAAAAGAGAATCAAGTGGTCTTCAGACACACAGAGTGGGTACTATGTAATCTACTAAGCTGTAAAGTTGGACAAACACAAGGATACTTTAGGATACTTTAGTCAAGCAAGCCATGACTAAGCAGACAAGTTGCATGAACAGCAGCCCCATTTCCAGAGCACTGCGTCTCTCTTGTGCATAGCTGTTTCTCTGAATTATCCTTTAAGTCCTATCTGTGACCTCCGGGAAATTCCTCATGACCAGAAGAAGAAGAAAATTCCATTTTGGTACTAGCTGGAAGTAACATAATATATATTATCTCTGCAAAGGGGTGATCTGAATAAGAAGATGATACTTTCACAGTAGGCAGAGCCTTTGATAGTACACTATCTGCCTTTCCTCTTGTAGCAAGAGTTAGGGGAGACCACCAAACCGCGGGGATGGGTTGGATGACAGGAATTTGACAAAATTAAGCTGAAGTATTATTGATGACAAGGAGATCAGCATCAACCTGGATGAAGGAAGTGAATCAACCTTTCGAAAGATAACTATCATGAGCCAGTTTTTCCCATGTGCAAATCAAGAAGCACACACTACTAACAAACTTTTAAAAGCACACTGTGGGAGTGGCAATGACATCAGAATGAAAAGGTGAAACAGCATAGGATTCCCACCTTAGCTGGTGTGCCTCCCATCACTGCTGGTCCTCAGAGGGGCAGGTCCTTTTAGTAGGGCGGTCATCAATCTGCCTACCTTGTACGAGATGTCTACTCTAGCTACGGGCTTATCCTCTCAGTCACATGGCTCAGCCAGCAGCACCATCTGGAGTTACTCGGTGTCACAGCATCTCATACAACACTGCTTATACTGAAGTATTCATTTAGGGCCCAAGAAGTGAGATAATAGATTCATCCTCACAGAGCTTGTCAGCCTTCTCACAGCCCCATCACTCCCAAGGTGTCACAGCACGTGTCACTTACCAAGTAAGTTTATGACGCCATCATTGTAGCAAGCGAAAAGTTTGATAAGATCTTTGAAAAGAAGCATAAATGCAGCGTTTATGACACCATTTGTTAGTTCATTTGGATGCACCTAGAAAAACAAGCATGTAACTTTAGCTACACATCAACAAGTTAGTATTTTTCTCAAATCATAATGTAAATTGTCTACTAAGAAATTCACTCATATTCTAAAAATGCTAGGTATCTTTTAGTAAGCCTAGTAATACCAAAGAACTGGTCACATATGCTTCAATTACCTAAACTGGAACCCTTAAAGCTAAAAATAGATAAATTAAAAGAATAAAAAAACATTAAGATTAGCTGTTCTATAAAGAACTTACTGTAAAATCTGTCAAAAATCAACGTGATGGTTTGCAATTTCTACGTAAAATTTCACAAGACTTAGTTGTTTACGAGCAGGGCTCAATTATAGTCTAAGTCCTGGGATCTTAACAGAGACTTTAAGCTAGGAGAATTTGAGGAAAGTGTTTTAGACAACTATCAAATTACAGAAGAGCTGACAATGAGAGCTCAGAACATTCCTACATGTCAAAATATCTTATTTTCATGAGTCAGGTCCTCTTAGCTGTTATTTTCGAGTTAATTACACATGTATATACAGTCGTAAGACGTAAAAGAGGGGGATCCCATATGGCATTGACCTAGCTCTCTCAAACGTAGTACAGAGTTCAAAGAACTATAGTTAATCATGTCACATCCAGGATACTGAATGACACAATCAACTGACTACATTCTGAATTCCCTAGATTCACTTGTGTACATATATATCTTTATCACACATATACCTTACTATATCTGTCACCATAGCCATTCAGGTTATGTTTATGTTTCTAAAAATTATTTTTATTTTTATTATATATATATATATATATATATATATATATATATATATATATATATATATATAGCCTGTGTGTGTGCCTGGTGCTCATGGAGGTCAGAAGAGGGTATCTGATCCCCTGGAACTGGAGCTATAGACGGTTGTGAGCGGCCACATGGGTGTAATGAATCGAACTCGGTTCTCTACAAGAGCATCTACTTCTTTCTTAATCACTGAGTCGTTCCTCCAGCCCCAACAGGTATGTTTCTAACAAACAATAATACCTATTGACTTTGTCTGAAAAGACCCATTATCCATGATAACACACAATCACTCTCTCTGGTGGACAGTCTGAGGTGGCCCATGGCAGAAGGTTTCTGGTAGGAAAGCAGCTATTTAGCTGCCTGAGGTCCATCTAGGGCACACTTCACCCTATAAACACAACAACTACATTCTCCTCTGAAGGCTCTAAGAATGCCCTGCTCACCCTTTACTGTGACCTCAGGAAACAACCTATGAACTCTGGGAAAATCTGGGGGCCTACCAGCATGAATGAAATATTACTGTCATTCATCCACATGAAGGCACTCTGTTGCAAATCCTGAGGCAACCTCTAGCTGACCTGTAGCCTCTTCAAAGAAAAGACAACGACCAATTATGCAAGAGCCATTTCGTGTGCGACACGTACATCAAACTCCAGCAGCGCGTCGATCTGCCCCTGCAGGATTGGCATGCTCTTCAGGAGCTTTTCAGGGACCATTGTCCTCATTACACCGTCAGCCCTGCGACACAAACAAACAGAAGCACACATCCTTGTGGACACTGCAAATACCAGGCCATGGCTTCCTTCTGAGCTGTGCACCTTGTTTTCCTTGTAAATCTCCTGAGATCACTGTCAGGCAGTAAGAGGTTGGGGCTATTTGCTTAAGCTCTTAAATCAGGGTTTCTCAACCTGTGAGTTGTAACCTTTAGTGGCGGGGGGGGGGGAACAACCCTTTTATGAGGGTTCCATATCATAATCCTGCACATCAGATATTTATGATTCATAACAGTAGCAAAATTACAGTTAGGAAGTAGCAATGAAAACAATTGTATGGCTGGGAGGGTCACCACAACATGATGAGCTACATTAAAGGGTTGCAGCATTAGGAAGGTTGAGAACCACTGGCTTAAATGCCGAGACATCTCTCTAGGCCCTCTGTAGAGTCTTAAAAATAAACAGTAAACCTTTGCAACACTTTGCCATTACTTTTAGTTAGGGGCAGACAAAAGACCTGCATGAACTTCTGGCCGAATACACCAGCCCAGATTAAACCATCAATTTGGAGGCAAATAAATGGCAACTGGGTATTAAAATTAAGTTTTTTTCTGCTTTGTTGAGGCTTTCTTAATCAGTAAGTAATACCAATAATTAAATTATGGTATGCATATTTCCTAACAAGGTATTACCTCTCAAATCTAAATCATCATATATACAAGCTCATTTTTACCTCCATTAAAATTCATATCAATGCCAGGCAATAGTGGCACATGCCAGCACTCAGGAGGCAGAGGCAGGTGAATCTCTGAGTTCAAGGCCAGCCTGGTCTACAGAGCAGGTTCCAGGACAGTCAGAGCTACACAGAGAAACCCTCTGTCAAAAAACCAAAACCAAAACCAAAAATTAATTCATAGAAATAATGATTGTCATCTAACATGGCTACACATCGAAATGAATCTTGTCAATTCTCTCCTTGAGTTATTTAATGATATTTACATTAAGGATGTTGAGGGGCTGGAGAGATGGCTCAGAGGTTAAGAGCACTGGCTGCTCTTCCAGAGAACCCTGGTATAATTCCTAACACCTACATGGCAGCTCACAACAATCTGTAACTCAAGTTCCAGGGGAATCTGATGCCCTCACACAGACATATATGCAAGCAAAACACCAATGTACACACAAACTTAAATATAAAAAGGAATTATCAAAGACATTTGAAAAAAAGAATAAGTCGGTTTTAACAAATATTTGCACCACATAATTTCTGAGCAGCAAATCAGATTTTTATGCATGAACACACAAAATACCACACAGCTTCAGGGTAACTTCTATCATACTAACTTACTAAGCTGTTTCTTCAGGTGGCTGTGAACTGAACCTTCCAGGATCAATGTTAGTTGGCATAGAAGCTTAGTTAAATAAATCATGTATGCCTTGAGGATTTGCTGTGCTTAAATAAATAAGAAGAGAGAGAGTGAGAGAGCCTTACCCTTTCTTCACTCTGGCAAAGTCAAATGCCATCTGTCTGTAGGAGAATGCCTTTTCATTCAGGTATCTACTGTAACGCCTTATGAACGTAGACATATCATAGCCTGGGGAAAGAGGAGACAGAGCCATGGACACAATGCCTTTAGTTGCACTCTGCATACTAGTAACTATTTTCTAGCTCCTCAAAATAGACAGGGATTGCCATGATTGCCTTTGAGATGAGGCTCAACATGTGACAGCAAGCCTCATTTACCACCCTGCTTACGGGCCAAGAGTCTTCCCTATGGGGCACTCTGGCCACTCAATATGGTGATTATACTGTCCTGTACAGAAAGTCTTTTCTGACCTTTCTTTTAAAAAATAGTGATTAAATTACTTCTTTTATATGCAATTCCTAGTGGAGTCTATTGAATTTTCATTATTTCTGACATATACAGAAATAAAAGGTCACAAAATTTAATTGTGAATTAGTGACTACTTCCCTGGAGTTTTAAAAATAATTCCTCCCCTAGAGAAAGTTGGCATCACTTGTGTTCACTGTTACAAGTAATAGCCTGTTTCATAAGTAACACACACAGCCCTTGGGTATGGGTCTATCTAGCCTTACATGTATGTAACAGTCAGCAAACTGGATGAATGAACCCAAGGTAACAGCTCCAGTTGCATTAACCTACAAAAACATTTAACAGGGCAATCTTTTTCTTTTTCATTTGGTAGACATCTTTAGCTCTTTTATGTACTGAACTTTTACAAGCAAACTGTGAGACCAACTCACCCAGAGTTCACCCTTTAAAGTGACTAAATAAAATAGATGTATATTTTATATGCTCAATTGTCGACAATGAAATAATTTGATAGTTACTTTCACATTATGTTCTTTAGTAACCAATGGAACTATCCATAACAAACTTTGGATTAAGACCCACCCCCAGATTTTATTTTCTCACCGTGGGATCCACTTTTATCCAGAAAGTTGCTGAGGTTGAATAGCGTATTTCTAGAGGCCAAATACTGAATAAATCTCTGAAAAACAAAAATTAGAATTAAACACCCTTATCTCCATATGATACCTTTAAATAATTTCTGATGCTAAAGTGATATTTATTCATGTCTACAATTTTTAATTGTGTTCACTTAGTTAAAAGGGTCCTATGCTGCTAACTCTCTCTAAGGGAGAAATTGTTTTTAAAACACCAAAGAAATAGTCATTGAATCACAATTAAATTTTGTGACCTTTTTCTTCTGTATATGCCAGAAACAATGAAAATTCAATAAGCTTCTCTAAGAATTGCATGTAAGAGAAGTAATTTAATTTTATCACTATTTTTCAAAAGTAGACATTCCATTAAAGGAACCTGCATTCAAAGACGTAAAGGAACACTTCCTCTAGAAAGTAGCCCCCCCCATCCTTTCTTTTTACATTTTTATGTGCTGATACATTCATATAGAATATACACTTGAATGTTTCTGTATCACTGAGACAAGGTCTAACTCAAGATATATTTTTGAAGATTGGTAAATCCAAGGTTGAAATGATACTCAAAATAAGCATGAAGTACATACTTCTTCTCCTTCTCATGAGTGAACACCCAAGGGTCTTAAATTACCATCATATTTTGCTACCCCCACCTCTACAAGAAGCAGCTGTATATTTGGTTACCTCATTTCCATGCACCATGAGATGGTGGGTGGTCACTAAAGCTTTAAATACCACCACCCAGCTACTGTTGGTTGCCCGCTCAAAGAGGGTGTCAGCCATCTGAGGAATATTGACATTGGTCTCATTGGTAGCCTGGATCAAATCTATGAAAACAGAAGATATCCAGTAACTATTATATATAAAATTCGCCTCAAATTTTAAACATTTAAAGCTCATCACTAAACCATGACTTCAAAATTACTTAGACAAGAGTTAACTGAAAAAGACATTCTTACATACGAACGCATTAAATATATATACGTATATATATATATTAACCAATATATTCATTTATTCTTGAACTCTTTTTCAGTTGAATTCTCTTTCATATTGTGCTGGTTAGTTCTTGGTCAACGTAACACAAACTCAGGTCATCTGGGTAGAGAAAACCTCAACTGAGAAAATGTCTCTGTAAGACTGGCCTGTAGGAACGTCTTTGGGAACACTTCCTGATTAACGATTGATATGGGAGCACCCAGCCCACTGTGGGCAGCACCATCCCTGGGCAGGGGGTCCTGGATTGTACAGAAAGATGAGCAGGCCAGCCAGTGAGCAGCATTCCTTGACAGCGTCTGCTTCAGCTAGTTTCCTGCCTGGAGTTCCTGCTTTGGCTTCCTTTCGGGACGGACTGTAACCTGCAAGCTGAAATACACCCTTCTCTCTGTAAGTTGCTTAGGTCGTGGTGTCATAATAGCAACTCAAAGCAAACTTAGGAAAGTTTTCCTGTCTGATTTTTCCCCCTATTTGCTGGTACAGATGACATTTTTTTTAAATGGCAAACGCCAGGTGAGTTAAGCCTCCTGTCACACCAAGTGCTTGAGTTATGGGTAGTTGTGAGCCACCTGACATGCATGCTGGGAACTGAACTTAGGTCTTCTGGAAATGTAGTATGCACTCCTGACTGGTAAGCCAAATCGCCTGCCCTAGGAAGAGCCTCGTAAGTAAACATGCAGCACGGATCCTTCAGGATTGTATGTCTCTAATGGGCTGTGGTGGTGTAGGGGTTACGTAGATAGGATAGATGTGGGCCTTGCTTAGAGAAGGCCAAGGAGGAGCCACATATAACTTCACTGAAGAGCTGGATTTCATCTTAGAGGCAAGGAAGGGATGAGGGCTTCCAGTAGGCAAATACCAAACACCACAGTATTCTGTACTAAGTACAATCTGCAAGGTCCACACAGGCACAGGATAAGGAGGACTCGCCCTGGCATGGAAAGACAGGCTGAGAGGGAAAAAAGTGTAAGCTACAAAGCCCAGCTAGGATGAGGTGGAACTGAACTAATGAGAATGCAGGGAAGGTTGGGGTGGGGGGAGATGAGAGGCAGGAAGAAACAGCAGGTAGAGCAGACTTGCAGGTAGAGGAACAGACACTAGAGGGCACGAGCACAGACTTCTCGGGCAATTTCAGATCTCACCCTGTGGACCAGTAAACTATTATTTATTGAAAATGGAGAAAGTTGTTTTGAAGGGATATATAAGCTGTTTTAGCAATAACCTTGAAAGAACCGTTGGACATCTATGTTGAAATGTGTGATGGGGGACTGGGAACAGACTCTAACTTAAACTTAGACAGAACATTTGGCCTAGATACAAATTGGGAGTCACTGGTGATGAGAGCTTAACTACAAATAGAAGATGTAACTCACAGAAATGAAAAAAGGAAAATTAAATGTATAAATAAGAATGAAATCTAAGCTGGGAGTTGGTGGCGCACTCCTTTAATCCCAGCACTTGGGAGGCAGAGGCAGGCAGATCTCTATGAGTTCGAGGCCAGCCTGGTCTACAAGAGCTAGTTCCAGGACAGCCTCCAAGTAGACTATAGAGCTGACATACTAGCTGCTGTGTTTGTCAATAAAGCTGTCAGACTCACTGGAGGAAAAATGGAAAGGGAAGGGCCAAGGAAAAAACTTATTGCTGAAAAAGAAAACCACAAAAAACAAAACAGGAAATAGCAGACTGAGGCCAAGTAGAAAGATCCAGAAAGAGATGAAGTTGATAACACAGAAAACACATAACAGAAATTGAAACCCTCTGAAACCATGAGCAAAAATACATCTGTCCTTAGGTTGTTTCTGCTATGTATTCTACCAGTGACACGAAAGTAACCAATGGGGAACTACTGCTATGTTGCATAGGCTGTCCTCTTTTTGACTCAAGGCATTCTCCTGCCTCTGTTTCCCGTAGCCAGAACTACAGGTGTACACCACTTCATACCCAGCTATTATGTTCATCTTTCCATTTACTGGGTCAGATTGGCAAAGTATAGTTTATTGGAAAAATCTGACCTGTCCCATGTTTGTGAATCTTTGTTGGAACACAGCCACCTATGTGTCATATGAGGCTGCTTTCACTCTACAATGACAGAAGCAAATGTGTGTAACACTCAACAATTCAGTGGTGCTCTCTGGCCCTGTGTAGGAAACATTTGGTAACCTATGTCTTCACTGGGGAAGTATGCAGGAAGTGCTGGTCTTGCAGAGCGATGGTTGCCTTGAGGAAAAGTGTTTCTTTCTGAATCACTAATTTAAAGGAAACTTAAGAGATTTCAAGCTATGATGATCAGACTCACTACTCAGTAGTAGTTGCTATCACAAAATAGGAGAGTGGGGCCAGCAAGATGGCTCAGGGCTTTGTAAAGATGCTTGCTTGACAACTGAGTTTGACTACTGGGATCCACATGACTCCTACGAATGGCCTTCTGACTTCTGCAAGTGCCTGGTGGCATGTATATGCCCATATACAACACAATACAACACACACACACACACACACACACAGAGAGAGAGAGAGAAGAAAATACCTGTTCTTGGTATTTATTTTAACTTAGAAAATAATTGTTTTCTCTAAAAAAAAAGTGTTACATTAGTCAAAGAAGACTATTTTGTAACTTTCCCAAGTTTAATTCTCTCTCTCCAGGGCCCCACTAAGTAACTCTGTCTAGCCTGGAACTTACTATATAGAACAAGCTGGCCTCAACTCACAGATATTCCTTTGCCTTTGCCTCTGTCTCCCAAGTGCTAGGATTAAAGGTATAAGCTACCATATCCATTTTTAAGGGCTGGGTCATGATGGCACATGCCTTTAAACCCAGCACTTGGAAAGCAGAAGGCAGGCAGATTCCTGTGAGTTTGAGGACAGTCAGGGTTCAGGGCTGTTAGACAGAGAAACCAGTCTTGGGGGAAAAACAACAACAACAACAAAACCCAATAAGAATCCACTTATATTGAGTTCATGAATAATTTAAGAGTTAAAGGAATGGTGAAGCCAGTCTATGACTGTGATGTTTTATTCCTGGAACCATTTGGCTATTGACTGTCACACACCTTTTTTTTCCTGATATTGTACAATTTTATTTTTTTTAATTTAGAAATGATCTTATTTTACATATCAATTCCAGTTTCCTCTCCCTTCCATCCTCCCATACCCCCATGGCCCCCCCCATTCACTCCCCAGGGACGGTGAGGTTTTCCATGAGGGATCATCAAAGTCTGTCATGTCATTTGGGGCAGGTCCTAGGCCCTCCCCTGTATATCTAGGTTGAGAGAGTATCCCTCCATAGGGATTGGGCTACCAAAATTCCATTCGTACACTAGGGATACATACTGGTTCCACTGTCAGAGGCCCTATAGACTGCCCCAAATCCCCCAACTGACATCCATGTTCAGGGGGCCTGGTTTGGTCTTATGCTGGTTCCCCAGCTGTCTGACTGAGGTCACGAGCTTCCACTTGCTCAGGCCAGCTGTTCCTGTGGGTTTCTCCAGCCTGGTCTTGACCCCTTTGCTCATCCCTCCTCCTTCTCTACAACTTTCATCTCAGTGTTTAGCTGTGGATGTCTGCTTCTGCTTGTTTTAAAGTGCCTTTAAGAGGTGACTGCGTCAATCTGTGCTCTCATTACTAAATTACATGTTTCTGTTCTATTACCTCATTAAATAAATTGTTCCATTTAAATTATTTTAAAATATTAAGAAAAGTCAAGGTATAACCACAAACATGCAGAAAAAAGTTACTGAAGACTATGTACTCTTTATGTTGTTTTAAGTTTCCAGAATTCAATTTTAACTAAAGCTGAACTTGGAAAACTATACCTGGGATTCTTTTTGTTAGTTTGAATACAGCTTATACTGACATGTAGAGTTGACCTAAAAGCTGCAAACATTTAAAGTACATTATGTGACAAGCTTTGACAAACAATCATTCATAAAACTATCAGTAAGATGAAGATGTGGCCCACACCCATCCATCACTTTAACAGGCTCTTTGCTCCCTACTAAAATTCTCCTTTCTCCTCCTTCCTCTTCCTCCCTTGCCGCCCCTGAGCATCTTTCAGCCTGCTTTCAGGCAATGTAAATGCATCTGCACTTCATAAATTTTACATAAAGAGAGTCAAGCCATTTCCTCAAGATGGTCTGGATTCTTTCATTCCTCTCAGTAATTACACTGAGATTAATCCATATCGCTACATGCAGCAATGGTTTTTGCCACTGTACTGCTGTGTGGTTCATTCTATAGACACACAAGCACCTGTATCTATTCCCCTATTTCTTAGTTATTCATTTTTGGTCTTACACTTGAAGATGCTATGAGACTTTCTATATAATTGTGTGTATATGTAAGTGGGCATAGAGTTTCCTTTCCCTTGGGCAATTACTTGACAGTAGACAAACTGGGTCATTTTCTGATATTTAACTTTAGGAAATTACTTCAAAAAGAAATTGTATTGGGGCTTAATTCCCACTGGAGGTGTATAAGTGTTCCATCCTGGGACATCCCTGCCAAGGCTTGAGATAGTCGTTTTTTTATACACCCTTCTCCCGCTACTTAACAGCTATGCTCATGGTGGATTTTGCTTGCATTTCCATAATAACTACTGGTTTTACTTACTATTTTTTAAGTTTTTCAACTGCTTCGGGCAGTAGAGTAAATACAAACCTCCTTCATTATTCTATCTTGCCACAAAATATAAACCTCTCTTTTGTGGTCATTTTCAACAATTGAAAATTTATCATAGGCAATCTCCTTGAGCTAAGATACTTCATCAATAAGAGCATGAAAGAAACAGAAATAAGTGAGAAAACTACAACTCTCCAAACAATTATTCCATGAAATAATAAAACAGCAACAAGCCTGAACTGTTTTCAGATTCATGGTTACTTTTTTTTCCAGGTCTGCATGGCACTGACAACCACTTGAACATATGCAGGGGTCATGACAGATCTGCTCTTACTCCTTGCTTGTAGTGTCCTGTAATCTCTGCTCTGGATTGCCTCCAGCGTGAGTAGATGTACTTGTGGGAAATTAACTGCTCGTGGCCCCTCTTCTGACCATAGCCTCCCTGGAGCCTCCTGCTGTCCACTGAATGAGCCCCAAACATTCCAAGGATAAATCTCCTACCTTATACTTACACCCCAGGCCTTTACTTATGCTTGCACCGTAAGTATAAGGTTTGTACGCTATACTTTATCTTGAGAACACAGCCTTTCATTAGAAGGCTCAGCTACCTTACTAGTCTTTTCTATGCCAAAAATTGCGTTCTATCAACATTATTCTGAAACTGGTTCATGCTGTTCTTATTGCCTAGACTGTCCCTGTCATGAATGAGCTGAGAGTTCATCTGGGATCAATCTCAAATAGTCTACTCCCTTGAAGTTCTGACCTTGTCCTTATGAAAAAGAGTGTCTTCGGTCTTGTCTCATGCAGTGTAAGGTGAAGGACACTGGGCTTGGGGCCAGAGATCTAGTTTGTAGCCTGGCTTTGCTACTTATGGACAAGCTAATATGATGCTTGTGTAAATTTCATTTTGCACCTGGCCATGGTGATAATATTAACTACTTTACAGGACAGACACTGTCATTTATGCTAATCACCACCTTACACACCTCAACTGTGGTTCTCGTTACAGAGAATTACAGTTGTTCCTTCACATATGTCTCTCTTCCACCAAGCTCCATGTCCAACAGGAAGGAAGGAAGTCCTATTGGAATCCCTGGAGCCTAACATTTGGCCGTGATATAGAAAAGATGGTTATCTGTCCCAATCCAGAACAATTTTAGGCAGGCACCATGCACACCTGTTATCTCAGCACTCAGGATCTAAGGAAAGAGAAAGAGGACTAACATGCATGTCTTTTGAGAGACAGCTTAACTCCTTTTTGCTCATTAGAAACTGTATGACAGGGCCGGGCAGTGGTGGCGCATGCCTTTAATCCCAGCACTCCGGAAGCAGAGGCAGGTGGATCTCTGTGAGTTCGAGGCCGGGCTGAACCGACAGCCTCCAAAACAATACAGAGAAACCCTGTCTCATAAAAACAAAAACAAAAACAAAAAAAAAAAAAACCTGTATGACAGGGCTTAGAGGTTAAGAGCACTGGCTGCTCTTCTAGAGGTCCTGCATTCAATTCCCAGCAACCACATGGTGGCTCACAACTATCTGTTATGAGATCTGGTACCCTCTCTGGTGTGCAGGCAAATGCGCAGGCAGAACACTATATAAATCATAAATAAATAAATCTTTAAAAAGAAAAGGAACTGTATGACATTGAGCACAGTTATTGCTGAGGCCACATTTCCTTGTTACAATAATGAGGCTAATCAGAGCATCCTGCTGCAGCTGCTTTATTAAATGGAAAAGGCAAATGTTGAGTACAGAGCCTGACAAACTATAAAGAACTGTTGGTCTGTCTGTCTAATGCACAATTACAATTTGGTTCACCCTTTGGCCACCTATGTATATATATAAAAACTTGGCAGACTTTTAACTAATTTCAAACTAATTCGATTACTTAATTGTTTAACAAATATTTTTGAGGGCCAGGCATTGATTTATTAGCAGCTAGACACAGAGAGGTGAAAAGGAGGCCATTGTCTGGCTTCACAGAGCTTCCATTTGAATAGAGAACACAGATATAGGCAGTGTGATGGAAAATAAGGGATGAATGAATGGCTAGGTATTCAGGTAGATTTAGACAGATGGTATCATTCAAAGGAGGTGATTAAGGAAGGCCTCCCCAGCAGGGCAGTGGTGATGCACGCTTTTAATCCCAGCATTTGAGAGGCAGAGGCAGGTGTATCTCTGTGAGTTCCAGACCAGCCTGGTCTACAAGGGCTAGTCTCCAAAGCTACAGAGAAACCCTTTCTTGGAACAAAACAAAACAAAACAAAACAAGAAAGGCCCACCCCAGTTATGAGCAAAGGGGTCAAGACCAGGCTGGTGAAATCCACAGAAACAGCTGACCTGACAAGGGGAAGCTCATGGACCCCAGACTGAAGGCTGAGAGGCCAGCATGGAACTTATCCAGACGCCCTAAATTTGGGTGTCAGTAAGAAGGACTTGGCAATCTATGGGGCCTCAGGTAGTAGATCAGTATTTATCCCTGGCATATGAATGGACTTTGGAAGCCCATTCCACATGGAGAGATGCTCTCTCAGCCTGGACACATGGGGGAGGGCCTAGGCCCTGCCCCAGATGAAATGACAGACTCTGGAGATCCCCAGGGAGGGCCTCATCCTCCCTGGGGAGTGAAGTGGGGATGGGGGTTGGGGAGATTGGAGGAGGGTGGGGGAAGAGGGGAGGGATAGGGAGCTGGGCTTGACATGTGAAACAAGCTTGTTTCTAATTTAAATTAAAAAAAATCTTTTAAAAAAGCCCCCCCCAATGACATGACATTCAAAAGGACCTAAATGCAATAAAGAAACCAGCCATTTGGTGATCTTGGGAAGCAATGTTCCAGGCAAAAGAAACAGCAGATTCAAAAGTCCTGTGGGTCCAGACCAACTGATAGACTGAAGACTAAACAAGCTAGCCCATGTGGAGAGAGAACAGCGAGCACGGTGAAGAGGGGTGATAAGAACTGACCATACTCTTGACAACACAGGAAGACCTGACACTTTATTCTGAGCATTTGGGGAAGGTTCAGAGGTTTTTGACCAGGACAGTAACATGTTCCAGCCTACATTTTGAAGAGTCCCTGCAGCGAGTCTGTACCACACAGGCTGGGTGAAGGGGTTGGACCTACAGGCAGAGTTCAGGTGAGAGGTGAGGGTGAGCTTGCCTCGATGTGGAGCAGGACAGAACCAGGAAGAACCGGGAAGCCCAGCAAGGACTGCAGACACTTCACAGGGTGAGTCAAGAAGATCAGCACGTGGGTTTGACTGTGGTGGGGAAGAGGCACAAGACCCACAAAGGAAAGACAAGGTCACAGTGCCCTGGTCTAGTGTGCTCTCTGGGGAAAAGACAGAGAAGCAATGTGGGTGCCAGTACCGAGCTTTTGTTTCTCCTTCCACCCATTTCTACTGACTGTACTCCCCTCTCTTTGACCTCACTCCCATCCTCAGTGCAGAAGCTGCATCTGAAGACTCGTTGACAGCCAACAGACCACATGGCAAGTCCTCAGCAGAGTGGTCCCATTGAAAGAACTAGCAATAAGTGTCCCCTAAAGCGAGCATAGTCCAGCTCCAGGTAGGCATTTGGAGCTTCTCAACGTTAACATGATGAATTACCAACCAAGAGCAGTAGAGGACATGCTAGTCATGATGCTTCTTCAGGAAGCTCCTAGACATGAGACTGTAGACGGCCAACATGGGTGCCCAACTACTTATGTAATTCAAAACCCAGGGTTACACACAACCTGGGTTACCTCAGAGTGAAAGGGAGTCAGGGTGGTGGCAGCAGGGGGGCTGGGTTGTGAGGGTGCCTGGGTGTCAAATACCATCAACCCTAGGGGTCCAGAAAGTTTTATGAAAAATGTTTGGACGTTTAACTTTCTGCTATTTAGGATTTGAACACAGCTACTTGTGTCACTAATCATGTAAGCCCTTGGGTTTCTTTACCCTCAAGTCATCATCTGTGAGGTGGACATGATTATTACAGAGATCCACCTACCACCAGCTACATTTCTTTGACAGCTTACCCTCTTCTGGGTGTTTTCTCTTGCTTGTCGTAGGATTTTTAAGAACTCTGTTTTAAGAAAACACTTGGTGCCTCCAAAACAATACAGAGAAACCCTGTCTCGTAAAACCAAAAAAAAAAAAAAAAAAAAAAAGAAAAGAAAAGAAAAGAAAACACTTAGTAGGGGAGTAATTTCTAAGGACAAGCAGAAAAGTAGTCAGTACTGTAGATGAAGGAGATGGCCATGCAAGCAGAACCCTCGATGGCAAGAGTTCTGGAAAGATGGGCCACTGCTAATGTGGCTGCTAGGGAGATTCTAGAAGACACTGCAGCTTTGCTTTCACATCTCCTGCTACTGTCACACGATGATCACCTGTGAACGTCTAGTCCTCAAGCGTGTCAGGTAAATTAGCACAAGTCCTTTTTACATAGCGGCCATGGGGGGTTGCAGGCTATGAGAACTTGAGAGGAACATAAGCTTTTTTTAATCCAAGGGGTGGGGGCTCCTACCTATAAATTATCACACAAACAATATTTTAGGGACCTCCTTGCAGATAATAAATTGTCCCAATGACAAATTTACCATATTCTATCACCAAGCAGCCTGTGTGTCCCTCTTGCTCTAGTCACAGCCCATCACTTCCTACACCATTCTCACAGAAGAACCAGCTCCTCAGCTCTTTCTCCTCAGTCCTTCCTCCAAGAGCCCGTAAGGAAAAACAGTGCTATGTACATCGGACTTCAGCAGCAGACACCCGGCATGGGCTCTCAGTTCCAGTCAGGATTCCCACCCACGTGTGTGAAACTTAGCCTTCCTAAAATTAAACAGTAGTTAGGAACAGCAACTGCAGTCGCATCATCTGGGATTCTCTCTCCATCCTCTCAGATCAAGATGGCGCCTGAATACTTGGCCATTTTTTACACCAAGAGCAAATGTCACACTCCACCCTCCACTCCTGCTCCTCCGCTAGGGAAAAGCTCTCCAAGCCTCTCCTGTAGGACCTCACCTCTGGTCTTGCTCAAGCCCCACTGCTTCTATCCCTTAGAGACGCTTCTTCCCTCAGAGACGCTTCCTCCCTTCTAGGGAGGCACACCCTCTACTTACTTTCTGGAGTATCACAGAATATAACCATAGTTCTTAATACATCATTATTGTCTACTGAAGGGTTTCAGGGAAGAGAGAAACAGTTTATCTAGAGGAAAGGACCAAAAATATTTTGTTATTTCCTTTATGAATGTTGTATTTCCTGGGCAAAAGGAAAACTGGAAAGGGATTTTATAGTTCTTGAGAAACACTGAATAGAGCTGTTAGGTCATGGCAGCGCAAGCCTCCAGTCTCAGTCATCACAAGGGAGGCTGAGGTAGTAGGATCACAAGTTCAAGGCCAGCCTGCTTGTCTTAAGACTGAAAGTAATAAAAGGGTCAGGGGAAAAGCTTACATGTATAAAACCTGTCTAAAATACACAAGGCCTCAGGTTCAACCCCTCAGTTTGGAAAGAAAGGGGGAAAATGCTTTAGAAAAGCTAAGATCATTTGGTAGATGAAATGTGGGAGAGTAAATAGTGGGCAGAGATGCAGAGATCATATATGCCATCCACAAAAGATGACCAGGAGCCATCCCCTGATGTTCCCTTACCAAGCTCTGAGAACCCATACCAGCCAAACTTCTCCTCTCTTCTATCCAGCAGATAGAAACACAAATCAAGTTCCTAGTTAGTTCCACGACAGCTGGGGAGGTTGTGGGGAGCCTTTCTGATGCTTCCCAGTGGAATGCTGAGTTCTCAGTCACAAGGCACTGCAGCAGCGACCAGTCCTTAAGTCTACAGTGTACTTTGGGTACAATTATAATTACCATACTCGGGCAAGATAACTAGATATGCTGGCTAGTTTTTGTCAGCTTGATACAAACTAAAGTCACTCAGGAAGAAAGACCTTCAAGTGAGAAACTGCCTATATAAGATTGGCCAATGGACATGCTGGGGGCATTTCTTGGTTAACCTTTGAGGTGTGAAGGCTCAACCTGCTATGAGGAATGTAGCTCTCATCTCTAAGCAGGTGGTCCTAGGTTGCATAAGAAAGCAAGTCAGTAAGTAAGCAATGTTCCTCCATGGTTCCTGCCTTCAGTTCTTGCTTTGGCTTCCCTTCATGATGGACTGTAAAATATAAAATAGGTGAACCCTTTCCTCTCCAAGTTGGTTTTGGTGATGTTTTATCACAGCAATAGAGAAGCAAACTAACACACTAGTGTTAACCAGAGCAGTGCTGCAGTTTCCATCACAGAGGAATCTGGGCTCCTAAATTACTGCTTCTGCCTAGACAGCCCACCTTTGCTGCCACTTTGGACCTGTTTCTCATGAAGCCAGAACCACACCCCAGTGGCATAAATGGCCATTCTGCATATGTCTAGGCTACAAAGGGGAGACTGTAACAAGGAAGCAAATGAGAGGCTAACTCAAATTGACAGGGAATAAAGGAAAGTCCAAGCAATGATCTGGGACAAAGAGGAGCGGGGAGGGAGGGAGGGAGGGAGAGAAGGAGGAAGGAGAGAGAGAGAGAGAGAGAGAGAGAGAGAGAGAGAGAGAGAGAGAGAGAGAGAGAGAGAGAGAGAGAGAGAGAGAGAACCAGAAGCATTTACTAGAAAATCAGCTTTTCTAAGAGAAAACTCTTGGCATTGTTGAAATATGATACAAGGCCTACCAAGGAGGCAGAGGCCAGGGGACACGAGAGTGGCTGCATCTCAGAGTCCACAGCACTTGCACTACGTGCACCTTTCAGCAACAGCAGGTTCAACTGTCACCTGTCCAGTACACCAAGGATTCTGGTGACACGGCCTTCCAGACGATGTCTGTGGGCCTAGTTCTTCAAATGCCCTTCCCTCAGGTGTCACAGCCTGGAGCAGCTCCTAGAGGGCAACCCAAAAGGACTCCTTCCTCACTGGGCCTTTTCTGTTAACAGGATGTCACTTGCCAGACTGGGAGCCACTACTGAATTAAGTCACTTTGCCCACATCTATATCAAGCCCTCAGTCATAGAGATCTCCTGAGACAAAGTGTCGCTGATGTGGCAGTGAAAATGAAGGCAGTGCCAACCAGCCCCTCCGTGACAACAGGGAAGCAAGGACCAGACAGACTTTTATCCCGAAGATCTGAGGTCTTCAAAGACCATTTCCCTGGTGGATACCTTTGACAAACAGTGGCTAAGAATGAGCTGACACTAGGTCTCCTTTGCCACTCACTACTAGGCAGAGTAGCCAGCTAACTAATTCTAAGAGCCAAAGGACAAGTGTACATTCCCGGAGCGTTTCTTTCTTTTTTCCAATTTCGTAGATGACCCCAAGTATTTTCTGTGGATATCCATAAGTCAGAGGTATTCAAGTAGATCACTGTAATTTAGGGCCACAGTTTCTGAGGTGATCCTTCTATCTGACAGGTAGCAACCTGTCCCAAAATAATTAGACAACCATCAGTGACAATTGCTTCAGGATGCTTTTACTGCTTACCTAAAAGCTACTCATTCTTTGTAAAACCTTACCACAGGGAAAAAAGAATACCGCACTAGAGGTAAATGATTTCTAAATTTAAAAAGCCATCATCACTTTTGTCTATTTACACACACACACACACACACACACACACACACACACATCCAACAAGTTAAACTAAATCAAATATAACTATGCTTCCCACATGGTTCCCACATTAAGCATAGATGATGCCTAATTTACTCAGTCATTAACAACTCCTCATAAGGACATCCCCTTGCTGTTTCTTTATGACTTTTAAGCATTTAAAAATGATTTAATTAAATATATTTACAAAACCTTCTGGGTAACACAGCCAATTTACATCAAAGAGAAAGGTGAATCTCTCACAATAAAGTCTAAACACATTTAAGACAAAAACAATCTTACCACAGCTCCCTGTCCCGGTTCATATTAGCCATGGCTACAACGTTATCCTTATCAGCAATAATACAGACAGCTCAAATGTACAGTTCAGAAGGAACAGGTGATGTTTAAAAGTTTCAAACTTTTGCTGGGCATTGGTGGCGCATGCCTTTAATTCCAGCACTCAGGAGGCACAGGCAGGCGCATCTCTGTGAGTTCGAGGACAGCCTGGTCTACAGAACAAGTTCCAGGACAGCCTCCAAAACAATGCAGAGAAACCCTGTCTTGAAAAACAAAACAAAACAAAAGAACCCAAAAGTTTCAAACTTTTGGCCTGGAAGTTTCCTCCTGGTTTGACTCAAGGGAAATAAATAGGAAACTATTATTTCCCTTGAGTCAAATACTAGTTGAGAAAACTGACATTATGTTCCACCAAAAACCAAGAACTCTAGTGATCTAACTCCTGTACACACAGTCCATGGCTAAATGCCCTCTGTGACGCCTACTTTTATGTCTACTTGACACAGGCTAGAGTTATTGGAAAGGAAGGATCCTTAAATGAGAGAATGCCTCCAAGTGATTGATACGAGGGCCCAGCTCATTGCGGATGGGGCCACTGCTGGGCTGGTGGTCCTGGATTCTGTAAAAAAGCAGGCAGAGCAAGCCATAGGGAGCAAGCCAGTGAGCAGCACCCTCCATGGCCTCCGCATCAGCTCCTGCCCTGCTTGAGTTCCTGTCCTGAGTTACTTCAGTGATGGATTCTGATGTGAAAGTGGGAGCCAAATAAGCCTTCCCTCCCCAGGTTGTTTATGGCCACGGTGCTTTGTCACAGTAACAGTGACTCTAAACTAGGAGACGCCCCTCCTGTGTCCAGCCAACTAACTGCCTCACAAACAGGATGATCCAGGACCGGCATCTCCGCGCTGTGTTGTCTCCACGCTTAGTTCTTCTCAGCTATGCTCACTGTACGTCGTACACAGCCTGGCAAGTACTTCCTTAAATTCCCAAGTAGTAACTCTTGAACAGTTTTCTTAGCACTGGCGCAACTGGCTCTCCCACCATGGGCGGCAACACCCCTAGGCACCTGGTCCTGGGAGAAAGCGGGCTGAGCAATCAGGTAAGCAGCACCCCTCCACCGTGTCTGCTCAGTTCCTGCCCTGACTGACTCCAGCGAAGGCGTGTGACTGGGGAGCTACGACATGAGGTAAACCCTTTCCTCCCCATGTTGCCTTTGGTCACAGTCTTCATCCCAGTGGCAGAAACAGAACAAGGACACTCTACCCTTAGCTCTTGTCCCAGCATGTTCAGGACTTACCCACCCAGCTGTGTACTTCATATTAAAGAGTGGGAGCTCTTCCTGAGCAGCAATATTCCTAAGAGGGAATATGGAATAAACCATCTTTTGACAGAACCAGAATAAATGCCCCATTTTCTTCTTGGGGGGTACCTAAAATAGTTATTCGACTCTTGGATCTTGAGTCATTATTTCTTAAAAATCAGAAGCAGTTTAGTTGCACATGAGCACTAATTACAGTCACGAGAGAGTCAAGCTCTGCTACCCCACCCAGTGAGGAAGAAAAATCACGACCATTATTCTGAAGATTCTGTGCCTCCTTCTTAGAACACAGCCAACCATGTGGCAGCAAGGGAGGCAGAGAGCTCCAGTTCTCTTTAAAGTTCTACCCTCCTTTGCTGGTCTAAACCCTATACAGGGGGAAAAATAAAACACAGGAAACCAAAACCTGTCCTTGGTGTTTAAACAAGGCAAGAGCTACGGCTGCATGTCACAGGGCCAACACTCATGCTTCAATGCAAGTTATCATATGGACCAGAACATACTTTATGCCAACAGCTACGTGGCTGTCTGTGCCCTCAGAACACGACTGCTGGCCATGAAAAACCCTTTCCAAGCTACCTACAAATACAGAGGCCCCACACAAGACAAGGGGTACAGGTACACTGGAATGATGCTTTGAAATAGAGTTTGGAGTACTAGGCGCAGTGTCTACTGTGTGCTACAAAGTACAAGGAGAGAGAATCAAGGAATTCATAAACACTTTGGGTTTCCCTGTCAGAAAGAATCAACTCCATTGCTATTAAGAAGCAGTGGTCTATCACAAAGAGGATTCATCCCCAATTTCAGCACACATAGGACTGTTGCACACTATAAGGTCTTCTCCATCCCGCAGGGCAGAGCCAAACTGTGGGATATCTTCATTCTCCTTTTCATCCACAATGATACCACATCTCCATGTCTTCAACTCCAGCCATACTTTCCAATTTTCCCCCAGTCTCCAACCCTGAGTGCCTGCTTCCAGCTGCTGAGGAAGTCCTACCATGTGGATGCCTGCACCTCAGTCCTCTCTATGTGACAAGATGGAGGCCCACAACTAACTGTGCCGATTGTCTCTCGAAAGGTCAATGTTCCACCACTTCCAAAGAAAATGCCATCATCTTCATCTCCCAGTCAAGGTTCCACCTAAGGAATCCAGTGTCTGCTTTCAGCTCATCTTTTCCCACTCCTGCCTACAACAAGCCTGATGCTCCTTATGTATTTCATTCACTGACAAAATCCAAGCACTCCGAGCAGATATTCTTGAATGTTTCTTGTGAACCAAGGGTGCACCCAGTTGCCTATAACTTGTGCTCCTTCCCATCCTACAGCCAACACTGGGTGTTTTGTTTTTGTTTTTGTTTTTTTTTTTTGTTAAGTCCTTTGCTTTCAATATTAAAGGAGAGAGGCAGGGCAGGAGAGATGGCTCAGAGGGCAAAAGCACTGCCTACTTTTCCAGAAGACTCAGGTTTGATTGCACAGCACCCATACGGTAGTCCACAACTGCCTGTACTTCCAGTTCCAGGGGAATCCAACGCCCTCTTCTGGCCTCTGCGAGCACCAGGTACACAGACAGTGCACAGATACACATGAATGCAAAACACAGACATGTTTAAAGCTCTCACACAGTTTTCTGCTTTAAGCTATGGATGGTCAATCCTCGATGACTAATTAATGAATAAATTACCCAAATTTAAGGTCCAAGTTGGGCCCTGTATATTTTTTCAGGGAAACAGTCACTTTCTTTTTATATTGCTGCTGTTTAAAGAAACCCAGATAATTTCCGGCACAACACACACCAGGTTAAAAGTCTCTCAGGCCAGTGGTGTTTGTGTAGAGTCACTAAATGTTTCAATAGATACACCAAGTTCACCAATCCCTATCTCAGTTAGTAGAGCGTAACCAAACATTTCTTCATTGCTATCTCCCAAGGGAGCACAAGAATGAAATGGATGTCAACTATTAAAGAGTTTACTCAAAAGTAAATAATAAATAGTCACAGTCTAAGCAATGATATGCTAACTAACAGTGATGTTTTGTTGCTACTGACAGGCATGGGTGCCTACTTAGTTATTCTAAGAATCCTCCTTTGGACTGTAGGGGGAATTTTCCTATGAAACCATAACTCCTTACAAAGATACACTTTAAAAAATTGGATTTAAAGGATAAATGCAAGTCTTAACATGACAGGCTTAAATTGAGTGAGCTAGGCATTCCGTACCCCTTACCCTTGCTGTGAACTCTGTGGCTTGTTGAGCTGGTCCTGGTTTTTGGTGACTGTTGTTAATGTGGAAGAGTGAGATAATTAGGGTAATCGTGGTAAAATAGCACCCATTTCAAACGAACATACCCTCACCAAGTGAGTTTAGTTGCTCTTGTGTAATAGCAAGACAATGCATAAAATTGTTTCAAGAAAAGGTATGCAGCAAATTATTGCGCATATTTCAGGGAATAATGAGCATGTCCTAGGTGAGCCACATATGCTCAAAGCATGCCTGACATTCAACAGAGATGAGAATTTCCACACTTCACTGCCACCACTGTACACACATGACCTCAAGACACTTACCTCTCTAATAGTATAATTTTCTTTCTGCCGATTTGCTTTTTAAAAACGTTTTTACATAGTCTCTTTTTTTCCCCTTTTCATCATAAGTTCATCTCAGGAGCAGGCTGCCCTACTTACCCATGCAGATTTTTGGGGGAAAGGGTGTTCACTGGAGGTCAAGGCAGAGGCAGGCATGTCTGACTGTTAGGGACAGTAAGGGGCCAGTGTGTCTGGAATCCACGTGCTTCAGTGAGGACCCTACTCCTCACTGAAGGCCAAGATAAGGCTCCACTTGTTTTGATGGAAGGAATGGGAGAAATAACTACCTAGCTGCTATGCTGAGACCACACGGGTTGTGTGGAGGAAAGACAAATGCAGAATCAGGCAGCTGTTGCAGCAAAACTTAAAGACAGAGGTGGTCGGGCCTGTGACAGGCCGAGTCAACTAGTTTTCCTGACTAGAAAGTGTAATGGGGGAAAGAGCTCCAGCATGTACACGAGGAAGGGCTAATGTTGCTATCTACTAAGCCAGGGACGACAGATTGAGAGGGATGGAATATTAGCAGTTTGAGGCAGGGAAGATGAAGAATTCTGTGGTTTCCATGTTTAAACTGTGAAATGCTGACAAATGTTTCTAAGGCCAGTAATTCTGACTGTGTCATGAGTTGACCTTGAGAATGTTAGGCAGTACTGACCTGCCTTTCACTTTTCCTGTGGCCGCCAGCTCCAGGAGCAGCATGCCCTTCCTAACCCAGTTTCTCCACTCTGTTCACGGGTAGTGGCCTTGCTGGGACACACCAACACTGTCCACCAAACTTCATCTGCATCTTAACACCCAGCCACACATACCACTGAAAGGCCTTTGTTAACCGCCATCAGACAAAACTGTCCATCCTAATATATCAGCCACAATTCTGCTGCTTCGTGAGGAATAAGCCGTAGCTGACTTGACGATAAGCCTGTTCTATTGTCTCTCAGCAGATGCTGCTGGTTCTTGTTTTCCAGCAATGTTTCCTCAAGTGTTGGTTCAGAGGCTCTTCTGCTGACGGGCGCTTTGAGGACTTTCAGTGTTGACCGGGGGCAGTGAGGGAGTCTAGCTCCTAGGTCTTTCATCTTCAGGTGTGATCCCATCAAGGACCAGATGGAGCTTATACTACCTCCCACCCTGCCTGCAACAAGAGACAAGGACATTTAGAACTACCCAAAGAAAGGGCAGCTGGGAGATGGCCTGCCAGCACAGAAGCCATCAAGGTCCTATCAACCTTTCTTTCTATTGGAGTATTGAGTTCTAAAACAAGAGACTGTGTAGCACAGCTCTCCATGTGCCAACAAATGCCTTAGAATAAAGACTTCATGTTCTGATCACTTACCAAATTATAGAACCATATATGTTTTAAGAAATCCAAAGCCTAGTATAATATACTTTGGCTTCCAATAAAAATGTTTACTAACATAACAATAGATGATCCTTATGACATTTTTTTTCTTGTATTCAGTATGGCAACAAATGATAGACTGTTTTTAAAAATATCAAGCACAAAACAAGTCCTAAAAATGGAAACTTCAAAATAATTTAAAGATAAACATTTTTTGATAGTTTAGAGAACACTCTCCAGGTAGGGTAGGGCTCCCTAAAATTTGAAACCTCCACAGAAACATCAGAGAAGGCAGAGGAGAAAAGAATAGAGCCAGTGAGAATTCACTCAGCAATCCTTGACATCACTCCTCAAATATTAAAGATGGCTGGGTGTGGCAGCCTATTTCTTTAATTTCAGTACTTAGGAGGAGAGAGAGTGGGCAATCTCTATGGGTTCAAGGTCAGCCTGATCTGTATAGTAAGCAACTTCCAGGATACTCAGGGCTATACAGTAAAACCCAGTCTCCATACAAAAACAAAAAGAACCACACCACCACCACCACCACAAAAACAAAACAAAAACAAACAAATAAAAAAAACAAAAAACAACAAACCAAACAAAAAGAAACAAGGGATGTGATGCTCACGCCATTGGTTTCTGTCGTCCATGTGACATGATCTTTTTCCCAGGCCATGTGACATCTTTCTTTTCCCCAGGCCATGTGACATCTTTTCCCCAGGCCATGTGACATCTTTTCCCCAGGCCATTCCTTCCTTTCTTTTCTGTCTTATTCTAATTTCACATTTAGCACTCCACTTTTTGGGGATGGTAGGAAGTTTTATCTAGTTTCCTACCATTAATCATTGACTTCTTCTTTTCTTTTTTTTTCCTTTCAGTACCTCATTTACTTTATCCTCATTTTATATTTTAAAAGATTTCAACTAATCTTCCTCTTCTACCCTGTCTCAACTCTTAATCAAAATCATCTTTGTAATTATTTTAATTATAAAAAATGCTCTCAAGTACATTCCTGAAACACGATCATAAAGGAGAAAATCATAAATTGAGGTTTTTTTACTACTGATTATAGCCATGAAAGCAATATTTGAGTCTCTGACATATTTTACCAAGGACTTCTTGATCACTGCTGTGGCAAACGAATCCCCTCTGAGGGATGAAGAATGATGAAGCTCCTCTCCCTCAGTACAAGTCTGAGAGCCTTGTACTCTGGGCTGTCTAACTCAAGAGACTAGACCTGAGTGTTTCAGACTTCAAAATTAGTTAGGAAGCACTTGTTACAAGGCTTGTAGGTCTAAGAGAACACTATGCGGCTCAGTTGCACATTAATAATGAAGTACCTGATTCTACTCATGCAATAGATCCATCAAATAAGGGCTCTATTTGGTGGCTGCAAACAGACAGTACCTCTCAGAAAAGAGAAGGCTGTCCATGCTAAATTCCCATCATCTCTCCATAAGAGCAAGTTTCAAAACAGGAAGAGCAGAGGGGTGAAAGGCTCACTCCTCCCAGCAGACCATGTCTCCATGTGTATCCCATGCCCTTCAACCTTACCTCTTCTGCTACATGTACAAACGAAAAGAAAGTTACTGTAGTTCCCATGTAAAACTAGCAGCCCCAAAACAAGTATTAAATTATTATGGGAACGGGACTGATATTTAAGAATTCTCACATAAAATAAAAGTTATATTTCTGTGGGTCACTGCATCTGCTTCCATTAGTTACTGGGTATAGGTTCTATGATGACAATTTGGGTAGTCACCCATCTGATTAAAGGGGAAGGTCAGTTCAGACACCCTCTGCACTCCTGCTTGGAGTCTTAGTTGGAGTCATCCTTGTGGATGGATTCCTGGGATTCAATGACCCACAGCCAAGCACTGGGCTGAGCTCCTGGAGCTCAGTAGAAGAGAGGGAGGAGGGATCATATGAACAAGGGGAGGTGGTGTCAAGAGCATGATAGGGTAAATCACAGAGATAGCTGAACAGAGCTAGTGGAGATCATAGAATATGGACTGACAGCTAGGGAACCTGCTGGAACAAAACTAGGCCCTCTGAATATGGGTAACAGTTACATGGCTTGATCTGTTGGGAGGGCCCCTGGCAGTAGAACCATGGCCTATTCCAGGTGCATGAACTGGTTTTCTTTTGGAGCCCATTCCTTATGGTGGGATCCCTTACTCAGCCTTGATACAGTGTCGAGTGGGAATCAAGATTCACTAGACCCAGTACATGTTAAAGGAGGTTTATTTGTAATATATGTATCAAATGTATTAATTATATTCAACCAGGGTTTTAGAATTATTTGATGTGATCATTTGTGTATGGGTGGGTGGTAATACAATAAAACATTTGTTATGAGCACTCTTTCTCGCCAAAAAAAGGAGGTTTATTTGGAGAGATAACACTTACACAAGAAGCGGCTGGCTGTCACAGGCTCCAGATCCAAGGGTCTTCCCAGCCAGCAAGAGAGAGTATATGAGCCTCTGCCCAGCCTAAATTCCCCACCTCAAGTCCACACCTGTGACCACACCCAAATGGCGCCATAGGTGCATAGTTAGCTCTCTTGCTACAGAGGAGGAGCTTGGTCCTGTGTCAACTTGGTATGCCAGACATTGTTGACTCCTCAAGGAAGGCCTTACCTCCTATGAGGGGTGGATGGAGGGTGGGAAGGGGGGACACCGTGGAATGGGAGAAGGGGAGGGAGGGGGAGCAGGAGTTGGTATGTAAAATGAAAGAAAATTAAGAATGTCAAACACACACAAACACACAAAGAAAAAAGTATGGAAATCAGAAAGACTAGAAAAATACACTAAGTAAATTTTAAAAAATTAGATTTCTAAGAACTTTCATGTAACATAAAAAATATTTGTGCTATAATATAATGCCATTTAAAGTAGGACAACCAAGATATTATATTTGTGTCTATAGGTAAAATGAGTCAGACTACAATAGAAAGATTGCTAATGTTCAATTTGTTAATGCATTTTTCAGCTCTAATACTCTACTACTAATAATTCTTGGACTTTTAAGATTAAAAGTTCAACTAAAAACTAATAGTCTTAAGTCAAAGATTTTGCCTTTTTCACACTTTTAAATAGAGGCTGACTATGTGTAACAATTTCAATAAATTTAAAAAATACTAAAATGGGTGCTGGAAAATGTCTCAGTGGTTCAAAGCACTCACTACTTTTGCAGAGGACTGGTTTGGTTTCCCAGCATCCATACTGGGCAGCTCACGACCTTTTCCTTTGAGAGAAGCCTTTCCGCCAGCCTGGTTCTAGAGCTGCATCAGTCCCAAATAAACACACAGGAGGCTATATTAATTATGAAGCTGTTGGCCTTCCTTGTTTCTTACTGGCTAGCTCTGACTTAAGTAATTACCCCATAATTGTTAATCTAAGTATGTTTCTTACCGGAGAATAGTTCCGGGCTTCCTACCCCATGGCGTTACATGTTGACTCTCCTGTGTTTCTCCTTCCCAGAGTCCTCCTGGACTCCTAGTCCCACCTATCTAGATTCCCTATTGGCTAGACAGTGCTTTATTGACAAATGCACAGGACTTCCCCAACACCTATAACTCTAGCTCCAGGGGATCCGATGCCCTCTTCTGGCCTTCATGGGCACCGACACACAAGTGCATATACTCACACAAAGTACACATAATTAAAAATAAAACTCTTTTTTAAAAAACCCAAATAATACTTAAAAAGTAGCAGTGCTCACAATTAAGGCACACTTACAACTTTAACTTCCCAAAAGTTATATTGCTCTTGGTCAATTGGGGTATCATGCTGTCAATTTTTAGCCATAACCACACATAATGACTGCAAGAATTAATTTCTTAAATGTAAAGTCTTAAATGATTCAACAGTTCAACTAACAGGTCTCCATAACATCTTCCACCCAAACAAGAAGCATCAGTGTCATTAACATTGTTTATCCCCTCTTCTGTCTAATTTCTACTCAGTTTTGACTGCCTCTGTCAGTGCCCAAAACTGTTAATGTCCTTCAAGTCTATTTCCCTAAAAGTACACACAACATAGACACTGACACTCATTGTAACTATTGATCACTTTAAAAATTATTCTTCACTATCAGGTCAGCTCATTTTCCAGATTTTTAAAAGTGTGTCTTACTAGCAGTATACCAGTGCTTAATCAAAATAGTAATTCAGTGTGCCTTCATTGTGTTTGTGTCTTGATACGTGGGCAATGGTGTAAAATGAGAATTCTGAACAATTGGCCAGAATAATGAGGCCACTTCATGGTTTGCTCTTCTCTTTCCCATGTGTCTTAGACATTTAGGTGGTCAATTGCTGCTATTTTTCTTAAATAACCAATCACTCTTTTGTTAAAAACCTATTTGAAACATTTAAAACAATATCTTAAAAAAGGGCAAGTCTAAAACCACACCACTGAGCCGTAGAAATCAGCAGTAACAAAGCAAGCCATAATGCATATTGCAGGCTTTTGTATTTGAATTTAGGATTGAACATGTTACATTTATGGCCTAATAATTAGTGCTAACTTATGTCACTTGCCCAAAACATATGAAAATACAACGGAGGCTTAATTGCCTCATTCTCCCTTTCATACAAAAAAATCCACAACAAAACAAAACACCTCATTTCTCAAGCAGATGCTACTAAAAAGCCCCATAGCAGCTGAAGCCAGGCCGTTCTTTAACAAATCCATTGCTGCTTGCTCTGCCTCAGCTTTTTCCTCTAATAAAAATCATTTGTAGAGTGACTTGGGTTGGTTTGTTGTCATTGGTTTTAGCAAACATATTCCTTTCATTGTTACCTTAACTCTAGGACGCCTTGGAAAATAGAAGACTGAGGACTGCAAAAATTCAGTGTGTCTGGCTAAGCTCAGAGCCAGAAGGCAACAGAGTCAGGGTTAGCCTGGGTCATCTGCTGACAGATCAGAGATCTTTCTAGAGCTGTGTACTTCAAACTCCCAGTGCGGCTACTTAAAGAGTGTGTTGAAATAAATGCCTTCATACAAACCTACAAAAAACAAACTGATGAGGAGTAAATGGGCCCAGGGCAGTCATCTAATCCCATACCCTTCATATTTCCCCCTCATATTATCCAAAGATAGGTTTCATAGGGGTTTATCCTTGCAGTGAATCAGCTACTGAACTGCCTTACAATAACCACGTGGGGACTTATCTGCTTCTGTCTCGTATTATCACTTCTTCCAACAATGGACAGGTAGGCAAGAGATGTTGTGCAAAGGTGGGAAAAGAAACACAGGTCTTGAGATACAACATGGGAAGAAATCCCAACCCCTCTCCTCCCCAGCAGTAGCAGGCATTGGATGAGCCCTGTAACTTCCTAGGACCCTGTCACCTCCTCTGTAACCTTGGGAAAAGGACTCTGATCTCACAGGGTCTTTCTCAGGAGACCTCAGCTGGGCTTCTATTTGCCACACCCAACTTGTGCTCATATCAAGCCCACTTCCTCTCTTTTTGGCAAAAGAGAGAGTGCCAGTATATCTTACATTAAAAAGTGAATCAAGATGAACTTTAAATTTAGAAGGAAATTATATTCCCAAGAAGAGGTTCAAAGAAAACACCTGGCATTGTTAACATTTTAAGATGACACAGTACTACCATACTTGTTCCCCACAGAAAGTTTCATTTTTAAATGCAAAACTCAAAGCAGCCTTTTTCTTTCTCAAAATAACTTCAATTGTTTTCATTAATGCTTAACTGAATAACTGTTATGCTGAGGGTAGTGAGAACTCCCAAGATACTACACGCACAAGAGAATCATGTCCAGTGTCTTTTCCATGGGCATGGCAGGGTCAATGTCCTGTCTTCAAAAGCTGTTTCCTCCTCCTGCACTCATAGCTTCTCACATCCTCTAACTGGGTTAAGGCCACTGGCTGAGTTCTTGCCAATGAAACAGATAGGAATGGTACCTCGGTCACCTCACATCTCTTGGGATATTTCCTTTCCTGTCTTCCTCATTAGCTAGACTTCAGTGGAGGACTCTAAAGTCCTGGGTAAGAGATTGAAAAGTGCCATCCAAAGAATACTGCAACAGGAGTCAGAAGGTCCCCAGCCCTTGGGACTGATCCCAAGAAGGTAGTTCTGGTTGAGCTTGGCAATCATGGTTTGTTGGTTAGATTTTTGTCAACTTGACACAAGCTAAGGACATCACCTCCAAATTGCTTTTGGTCATGGTATTTATCACAGCAACAGAAAATAAACTAGACACATGCTGCCATGCCATGAACATGGAGCAACCTGAGAAAAGAAATCAGTTGTTCTCTATGATTTTTGTCAAACTCTAGCTATAGGAAGAAAGATGGTCGTAAACCACACTTGCAGAGTCACTGAGAAAGTTGTTCTGCAAAAATGAAGTTTGAATCACTAATTTTATATAGAAAAGAAACAGAAACCGGAGGTGGGAAAAGAACCCTGGATCAGCATCAAGAGGGACAGGCTCCATCCATGCCCTTTCCTCATACTGGTTACAAAGACCAAAATGGTCCTCCTTTTGCCCTAATCACTTTGTCCATATTCCTCTAACATGGAAACAAAGTAGTCATCATTGACAAGGGTACAAAGCAGCAAACACAAGTCCTTCAATCCACAGACAACATGTTGGTGTATAGTCTTCCAGAAATACATGTCACCTGCATATTTGTAAATACAAATTGAACCATGTCTTCATGTTTTAATTTCTAAGACAAATATACTTTAACTTTTCATTTTTGAGATTTCCCTGTATCTATTTGAAGACATCATTTTTTCTAATAAAGTACTAAGGAATATATACAGCAATGTAACAAACATTCATGAATGTTTCATTTTCTCAATTTTTTTCCAAGATAAAAGGCTGTAAAAGGCAAATTACTAGGCCAAAGAGTTTTCAGGGGTTTCAACTGATATCGACAGCACATCCTCCCAATTATGTAGACTAATTTATACCTCCACCCATCAAGCACTCAACTCAGGCTCTTTTTTTTCCATCTAAACAAGGAAGGCTGAACTGAAGAGACACTTCTCTCAATTCACAATATAAAATGATGAGTACAATTAGATTATAAAATTATGAATACAATTAGGTTATAAAATTATGAGTACAATTTACAAATCAAATGCCTAGTTGAATGACGTATGTGTGTGTGAGAGACACAAAGAGACAGAGACACAGAGATCTCCTTAGCATGGCAGGATGCCATGGCAGCACAGACATACCAAGATATACTACATACTATGGAATCACAAAATACTATGAAAAGGATAAAAATTAAAAGCCTCATTTGGAAAACAGTGAGAACTGTTACTTAAAAACAAGTAAATATAAACAGAGCAGAGGGGTGATTCAAAACAGTTGGTTCAGACTTCTCACTACTAAAGACTCCAAGTAGCTCCCTATCAACCCTTCCATAGGCACACTCATGCTGATACAAAGGCTAAAGCAAACAGAACATTACACATCAAAATACTTAAGGAAGAGGTCATAAACACATGAACAAGTGCAACTTTGATGGGCTAAGAGAATCAGAACACAACACAACTACTTTAGGGCCATAGTCTATTGGATTACCTAGCTAGAAGCTAGAGCATGCAAGTTGTATACTTTGATTCTAACCTACACAATCATGAGTTGCAGCTGAAGTTCTTCAGCTTCGAGCTAATGATCAGAGTGATGCTAACAAAGTAGTGACAGCTGGAGCAGCTAGCTGCTCAAGACAGTAAGAATTACCAGTATCAACACACTGAAAACGTGTGATTTTGCCTCTAGGACTGTAAAAACTGGGGGTCTGAGATGCCTAAGGTTCTGTCTAAACTTGCCGGTCCTGCAGATGGGTGTGTATCAGCGCAGAGGCCATGTTTTACACTATGGGGATGAGAGGGGTGTATCAGCGCAGAGGCCATGTTTTACACTATCTGACCTCTTACACTATCAGCCTTCCAGCAGCTGTCAGTCTAAGTCCCTGAGGCCTGCCTTCTCTGCAGGAGCTGCTCTCTGCTGAGCAGCAAGCAGCCTTTGTCTCCACCTCACCCATGTGAGTGAGTTCCTTTGATCCCCGAGTCTGGCCTTAAACACCATTTCTACAATGCACCTTCACTGTGGTCTTTCTTTCCCTGCTAAGCCTTAATGCTTCTGGAATCACTGGTAATTAGGTCTTTTGTTTTCTGTCTCCCCTACCAAGCTGCTAGTTTGCTTGATGCCACAGGCTGCATCTTATTCTCCACGGTATCCCTGCCTCCTGGAACAATTTCAGACATTTGGTAAATATTTATTAGATGAATAAATAATGTTATTATGCTAAATAAATACTCAAAGCCTTAAGACTGAAAGCAACTTCTAATTTCTCCAACTAGGTGGTTGAAAACCAATAAATACTCTGACATTTATTGGTCTCTTTCGGAAGGTAAAAGAATACTACTTGAATTTGAATTTATCTCCTATTTCTCGTAGAATCCTTCAAGTCACTCATTTTTTTCTTCCTTCCTTTATTTTTCCTTTTGCATTACTGGTGATCACACCCAGCACCTATGCATACCAGCCACTGAACTTCATCTCCACCCCCAGCTTCCAAATGAATGGGAACTGTCCTTGTGTTAGTGAAGAGTTGTGGTAGAGTAGTATTTTCAGATGTGTGACTCCTGTTTATGCAGCACTTGATTAACTCTGTGAAGCTGCGATTCTTTGCTTGTCTAAAACATCCGATGGTTTAATGAACAGCTGAACAGCCAATAGCAAGGCAGGAGCAAGGCTAGGCGAGGCTGACAGGCGGAGATGATGAATAGAAGGAGAAATGAATGGAAGGGAGGAAGAGAACAAGGAGAGGAGGATGCCAGGGGCCGGCCACCCAGCCAGTCAAGGAGTAAGAAGGAAAGAAAGACATACAGAAGTAAGAAAGATAAAAGCCCACAGGGAAAAGGTAGATGGATTAATTGAAGATAAGAAAAGCTGGCTAGAAACAAGTCAAGCTAAGGTCGGACACTCATAACTAAGAATAAGCCTCCGTGTGTGATTTGTTTGGGAGCTGGGTGGTGAGTTCCTCAAAAAATCTAAAGGAGCCAAAAAAGCCAAAAGAGAAAAACCTCTCATTATAAAGAGTATTATCAAAAATCAAATAATAAAGTTTCAAAGTAAATTGAGAGTTTATGGCTACTTTGAAGTTACTTTTTTATTGTTTTGAACTTTCCCATGTACAAAGCATATATTCATAAATTATAAGTCATTGAACAGTAATGCCCAACCATAACTGACTGACACAAAGAAAGTAAAAACGAACATTACACACAGAGAATGCTGAAGACATTTTTGTACTATTAAGTCCTAATTATTAATTATGAAAGAAATATACCAAAGGAAGTATACATACACTTCAAATACACAGCCAAAAGATTATAGACATAATTCAAATTTAATGTTTTTCCAATTTACAACTCCTGACCATTAATTATAGGTTGCTTGCCAAAGTTATGATTTCACCCAACCCTTTGGTTTATGGTTCCTTGAGACAGGGTCTCCCTATGTAGCTCAGTGTGACCTACTCAAATTTATTATCTCCCTGCCCTGGTCTCCAGAACACTTGGATTAAAGGCACACACTATAACCATCTGCCAAAACATAATATTTATTTTATCCCAAGAATGTAACTGGAAAGAGGCTAACAGGGATATGCATTAACTATTTACATTAAGCACTAAAAAGGGTTTTTAAAATTGCTTTTCTGAAATGTCCCATTTTAAACTGATTTTATGGTCTTTTAACAAATAAAGTTTAGCTACTTGTTCTTCTGAGAGTTATTAAGTAAAAGCAAGATTTTTTTTTACAGAGAGTGTGGGGGAAAAGGCCTAAAGTTGGGGAAGAATGGCCTGTGTAACAAAGATAGTCATCCAGTTAGTATTTAAATCCCCAAACTAGTTCCCACTCTGTGTCTGGTGTCAGAGGAGCTTGGAGGAAACTCTAACCAGGGGGAGAAACCCACACAGAATCCCACTGCATTCTTAGATGCACAGGGAGCCATCTTAGCCCTGAGCAGGCACGCCCAAGCTGGGGATTAGAAACGATTTAAAAAAAAATACAGAATCAACATATGCATAAGGGTAAAAGTAATGCAGTGTATGGTGGCCTCAGTGAATCAAAAGAGTTCGAGAGTGAACTGGAGGGAGGGGAGCTGAGTGAGGGCACGAGAAGACAGGCGGGGCTCATTCCTAGTGTACAGGTGCGCTACCAGCCATACGCATCCTTCTCACATCCGGCTTCCTCATAAGATAGTGAAGGAATCCCCAGGGCCAAGTCACAAAGAGATCTCAGAAAACGTTAAGACAGAGCAACACTGAAGTAAAGGAAAGATGTGTTGAACTGATGACCTCCAGGTGTCATCATTTAACAGCCTCGTGGGCAGCACCTGACCAGTTCCCTGGGACTAAGGAACAAAGACCCACAAGTAAGGTGCCCAGGTCCCAGTGCTGCACCCTTGGTAAAATTAACATGCACAAAAAGAAAGTCCTTTAGCAAAGGGAAACAATAAAGTGTGTCACAGTAAGGCTATTCTCGAGGTGGATGAGAAGAGAATCTCTGGGGCATTTGTAACCATAGCTTTCCCCTTCTCAAGTTTGTGATTAAAATTTATACTACAAACTAATAGCCCAGTATCTCAGGCCCTTGGAGCCATGCATCTCCGATTTCACAATTTTTCAGGTTCAGCAAAGTCCTGAGATACACCACACACTAACACCCTGGTATATTCTGGAAAACAACATTTCTGTAGCTGAACGCACACACTTCAGGGTGGGTAAGACTATCCGGTCAACTTTTGCTGCCAGAGATTTACAAAAGCAATTTTAGTTTTTTGAGATTTTTGGATTTTTAGATGTGGATGAAAATCATGAGCATAGACCTGCATCAGATGGGAAAGCAGAAATCAATCCAGGGTGGGACACCTGTGGGTCTTTCAAGACGCAAGCACAAAGTCCATCTAGGTGAAAGCAGGTTCTCTGGGATTCTCACCAATGGAGACCTAGTCAACATGACCCCAGAAGCTAAAATTATGAGACATCTGAGAAAATGCCATGAGTGACGGTCAGGCTCAGGATAAACTAGACAGAAGCAGGGTCTCATGTAAAACTCATATAACAGATCCATGTAAAATAGAAGATAAAATTAGTTTGGCTAAAAATGGGAAAGAAATAAAAAAAAGAGATCCAAAAAGATGAGCAAGGAACATATGCCATTCCCAAAAGAGCATATCTGAAAAACTTCAAAACTTAAAAGAAAATAAATTAATAAGTTATAACTAAGGGTGAATAAAAGCTTTATGACACAGCTAAAGAGAATAAATAGGATCTGAAAGACAAAGCATGCTGAATAAGAAAAGTACTGTTAACTATGAAAGGTACATTTAGACATGAAAGGATATGATAAACTACTATATCCAGTCACATTGGAAGGTCAAAGATAGAAAGAGAATGGGTATAGGCAGTAATGAGTGATAATGGAAAGGCTGAGAATTTTCTAGAACTGATGAGAGATGCTCTCAGTTCAGGAGACCCAATACAATTCCAATAGGACAGACAATAGGGGAGCTACATCTACATCCTCATGCTCTAGAAGGTCAAGACAGTTTAAGATTTTTAAGGCAGCCACAAAACAGGCGATCATTTAAAAGCAGGTGGATCGACGAATTCTTAAGAGCCAACAATGTAAGTCAAATAAATAAACTGTTTGCACGTGGAGACTGTCATTCTAGAGTTTTTCAGACCATCTTTCAAAACCATGAAGGAAATAAAAGTTTTTTAGACAAAACGTAATTCCCCAGTAAACAGCCTTACTGAAGAAGCCTCAGAGGGTGACAGTTCAAGGAAACACTACAAAAAGGAATGGTAAACAACGAAATCCATACCAAGTGGTGATGACTACCCATACACTGCCTCCATCCAAAAGTTAATGAGGTTAAAACTACAGTAGCAGTAAAACTTGAACAGTAATGGCATACAACTCAGAAGTCTTAAAATGCCTAAAGTTCTTTTTTTACAAAAAATTACCAAGTATTACCAATCTACTTTAAAGTATAACTATTAAATCAAGGGTGATTCATGAAAGATTAAAAAAATAGTACATATAGCTCCCAAACTGTAAAAAGGGGAAAGTTAGAATTGACATAATTCCAAGTTCGACCTCGATATAAAACAAGCATAGAGCCGGGTTAAGAACTAAACAGTGGTGGGAGTGACAGTCATGGTACTTGTGCTAATGTCAAGCAGCAGTAGTGGTGGATAAGCAAACACATGCTCCCCAGGTGTCCCCAGGCTTCCAACAGATGAAGCCACAGCCACCAAGACTGCAACACTGCTGGTACTAGGACCTTGCTATGACACACTCCTGGTGTGTCAGAGATAGCTCTCAGGTTATCAGCTTAGTCAGCTGAGTGGATGATGATGGGCACGTGACTGCAATGCCAATAGTTTAAGGCTGAATGAAAGAAGCAGCCAAGGGATATATCGCCCAAGAGGGGCACAAATCTTTTCGGTCACTATTTCAAGAAAGTTGGTCACAGAAAATAAAGCATGGTTGACAGGCTGGCTGCTGGAAGGTTCCATGAAGTCCAGGGACACTGCCTAGGTGGTTTCGTTTGCTCAAATGAAGATATTTAAACATGGGTGTAGAGCAGGTAGAATGTGAGGTTAATGATTCTGATGGCAGGAAGAATAACTCACATATAAATGAGGGCAGGTATAATTTAAAAGAGAAGTGCTTACCGAAGGACAACAGTCAAATGATCAGACCAAAAGGCAAAACATCACAGGACAGGTGAAGCATTAGCCTCTGGCTATCCTGGACTGCACATTACACAACCCTTTACAACACAGATCCACCTTCACCATGTGTAACAGAGAAATCTCATTATACAGGGAGTGTCCTCAAGCACGTAGGACAAAAGAGAAGATAGTAAGAAAGCAACTAAACAAAGCCTGGGCTTCAAGGTGTATTTTCACCCTACTGCCCCAAGTCAAGAGTCCATTTCTTACAAATCAGGTTGAAATTGACAGCAGGGTAGAGCAGTTTCCATGTGACCGCCCACATTATGTAAATTCCTCCAAGAAAATACAAGTAAATAGGTTTCTAGGCAAAGAAAAAGGAATTTACAAGAGAAAAGAAACAAGCATAAATATTTTAATGACAAAAAGTGTGGCTTTCCCAATGACTTAAAGGCACTATGATTCTATTTGAAGACTGCTAGTTCTGGAGCTGAGTCACCAAAATACAGCTCTGTAGTGAACACAGTGGTGGCCTTCAAGGAACAGGATCCTGTGTCACTTCTGACCTTCCTTACCAAGTTACAGAAACCAAGATACGCCCCGAAGAACACTGTCACCTATCTGGGGTCTACTTAGAAGAAGGAAGTAAGATTTTAAAGGATCTTTGTGTAAAGCTAAAAGAAAGATATAATAATAACCTAATATATAGACTAAATCACAAAGGAAGTACTTAGAAGCTATCAAGTGAGTGTTTAAGTGGCAATGTACCAAAAATTCCAGATTTTATTATAAAGTGTTACATGTTTATATTTCAATTAAGATATAAACTTACCTACTTAATATATATTCCTCTATTTTCAAATCACTGGAAAGCTGATATGAATCAGTTTTTTTTAAAGCCTGGGAATATAGCTTTGTGGTCCAACATTAGCTGAGCATGTATGAGACTCTGGGTCCAACCTCCAGCACCAACAATAAGAATTTTTTAATTCATAAAAAAAACTTACTATTCCACTAGGTGATACACAGCACACTCCTCTCCATTACCCAAGACTCCTTAATTTTTTTAAATAATTAACTTTATTTTAAAAACTTGGAAATCAAAACAGCAAGTCCTCTGCTTCTTTCCTAGAAGCCACTCAACCGCACGTGGTCTCTTTGCCCCCCTCCTGGAAGCTAAGAACAGCAGCACAGCCTCCTCTAGGACTTTTGACACAAACTGTAGTCAGATTCAACGCTTTTCAGATGTGTGTTCTCCCCATCTCTTCTTGACCATCCAAAAATTGATACAGCTGTTTTAAAACATCGGCACAAGTGGGCTGTGTCTTCTGATATAATCTAGAAGGCACACAGTTCACCCAGGTATAGGATAATAGAGTGTGTCCAGACAGTGGTCAATAGTTAAGTCAAAAAACAGTCAATGGTAATTGTCCTACATAGCCAATTAGTACACTTACATTGAAAATCACACAACATGCTTAGTTTCTTTCATATATGATCCTAATTTTTTCACTAATCTTCACATCTTTCAATATGTAAAAAGAATACATTTGGTACAAATATAGTAGCCACTGTACTAGTGCAGATTAAATTTCTCTCTCTTCTTTTGACTTTTAGTCTTTTGAGACAGGGTCTGATGTAGACCGGTCTGGCCTCCTTTATAGACCAGAATGACCTTAAACTCCTATTCCTTCTGTTTCTACCTCCTAAATGCTGAAAATACAGACATTCACCACCATGCCTGGCTCAAACTGCACTTCTATAAGTCAAAATACCTGTCTGATATACTAAGCATGTAAGTACATACTAATACAAGTAATTAAGACTAGTTTGGGGGATTTGAAGGAAAAAGTGATTAATAAAATTCCAGTATCTCCCAAAGATTCGGGACTTAAATCACTTTTCTTTGGGATGAACTCATTATTGAAAATCTTCAAGAAAAATAATGAGAGAAAAATAAGATTGCTTGTAGGCTATTGGGTTTTCCATTAGCTTTGGCTTGACATTATTGGTGATCATGCATTTGAACTGTGATTATTTTAATTCAGGTATTTTGAATTGCACATACAGAAATCATCCATCAGCATTAACCATTCAAATGACTCTTACACCAGGTCTGCAATGCATTCTGAATCCCAACCCCCAACCCCCACCACCTCCCCAACCCCCATCCTCCACCCCCGCTGCAGATGGTTCTCAGCACCAACTCTATATTTTTGTTAAAGTCAGGTGTAGTACTTGGTTAAGTACTTGATTATTTAGGCTAACTACAAAACAGAGGAGTAACACACTGGTAAGCAAACAGATGGATGCCTGTTAAGTCCCAGGCATTTTATATGTTACCAAATACACACAAGAAATTACAAAGGAAGTAAGACAAGGCTTCACCTGTAACTCAGAAAACTGGTATTGGTAAAGTCTTTAATCTAAATGTGCAAATGGAACAACATTATTACTAGATGGTGGTGGGGTAAAGAATGAGATGTTTAGATAAACTGAACATAAAATATAGTTCTTATTTATTACTAAAACTTACCATATTTTTAACATTTAACTCATTATCTACTGACGATGTGAATCTGTTTCTCCCTTCAAGAAAGATACCATTACTGGAAAAAAGAAAATCTGGGCTAGGGATGCAAATTGGCTGTAAAATGCCTGCCCAGCATACACAATGCTCTGGGTTCTAGAACTAGCATCATGTGTAAAAAAACAAAAACACAAAACAAGAAATGAAACCCAGAAAAACCAACCCTGAGAAATTGACTGTGTCTCCCACCACATTTCCCCCGTGAGATTCTGCCCCCAAACGTTAAATCATCTCTTCAAACATGCAAATAATATACTAATAAGCAACATTGTATATACCACAGTAATTAGCAATAATAACTTTTTGGTCTCTTAATCTAAAAATACTAGTTTTAAGCTAGCTCTAATATCAAATATTAATTTCATGAAGATTCGGAGAACAATTAATCCAATATTTTAGGAAATCACATAATCGTAAACTCTACTCATTATTTTCCAACTAAAACTGCAAACTTAAAATGTGCAAATCAAATCAATAGTATGTTTTTCTTTCTTGATTCAGACTACCAAGTTGTGTTGTTCTCTTCCTCTTAATCAATATATAATGCTTTCAGCACTAAACTACTATTCGGATGGTTCAGGGTCTATGGACAAACTTAGGTAATATATTCATTCACACATCTTAATAACAAGAATAACACACTTTTACAATTGGTATGTTACTTTCCCTCAGTCTCTTAACTACTGAGAAAGCCCACTGCTTCATAAAGGAACTTCATGAAGAATACTGAGCATGTAACACAATTTAAGTAGGCAATTTCCAGACAGTCTTTTTTTAGCAGGAGTGTGATACTTGTCTTTCCAAAGTCCATCCAAAGTTTAAGATTAAGGGGAAGATCATTTTTGTTTTAAAGTAAAGATAAAACAATAAAAAAAAGCCACCAAACACACTCATCAGAGCTTGGTTCTGTTTCTAACTGGACAGAATTAAGAACTTTTCATGTATAGGGACGATAGTGTGTATGTGAGTTGTAAGTTTACACACAGCCACTAAAGCAAGGTAGGTGTTTTGGAGATGAGACCAGTTAGTAGTGTGTTTCATAACAGATAATACTACTAACCACTGATGGCAGTTAAATGCATAACAGAGCTTATTACTAACCACTGATGGCAGTTAAATATATAACAGAGCATACTACTAAACACTGATGGCAGTTAAATGCAGTACTTGCAATCAAGATTTGTTATCCTAACTGAAAAGCTCAGCAGCCAACACAAGAAAGTATAACATATCATTCTTCTAATACTACAAAGTAAGCTCCTGGTTCAGTTATTTCTTTTAACATGGAATCTTCTACCATGATCCATATCTTCTGAAACACCCTACTTATTAGCATATACTGGGGTATTGCAATACCCTACTTTAAAGTCCCTTAAGAGATGTTTCCAGATCTATACGATAACGATAACTAGTAAGATTTGGGAAATTCAGTCTTTATCTGACTGATGTCTTCCTGAAATGATCGGACCTGAAAATGCTCTCTGATACACATCAATACACTGATCTAGCACAAAGGCAGAGAATCCATAGCCTACACAGTTTTCATCGTGAACATTTTCTAGGTTGACATAGCCACTAAGATGTGAGTCAGCCTTCCAGAGTTGGGGAAACTGATGGAAAGATGGCTAAATGATTCAGCATGCTGCAGCAAAATGAGCTGGTCATGAATTTATAATTTCTAGCCCTGTTAGGTGTCCTGGCCCTGGTAGTCTCTCTTACCCAATGCTCAATGTATAACACATGATACTGTGATCGATCAATTTTGTTAAGCATTTCCTCAGAAAAAAAGTAATAATGTCTTTCCCCCAGACAAACTTCTAGACAGAAAATTCTTTAATGCTGTGGGACAGCTCTGACAATGTCCATTTGCCAGCTTCCCCAAACTTTGTTCATGCAAAGGACAGGACTGGAATTTACTGTAGTGGTGGTATGGCTAATATTCTCAGCAACACAAGAGACAGAAGGATTGAAGCAAGAAAAATAAAATGTAAAACATAAACATAAACCCCTAAACAACAAACAAACACAAAAAGAGGCCAAGGGTGTGAGATGGGGAAATGAGCCTAGGCAGGCACGCTTCTTGTGCCAACCCTGACCTTCAGAGATGAACATCAGGAAAGGACAGAAGAGTCTAAAGCAGGTGAGGCTGACAGCTAGAAACTGCACAATACTATCTGGGGTAGCTTTGGGGATACCTCACTGGCCAAAGCAGGTGAGAGTCTTTCGAAATGTCACTATTCACCCAGCAGCAGCAGCAGATTTACTATACTAACTGCATGAAAACCTTCAGGAACTATATAGATCCCAAACCAGAACAAAGCTTTCTCCATCCAATGACCCTGTGAAAACATTATGTATTAAGCATATTCCATCTAAAATTGTACCACCTCTAATGCGGAAAGTGCATCCATTTTGTGACCTAAACAGTTATCCCACCCAGCATTTTCTGAGGGCAGGACAAAGGCGTATGTCAAGATGTTTAGAAAGAAATCGCCATTATCTGTGAAGTGGGAGCTGTTCATTCAATAGCCTGGATTTATTCCAGTTCAGTTCAGTATAGTGACATATGACACACACACTCCCCCACGCTCACACACAAATCTTCAGCAGCAGCACAGGAAAAGACAGGATTTTACAATTATCCAAAATGCACTTAAGAAATTATAGTGACAAGTGTGGCCATCCATGAATCCATCTTTTTTTCCTCTCCATTCTGACCGTGCAACCCCTCATTTCCCTTAACCTAACAGAGGGTGGAGAAAAACAAAGGATGATTAAAAGGACATAGCCCAAACGAACATTTTAATGCAGGCATGTGGTGTGTGTGTGTGTGTGTGTGTGTGTGTGTGTGTGTGTGTGTGTGTGTGTGTGTGTGTGGTTCCTCCTCTAGAACCTTGGAGGTCATCGGAAGGAAAAAATGGCTAGATAGACAAGGTTTCAGGGCCTACCCTAAGGGACACCTCCAAAGCCAGAGTCAAGCTCAGGGCAGCCAGTTCCCAAGGCTTCAGGCAGTATGACAGAGAGCCAAGGCCACGCTGCCGGCCTTAGAGGCCCCTATGCCATGCGCACGGTCCACTTATATAAAAGGATGCTTACAGTCCAGGTGCTTCTTCTTGGGGCCCATCACCTCATGAGTGGTTGCTTTGCAGACGGCTCTGGCTACAGCAGAGCCAGTCACGCTGTACTGAGCGGCGGCGATCCGATCCGTGAGCGTTTGGCCCGACATCTTCACCGGCCGCGTCTACCGCCTCCTCTTCTGCAGGAAATTAAGAGGAGACGGTCCGCTTTCACCCGCACTGCCTAGGCTGGAGAACCCCGGCCTTGCCTGCTCCCGCCGCACGGCGGCTCTCTCCTCCGCCGACCCCGCCCTGGCACCGCCTCTTGGGACCAGCGACGCGCCAAGCCCTGCTGGTCCATCGCGGTCCAGGGCTGGCAGCCACCGGCAAGGTAGTCCTTGCATCGTGCCACTGTCCCGCATCCTCACACCCAGAAGCGACCGCCACATCCCGGCCTCGCCCTCTGTCAATCAGCGCTGTCCCGGCAACCCTACCCCGTGGTGCTGGACCCGGTGCGCGTCGGGGTTACTCCGGACGCCGCGCCCAGGAGCGTGCACCTCTCGCTGTCGGGGGCCGCGCGTGTCCCCCGCGGCAGCCCGCAGGGCCGCGGCCACCTCCCTTCTGTCCTGGGGCTGCAGCGCTAGCAGCGGCTTGTCCTCCCTCGCTCCCCATCCCCGTAGCAGAGCCGCCCAGAGACGAGACGCGCCTCACCCTTCTCGGTTGGGAGCTCAGAGAGCCGACAGCCCAGGCCCCGCCAGGTCACTAGCGCGCCACCGAGCTGTCACCCGGTTGCCTCTGCCCTTCTCCGGGTCCGGGGATTATCCCTCGGATCCCCGGCCCCAGCGCAGGGGAGGGGACCTGTTTAGACCATCGTACTCACCCCGCCCCGAGAGCACCGCAGCCCGGACGCCGCGCGGGGTGGCTGGTTGTAACCGCGCACCGCCCCGGAGTCCCCGGGCCGCGATGATCGCAGCCCCGGCCCGGTCCCTGGCTCAGTTCCGCGGTCCCCGCGCCCGTACCCGCCCGCTGCCGCCTCCGCCAGCGCCGCCGCGTCTCTCTAGCGCTCGGCGCTGCGTCCCCATCCCCGCCCCCACCTCAGCTGGAGCGCCTGCGACGAGTCAGGTGACGGCGGCCGACGAACCCGGGCCAGCCCTCTGCAGAGCGCCGGCGGCCCCCTCCCCGCCGCTCCTGCTCGCCGCCCCCTCGGAGCCGCGGCTTTAAACGCGTGTGTGTTGGGGGCGGGGGGCGCCTCACGCGAGCGTCCCCGGCCCGCGACTGCGGAGGGGAGGGTGGGACGGCAGGGGCGCCGCCGCTCCGCAGCTCGCCCCCCTCGCGCGCACCCCACACCCCCGCGCGTCCCCGTGCGGGCCCGATGCACGCGCGCCGCGCACACCTGCGGGGCAGCTGCGGGATGCGCCCTGATCGCCGCGGGTGTGGGCCTGGGGAGAGAGGGCTGTGAAGGCCGAGGCAAGGGCAGCGGCTTGTGCTGCCTACAGAGGCCAGCCCCTTCTCCCTCCAAGCAGGTCTGTGACCAGCTGGCCTGTCAATGGCAGCCCAGGCCCAGATGGGCAGGGCGATTTGAAATGTCAGATTCTATGGCCATGCGACTGTTACCTGTGCGCAGTCAGCTCCTTGAGGCTGTTCAACTTGCCTCAGTTGCAAAGGGGAACAGAGTGGGCAGCTTCAGTATTAAAGCAATGCTGAGGTCTGCGGTAGAGGCAAGTAAGTGGCAAAGGCATTAGCAGAATCCCAGATTACACTCGATTGGAATCATTTGCGCCCTTAAAATGTAGTCTCTGCCATTTAAATATGCGGGGCCATCTTATGTGTTTTGATTGTCGAGTGTTATTTGCATGGGATTGAACTCATTTAATAATTTCATGATTTGCCATTTGCAGAGGTCAGTATCTTAGCCTATTCTTTTAAATTCCCTGGGTTAAGATCAGAATTTCCCTTAGGAATTCCCCTGACGTGTTTCCTGACAGGTGACCTCTATTCAGCCCCCAAGGCCATATATACCCATTTACACACTTCAGAGTTCAGGCTTGTAGCGCCTTTTCCCTTGGTCGAATGTTCAATATGCAACCATGAAGTCCTACCCTCTGGGGCTGATTCCAACAGTGCCTTGTGACTAAAGAAAGCCCAAGACCACTGCCATGAAGTCACCGATACCAGTATTACCATATGACCCCACAGTCCTGAACTAGATATTTACCCAAGGGGGGAGGAGGGAAACCACATTTTCATCTGTAAACTTTTACTTGAAATCTGTAGCAGCCTTATATAATGACTTCAAACTGGAGGAAACTAGTCTATTGGTTAAAAAAAAACACTACCTAGTAATAACAAGACAGAAATGAACAGCATGGATGAATTTAAAAAATATTATGCCTTATGAACGTGGCCAGATCATCAAAAATATTATTTACTGTTTTGATCCACTTATGTAACAGACTAAGAAAGATATAATTGCAAGACAGAAAATACACCAGGTGCCAAGGGGCAGGAGAGGGGATTGACTTCAAAGGGCCAGAAAGGAACTTTTTTTGGAGTAATAGAGAAGTTTTATATCATGACTACAGTGGTCATTAACCAATTGTGTGCATTTGAGCACTTTAAATTGGTGAATTTTGTTTCATATAAATAAGAACTCAGTGTATCTGATAAAGAGCTGGAGTAGCCATGTTGGTATTGTCTAAGGTAGTCTTTATAGTAGGCATGTTAATAGGAGGAAGAAAGAAGCACATTGTACAACAGTAAAACTCATCAACAGTCAATTCCACATGTTTAGCCACCTAGGAACAGAGCACCAGACAGAATGGTGCAAAATGAGTACTGCTAAAAGGAGCAATGGTAAATCCACAATAACAGCTAAGCTCAGCATGTTCTCATAAATTTACAATTGCTAGGGTAAGTAGACAGCAAACTATTGAGGGTATGCATGACTCAAAATAGCCTCATCTTACTCCAACTGTTGTATAATATAAAACACTTTACCCAGCAACAGTGGAATATGCTCTTTCAAATGCACGTAGAATACTCTCCAGAATAGATAATATTCTACTATAAAGTTAGGTTCCATACATTCAAAGAATTACAGCCATTCAAACTGTGAATTGTTGTTGTTTTTTTAAACCACAATGGAGTCAAAATCATTAACAAAAATCGGAAAAAGAATCATTAAATTAAATATACTTTCAAAGTACCTGAAGGTCTAGTTTTCTCATAAAGAAACATTTAAAATTATTTTGAACTAAATGGTAATAAAATGAATACAATATAACAAGATGTATGGTCTGTAAAAAAGGCACTGATTACAAGAAAATGTATAGTATTAAAATCCTTATATTGGGAACGAAGCTGGACATGATGTAGGGTAGGAGGTCCCAGCTCACTTCCTGATTTGAAAACCCACCCAAACCCACCAATCCCTGAGCTTACTCCAGGCTCAGGACTTGAAATCCCACCAGTCTCCCTCCTGTTACCCTCGCCCCCAGGAAGCCCTATATAAGCCTGTATTCTGCTCAGTTCCCTGCTGCTTCTCTCCCAATACATTTCTTGTGTGAGGTTTGTTGAGGAGTGTGACTTTGTGATATTCTTGACTCCCAACTGCTAGGTTACCTTTCCCCTCAGAGCTGCAACACTTACACATGGTGGCATATGCCTGTAATCCCAGTGATTGAGCCTGGAGGACTGCAACAAATTTGAAGCCAGTCTAGGCTACATTGTAAATATCAGGCCAGCCATACCTATGTAACAAGACTCTGTCTAAAATAAGCAAGCAAAAATAAGTAACAACATAGAGGGGGAAAAGAATTAACTATTAAGCATCAATCTTAAGAAAAACAAAACTTTTCCTGGGTAGAAACACACTCATCACTGCAGATAGGAAACCCATGATATCCCAAAGTGCAGATATCATCAAAGTCCTACTTATCACCAAAGTCCTACTTGGTGAACCAATGAGTTTTATTGGGGTTACTGTGGTAGTTTGAATAAGAATGGCTCCCATAGGCTCATATATTTGAATACTTAGTTATCAGGGAGTGGCACTATTTGAAAATGGCTAGGTGATGTGGCCTTGTTGGAGGATGTGTGTGTGTGTGTGTGTGACTGGGTGTGGGCTTCCAGTTTCCTAAAGCCCATGCCCAATGTCTCTTTGTCTCCATCTCTTCCTATGACCATGTTGTAGTTCTCAGTTATTGCTCCAGATTGGAATGCATGCCACCTTGTTTCCTTCCATGATGATAATGTGCTAAGCTCTGAAACTGTAAGCAAGCCCCCAATTAAATGCTTTCTAATAGTTGCCTTCGTTGTGGTGTTTCTTCATAGCAATAGAACAGTGGCTAAAATAGTTACTTACAGGAATATGGGTGAGCAGTTACTTACAGGAGCAGAAATGACTCAAATAAAACTGCCCACCCCAACATGGTGACAATTCACAAGAACTGGGAAACCTGGAGCACACTGTACAATCTGTAGGCAGTCCACAGGTTGGAGAGTGTCCTTTCCAGGTGCCTCAGTTGGTCTGGCTGGTGTTTGTTTCTTCAGGCAGTGGGTCTGATCTCAGACTCTTCTTTGCAGCTTAGCTTTACTTCCTCTGAGAGGAGGGACTCTAAGAGTCTGGCAAGGCGTGGCCTAATGAATCTGGTCAGTTTCAGGGAGTTTCGATGCTATTTTGTTGTTGTTGTTTTTGTTTACCTCCCAGCTTAAGGAGTTTCCAGGCAGGATGTATGTTATACAACAGTTCAACATAGCAGGCAGAAGCAAATAATGGTTAAAACAAAACAAGCTGTGCCTTTGAAAAAAAATCAATGAGGGAGAGAAGTGCTGGGAGAAGAGAGAAAAAGGGAAGGGGAGGGGATGGGGGTGGGACCAGCCAGCTTCTACTGTTAGGAATTGTAGATCTTGTCTCCAAACTGAATTGAAGCATTCCTTCCTAGAGGAAGTAGGAGACTCTGTAAGACTTGAGAAATAAAAGAAAGTTCAAGAAGTAAACACACCTTACAAGGCTTAGGAAGTACCTGAAACTTACAAGATGCCCAAGGTCCCCTCCCCAAGATTATCTAAGTAGTAACAATTGCTGGCAAAACTCTGAACAAGTGGTGCAGGGCATGTCAGTGATGCAGCTTCTGTGAGTGGTGGCTCATGCTGGATGGGCTTTTTATTGATGCCACTGCCTTGAATCACCCATACTCCTAAAAGTAGCCATCACCAATACTACTCTAAGCAATCCCAATGAACCCACTGGTTCAGTAAGCTGGACTTCAGTGTCTTCAGACTTTGGTCTGTTATTAGTGCCTTATCGCTATGAATATATGTTTATTCAAGTCTGCCTGGGAAATGTCACACAATAGGAACAGAAGAGGGATAGCTTCTGTGGACATTATAAGGATAATAGGATGTTACAAGGGGTATTATGTTAATAATGTTCAGGAACTAATGTAAAATACTGGTTTCTCCAACACTCCAAGGGTAGTGTAGATTCACACATGTCCTCCAGAATTTTTGAGCATGTAATATGTTTTCAATAATGACTTAAATAAGGTAATATGTGAATGATTTGCTTTTCAAGAACACATTGGTGTGGTTTCAGAGTCAACCTTATACCAGCATGAATACAGTGCACAAGGAAGTATGTGAAGCCATAGACTTCAGGTACAAAGCAGGGTTTGACAGCTCACAAATCAGTATCCTGTTATAGGTGTCAACAGAAAATGTCTGAAAATCCATCAGCTACAGAAGTATCATATGCATATTAATAAATAGTGTAAAGGGTAGGATAAACATTTGAAATATAGGTTCTTTGGAGATAATCTTGCACTGTGCATTCTTTCCGGCCAGATGCCTGGGTCTCACTGTTGTCTCAACCCCCAAATAACACACGAGACACTATATTAATTATAAAACTGTTGGCTGTTTGCTATGGTTGCTTAACGGCTAGGTCTGACTTAATTATTAACCATAATTATCAATATATGTTTTTATAAGGTCTTATCTTACCGAGAATGCAAGACTTGTGCCCTCTCCTCCTGGGATCACATGGTGACTCTCTACTCTTGACTACATTTCCCAGAATCCTCCTCGACTCCTAGTCCCACCTATCTTGCTTCCCTATTGGCCAACAGTGCTTTATTTATCAACCAATAAGACAACATATATACAGAAGGACTTCCTGCATCATCAGCACCAATGTTGTAGCTAGTCCACTTGAGACTTTCACTACACTAACATTTTCTTCCTACAGGATCCCATGAGGTTATCGTCGTCCCATTTCAGCAGGAAGTAATTTTGAGAATACTACTCCCCCTTTCCCTACTGTTGATATTACAGGATAATTTACACCTGCTATGGTTAGTTTTCAATTATTTAGGGTCAGGATTGGAAGGAGGTGTTCAGACTTGGACATCTGTTTCTGATAAGTTTAGGGTTTAAATGGGATAGATATGCTTAGGATAGAATATAGGTGGATTATAATTTTTATCACCTTCTATGTATATATGCTTTATATATGTTTGGGACAATTTAGTTTGTTTCAAGTCTAAATATTTCTTTAGACTAAAAGAGGAGTTGTAGGTAGAGATCTCATGTACCTGCAGCACTGACCACCCCTACTTGGAAATGGTTGAAGGTTCATGGGGGAAGGCAGAGATAAAGTTCAAGGAAGGGGGGTTGTTTTCTCTCTTTGGGTTCCAGTTAAGGTCAGAGACCAGCAGAGTGCTGACTTCAGTTCTCGGCTTCCTAATAAAATAATATATGGCATTCCTATCCTGTGTATGGTAACCATCCACATCATAGTCTCATAAAGCTTTGAAAACAGTATCATATTTGAAGGGACTATTATTCAGCACACAACACCCCAAGACCAAGTTCTCAACACAAAGGAGATTTATTTCCCCCAGAGGGACAAAGGGAAGGGAATAAGAGATAAAGACAGGAGATAGAGGACAAGGGAGAAGGGGAAGGGGACATGGGAGAGGGGAAAAGGAACAAAGAGTGAGGGAAGAGATATTTGTCCTAGAGGGACAAAGGACTATCTCTGGCTAGACAGGAGATAGACATGGCCCATAGGCAAATTGCACTTTATAAAGGGAAAGGGGGAAAACCCCATGTTAGGATGAGATGTTTAACTTTAAATAGGCATGCTTATTAGCGCAGCCAAAGGTGGCTTTTGATTGCTGCATTTTAATACTTTGATAGCTGGGCCTTAGTGGGCAGCCTTGGGAGGAGGAAGTGGCCAAATAAGAGAATAGACCTTGGTGGCTAGTTTTATGAATGTAGTCTAAAGGTTTTTAGCAAGGGAGACAACATGGGGGAGAAGAAAAAGGACTGCCAGAGCTATGTTTCCCAAACTTGGGCTGGCTAGAGTCCCTTCAATATTTCTAGTAATAAATATTAAGAAATGTCAGAATCTTACATTGAGAAGTTCAGCTATTAATATGTTCTATATTAAAGAATAAAAATTAAATAAAACAAAGAAATTAATCAAAGAAAAAAATAATTCCTTGTCAACATGTTTTTCTGAAGGTACATAATAAAATATTCAATAAATCTTAAGTAATACTGAGAATATATTTGAAATGTTTACAAATTAAAAATCCTTGGGTCTTTTTTGGTAGTTATAAAAGAGGGTAAGTACCCTAAATTTAATGTCTATGTATGAATTTTGTTGACGAAATATATTAATACATGTATACTACTATACAGATTTTGTTTCTGTCTCTGATTTAATACAATTTCTCTTTTGGGTAGCAGCTTAAAAATAGGGAAACTAAAGTAATAATAATGGTGAGTGAAAGGTGGGGATGCGACTCAATTGTCAGAATGCTTGCCTAGTGTGCATTAAGATCTGAGTTCAATTCACAGCCCTGCATAAATCAGGGCACATTGACAATCCTGTAATCCCAGCATTTGGGATTACAGTCTGTGTTGACACACAAGGGAGAGTCCTTAAGACTGTTGTCTATTTGTATGATACAACAGACATACAGAAAATAAAGAGCAATAAAGTTGTAATCAATCTGATCATCTCAGACACAACCTGAGCTCAAGTTGGAACATTCATAACTTTCCACAAGAAGTACATCACTCTTACAGGGACACTATAGGGTGATTTCATCCCAGAGATGCTTTTCTGTTAAAGCAGAATAAAGCATGGGATGAAAAATAACCATACTGGTATGCATCCACTCCTACACACAAAGAAGACATCGTTACCTAAACTCTGAAGAAATCAACAACAAAACATACATTCTGATATCCCCATTCACTTGTGCACAGAAGAAACTGTTGCTTCTCTCAGAAGATGACAAATAAAAGAGACCATAAAACATGAGCATTGTAGTGTGGCAAGGAACATCATATATTGCATAGACTATCAGTAAGATTGAAGATGCAAACAACTAAATCGCCTTATGGAAGTGCAACCCTTTATCCATGAAACCATTCAAGTTGTTAGTTAAGAATGAAAGATAATGAAATGCTTATGCTCCAAACCAGGACAAACATATTTATTGTTCAATAAATTCATTGCTCATTCAAATTCAAATTCATCGCTCAACATTCAGGCGAGAAATGGACTCCTTCTAAGAAAGTAGCATATTCAAAGTACTGTATGTATTTTATAGGCACATAGCATGAAAACAATTTAAATATAGTATTTTCATTTTGCTTTCCTGTTGTCATGTGTGTATTGTAACAAGTTTTGAGGGTTAAAACAACAGTATTTTAATTCTGTCTCACAGATCTGAGAGGTAACAAGATTCTGTTGGCTCTCTTTTGAACTCTTTCATGTCATTGACATCAGGAGGCAGTGGAGTTGCCTTCCTCACAATTCTCTATTTGGCTGTCCTCGATGGATGACTAACCCCATGTCTGACAGTTGGAAGGCTGATGGCTCAGAGTTCAGCTGGGGTTACCTACACAGGGTGTGTCAATGAGATTGGCTTGTTATAGGAAAGTAGTCTAGGGTGGTGGTAATTCTTCTTACATAGTAGCTGGCTTCCAACAGGGAACATCCCCAGGTTGAAGGTCTCAAGAAGCATGAGTGGAAACTGGAGAGTTTCTTGTGGACTAGCCACCTAGCATCCCTATGATATATTGATCAAAAGCAACGTAGAGTGGTTAGGGAGATGTGCTTGCCATTTTAGCATGAAGACTTGAGTTTGAATCCCTAGTGCCCATGTAAAGACCCAGGCCTGGCAGTGTCTGTGACCCCAGCACTGGCAGACTGACGAGGAGTGAGAGCATGGAACGGATTTCCAGGGACAGATGAATCCCTACAGTTGGATAGCCTGTATATCTAGGTTTAGTGAACTATCCTGTCTCAAAAAATAAGGTTGAGAATGATTGAGGAAGATGTGTGATGCCTATCTCCAGTTTCTACATTCTACACACACACACACACACACACACACACACACACACACACACACACACACACACCACATGCATACACAGAAAGGGAGAGAGACAGGGACAGAAGGAGACACAGAGAGAAGAGAAAGAGACACAGAAAGAGAGAGAGACAGAGACAGAGACAGAGACAAAGACAGAGAGAACAAGGTTGAGACAGCCCAGATTCAAGAAAGAGTCAAGGAGGGGACTATTACTGGGCAACATTGAATGTGCTCATCAGTTGAAATTTTGCCCTTTTCTCACACAGGTGAACTCCTACAAGGTTTTACATCCAGCTGTCCACAATCCTTAAATCTTTCTCAAATCTTCTATGTTAGTCCCATCTTTTCATACAGGAGGAAATGTAAGACTAAGTTTAAGTTTAGTGAGAGACTGGCTGAGCCATCCCAAACTCAGCTGTCCAACTGGATCTACTGTCCATTCCACAACATTATTGCAGCTAAAAAAGGAGTAACAGTGTTGGGGAAGTCCTGTTATTTGCCTGTGCATTTGTCAATAAAGTACTGTCTGGCCAATAGAAAACCTAGATAGGAGGGACTAGGAGTCGAGGAGGATTCTGGGAAGGGGAAACACAAGAGAGTCAACATGTGACGCCATGGGGGTAGGACTCCGGGAACTATTCTCCGGTAAGAAACATACTTAGATTAACAATTATGGGGTAATTACTTAAGGCAGAGCTAGCCAGTAAGAGACAAACAAGGCCAACAGCTTCATAATTAATATAGCCTCCTGTGTGTTTATTTGGGACTCATGCGGATCTAGAACCAGGCTGGCACGGCAGAGCCCAGGCGACGGGCGGGGGATAAACCAAAGCGGCTAGCAAAAGAAAAAGCTTCTCTTAACAAACAGTGGAATGTATCCTCATACGATTGATCATTTGGTCAGAAAAATCCACTTTTATGAGTGAGTGTGTCTGATCTCTTACATTGTGAGATCACCAATCCACACCCCTGGTTTTGGACCTTAGGTGCTGTGCAACTTCAGGCAAGTTCTGCCACCTTTTCTGTAGAATGGATGAGGTAATAACATCTGCCTCGAAGGACCATAGTTATTGCCAAATTATAAGATGTCTACAGGGGCTAGAGAGATGGCTCAGTGGTTAAGACTACTGGCTCCTCTTCCATAGAACACCCACATGACACCATGGAATGGTCTATAATTCTAGCCCCAGGGGGATCCTCTAGCATCTATGGGCACCAGGCACACATATAGTACACAGATGCATGCAGTAAGCACACACACACACACACACACACACACACACACACACGATAAATAAATAAAACGTTTTAAGGAGAAAAAGCCTGTAGGTCCCTGTGATTAGTAGTGCACTGTCAGTTATTGGTGATGAGTAAATTTGTTCTATTGTCTTGGTACATGATTTTATTTTATTTTCACCTGTGAGTTTATGCAGTTCTCTTGTTGATATAATGTTCTGCTAGGATCATTTCTAAGGTGAGATATAAACTTTCCATAGTGCATGAGCTGTGAAATGAGGTTTACTTCAGTATTGTTGTGAAGAGGACTGAGTTCCCAATATTCTCAGGAACCCAGAAGGAAACACACAGTTTATGGAAGTACCCACGCACAGCAGTGCTGTTGTGAACAACAAGCTTACTTTCCTTTGCCCATTTGAAGGGATTCCCAGAAGGACATGTTTTCAATGACGATGCTTTTATGACTTAAGACAGTATGATCAATCAGGAAAATCTGCCAGTAGAAGATTTCCAGGCAAGAGCATGTGAGAGCTCAGGCAGGTACCTCATACTCAGCTGGGTGTCTCATGAGGACGTCCCTTTTTTGTCTGCTGTTTATATGGCTGTGGTGTGATGTACAGTTTGAGCTGCTTCAGAGGGGTGATCTTGATCTCTGTGAATAGCTATTTCTAGGGAAGGCATGTGCATTTATCCTTGCACATCTCCAGAGTACAACGGAGAGGTGTGAGAAAAGCTTACCTCAAATAATCGTGTCATTAGAACACGTGTTAATGGTCAGCCCAAGAAGTTCTCCTGCAAGAAAACTCTCTCTCTCTCTCTCTCTCTCTCTCTCTCTCTCTCTCTCTCTCTCTCTCTCTCTCTCTCTCTTTCTTTCTCTCTCTCTCTCTGTGTAAATTCATACCTGTATTTCTGCTAAAATCCCTCCCTGGGGATGATGTGAACAATGTCTACCCCTCCTCCTAAGGTCCTAAGGTCCAAGACCAAGGTGTGATTTGTGATTCCACCAAAGTTCACTCTGGGGAACCAATGAGTTTATTGGGCTTATTTACATACAGAGGCATTATGAAGAGGAGCACGGATGACCACGGATGACCTCAAAGCAACCACACTGGAAGATCTCCACCCAGCATGGATGATGACTCTACCTTGGCTTCCTAGATGGAGCTCCCTCATGTCCTTTCCCACCTCTGTGCGCTCGTTGCTCCATGAGGTCACATGAAATTAGGTAGAATGCATACAACTGATTGAGAAGAGTGTCTAGATACTCTAGTGAGGGTCTAGTGACCCTCCTTCCTCCTCCTTTTAGGAGTTATGTTCATCAGTCAACAAGCTATGATAGGTGGCAAGTGGGCACAACTGACATGGCAAAGATTATATCAGTTTTGCTGGAAAAATAGGCCTGTTTTCTCTGTCTGTTTATCTGTCTCTGTCCTTTTCTCTCATGTTTTTACAACAAACTATTTCCTTTTGTCTAGTGAAAAGAAAATTAAGGAGAAATGGAAAGTTTAAGTTGTTTGATCTTCTGCACAACAAAATGAGCATGAAATAACAGTGTTGCTGCTTAAACTAATTTTGGCTGGAACAAGCACTGCCCTAACTCTTTCCAGAGTATAATGCATTTAACAATATTGAATTTATCTTTTATTTGCCTTGAGTATTTTCTTTTGTCCAAAAACTTAAGCTTCAGACATTCAGGAGTCGTGTTAGGGGCAGAGTATTGTTGTGGGAGCTTCAGAAAATTAGTAGACTCTGTGAGTATGATTTATTCAAATGCTTATTCTAGTCACATATTAGAAAGTCTCCAAGTTAACCCCTCCCCAGGCACAATGAAAGAAAATATGAATTTTCTTGCTTTTAAAATGTTGGTTCAGAGAGCTACTCTTTCAGCTAAGGATCACATTGTCATTTTTTAAGTAGGAAAATAGATTAATAGTGCCAGTGCTCTCCCCCAGAGAAACAAAATAGCAAGTTGATTGTTGAAGTTTCTAAAATTTACAGCTGTTTGTTGACTTGCTTAGTGAATGTTTGTCTTCAGAATCTAAAACTTCATTGATTCTATTTTCATGGTGAATGACTCAAAATTCATATAACTTAAGATTTTCCCTGGTATGATCTCTGATGTCTTTGTATTAGATGCTTCCATTTAGATGGTTCTTATTAGAGACTTGCATTCAGTGTAAGGACTCTGTGTTTTTAAGGGATCATCTCTTACATCTGGTATATGCAGAGAGACAGTCGATTTATTTCCATTGTAAATGAGTTTTTCCTCCAGCCCCTGTCAGGTTGTTCACTCAGGTTCAGTTGATAAGACAGACTGAACATGACATTACAATGAAACCCCAGTTTTCAGTCCATGGACAAAAGTAATGAAGTATTGCTGAAACAAGCAAGTTGATAAGCTTGGTATTTTTTAAACATTTACTTTTCTTTTTATTTTCTGTGATTGTGTGTGCCTGAGTGTATGTATGTTCACTGTGTGAATGCAGTACACATAGGAGCCAGAAGAGGGCATTAGATCTCTTGGGATTGGCGTTACAGGCAGTGTCTAGCACCATGTGGGTATTAGTCACTGAACCCTGGTCCTCTAGCAAGATCAGTCAGTGTGATTAACCACTTAGCCATCTTTTCAGCCTTGATAAAGGTAGTGTTAAGGCAAGAAGCTTCCTAGAGATGTCAAAGGATCTCTTGTGATTAGTTCTCCAAGTTTTGAATATATTCATGTACTACAGCTGGAAATACTGCTGTCTGTATTTCTGACATTTTGGGGACAGCCTAGGTCCTTAGCCAGGCGGTAGCTAGTGAGAAACATTACTTGATAGAAGCTTGATTTGTTGCTGCTCTCCATCCTTACCCTTGGATTCATTATTGATAGTCATCATCATATGATCCCTGGTAAAGGCACTATAGGCTGTTCCAAACTGTGTCTATAAATATTCTTTGGCTGATTTCCAACTGTGATTGGTCTATGTGCCCGATTCTGTTTGGGACCTGCCTTGGATGCACAGTCTGTTTGCCTGTGAGTTTTAATGATGATGACACTTGCATAAGCACACCATCTTTCAGGGGCTGCAGTCTCCCCAGAGCCTTGCCACTTACTCCCAACACAATTTCGTGTGTTTCTCTCCTGCGGTAGTTGTCTGAACTCCAACTGGCCACCTTGGAGGTTTCCACATGGCTATCCTCAACTGCTGCAGCTTAGCTGCTGCATGCTACAGCTGTGTTTATGGACAATCATTTTAATACACAGAGATCGGCCGGTTAAGGAACTGATTGCCAGAGAGTCTCAAGAGTAGAAAGTGAGTGACACCTGTGAGCTCCACCTGTGTCACCTACACCTGGAAAGTTGAGTACAGCTCTCTGGAGTAAGATACCTCACTGCATCTAGACTTTGCCAATTTCTGTGAGGCCCCTTTGACACAGTAAGCCACAATACCTGTCAGCACACAGCACTATGCCTTTAGCCCTATGAAGTATACAAAAGTCCTGATTGTGGGTAGGGCTGCCAGACAGGACTCTCTGAAGTCAGGTCATTGGAGAGGCGCTCCTTCCAACGGATTTCATCCTACGTGGTATAGTTCTGAAGACATCGATCAGCAGAATTATTTGGGAAATTCAGTGATCTGAGTTCCCTTTATACTAGAGATCTCTTGGGCTAGCTTGATTTCTTGCACTCGTGGGAGAATATTCAAACACATCTGTGTTTTTACAATAAACAAAGTCATGTAGAATAGATGGCTTTACCTATTTCTAAAAGCATGTACTCTGACACTCAGGTTCATCTTAGAAAGATGGGGAAAGAAGTATGGGGGTGGGTGAGGGGGGCTCGAGGGTTCAAGGTGCAGGCACCTGAGCCTGAATTGCACATACCAAGATAACATTCAGTGAGCTGGAAAATGCTTGGTGCTCACTGTTGTGGCAAGCAGAGACTCACACAGGCAGCAGGGGCCAGACAAGTCTGCCCAGGGGAAACAGAGCCCAGTCAGCAGAGGAGAGGCTGGGGGTCATGAGTCCAGTGTTGGTAGGAGTGCTGGTAAGAGAAAATCCAGAGCCAGGATTAAAAGTCATTCTTAATTAAATATTACCTGTTTAGTTCAGGCCTCCTACTAACATGCAGTAGAACCCTGCTATGCAAATGTGAATACAGTCCCATTTTCTAAGAAAGGAGACATAGGAAAGAAATCATTCATGGTCAGAAAGAACTTGGCCCTATTTTAATCTCATTATCTTGCACTGTAGTTTTATGTGTAAGCTGTCTTTAGGCATTCCAGAAAGACTATTAATAGATACAGATATACAAGCATATAATCAAAGCAGTAAAATTCATTTTGGGTATTTATATTTATATTTAGAATGTATCCATATATGTTTCATACACAGAGAGTTTACTATCACTGATTCTTCTTGCTTTTAACCTTATAGCAAAACCAAATTTTAGCACTAGCATCAACTGGATGGGTTTTTTTTTAATGTAATCATTCGAATTCTTTCCTCAAGCCTTTTTAATAGTTTGCAAATAATTTCTTGACCATACAACTGCCTAATTTTCCCTGTCACTGTACTGCCTCTCCTCAGTAGATGAAAAAGTGTTTGACAAATTATCAAATAAATAAATGGGTCAATATGAGCATATACTGAAAATATAATCAATAACCTGATGAATGAATTTAATTGGAAATCAGTGGTGATAATTTTGGCAATGGGGATTTCTTTTTCTAGAAAACTTAATTTCTGAAATAAGTCAGCAACTGTTGATTGAGGTCATAGCAACAGAGAAATAAAAGGGGAAATACCCAATGAAATTGCCTTTCTCCAAGGAATTCTAGACATTGTCACAAGTTGAGACTTGCCAATTACGTATTAGTTCTTAAAATACCTCCAAGGCTGCAAAAATTGTCTCAAGGTGGGTTTGAAAGGCTAATGGCTGCTGTGTTGTGCAAACACTGCAATTCTAACACAGCAGGACACTCTAATGGGTATTTGTGGCAATACTGTTAAATAGCTAAGCTGTTTTGTGTCTCTCAATTCCTGACCAAGTTTCGTAATCTACCCTTCCTGAAGTTTGTTCAAAGTTTTGGTGGTTCATTGGCTACAACATTTTCTCATAAGCTTTGAATAAACTAATGATGAGTTTCTGCTCAAGAGCAGTTTTCATGTTTAGGTATTGAAGCGTGTTACATGCTTTGTCTAGGGACCGTACGGCTGTGAGGCAGTTATTCTGAGCTGAGTACATTAAATCGCAGTCACTGACTGATAAACCGTCTTATAGTGAAGCTTGAAATAAAGATGTAATGCTTTAGTTCAACTGATAATTTGTTGAGTACCCACCTAACACCAGCTTTTTAGGAAAAGGTATCCCCTGTTCTGTGTACTCTAGCAAGAGAAGACAGACAATAAACTACTAATTACCTAAGATGCAAGATAGTGACAAAGGCTGTGACAGAAAAGTGAAGGATCTATGGATGATTTGGAAGACTGAGAGTGGGCCACAGTATGATTTGAGAAGTCTTATAGCAGGGGAAAGATTGAGCCTGTACACAAGATATTGATGATTACTGTTGTAGCATTCTTTTAGAACGGTCCACACATGCCTACTTGATGATGTCATTGCTTTCACTTCTGTGGCAATACAAACACCTCAGTTTGCTCTGTGATGGGCCAGGGCCATGATCCTGCCCTTGAGGGCCAGGTCTCCAGGCCCCGCCCCTTCCTCTTGATTGCTCTGCGTCAGCCATCCTGGATTCAGTTCATTTCCATGAGCACTGATAGTTTGTCTGAGTTTTTGTTTGTTTGTTTCGGTATGTTTCGAGTACTTTTCTGTGCCTTAACTTTCCAAGCTTTCACACTGACTTCTCAGCTAGCTGATCCCTCCCCCAAGGGATTCGGACAATCTCGTTGTATAACCTAGTTGTCATCTACTCCTATTTTTTTCAACCATAAGTAAATGATTTATTTACTTTTTATTTTTTTCTGATAGACTTTAAGCTCCATGATAATGGAGATGCTGGCCAATACCAACCTTGTTCATTTCCACATGCCTGATACTTGACCCTCCTACATGCACGGTATCTGCTAGATGAATAAAGCCGACTTCAAATGGGGCAGGCTGCAGGGCTGCAAAGAGAAAATGGTTTTGATTAGGGTGGGGAAACAAAAATTTTAAGTGTTCTTTCTTTATAGACTTAATATTCTGTCCAGTTAAGTCACCAAGGCTTAAAGTTCTTAAATGTCATTAGACAATTCAGAGTTTTCTGGAAAATGGAGGCAGGCCAGGGGTAGCCCACCTAAGGTAAGGATTGTAAACCAGGCAATGCTGCTGTGAGGATTCTTCCCCACAATTTCTGGTTTTCTTCCCTTCTAGGCATGTGGTAGGAAGGTCAGTCTTTGAAGTCGGGTGTGGCCTGGTGATTGTGATCTGTGAATGGAAACAGGGTGTGCACTTTGGGGAAGACTCTTTAAGAACAACACTAGACAATTAGCACCTCTTTCCTTCTCCAGGGTCTACATGTGCTTTGAGGGACAGCTGATCTGTTAATGGGTTGGTAAATGGAGACACTCTCCAAGCTCTAGCTTTTTTTTTTCCCCCCTGAGACAGGGTTTCTCTGTGACTTTGGAGGCTGTCTGTCCTGGAACTAGCTCTTGTAGACCAGGCTGGTCTCTAACTCCCAGAGATCTGCCTGCCTCTGCCTCGGGAGTGCTGGCATTAAAGGGAGCCCTAGCTTCTTGTAAATGACATGTCACCCCAATGAGGACTTAGCTTTTGTTTAGGCCACTGCATCTTTGGGTGTTTTATTTTTACAGGGTGACGTAACCCATCCTGATTGACACAGATACAGAAGGTTTTGAGGCACAAGTGCACAAAGAGACTTTCAAGTAAGTAACAATGAAATGGAAGTTTGACCTCAACATCAGCTCCCCTCCAAAAGCTGTGACTCCACACGGCCACCGGCCTGAAGAAACCCGCTGCTGTCTAGAGAAGTGTTGTCGTCCACTGTCTGGATTGTCCTTTCCCTTCCCATAGCAATCTCACCCTCGCTGATGCCTTCAGGACAGTTCACCTGCCATGGTCTTATCTCCTACACCTGGGTTTTTCCAAGTGCTCTCCTCCACAGCCTCATGAGGACACTCCCGTGCCTACCTGCATGCAGAGCCTATCACCAGCTACACAGCTACTAGAGTGAACTCTGAGAGAACTCTGCTCACACACCTATTCAAAACCCGCAGGGGCTCTCTTTAACTAAAAGATTAAATGCAAATCCTCAGTAGAATGCATTCGCAGGGGCAGTTCAGACTCAGTCCCTGGCCTCCTGCCTTTACAAGCTCGGTGCCCAGCAGTCCTCCACAGCCCCAGTATTACTCGTGTATGGATGCCAGTCGTTTTCACAGTATGCCACAGCGGCCCCTCATCAGTCCTGTGGCAGCATAGCACGCCAGGCCATGATGGCAGCTGCTGGACCCTGAAAGTCCTTTTTACTCACAGCTGACCTAGTAAGAGTCAGGACACCACAGTTGCTATGGAAACTGCTAGGTATGTGTTTCTGCTCTCAAATGCATCTTTTCTTGCCTTTATCCTTAACAATATAAAATATCTGTGTGTTTTATTTGTGTTAAAAAATTTTCCATCTTGAAATAATAAGTTACGTTTAAGAACATACATGAATCACAAATCCCATTTCTTTAGATTTTTTTTACCATTATGTATTATCTTCCTTATAGGATTTATTTTTATTGATTTTGAGCAAAATAAAAATTTAGGGTAAGCTGGGTGGCAGTGGTGCATGCCTTTAATCCCAGCAATGGGGGGGGGGCAGAGGCAGGTGGAAGGCAGAGGCAGGTGGATCTCTGTGAGTTCAAGGCCAGCCTTAGAGTGAGTTCCAGGACAGCCTCCAAAGCCACAGAGAAACCATGTCTTGAAAAACAAATTAAAATAAAACAAAACAAAAAAAATTTAAGGTAAACTATTAGTTCAATATATCCACACATTCTAGTCCTTTTTGGTTTATATTACTTTAAAATGTATTTATTTCTTTTTACATATTTATTTTTAATTTCATTTATTTTAATTTAATGTATTGTTGATCCTACTGGTTGTAAATAAGACCACTGCCAGAATTTAAAGTCAAATTTGAAGCAAGCTTTAATTAAATACTGGTCAGGTTAATGGATTCTTCCAGGCGCATCTCTGAGTTCAAAGAAAAATAGCCACAAGTCACACTTTGCAGAGCTTTAAAAAGGGAACTCCGCAAGCACACTGCATTTCCCATCAGGTCCAATCAGGGGCAAGCACACTATCTTGATGTATTTCCTGCCCACATACCTCCTGTCCACATGTGATCAAGCACATCTGGTGCAGATGGGTCAATCAAACACAGGACAAACAGGAACTGATTATTAATTGTAAACAGAACTCTTAACCTGTAAGGTGTATTTTTCCTGTTTTGGTCTCACTGTATGCATGTGTACTATGTGTATACAATCCCCATGGAAACCGGAAGAGGGTGATAGATCCCCCTGGAACTTTAGTTACAGGTTGTAAGATACCAAGTGGGGTGCTGGGAACTAAACCTGGGTCTTCTGTAAGAGCATCAAGTGCTCTTAACTGCTCAGCCATCTCCATCTTATTTTTATTGTTTTCTCATGCACTACCATCCTGACCAAAGTTTCCCCTCCATCCTTTCCCCTATTATCTCCTCCCCCACCTCCCCTTTCCCCCAGACTCATCTAGCCTCTTTCTCCCTTCAGAAAAGAGCAGGCCTCCCAGGGATATCAACCAAACATGGCCTATGAAACCACAACAAGACCAACCACACAACCAACAGTGAGAGTGGGGGAGTTTGCACTCCCACCAGCAGTGGAGGAATGTTCCCCTTGCCCCATATCCTCACCAGCATGAGCTGTCACTTGTGTTTTTGAGCTTAGTCATTTTGATGGGTGTCAAGATTTTCCTTAGGATGAGTGGCAGTTCCCATGCTCACTGGCAGAAGGACCACAATATAATCCCAGTACATCAGCTAGCTTGTTGGAACCCATTCCCTATGGTGGTATCCCACATTGAGTCTTAATGCATGGGAGAAGGGCCTGGCCCTGCCCCAACCTATTGTGCCAGACTTTGTTGACTCCCGTGGGGTGGGTGCAAGGAGGCAAGAGTGGGTGGGAGGAGAGGTGGGAGGGAGAACTGTGGTTGGAATGTAAAGTGAAATAAAAAATTAAAAAAAAAAGAAAAAAGGATGGAATCTCAGTTGTTTTAATTTACATTTCCCTGACGGCTAAGGTTGTTGAACATTTATTTGTTTCTTGGCCAGTTGAGATTCCTCTGTTGAGAATCCTCTGTTTAGATATATTCTATTTTAAAAATTGGATTAAGTTCGTTAATGTCCAGTTTCTTGAGTTCTTTATATATGTTGTATATTATCCTTGTGTCAGATGTGGAGTTGGTGAAGATCTTTTCCCATTCTGTGGGCTGCCATTTTGTCCTATTGACAGTGTCTTTTGTCTCACAGAAGCTTTTCAGTTTCATGTTGATCTTAGTGCCTGCACTATTGATGTTCTGTTCAGGAAGTTGTCTCCTGGGCCGGTATGTTCAAGGCTGTTCCCCACTTTCTTTTCTATCAGGTACAGTGTACTGATTTTATGTTGAAGTCTTTGGTCTACTTTGGACTTAATTTGTACCTGGCTGTAGATATGGATTTGTTTACATTCTTTTCCATAGCAACATCCAGTTAGACCAGCACCATTTGCTGAAGATACTTTCTCTTTTCCATTGTTTATTTCTGGCTTCTTTACCAAAAACCAGGTGTTCATAGGTGTGTGGATTTATGTCCGGGTCATCAATTCAATTCTATTGATCAACATGTCTGTTTTTATGCCAGTACCATGTAGTTTTTATTACTACTGCTCTGTATTACAACTTAAAGTCAAGGATGGTGATGCCTCTAGAAGTTCCTTTTATTGATAGGATTGTTTTAGCTTTCTTGTTTTTTTTTTCTCACATGAAGTTGAGTATTGTTCTTTCAAGGTCTGTAAAGAATTGTGTTGGAATTTTGATGGGGATTGCATTTAATCTGTCAATTGCTTTTGGTGGGATGGCCATCTTTACTATGTTAATCCTATTGATCCATGAGTATGGGAGATTTTTGATATCTTCTTCAATGACTTGAAGTCTTTAATCAGATAGGTCTTTCACTTGCTTGGTTAGAGTTACACCAAGATATTTTATATTATTTGTGACTATTCTGAAGGGGGTTGTTTTCCTGACTTATTTCTCAGCCTGTTTGTCATTTGTATATAGGAGGGAATAGGTGAGTGCCCCGCTTGTCAGCTGAACTGCCCCACTCCCTAGATTCAGTTCCCATAGATCCATTCCACCATCACCTTATGACATAACACCTGTCCCACTGCTGTGCCTCTGTCCCCAACTCCATCTAGCACTTTTTTAAAAAGAGAAAACCAATCAGCATCAATCAACATTATCATATAGGTTCTTCATGCTAACCAACTGCACCACGATTGAACATCAGCAAAGTTTCAGAAACTGAAGGCCTCAAATTGTGCTCAGACAGTCCCAACCTCCAAAAGTATGAATTTTCCTGGAAGTAGATATTGTGAAATATTAGTTGAAGATGTGTTAACATTTATTTATGCTGTGAAACATTTGTTTAATGATGCAAAGATATGTTGTATTCTTTTATGTTGCATGTGCTTAACTCTGTGAAGCTGTGTTACTGTGCCTGCCTAAAACACCTGATTAGACTAATAAAGAGATAAACAGCCAATATCAAGACAGGAAAAAGGATAGGTGGTGCTGGCAGACAGAGAGAATAAATAAGAGGAGAAATCTGGGAAGAGGAGTTTGGGAATCAATCAGAGAAGGAGAGGAGGACTCCAGAGTCCAGCTACACAGCAAGCCACAGAGTAAGAAGTAAAGAAAGGTATATACAAAGTTAAAAACCCAAAGGCAAAAGATAGATGGGATAATTTAAGAAAAGCTGGCTAGAAATAAGTCAAGCTAAGGCAGGCTATTCATAAGGAAGAATAAATCTCTGTGTGATTATTTGGGAGCTAGGTGGTGGGCCCCCCAAAGATAAAAAAACAACTATAAATAGACACAAAGAATGTCTAGACAGTCAAGAGACAAAGGATAGTGACAGAGCAAAGAAAGGAATCCATCCAAGTGAAGCTTGGGGGAACCAATGAGATGAGCCTAGTTACTTCCAAGAGCACAGACAACTTAAAGGCTACAAGTCTATACTACTGGGAAGTCCTCTTGGCCAAAGTTTCTAAAATTCCTCTCATGGTGCTTGGTGGGGTGAGGTGGGTATAACCTCCTGCTATGGTCTCAATGATAAACTGAGGTATAATTCCACCATAACTCACTCTGTGGAACCAGTGAGTTTATTAGGCTTTCTTACTAGACAATGAGTACAGGGCTATGGGTAGAAGCATGGGCAGACTTAAAGCAGCCTCCTGAATGGTCTGCCCCCATGCTGCCTAGATAGAGGCCCCTTCCCTAGTTTTCCCTTTCTATATTCTCTATCACCTCTCTTTGGTAGCATTTGTTGTCTGTTGTTTTTAGTGATTACCATTGTGACTGGGGTTAGATGGAATCTCAATGTAATTTCAGTTTGTATTTCCCTGATTGACACACACACACACACACACACACACACACACACATACACATCCGTGCATGCAAAGGGGTTACTACTTGGAAGGGACTAGCAGGAAGAGGGAGATTAGATAGGAGAGAATGTTTATGTAGTCAGAGTACATGTTATATTTAAATGAGAATGTCATTAAACCCATTACTTTTCTACAATTATATGGTAATAAAAACTATGAAAATGAGGGGCTGGGAATGTGTCTTAGTTGGTAAAATGCTTGTTTTACAAGCATGAGGATATGAGTTCAGATACTCACCATCCATATAAAACCCAACATGATAGTATGTGCCTATAATGCTTGGCACTAGGGAGGAGTGGGAAGATCCCAGGGGTTTCTGGTCATCCACCTTAGTCTAACCGGGAAAGTCCAGGTTCAAGGAGAGACCCTGTCTCAAAAAATAAACTGAAGAACAACTTTGAAAGAGGCCTAACATCAGCCTTTAACCTCCACACAAATGCATACACATGGCTACACACACACACCATAAAAATGGAGAAAAGAGTACAGTGGAAAGAAAAAGAATCATTGAAACAAAACACAGTAAATACGCTAAGTTGGAAAACTGAGGACCTTTGCCCCCTTTCAGTATTTTGTGGGGATGAGTACTTAATTATTTATTCAGTTTTTTTCATTCCTTCATTTGATTGGTTCATGGGTTGTCACTTGCTAATCGCTGTTATTATTAAGCACTATTCTGGATACTGGTGAAGGAGATGAATGCCACCCTGGAAGAAGAGAGTTGACACAGGAGCTCTAGCACCTTGGGACTCGGCTCACCCAGTGGTTTTGCCAGAAGGGAGATTCTGAGTGCTATCCCTAGACATTGGGGCCCGGGACGCATGGACTTGCTAGGCAAGGGAAGCTGTGATCCTCTGAGGTGTGGGTTGGCTTCTTCTTCAGCACGAGGTGGCAGGTGCTCTGTGTTCAGATTGCTTTCCTTCGGTTTCTTAGGTAAAGTTTGGACAAAATGAAAGGAAAGTTCAGGAGAAGAAGTATTGAGATAGAGAAAAAGTAAGCCAGAAGAAGGTAAGGGTTTGGGAGGTAGTGTGCCTATGAAGTGACAATAAAGACACCACGAGGGAAGGGCACTGTTAGAGTGACACACAGCATGAGGCCCTTTCCATCTGGAAGAATCCTGCCCTCAGAGGAAGTGGAGTTCCACACTCACAGATGAGAAAGAGATTGCACTCTCCAACTGCCCCACCAGCAGGCTCGTTATTAATCCAAGAGTGAAGCATTTTTGTTTTAGAAGGCATACTTCTGTGGTGCCGCTGTTGTGTTCAGTGGGAAGAGAATTAGCTTCCAGCAATGCATGGCTTTGGGGCCCAGAAAGCCCCATGGACTCACATACTAAGAACTACCACCTATCATAACAGTTACTGTCACTGGTAGTCAAACTGTTGTAAAAGTTGCTGATGAAATGACCCAACTTGTGAGGACAAAGCTGTACTCATGTCCACCACATTCTGCCCGGCTAAGCTATTTCACCCCTCAGTGTTCTCTGCCATTCACCTGCTTCTCCCTTCTTGCTGGCCACCCTGCTCAGCAAGGTTCCCAGCTTCCATCCCCTCAGCTTAGTGCAGTGGTTCTCAACCTTCCTAATGCTGCAACCCTTACTACAGTTCCTCATGTTGCAGTGACCCCCAACCATAACATTATTTTCCTTGCTACTTTGTAACTGTAATTGTGCTTCTGAGTGGTGTCTCAGTGCCTAAGACCATTGAGAATATGTTTTCCGATGGTTGCCACCCACAAGTTGAGAACCGATAGCTTAGAGTCTAGCTGTTAAGAGGTCACTACCTCTGTGTCCCATGCACGGCTGTGGATTTATATGGGTAATTACACGCCATTTGCAGCACAGCCTTCAGCCTTAAGTGGAGGAAATAGACATTTTCTTCTCTTGAGAGAAGCCATAGTCTGTGGAGAAAGAGGGGAAGAGCAAACCAAGCACAGGACTCCCCATCTCATTCATGAAGTCCTAGGGGGAAGTAATTTCCCGGCATGCCACCTTCCTTCCAAACATAAAAAAACCATAGCAGTTTTAGAACTCCCAGCTGCCTCCTTTGAAGAGAAGGCAGAGAGAATGGGGTCTGCTCCCAACCCCAGCCATCTTTATGATTGGTGACTCCTAATAGCTTGAACTGTTTAAACCTAAAGTATACTTTTCATTAGATTGCCTCTTATAAATATCCCTTGGAGTCACTGGGAAATGTTTTCATACCCTTCTAACTCATCATAGTGACCAACTCATTCCAGGAGTCTCCAAGTCTCCTTTGTCATTACTGGTGAAACATAACACTGTTCACACTGGGCTGGTTTGTTCTAAGCATGGACACACCTTCCCTTTCGCCCTGCCACATCTAGGCATGGTGAAGGGATATTAGAAATGAGAAAAATATCAACTATTGTGCCATCTAGAGAAAATCAGTAATTATTTTGATAACTTTCCTTCCAATGTATATTCTTACTGTCTCATACATGGCTGTGATCAAATGCTGTCTTAATCTTCCCACGCTGTTTGAACTAAGAGTATTTTCCTGTCTAATTAAGATCAGATTTATGAATATTATTTTATTGAACAAATAGTGTGATGACATTTTTAGTCTCTGGGGTTAGAAATGTGTCATGTTTGTGTGAATAGGATTATTAGAATAGTTTTATCAGAGTCTAAAGTGCTGTTACAATCCAATCTGATTTAGCATGTCACCATGAGAAGACTTTCCATGACTATTAAAGGCAAAGAGTTGTCTCTAATGACTTGCCTCTAATCTGAGGTCAAACTCTTGAATTCTGCCTTTTATAGATCAGTGATGATTCTCATGAGTCCCCACACGGTATCTACTTAAGAGTGGTCCACCTGATCAGGCCATTCAGTACCCAGCACCACAAGCCCCAAATCACTCTTTGTATCCTGCTATCCCCAGACTCAGTCCTAGATGCTGTGGAACTATCAGATCTAATCTGATCCTGTAGACACTCACAGCTTGCTAACCAGAAGTTACCTGGAATTCTGTGCAGTATTAAATCACTGGGGTGAGACAGATCAATCATTAGCCATGTCATTTGGCGGTACAGCTTGTAAAGTGATAATCTGATTCTTCGAAATGAATCAAATGAGAACATGTCCATTTTGTTATCTAGCATCTATCATTTCTAAAATCTTGAAAAATAAGAGTGTCCTTTGTAAATGGTCTAAAAGACATAAAAGCAAGTACTTAGCCTGTTTAGGAGTGGATGACAGATCCCAGAACTTGTCAAAAGCCTAGAGTACAAGATGTGTCGTTAGTCACAATTTAACCAGAAGATAATATTCTAGGTGAAGAATTGTATGCAAAATAACTAAACAAATGGGGTTCTTTTCTATAAAAGCAATATCATCTAAGAGTGGATATTCTCTCCATTTAAAATAAGTGTTGTGGCTAGATTTCATAGCAGCACCAAATAACCAAGTACATTAGTTATTCTAATCTAAAGAACAGGACGATCGAAGGTAACTTGCCCTTGAGTTAGCAATAAAGTCAGTAACTTGAAACAGAAAAGTAACAAAGAAGGGGAAGCCAAAAGGAAGAGGCCAATTGTACAGTTCTGGATGTATATTTATACCCAGCACCTGCTGCTGAGCAGTGGTCGACCTCATGCCATGCATGCTGTGCTAAAAGCAGTCATTTTATCACAAGTGCATTAACATTGCTGGCACATTAGATAATGCTGCTTTGTGTCGTTATTTCTAGCCTGTAGGATCCTGAGGACTGTGAAATGTCACTGACTATAGTGTAAAAAAACATGTGAGACTTCTGTTAGTATGCAGCCAAGGGCATTGTCATAGAGCAGAATTTCCTCATTGCTGCAATATAGAGCTTAAATATATTTTCCATTATTCATACTCATTGGTTATATGCTTAATTTTATTCAGTGCTGAAAATAAAATCCTGGAATTCATGCTTGCTAGACAAACATTTTCATAGTGCCATATCCTCAACATACACACACACACACACACATCTCTCTCTCTCTCTCTCTCTCTCTCTCTCTCTCCCTCCCTCCCTCCCTCCCTCCCTCCCTCCCTTCCACCCTCTCTCTCTGTCTCACTCTCATTCATCCAACCATAAGTCATTTCTAAAATGGCCACATATACATTATTCACTCTGTTGGTTCAGTGTTTTGTTTGATGCTTGCTTTAAAATAAATTACCATGTAATGTAGGTGGTTAGTATCACAATGAAGCTGGCTCTTTAACTAAATGCATGCAGGTGTTAATTCCGCATTTATGAGCATTACTGTTCAACTGCAGAACTAGCTATATATTTTACAAGCTTATTTTTATGATTAGACTTTAAGTAAAAGTAGCTTAGAATTCACACACTGTGTGAACAAAATAGAAGTTGATAATTAACCCAAGAACATAAGCTTTGCTCATGCTATTTGCTGACACATTAAAGTGGAAGGATAGCATTCACACTGGGGGGGGGAAGTTGTCCAATTGGTGTTGCCAATGGATTGTGAAAAAAAGGTACTGTGTTAAGGAACCAGACACAGCACTGGTTTTCTCATATCATGGTTTTGTGTAATTAGGGTTGGAATATCATTCCATTTTCTAGTTACAAAATGCTTTTTTTTTCTTGGTTTTGCTTCCAGAAGCAAGAGATTACTGGATCAGTAAGGTGAGCTTTGCTCTAAAAGCACAGAAACTTACAAATGGAGCTCTACATTAGATATTTTTCTGACCATTGAGGGGGGTTAGACTAACTGGCTATGGAACACTAGAGGAAAATACCCCGACAGCTTGCTGGTTTCATGTTGTGAGGACACAGCTAAGAAATGCCCACAACACTAGGAAAATATCAGGAATTCCAAAAGGAAGGTGAGGGGTTTTTGTTCTCCTCTGCTCCCTGTGGCTAGGGTTATCCCTGGGTAGGATGGGATTATTTTTCACATGTAGTCATTTCATATTTTTCATTCCAAGTTTTAAGATCATGAAACTATTTTGGATCTGAAGCACTGACAAGTTTATTCTGTTACCACACAATAATGTCTGAGGCAGAAGTTGAATACCGTGGGTGATGAGACCCGCTGGACTCTTAGCTGAACGTACCTGAGGTGCGGAGTTCCCAGTTTTACCTGAAATTGATTTAAAACAGGTCAATGAAGATTGTAAGAATTACTGAGCTGGAGAGAAGTAGCAGAAGTTTCATGAAGGCAGACACACTCTAGGATAAACGGAAGAGATGCACACAAACAACTGAAATAGACAACTTCTGTTTATCATGAAAAAAATCCTACCGTGTTCTCAAGATAATTTCAAATATACCGTCATGACTGCAAAAGTTCTATCTCCTGATAACACTCACCAGAAAGCTATTTTCACTCAAACTGTAGTGGTTGACAACATCCAATGAATCAAGTAAAGTAACAGTCAATTCCACTTCCTGAGCTATTTATAGTTCTCCTGAGAAAATTTGCCAACTCTGAGCAATGCTGAGAAACTATTGAACTTGAGAGTGGGATAGCCTTACCACTGAATCCTACAGGACTACTTGGGTGGAATAAAGATCAATGTCCATGGGATAGCCAAGTCAAGTTTGGAATGTCTAAATAGATAAAACAGAATTTTTATGACAGAAATCCCCAGGAATATGCTTTTCTTTCTTAATACAAAAGATGTGTTAGGATTCCTTTCATAGCATAGACCCTCAGTCCCTCTCCACCACCGTTTCCCTCGGTGTTTTTTATTTTTTATCTTATGTCTTTTCCTATACTATGTAGTTAGGCACAGGAATCTGTGAGGGACCCTAAAACCAGTTTCCTGTAAATAACAAGGGGTTATAATCACACTGTAAACTGGGCTGTAAAATCAAATTGATGGAATGCAATTCAAATAGGAAGAAGGTGTCATTGCAATTGCAGTACCATCATAGACATGAATCAATGCATGTCTTCATACCTCCCCGTCTCTTTACGTTAGGCACACTTGTAGTTATCAAAGATAGGAAAATGAAGATTTCCCCCATACTTCCCTGAAAACCTCACAGTCTAAGTGAGAGAAGAAACATGTAGACAATGATCATGAAGCAAAGTGGTGAGTGGGTCATCTTCGTTGTGCTTTCTTACACATACGCATGCCAAGACAACTGGAACATAGAAGTTATTTACTCTGTCTGGAAGAAGGAAGAAGAATTTGAGGGAATTACCCAGGAATGGTAATTTAGGGCCAATTATATTAGATGTGTGCATGACAGTAGCAGATTTGTAGCATAAAACAGAGAAAGAGCAAAGGTACTCTTCACCTTTTAGCATTAAATGCCAATTCCTTGATCTGAGAGAGGGAAGTGTTCTTAAATGCTGTCAGTATAGTCTGTAGGCTCATCATCATTCTTGAAGTGTTAGGCAAAATATAGCTGGTGTTCAGTTCCCTGTCATTTTGAAGGTACTTTGGCAATATTGCTATAGATTTCTAAATGAAAGCATTTATGCCTATATTACTGGAAATTTATTTTTAAAAGTAAGTATTCACTATAAAAACTAAAATGTAATAAGTATTAGTATATCTAGTACATCAACTTTATGTGAAATTTTGCAGATTTTCAACGGATTAAAACTTTAGAATCCATGTGAAAATATGGAAAGACAATTGAAGACAAAAATATGAAGTTAAGTTTCTCAACATGGTGTCTATGCTCTGATCACAAACATGGAGGAAAGACTTAAGGCAAAAATTCAGACAGTTGTCTTTACATGCTTCAGTTTGAAGAATTTAACATTTTTATGATTCTATTTTCAAAAATTAGTATCAAAAGAGCAAAGCAAAACTTTGATATAGGTCCCAAAAGATTGAAGAAACTAGCTTGACAACAATATTAGCTTAAAAAGCTAAGGGTTTGGTCAGCTGTAAACTTTAGGATGAAACAATTTGACATCACTACCAAAAGAGAAAAATCCATACTGAGAAACAAAAGCACGAGAATAAGTCTTACAGTAGTGAGATGGGATACCCATCTCAGTTATAAGTGACCGGACACTCAGACATTTCTTTCAAGGAGTCATATTATAAAAGAGATATAGGCAAATTGGAATGCATTCAGAAAAGGGTGATGGGATCAAGTTAAAGACCAATTTTAGCTGGGAAAGAGAAAGGCAAGCAGAAATGTCGTAATTTTCTTTAAAGACATTTAGTGGTCATGTAGAAGACCTAATACACTTGTGTAAATCCAGCTGTCCCACTCTCTGAAAGTTACACAAAGGGAAGAGAGGGTTATAGAGCTGAGGTCATATGTAATATACTTTAATATTATGTTCTGTCATGGAAGATCATGAAGTCTTTAGAGCTGGACTGGTTTATCTCGATGAAATACACAACCTATTGGGGATACTGCAGAGGGGGTTAAAAGTTTGGAATAAATGTAGTTAAACATCTACCCCAATCCAAAAGTCAACAACTCAGGTTATTCTCTCCAGAAATCTCTACTTGGTATGCCTTCCCAAGACTGATCTATGCTATGTGTTACTTCTCCTTTGTATTTGCTTAGGATTCATCTATTTTTAGGATTAACAGTGACACAGGGTAAGTAGGGAAGACAGCAGAATGTCAGCTGAAAATAAAAAGTTGATCATTAAATCATAAGAATGAAAGGACAACGAAGATAGATGGTGCTAAACTCCATCAGATTCTTTAGTAACAAACAAATGGTTGAAGGACAACTCACAGTGTAGCAACTACTCCAGTCGTTGAAACTTCGTAATGAGGAATAGTTTTAATGAAGTTAATTCCAGTAAAATTTAACTACACTTGAATCCTCAGAGGGGATCCTTGACAGCACATTGTAAAACTTGGAGAAAAAGCAATGGACTCCCAAAGTTCACAGTCTTTTAGGATGAGGGATGTATTTGATATATATTTTAAAGTAGAATCTTTTATTTGTAGAAAGTTAATTTCTGAACTAGGGATTTTCTGTGACCATGAAAGACCCGTCTTTCCAAAGTTTCAAGATGATGATGTATTTATTGCCTCCTGATCTGGTGAAAGTCACAGGGTCATGAAATGTGCTTTGAATAACAGGATAAACAAAGTCAAAGCCTCAGATGACTGTTGTAATCACTCTGAAGTTCTGGCTTAAATGAATGATCTGTGGTAAACAATGGAGACATGATTCTGGCAAAAATGCCCCAAATGTCTTTGGGTTGTCTTCTCATGATGCTTGAGTGGTCACTCAGTGTAACCACTGAAAAATGACTAATGTGTCAGAAGTCCCTTCTTACAATAACTCCCTTTAATGTATTGTATCTCAGGAGTCTTGTTTGAGTGTGGAACTTAATGACTACTGGCATCTATTTTTCAAGTTCTTAAGTATCTGTAAATACTATGTCTAGTTCTTTGCATAGGGTAATGGGATGCTATAATATCTAGTTTAATTAAAAATGCTTCATTGAAGAGGTTTCATCTTGTGGCAAATTGATTTTTGTGGCTTCCGAGGAGATAATTGCACATTCAATTTCAAGAGAGTCTGACTATGTCTTTTCTGCCTAGTAGAATTTTCTGATGTTTGTTTTTGGTATGGATTGTTATTAGCATCAAGAATTTTGTTACGCTTAAAACTTTGATTTATCTTAAATTTTATGAAAACATCTGTAAGTGTATATAGGTACACCTACAAATGTATATATTGCCTATAGGTCTGTATTATTTGAACTTCAAGAAATAGTTTAAAATGATTATATTTCATAAATGTTTTTGACAAATTTCAGAGTAAATATTTATATTTTAAATGTGCCTGCCTTTTTTGGTGATTGATAATATCACCAAAGATCTATCACTACTCACCAAGTGTGGATCCCACGATGAGTAGTAACTCTCCCAAACTTTCTCCTGTCCATAATGCATATAATTTTGCCAACTTGGAAAAAATAAAGAAAAAATTGGAGAGGGTAATAATTTAAAAAGCACCCTCCAGCTAAAATATGCTCTTAACAAAGATTCAAACACAAACAATATCTACAGCCTGAACCCATTTGTAAAGCTCATGAGTGCCAGGAATTAAATGAGCACAAAGTTGATTATTTTGAATTTCCAGTGCAGGCCATGGGGTTTTGTTTACTTTACTCAAATTAGTAGGTACATAATGGATCTGTGTGTCTGTGTTAAGACCATTGGTCCTACCAAGCTGGGACTCAGGCTCCATAAAGTGTCCAGAATGCTTTTCTTATAGTTTTGGTTGTGAATCTAGCCTTTAATGGTTGAGCCATCTCTCCAGCCCCACAATGCTTTTCTTTTAAATCAAATATGAACATTTCTTCACTTTATTTGCATAGTTAGATTTACTAGTTGTCTAAAGGTGAAGGGATGGTTAAGTGTTTTATAGTCTCCAGTGAAATATTGGACCATCACTAATGTTATGGCTATAAAGGGCCTAATTACATAATGATTATCCAGTGTGATTGCATGAAGTTATGATTACATTCCAGGAAATAATATGACACAATGTTTTGTCATGGTTTAAAACAAAAGAGCATGTTGAACAGTAGACACAGGATCATTCAGTCACATAAACATTAGAAGGAAGTAAACATATCAGGTATGATTTCATTGGGAGCAGAGGTATAATTTTTATTCTTTGACATATTTTCTTGTTTTCTCCATGTAGTACCTATTGTCTTTTATTAATGAGTAATTAGAATAAAAAATATGGCCAAAGGATCTTTTTTTTTTTTTTTTTTTGGTTTTAGGAGACAGAGTTTCTCTGTATTGTTTTGGAGGCTGTCGGTCCAGACCGGCCTCGAACTCATAGAGATCTGCCTGCCTCTGCCTCCAGAGTGCTGGGATTAAAGGCATGTGCCACCACCGCTCGGCCAAAGGATCTATTTTAATCAACCAGAAACTCTAAGGATGAAGCAAAGGATGATTTTAGAAAACTTGCCAAGTGATAACCATGGTAGAATGCCTTAAGAGGTCACATGGCTTGACCCAGGCAAAAATTAACACAAAGTAACAAACACATGAACAAAAGTAGTATTTTCATTCTGTTTATGCAGGTATTTACTGAGCAGTATCTATGGTGTTGCTTAGAAGAATCCACAAACTATGGAGTTATTTATACCGGATTTCTCATTGGTTACTGGTCAATAGAGTACGAATGCCAAAAACACTGCTTTTACTAATGTCACTGTGGACTTTGACGTTACTGTTTTTGATAGTGAAACTGAGTCACTGACAGATTCTGTTTGGGTTTCACTGTCTGTGTGGCACAGAGAACATAGGATGTGATTGATTGCAAAGTTTGCTGTATGTAAGGTGATTTGGACATCTTGTTTATCTGCAGGCTCTGGGTCATTCAGTACCAACTGGAACCTAAGAGTACATTTCTAGGACATTTATTTTTGGTACCCAGGTTCTAGAGAATTCCAAGGCCTCCCACATCTTCAAACATTCACGATTCCAATCCTGCCTTGATGATTTCCACAGAGGGGAGGGACTCAGGGCTATCTATTTTCAAAAGGTCACTTCATTGTCTCCCCACCAACATTTTTTATCACCTTGAATCCTTTGGTTGGAGAATAGCAGTGAGGCATATTGTCTGCCACTGTGACCATCAATATGGAAGAGACTTGGGACAAAAACTGTGTAGGGAGGAGGAAAGGGAACCACAGGCTCCATGCTCAGGTCAGCTCGTGCATTCTGTTTTATTGCCCCACATCCTTCCTAGCCATCTCACTGGAACTAATTAAATAGGCCCCAGGGCTAATGTGTGGCACAGCTTCAATCCCTCTAAATTGTAGAATTATATTGAACTGTCCAGCTCCTAGGAACTGTTTTATGCAATGGACCTGTGCCAGGCACTAAAGGCAATAAAAATAAGGTTATATATATATATATATATATATATATATATATATATATTTCTTTGTAACCTCAAGCAGCTTGTGCTTCTTTGAATAGGTAGAAGAGAGAGAAAGTAATATGAAAAACTGAAGAAAATTTGGGCGATGTCATTCTTACTGACCAAGGACAAAATGTTAACGTTGAAGATATTTTGCTGGGTAATATGAATTTAATAAAGAGAAATACGTTATCTGACTTATTCCAATCAAGTTAATTGGATAATAGGAAGAGTCCCAACAATATGTTTAATACTAAGTACCAGCATTAATTTCCATAGCAACACTTAGACCCCTAGAGTCCTCCTTTCCTGTCTGGAATGAAATGTGACACTTAATAATAGAGTGGACACTTCAGTCTGGATCCTACAGGTCCTCAGCCTGTGGCACTTTTGCATGGTGGAACCTTTGGCTGCATCGTTGACAGTGTGTCCTTGGAAAGGGTGTTGGGACACCAGGTTCTCCTCTCCTTCACTGTGCTTCCCAGCTACCACGAAGTGACTAGTTAGGGTTCTAAAGGGCCTGCATACCCTGCAAGCACTTCCCATGATGCACTTTCTCACCACAGGCTCCAGGCAGCAGGCCCAGATACAGGTAAAGACTGTGAGTTAAACATATACACCTTTCCCCCCCATATGTTGACTGTCTTAAGAATTTTGACACAGTAATCAAAAGTAACACAGTTGCTATTCCTTTTTTTTTTTCAATTTTCAACAGGCTCAAGGACTATATTTGGATGAAGAACATCTTATAATACTAGACAATTTCTTGTTTTTATGTCAAGAAATAAATCTGGGCTTTGAAGTTATCTCAGTAAGTTAAGTGTTGACTGCCAAGTATGAGAACCCTAGTTCAGGTCTCCATCACCCATCAAAACGCTGAGTGTAGTAAGAAGCATCAGTAACTCAGTTCCGGGTCAGGATGAAGACAGACCAATCCTAGGGCCTTCCTGGTCTGCTACGCTAGCTGAAACAGGGGAGAATACTAGACACTGACCTTTGGCCTCCACAAATGCACACACACTAGTGAGTGTATCCACACACAGACATGCACATAGCCATAGACACCTCATACACACAAAACAAAACAATGGGCCCTGGAGAGAAGGCTCAGTGGTTAAAAGTGCTGAATGCTCTTCCAGAGGACCCTGGCTCGATTCCCAGGACCTGTGATAGCTCAGGATCATCTGTAACTCGTCCCATGGGTCTGACGCCCTCTCCTGGCCTTCTGAAGCACTGCATACAGATGGTCCCTAGACAAACGTGCAGGTGAAACACTCAAACACATAAAAATTTTAAATGACAAAATAAGGCAAAATAAAACAGAAAATATATTTCATAAGGCAATTGGAAACACTCTAGTGTTCCTTTTTTTCTGAAACTGGCACTGTCGTTATTTTTATTGGCCTGATAATCTGTCGTACACAATGTGGCCCTAGGAAATTTAGTGCATAGAAGCAGACTCCCAGTCACCTAACTTGAAGCTCTGATGAGTACATCCATCCCTGGTCCTGCGGGCCCCTTGCTCCTTTAGGCTGCTCCTCTGGTTAATGGACTGTGATGGTTAGTTAGTTTTGGTGGTCACTTGACTGGATCTGAAACCAACTAAAAGGCTAGCTGCTTGGCCCACCTGTGAGGGGTTTTCGCGATCTGGTTATCTGAAGTGGGGAGATGGAGCCTAAATGTGGCCAACAGATAAAAGAGGAAGAAGAGAGAATGTTTGCTTTGATCGGCTTGCCTCCACTCTCGCTGGTAAGTTCATCTGCCGTGTTGCAGCTGCCGGCGGTGCCCGGCATTCCTTCACCAAACGTCAGAAACCAGCTTCTTCAGACTTCGGATGTGGAGCGCGGAGAACAACAGCTCTCCGAGAGTCCTTCAGGCCTTCAGTACCGGAGGGGGGCTTCAGAGGCATCCGTAATTGTAGAGTGGGAAACGAGGGCTGCTCATTGGTCTCCCCAGCATAACAGTCTTGCGGGACTGTTCAGACAGTATTGTGTAAGCCAATCTAAAATGCCCCATATATATCAAGTATAAAGTATCAAGTGCTGGTAGCATGGTACTTAGTTCTACGGTAAAGACGGAAGGAAAAAAGCCCAAGAGAGAAAGGCATTGATACCTCCAGACCAAAATTTAAAAATATTGTGGGATTTAATTTTTGTTATTAAAGATTTCTAAGTGCCTAGATGGGAATTAAAACCACCTATTTCTGGGGTGATTCTGGGCTCCGTTCAGAAGACAGGAAATGACCAAGGGGTTGTTCTGGAGATGGTATCTGGCTGGGCTTCAGAAGGCAGGGCCCAATGCAGGGTCCAAGGTCAGATACCTTTCTGGGTGATAATGATTACTTTCTTAATCATTTTCTCCCTAATAATGCTTAATAATTTTTAGAGTTGTATTGAAGGTGCATCGTTTTCTCTCAAAGTTTTTTTCTCATATGTAACATTTCTTGACAACCAAACTAATTTCTTTCAAAATTACATTTAAAAATCTTACTGTACAGTGCACCAAGTATTTAGGTTAGTGAGATTTGGGATGTTTTTCAAAGAGGATGGGAAAGGTTTGGCCCATGTTCTGGACCACAAATTCAGATAAGGTCTGAATGGCATCTTTGTCATTTCCAGTGACGTCTGCAGTTCTGTTTGGAGGACAAGGCCTCATTCGTGGCTGTCTGTACCCTGGCCTCCGGGATTTGCTGATGTTCTTTCCTCTGCCTCTCAGGAGAGCCTTCGCAGCCTGCTGTCAGCACCTCTGTGTTTGCCTCACAGCCCTGTCGCAGTTTGATGCATGAGTGCCTACCTTGTGTCTGCCTGCCCTTACACAGATTGATTTCAGCAGCCAGAGACGCCAGGAGATCACCGGTGACACAGCAGAGGTTTGGAGCTGGCCACTCAGTTCCCAGCAGGCTGGGAGGTCTTTGGCTCCAGTGATTGACAGATCACGGAGGCAGACAGGACTGTGCCTTACATGAGATGCAGGTGGGAGAAGGCTTACTGTCAGCTCCAGTTTATCAGCCACGGCGGGGAGCATGAGAAAGTAGTGAGTAAAGCCAAAATGTCGCTGGATGGCATTAAGAAGTGAGATTAACGCTAAAGGCTAAGAGCCAGCCCTCCTGTTGGTAACAGAAAAAAGACCAGGATGTAGACAGACACGAGAAACGCATCCCCAAGCCGCAGAATATTCTCTATAGGCAGTGACCCCATGGAAAGGGTGGGGCGTGAATGGGGAGAGGGAGAATGGGAAGAGGCAGAAAGGGAAGGGAAAGGGGAGGAAGGGGAGGGTCGTGGAGAGAAGGAAGTGGAAGGTACTGGAAGTGAGAAGAGAGAGAGAGAGAGAGAGAGAGAGAGAGAGAGAGAGAGAGAGAGAGAGAGAGAGAGAGAGAGGAGAGAGAGGAGAGAGGAGAGAGAGGGTGAGAAGGACAGGGAGATGGGGAGTAGGAGAGAAAATTCAGAAACACAAAGAATTTGGAAAATTAGAAAGGATTAAAAAAATTCAGAGGGTTCTTGCTAACATATCTTGCTGAAATATAACTGATAATTTCCAGTGACTCTTACTATCAATCCTTCTTCCTTGCCTTGTGCTTAAAGTTATCGGTGCCCACACAGGTGAACTTCAGCTGCAAATGTTCAAATCCTTCCAATACACAATCCTATTAAGTCTACCCTCTTCCCTTCATTGAGCTGTAGGAACTACTTGGTAATACCGCCCCTGTTTACCTTGGCAATGATTTGAGTTTTGTTATTCTTAACTAATTCCATGTGCAGAATTCCAAACAGAAAATATTAGCACATGCAGGATTAAGACACTGAATGAACATAGCAAGTATTTTATAATGAACTAATACTGTGCTTCTCACCTGAGTAAAAAAGAATTCTCCAGTAATTTTAGAATATGTCTATTATTTTTGTTTTAATGAACAGAAAGTTAAAATCATCATAATTGGGAGCATGATCACTATATACATATAATATATATATTATATATCAGAATATTGGTTTAACAAATGTCAAGTGTGGATGTACAAATAAACTGAGAGACATGTGTTTGATTCCCACATTTTGTGAATATTCTCATGTCATTAAACACAATCTAAGAAAGTTTTTATGGGAAGAGAGATATAAAGGAGAGAGGGAGGGAGACAGAGAAGAAGGAAGGAAGGAAGAAAAGAATCAGGTAAGATTGGTATCTACTCTTCCATTAGACATTTGGAAGTCTTTACCGGTAAAGCCACCTGAGTGGTTTCCTGCATCAGAGTCCTGCTGGGTTACCACACCTGCTTTCTAGTCATTTTGTAACCTGGTGGGCATTGAGGCTCTCCTGCCTACCTTCCCCCTTTCAAAAAACCTTTTTTCCATTTTAAAGCCATTTTCAAGCATCAATATAAAATTAAATATCATTATGAAAGAGTTTTGGAGTGTACATACATTAATTTCCTCACATAAAATTCTATTTATAATATAGCATATCTGGAATCAGGTTATTTCTCCACAAAATGCATTTAAATGGATGAAATGGAAATGTGTGCAGGTATGATAAATATTCTTTCCTTTTTGTACAAACAAAACAGATCGTGTCTGTGAGCCAAGATCTCTAAAAATTCACTTTCCCTGATAGGCCCCTGGGTGTTGGTAAAAATAAGCATTGTAATTAAACAAATGAAAACAGTGTGGCTCTGCTGAACGGTGAGGGTTTTCTTTCAGACAGAGATGAATTCCTTTTTCAGGGAAACAGAATAAACAGGTTGGCTGTGTATGTTTGTAACAAGGATCACCACCAGCTTCTACAGGAGGAAGAGAAAAGTGACCCCTCCACTAACTTACCAATGCAGAGACTGAAAGGGATCAGCTACTGTAGCAGGTTGGAATTTTTTACAGAGACTCTCTCTGCCTCTGTTTCTCTCTCACACATGCACGCACACACATGCATGCATAGTTGTATGCACATGCGTGCGTGCACTCGCGCGCGCGCGCGCGCACACACACACACACACACACACACACGGGGTAGGCTTTAGCTTTCTAGACTTTCTTTAGCTTCTGGGACCTCCATGACTTTCATCTGTCCTCTCAACACAACAGAGTGCAAAATAACCATATACCTCTTGACAAAAGAAAATGAGTAACCAGTTTGACAACTGAAGTTCTGAGGAGGGGCTGTGACTATGTTTCCTGTGGTGTACAGAATGTAGCCCCAAAGAAGGCATTGAAGTATGGACTCTCTGGAGACTAAAATGACTACAGGACATGGGGGAAAGATCATCAGAGAAATCAGAGGCAAATTTAAGGGCTTTTAGGGAAAGTTTTTGATCAGAAAGAAGTAGTTTCAACACAACTGCTTTGAGATATATAATTTGGGATACTTTTGTAAGCAAATTAACAGTTCACGTGGATTGGAATAACTAAATGGATGTTGGAAGTAAGGATACATTTGTGACTTAAAAAGAAAGGATTCCACCTGCTCCTTATCCAGGGAGTTGAGGAAAATGGCTCTTGTTTACTAGAAGCTGAAAGTAGCAGCTAATTAGGAAGGGGAGGGCCTGCGAGACTGCCATGAAATGCTTTCTCATTGTCAATCTACGCTGAAAAGAAGGCACTGTCCCAAATTCATGAAGCTATGACACACCTGCATTAGGTGGAGTGCAAAGTTTGTGAATTCTATTGGAGCTGGCTGAATGCATTGGAAGGAGGGCCATGGGAAAGCCTGTGTGGGCATCACGTCTGCAGGGGATCCTCCTGGGCTTCTGGGGGCCAGTGGCAGAAGCTAAGTGAACCTTCAGGTGCTCTTAGTAACTGTTCTTGGTACTAGATGTTGACTTGACATAGTAGCCAAGATGGAGGCTATCAACAAAACTTCCAAGGGAGACTCATTTGGCTGTCTGTAAGGATTCCACATGGAACCTCATATTAGTGCTTTGGCATTTTGTACTGCCATGCCTAGCTTATTCCATATGACATCATATCCTCCAGATTCTTCGTGTTTTGGCAAATGACAGCACTTCTTTCTTTCATGGCCAACTGGTATTTCATTGTATATAAGGACCACATCTTCTTAGGCACTTATCCACTGATGGACACTTACATTGGGTCTGTGTCTGAGCAATTGTGAATTGTGTCGTATGACTATGGAAGTACAGACATCATGGCAATAAACTTAATTTCCTCTGGATACAGGCCAGTGGTGGAACTGCTGTGTCCTTTGACAGCTTCACTCTTAATTTTTTTTTTTTTGGTTTTTACAAGACAGCGTTTCTCTGTATTGTTTTGGAGGCTGTTGGTCCAGCCCGGCCTCGAACTCACAGAGATCTGCCTGCCTCTGCCTCCCGAGTGCTGGGATTAAAGGTGTGCGCCACCACTGCCCAGCTTCACTCTTAATTTTTGATGGACACTGTATTGTCCTCCACAGTGGTGGTTGTGTTCATTTACACCCCCACCAATAGTATGCCCGGGTTTGTTTCTTCACATATTTACCAACCCCTACTCTCTTTGTAGCATTTAAAAATAATAGACTCATATGTGAACCCTCATCAGACACTGGCATTGTTGGCATCCTGGTGTTAGATATTTAGGCTCCAGGATGGTGAGAAATAAAATTGTATTGTTTATAACCTAAATAATAATAATAATAGTAATAATAATAATAATAATTACTGCTCTGTCAGGTATAAGGTAATTCCTATGCTGGTTTTAATGTACATTTCCTTCATTAGCAATGTTGACCATTTTTTGTCTTTATGTCAGTGAATCTAGATGAATTTCTCTTCCTTCTAAGGAAAGGACTCTGCATTGAAACACTAAAGGTGGGGAGAGTAATATAGGGAAAGAAAGGAAAAAATTAGCTAAAACCTTCCTTGAACCACCACTGTCCATGGGACTTCTGTTTGCTTTAGTTTGTTCTTCATGCTGAGAAGGATGAAGAAAACCCCCTCCTCCCTACTAGCACTGGCCTTTGAGAAAGTTCCTTGCCCTCCTAAAGTCCTCCTCACCACTCCATTGTCTTGCTATTGCAAACTTTGCAGACATGAACAGAAGTCAGAGGAAACACTATAAACTCCTGGTACCAACATGGAAAATATAACTAAGGAAGGGATAAGTATGTCACTGAACCCTAGATATAGAACATAAAAGCCAAATTTCAATAACAAGAAAATAAATGCAAAAATATTTTTGGCTTTAGAAAATTGCTTACTAGAGGCTTGACTGGGCCTAATAGTAGAACACTTGCTTAGCATGCACAAGGCCCCAGATCCCATCTTCAGCTGCACTAAGTCAGAAAAGAAAGCTCCTCCATAAAGACAGAAAATGTTATGAAGTGACAAATCAAAGGCAAAGAATTTTCTGTTTATGATGGTTCTGTCTCTAAACTATTTTATTACTTATTTGGTTATTGATGTGATACTCTCTTCTGGCCTGTGTAGGTACTCCCCACACACAAATTAAAAATAAAACCTTTGACATTTTATTATATCAAATTGACAGAAAGTTCTATAATGCCAAGAGATAAGACTTTCCTCACTATTTTCTAGACTTAACAAAAGCAATTTCTTGAAAAATTCATTTTGTAAGAATTGTCAATGTTTTCAGAAAGTCCTTGGTAAACATGGCTTAATATACTTATGCAAGACTCAAAAGTACTGACAAAAGGGAGCACTGGATTATGGTTAGAATCATGGTAATACTCAATACGTTTATAAGAAATAATTGGAAGTCTATGGCAAAGGGCTAGATGCCACATGCCATTAGCTAGATAAGTCATGGGGATACTTTTCTGAAAAGAAGAAACAAGGTCCCTAAAACATTTTGGAAATGACCAAAATTTCCAACGCATGTTATTTTTCTATTAAATAAAGGAAGATTCTTATTCAGTTCTTGGGTCCTCTCATTATAAAAAGCAGAAGTATAAAAGCTGCTATCTAAAATGATGGGTATATAGTAGAAAATCTGTTGCATTGTTTGGGGGAATTCCACATACTTTTAAAAGTTTATTTTATTGAGGAACAGATAAAAGTGGTAGTTTCTTTTACATGGGAGCATGAACTCAACACTGCCCCAGGAACAAAACAGAAAATTATGCTTTAAGAATGGAAAAACTGCATACCAATATATCTCATAACTCTGCATGTGTGTGTGTGTGTGTGTGTGCACACAGGCAGGTATCTGTGTGTGTGTGTGTGTGTGTGTGTGTGTGTGTGTGGAGAGAGAGAGAGAGAGAGAGAGAGAGAGTTAACATAAAACTTTTGCTACCAAGCCAATCATAAGAACAGAGGTGTGGCATAGCATGTATCTGGTATGTGCAAAGCCCCAAGTGTCAGAGCATGTATTTGACATGTGCAAAGCCCTAAGTTCAATTCATACTGCCCAAACAAACAAAAAACAAGCAAAAATATCTAAGAAAATATGAAAGCTAAAACATGTTTTATCCAAACAATAAAAAGTTAATTAAATATCTGAAGATTAATTGTGGCAACCCAGCATAGTAAAAGGCTAAAGAAGGAAAATGTCGAAACATACAAAGATGTACAAAAACACTTAACACAATCCAATACTTACGATATTCATAATAAATGGGAAAATATTGATTCAGTAAAGAGTAGCTACCAAAATCCTATAACTAACAAAGTAGGTAATGAAGAGAAACTGGAGCTTTTTTTTTGCTAAGATTAGGAAAAGGACAAAATACCCCCTTTTAACATTGCTTTGCAGTTTTATATTGCAAGTTCTAGCAAAGGAATCAGTCATGGAATGAAAGGTATACATATTAGGAAAGAAAAAAATCTTTCTTTGCAGCTCATATAATGAATATGAAAATAAATCCATGTAGAAAATCTGAAAGAATAGACAAAAATACTCCCAAATCAAAATAATGGAATTAATTAAACAAGCATTCAAAGTATAAAGTTAATACATGACAGTAGATTGCATGTGCTATGGAGATAGCCTGACAGTTAAGATCACTGACTGCCCTTCCAGAGGACCCAGGCTCAATTCCCAACATCCTTTATGGTGACTTACAACTGTCTGTAATTCCAGTTCTAGGGAATCTAATACTTCTTTCTGGACTCCATGGGCACTAGACACACAGATAATGTACAGAAATACATGCAGGTAAAACACTATGTACATAAAAAAATAATTGTGATATTTTCAAAACTCAATCTTTGCACTGCATGCACAGGGCTCTGTGCTCTATCCACCCTATCCAAACCGAAACCAAAACAAAGCAAAGGTCAAATGGTCTCCTAGATGCCAACAATAAACAAGCAGAATGTAAAACCCAGAACCTATTACCACTTCCTTCCCCCAAATAATCTAACACACATTAACATGAAGACATGTGTCAAAGAATAGCTAAGCAAATGAGAGACCTTACAACTCCAAGGAAAACAAGACAATACTGTCAAAATGTCAGTTCTTTCCACATTGATTGATAGCTTCAATGGAATCTCAAAAACATTTCCAGTGAAGCTATTTCGTGGGTATCTGACAAACTGATACTAAAATTTGCCTGGAGAGACAAAAGGCCAAGAATGGCCAACTTAACAGAGAAGATTGAAGTAAGAGGTCTGGCACTACCAACCCCCTTTAAGACTTGGGTTAAAATGACACCAATGAGCCGGGCGGTGGAGGTGCACGCCTTTAATCCCAGCACTAGGGAGGCAGAGGCAGGCGGATCTCTGTGAGTTCGAGGCCAGGCTGGACCGATAGCCTCCGAAACAATACAGAGAAACCCTGTCTCATAAAAACCAAAAAAAAAAAAAAATGACACCAATGAAGACAGTGTGTTATTTATGACAGAATGGGTATTTGGAACAGGATGGAGATCCCAGAATTATACTCATATTTGTGTAGTCGGCTGATCTTCATACAGGAGCAGAGGCACTTCAGCAAAGCAAATAAATGGTCTCTGCTATTCCCCTTTGCAATATATAATTTGAATAATATATTAAATATTATGTATATTCAAATTATTAATTTTTTGAATCATTAGCTGTGCTGTCAATTTTGGAAAAAAATAACCGTGTTTGCTGTATTGGGCTGGCATTGTACAGAAATCCACAGCCATCTTGGACTAGAAATTTGAACCTATTTTTTCAATTTATATGAGGGTAACACATTATGTTAAATATAGAAGGTCTTATCTTCATGGGTTTGTTTATAGACTATTAGTATAAAATATTTTCTAAATAATGAAAAATGAAATTGTCTCAAATAACTGGACATCCATATGTAAAACAGTGAAGCTAGATATAAACCTTGTGCCCCTCACAGAATTTGGAGAAAAAAATGGATCATAGATCAAAATGTAAAAATACAAAACTATAAAATTCCTAGGAAGCAGTGTGAGAGAAATCTTACATGCTCTTGAGTGTGGCTATATCTGAAGCTAGGCTTCATTAAAGTTGAAATTTCCTGCATTGTGAAAAAAACAATATTAAAAGAAAGATGAGACCTGCTACCAACTGAGGGAAAATATTTGTAAAAACACATTTAATAAACATCTTTTATTCAGAATATACAAAGTTCTCTTAGACCTCAAAAATAAGAAAATATATAACCCAATTAAAGAAAAGACCCAAACAGATTCAACAAAGAAGGCACAGAGACACATGTGAAAAGCATGTGAAAGATGACATCATTAGGGAGACACCTCAACAAAAAGACAGGGATATATGTGAAAAATGTCCGTAGAGAATTACCAATTAAAGTGAGGTAGCCTGACCTGACAATCCAAATGGTCAAAACCATAGCACTGACAAGTCCTGGTTGGGTTAAGAAACCCTGGCAATGTTCAAATATTGCTGATGGAAATGTAAGACACCAATCTGGCAGTTTCTTACAAGACTAAATATGTCCTTATCATAAGATTTAGTGATTATAGTCCTTGGTATTTTCCTAAATGAATTGAAAACATTTTAAAAAAAGTGTGTGTGTGTGTGGAAAAAGCTACTTTAAAGCACACACACACACACACACACGAATGAAATTTGGAAGCAGTAAAGATGTATGTTAATAGAAGATAGGTGAGAGTAAATGTGTAACATTCAGCTTATAATAATGGAGTATTATCTCCACACTATAAAGAAATGAGCTATCTAGTATGAAAAGTCATGGGGGGGGTGCTGATTAGAGATTCGTATTCAAGGAGCATGGGAAGTGCTGCATTGCTCCAATCAATTAGGTTAGAACAGATTCAGGGGGAAGGTGCTCCCGTTCGCCACTTCTTACTTAATTATCAAGGTTCTGATTTCTACCCCTTATGCCATTCTGTACTTCTCCCTCAGGTCAAAAGCAGCAACAGTAACAGTACAGACTGAGAGAAAAAGCACCAAGAGGCAATTGTACAATATGCATGTCAACCCTGTTGATTTAAATGACAAGAAACTGCTGTACTTTGGAGACTTGGCTAGCAAGCTTCAGTGGGTCAGGTGGAATTCAACTATTCAACAAACAGAATCATGGCTTCATGTTTAGTGTCATGAAGTGTTTGAATCTAGTCAAAATAATTTCTCCTGGCACTTACAGACCTCTAAGTAGTCTTTACATTTTTGTTAGATTATTTTATTTCATATGTATGGGTATTTGGCCTGCATGTATGTCTGTGCACTACATTTGTGCCTGGTGACTATGGAGGCCAGAAGATGGCATTGGATCCCTGGAACTGAGTTATAGACAGTTGTGAGCCACCATGTGGATTCTGGGTATTGAACCTAGGTCCTCCGTAACAGCAACAAAAGCTCTTAACTGCTGAGCCATCTCTCCTCTCCAACCCCTCTAAAGAGTCTTAACCCAGACCTGGCCTTTTTTAAAATTATCTTTTTATATTTAAACTATAAACAATCTTATTTTGCATACCAATCCCAGTTCCTTCTCCCTCCTGTCCTCCCACTCCCCCGCCCCCGCCATCTCCCCATCCCACAGCCTCATCCACTCCTCAGAGAGAGATCATCAAAGTCTGTCACATCATTTGTCAGACCTGGTTTTAAATCATGATTTACTTAGTAGTTTATACATCATATAAACATCACTAACTTGTCAATATTTGATTATTGCTTATGTGGTCACAAAAGAGAAAATGCATCCAAGAAGTTGATCATTGCACGAGACTTTTAGAAGTATGAAAAAATTAGAAAACATTTCATAAAGCATATTTTAGAGATTAGGAAACTGAGTGACAGCTCATTTAGTAACCCCATCAAGACATCGTGGCCAAGCAGAACTGACTCCATAAATTAAGACTTCTGAGTTCACAAAATAGAATGCATTGGTCTTATAGGGGACATTAGAGCATCCAAATACGTATGCTCTTCCATTTCTGAGCAATATAAAGTACTAATTTGTCCAGAAAGAGTTAGCATCGCCCCTCCCTGGCATCTCAGCACAGCAAGAGCAATGCACAGTAACATAATGCAAAGAGACAAGGAATGTATTGCAGGATATGACTTCAGTTTGGTCTCTCCTTTAAATAGAAACCAGTGCTATTTAGAGAGCAGGGGTGTTACTGAAGAAAACACATCAACTTTACTCTCCAAGTATATTCCAATACTCTATTCCTGATGGGATGAGAGAGTAAATGTGCTTAATATTTCACAGTGCTGGTCTGTGGTTCCTCCCAAGCCTCAACATGAAGGCAGTATCTGTCCTGAGTGACAGCCATTCTTGAAGCATCATGCTCCATTTTGTGGGCAATCTACGCCACTCCAGTATCCTCGCTGCAGAGAGAAGAGGAGGAAAGCAAAGCCGTAAGAGGCATAATTGGTTTGTGTACTGAAGACTGATCCTAGGGCCTCACACCTGCATTGAGCTGCGTCTCCAGCCCTGTTTTTGCTTTCCTTTTTGAGACAGACCTCACTAAATGGCTCACGCAGGATTCAAACTTACGATCTTCCTGCCTCAGCCTCCAGGGTATCTGGGATTACAGGCCTGTGCCACCAGGCCTGGTAAGACACATTCTTTTTATTAGGGCATGAATCAGTTTCCAGAGATAGAATATGTCTTTATCAGAGTGAAACTGATAATATAATGATTGTCCTTGTGTGAACCAGCCAAGGTGTCCCTTTCCTGAGAAAACTGCTCACGGTGTCTTATTTCTTCCCCTTCACTCAGCCTGTTGATTTAATCCCACTTCGTTGTTGTTTCAGTCTTGTTTTGCCTTTGAGACAGTCTTGACCTGTACCCTGTAGTTCAAGATGGCCGTGGCCCAATGGCCCCATTCTAGGATTACCGCCCCAGCACCGTTTTGTATCGTTATTCAGGACTGAAGATTTTTTTTTTTTTTTGGTATTTTGAGACAGGGTTTCTCTTTAGGTTTTTGATGACTGTCCTGGAACTCACTCTGTAGACCAGGCTGACCTTGAACTCTGCCTGTCTCTGCTGGGATTAAAGGCAGTACCACTACCGCCTGGCTTTGCTATGGTCTTTTTTGATTTCTATTCACAACAAGGCTGAAGGTCTTGAATTTCAGTAAAACATTCTGAACTTCCTGAATGACATTTCTTTCCACTCCCCCAAAAGCCATCCTGGTTTTACTCCCCCCAACTCCTCAAAGACAGGACATTTTTACTAACAGGGAGTTTAAGAAAGAACTGCATTGATTTTTTTCCCCACTCCATTCATCCCTACCTTCTCTTAAAGTTAATACAGGCATTTTCTTTTCTTCCTTTAATTTAAATTAGAAACAAGCTTGTTTTACATGACAATCCCAGTTCCCTCTCCCTCCCCTCCTCCCCTCCTCCCCACTAACTCCCTATCCCATCCCCTTTCTGCTCCCCAGGGAGGGTGAGGCCTTCCATGGGGGATCTTCAAAGTCTGTCATATCATTTGGAGCAGGGCCTAGGCCCTCCCCCATGTATCTAGGCTGAGAAAGCATCCCTCTATGTGGAATGGGCTCCCAAAGTCCATTCGTATGCTAGGGATAAATACTGATCCACTACCAGAGGCCCCATAGATTGCCCAGGCCTCCTAACTGACAGTCATGTTCAGGTGGTCTGGATCGGTCCTATGCTGATTTCCCAGCTATCAGGCTGGGGTCCATGAGCTCCCCCTTGTACAGGTCAGTTGTTTCTGTGGGCTTCTCCAGCCTGGTCTTGACCCCTTTGCTCATCACTCCTTCCTCTCTGCAACTGGATTCCAGGAATTCGGCTTAGTGTTTAGCTATGGGTGTCTGTTTCTGCTTCCATCAATTACTGAATGAAGACTCTATGATGGCATATCAGTAGTCATCAATCTCATTATCGGGAAAGGGCATTTAAGGTAGCCTCCCCACTATTGCTTAGATTGTTAGTTGGGGTCATCCTTGCAGATCTCTGGACATTTCCTAAGTGCCAGATATCTCTTTAAATCTATAATGACTCCCTCTGTTATGTTATCTCTTATCTTGCTCTCCTCTATTCTTAATATTGGCATTTTCATAATGAAACATTACATCTTAAAAATTCAGTGCTTAGGTACACTTTTCTTTTGCTAGTTGTGATGAAACATTAAAATATTCTTTTTCTTGTTACTTTATATCCATAACATATTCTTTATACATAAATGTAAAGGGTTTATATGAGGCATACAAATAACTTTGCAAAACCATTAGATGGCAAAAAATTGTATATATTGATGGGCCATTCCTAACATGACTGTTTCTTCCACAGGCTCCTGCATGTGTAGCAGTTTCTTATCATTAATGATGGCTGTGGGGATACCTCAGCTGGGCAGTTATACCTCAATCAGGTGTAGAATCTTACAACCCAGCAAAGCAAACCAGAAAGGCATGGTTGTGCTATTGAAAGTGAGGTCATTTCAATGGGAGGAATTTGTTCTTGCACAATGTGAGGCTAAGGCAGCAAACTCAAGGAATTGAATTACTCTTCAGAACTGGTGAGGCAAGCACAGTGGACTGATACAGTTCATTCCTCTTCTCTTCTCTGTACCACTTTGAAAACAGGGCCATCACCATGTTACATTATAAGCCTACCGTGTTACATTATAATTATTTGCCCACAGCTCTTTCACACCAATTAAAACTATGCTGTTCCAAAAACCAAAAGCCACACTGAGTACTCTCCTTTATCACCCAGGCCCAGCCTGTTATAGATCCTAAGGGATTTTGGCCAATGAAGATATTTAACCAATGAGTGAATCTAAAATGTTATGTGATGCTCACTACTTTTAATTCTCACGAGGCCTGTCTCATTTAAGACCCTATGTACAAATCCCTATGAGCATCTCTTTCCACATGTGACTTCAAATAGGTTCTGGATAAGGAAGTGAGATGTGTGGGTAGGGTGCAAGGGGTCCTCTGACAGACAAACCTCTGTGGAGTGTCAGCAGCAGCCCTGTTCAGAGGAGGTATTTCACAAGATCTCTGTCAAGGTTTAAACACATATGCGGGAAGCTCCCAGGGAAAGGGGAGTTTCACATGTCACAGTCTTCCAAAGCAGAGCCTGTTTCTGTCAGGCGACTCACCTCCCACACAGAAACCACCAGAAATGCTTGCACATGCTGCACATTGTTCAAGAATGCTTTCAAGTTCGCCCTCTTGTTATGGCCATTTCTCACACTGTTTATGTCACCGGAGTCAATGGCATTAGCTGGTTTGGCACTAGGTTTAGCATTCCTTAGGGGCTGTCTCTAAATTCGGTAGAAGAGTGTGCTCTTGGGATGAGATGTCAGTACATGTGCCTGCCCCTTTCTTGGTTCTGTTTGGTAGCAATGATGTCTAATATTCGTTAAGCAGTGGTCCAGACAGTCCTTAAAGCACTTTACAGACGCTATTTCATTTGATAACCCCGTGGGGGTGGGGTGGGGGATACATTATTCTTTTATAGACTGTAATCCTCTGATGCCAGCGGTGTTCAGTAACTTGTTTGTGACCATGTGTCTGTCTGCTCCGTGGCCCAGATGTGCTCTAACCACAGGCAGTCTTTTTCCAGGCGCAGTACACGTGGCTTTGTGTGCAGTCCCTGATGCGTTCACCACCAAGCATCTGATTTTCTTCTGGAAATGACAGAATTTTCATGAGGCTATGGAGGCTCCCAGTCTTCTGCTGTTTATCTTGGCCTTATCTAAAATTGACAGACTAGTGTAATGAGCAGGGAGAATATGCCTGCTTCCTGTGAGTAGACTTAAGACGGGCATGTACCTGACATGCTGACTTTGGAAATGGCCTAACTATGTAACTCTGGTTGGCCTATAACTTTCAGTGTAACCAGGCTGGCCTTGAACTCATATCCTGTTAAGGCTTAAGTTTGGAAGTTTTAAGAGGCTGTGTGCTCAACTGAGGTCTCCAACAAAGTCCCTATGTAGTTGAATGTTTTTCTCTGTCTTGCTGGTCATCCAGGTTTCTCTCTTGCTCATGGGTCTCTGAAGCCACTTATGAAATAATCACTCAGAGGCTAACATTAAATATAATTGTTTGGCCAATGGCTCAGGCTTATTACTGGCTAGCTTTCTCTTATAAATTAACCCATTTTTAATAATCTGCATATCACCATGTGGCCATGGATTACCAGTAATGTTCTGGCATCTTACCCCTTTGGTAGCTACATGGCATCTCCCTGACTCTGTCTTCTTTCTCTTTCTCTGTTTGGATTTCCTGCCTAGCTATATTCTGCTTATCCATTGGACAAATCAGCTTTATGTATCAACTTATAAAAGCAACACACATTCACAGCATACAGAAGGACATCCCACACCATCCCTATGGTAATATATAATGAATGTTATGGCTTTGAAGGTATTTTTAGCTTCTTTACCACAACGCATGGTGTGGTATACCCACACCTCTCATTAACTTCACAGCATGTCAGCACATCCCAAGAATTCCCAGGTCAGCCTATGCATGGACTTGACACAGCATGTACAACAGGACAGAATATTGTCACAAAAAAAGCCAAAGAGAGGTTTTCAATCCCCAATAAAATGCAATGCAGATCTAAGATGAGGCATATCTTACACACATTGGAAAAGCCAGACCACAACCCTCAGCCCAGCTTCTTATAAGATGAATGTTCGAACATCAGAACAAAGCACTTGCTTGACCCCTGTGCTGGAGTTTTTACATACTTATTTGTCTCCTTGGAAAATAGTACTCTTACACTTGACTCTAGCAGAGAGAATACCTTTCAAAGCCTGGAATACCAAACTATGATTCACAGATCTTAGAAGTATGCCAAACACCTGAGCAAGCTTATTTGAATAAAAGACATGGTGTTTCCTTGACCATCCCCTGATAGTCAATTTGGAATTAATCAGTTCTGTGCCTTCCCCCAACTTTGTTTACATGCCAGTATGTCCTAAGCCCCTGTGCTTAGTCCTCACTTCTCTTTGCTTTATTCACGCTCCCTGGGCTCTCACCTTTTTCTTTGTAGCTATGGATTGATTGGGAAGTCTTTTCCCATCTTCCTCCTTCTTCCCTGGTTCCTAGTCCCATTGTGATGGTCTTATGTGGCTTAAATTAATAAAGGCTATTCAAATTGGCCTTCCAGTTTCTCCCATTTCCCTCTTCCAATAAGCGCTTAATGCTGCCAAGCAAAGAGATCTTTTTAGCTACAGATCTTCAAGGACACCTCATTCTCCAGAGAGTAAAATCCAAGATATGAGGAGGCCTTGCAACCGCAACTCTACTCCACCTCCTCTCCGTCCCAGTGACAGCTCACAGAAGGGATGGTATTGGCTGTCTTTCCTCTTTTCGAGACTTGACAGAGTCATCCGTTGTTATGGACAGTTCAGATGTTACCTTCAATAACTCGCAGAGGGCAGACTTCATCAAGTAGAGCAAGCATTGTGTTTCTCTAGCAAGCATTGTGTAGTTGTGATGCAGTAGTTGGGAGATTGTATTACAGTGACTTGTCCATTTGGTCTTTATGTAGCCTGTGTACCTTTTAGACTGTGAGCTCTTTAGCAAGACATTTAATGTCTCTTATTTTTATAGCACATATCAGTTTAGTCTAATGAATGGGAATATAGACTTGGGAGTCAGGTGGGTTGGTCCATACCCCAGATCTATCACTTTGTAGCTGGAGAACTTTGAGCGGAAATACTTTCTATTTTCTGTCTCCATTTTTTACCTATAAAGGAGAGGCTAATTATATCTACTTCATAGGTTTGTTTTGACAATAAAGTGAGGTGACAGTTGTCAATCATTTAAGATACATGAATGAAAATCTAGATTCCACCAGTTTCTTTTCTGCACTAAGGCAATAATAATGGCAAAAGGCTCAGAAAGGTGTGGATCCTACATCTCTCGGAGAGGAGAGGGAAACTTCAGTCATCTATTTCAAGAATATACAGGATAGTGTATGAGTGGATTTCATTTAGTCACATCTGGAAAAGACCAGATCTTAGAAGTAAAGGTGTCTCATATTTGTTTATGCTGCATTTGTTTAATGATGTAAGGATGTGTGTCTAATTATGTTGCATCTGCTCCACCTTACCTGCCCAAGGCACCTGATTGGTCTAATAAAAATGATAGGCAGGGCTGGTAGGCAGAGAGAATAAATAGGAAGGTGGATGTAGGTTTAAACAAAATGAGAAAGAAGGAGAAGAGAATGAGGAGGAAGAGTGGGGCATGCCTGGAGTAAGAGGCCAGGCAGCCACAAGCCAGCCAGAAGCAGTGAAAGTAAGACATACCAAAGGAAAGAAAAGTAAAAACCCTGAGGCAAAAGGTAGATGAGAAACAGGTTAATTTAAGTTAAAAGAGCTAGCAAGAAATGAGCTTTAGCTAGACTGATCATTTGGTTTTTTTATATGAATCATCAACATGTTATTTTAGCCACTGTATTAATATTTTTATATTTTATTTTTAAATTTAAATTTAAATTAGAAACAAGTTAGCTTCACATGTCAATTCGGGGACCCTCTCCCTTTCTCTCCCCTCCTCCCATGCCCTCCCACCAACCCCCCCAATATACCCTCATTTCCCCATGGAGGGTAAGGCCCTCCATGGGGGTGTCCATAGTCTGTCATTTCATCCAGGGCAGGGCCTAGACCCTACCCCCAAGAGTCCAGGGTAAAAGTGCATCTCTCATTGTTGTATGGGTGCCCAAAGTCCATGTGTATACCTGGTATAAATACTGATTTACTACCCAAGACTCAATAGATTACCTAGGCCTCCTCACTGACACCCACATTCAGGGGTCTTGATCAGTCCCATGCTGGATAGACTGATCATTTATAATAAGTCTCTGTGTCATGATTTAGGAGCTAGGGGGTGGCCAAAAAGAAAAGGGCTGGTACAGACAGATTTTTGAGGGTGCGAAGATCTGGTTTGGTTTATTTATTTATTGGGGGTGGGGTACCTACAAGCCATGGTACATGTGGAGGTCAGTGGACAACTTTGTGGCTTTGGTTCCCTCCTTCTTCTACCTTTACATGCATTCTGAGGATTGAACTCGGTTCACCAAACACTATACCCACTGTCCCATTTCACTAGTTCAAGGCCTCTTGCTATTGACATTTGGGGAAGATAATTAAGTGTACATTTTTTTAAGTTAGTGCTGCAAAACTTAAGTCCAAATGAATCAAAGACCTCAACGTAGATCCAGCCACACTGAACCTCTTAGAAGAGAAAGTGGGAGGTACCCTTGAACGAATTGGTACAGGAGATTACTTCATGAACATAACTCCAACAGCACAGACACTGAGATAGACAATGAATAAATGGGACCTCCTGAAAGTGAGAAGCTTCTGTAAGGCAAAGGAAAAGTCAACAAGACACAGCCCACAGAGTGGGAAAAGATCTTCACCAACCCAACATCTGACAGAGGGCTGATATCCAAAATATGCAAAGAACTCAAGGAGCTAGTCACTAAACACTAAACAATCCGATTAAAAAGTGGGGTACAGAACTAAGTAGAGAATTCTCAATAGAGGAATCTAAAATGGCTGAAAGACAAGAAAGTGCTCAACATCCTTAGCTATCAGGAAAGTGCACATCAAAACAACTCTGAGATACCATCTTACACTGGCCAGGATGGCTAAAATAAAAAACACCAATGACAATTTATGACAGAGAGGATATGAAGAAATTGCTTGTGGGAGTGCAAACTTGTGTGGCCACTTGGAAATCAGTATTACGGTTTATCAGGAAAATGGGAATTAGTCTACAACAAGATCCAACAATTCCACTCTTGGGCATATACCCAAAGGATGAACATTTATACAACAAGGACATGTGTTCAACTATGTTCATAGCAGTGTTGTTTGTAATAACCAGAACCTGGAAGCAACCTAGATGCCCCTCACCTGAAGAATGGATGGAGAAAATGTGGTACATTTACACAATGGAGTATTACTCAGCGGGAAAAAAAAACAATGAAATTTTGAAATTCGCAGGCAAATGGATGGAACTGGAAGAAATCATCCTGAGTGAGGTAACCCACTCACAGAGAGACAAGCATGGCATGTACTCACTCATCCAGTAGTTGATGGAAGCAGAAGCAGGCACCCACAGCTAAGTACTGAGCCATACTACCGGAATCAAGTTGTAAAGAGGGAGTAGGGAAGAGCAAAGGGGTCAAGACTGTGTTGGAGAAACCCACATAAACAGCTGACCTGACCTTGTGAGAGCATAGTGACCCCAGTTGTAAAGCTGGGGAACCAGCATTGGACCAAACCAAGCCCACTGAATGTGGATGCCAGTGAGGAAGGAGACCTGCAAAGTCTATGGGACCTCGAACAGTGGAACCAATATTTATCCCTAGAGCACAAATGGACTTTGGGAGCCCATTCCCTATGGAGGGATACTATTTCAGCCCAGATACACGGAGGAGGGCCTAGGCCCTCCCCCAATTTATGTGACAGACTTTGATGATTCCCCCATGGAAGGACTCACTATCCTTGGGCAGTGTGTGAGGGGAGGTTAGGAGGGTCAGTGGGGGCCATGGGAGGATGGGACAGAGAGGGAACAGGGATTGATATGTAAAATAAGATTGTTTCTAAAAAAAAGTTAGTGCTGTATACTTGTCAAATGTGGAGCATTTATCATTTGTGATATGGCTGGAGTCACCTTACTTGTTTGTGTTAGTAGCTGTTGCTCTGGTAGAGTTACTAATAGGACCACATTTTACTTTTTTTTTTTTTTTTTGGTTTTTATGAGACAGGGTTTCTCTGTATTGTTTTGCAGGCTGTCGGTCCAGCCCGGCCTCGAACTCACAGAGATCTGCCTGCCTCGGCCTCCCGAGTACTGGGATTAAAGGCATGCGCCACCACCACCCGGCCATAGGACCACATTTTACTTTAAAATTGCTCTGGTAGAGTTACTAATAGGACCACATTTTACTTTAAAATCTTCCTGTTTTCGATGACAGATTAAATAATTATCTTAGTATCAGCATGTGTCATGACACACAAGCTTGGCTTGTTACATTCTGTGATGACTGAGTAGTTAGCTAACGTGCAATGAAGAGGCAATCTCTCAGAATGGGGAGGAAAAGAGGAGAGGGGTTTCAGGTAATGCCTCAGGTGGTACACTCGGGTTCTAAATGGTGTAATATTAGGACTGATCCAGTAGATTGGACCAGCAATAAATGATGCTCAAAACTAGCTACATCATTCAGGTTGGCTTTGGATGGAAGTCCACAGGGGTGACTGTGCAGAGAAGAGCGGACTGTTGTTGTAGTAGTGGGGCCATCCAAAAGGAGGTGGGTGAGCCAGAGCTTCCAAAGGCGCATCACAGACTTGAGACTGAGATTGGGGTAGCTTCTGTGCAAAGGAGGCGTCGACTGTTAGTGTGGAGTGGGTCATGGAGTAGGGAGAGAAGGCTGGAGGGCAGTGGGCTCATGTCAAGTATGCCGAGTGCTGGAGAAAAGTCAACAATTTCAGTCTGTGCTTCGTGTTCCATTGGCCCAAGAGCTGGTATGACTGGATAACAAGTGACTACTAGGATCCTAGGAGTGTCTTAGACAGAAGGCAAGTCTTTGGGGGAACAAACTTAAAAACTGGATATCAAGTGACTGCATTTTTACCTTTAGGACTCTTGCCCATGAAGTAAAATCAGATAAGAGTAAAGCATTATTAAATAATGCTCCTCCCCAAACCCCAAATCTTTACATATATTCATCTTAGATAAAATAATATGCCAATAGTCAATGGTATAAAATTAAACGTAAAGCTGGTGACTCCTGTGGAGTATTGGATTGAGAAACATATGGACCCATTTGTTAGCAATAAATCAAGCATATCATTTTGAGCAGAATACTGACTTAGGACAGACTTTTTTAATTTGGGGAAACTAGTGAGTTTTTATATAATATAGAGAATATGTTTTAGTCTTATTCTGTGGATACTGTATCCAAATCCTTTTCCAGATCTCTCTCTCTCTCTCTCTCTCTCTCTCTCTCTCTCTCTCTCTCTCTCTCTCTCTCTCTCTCTCTCTCTCTCTCACACACACACATATACACACACCCTCTCTGGTTCAATGATTATTCTACAAGGTGGCAATCACTGTTTCACGGTTCTATAAATGAGGAAATGGCAGGTAACTCACCTAAGACTAGCACTGAGTTACTACTGGTCCAGGGTTTTACATCCTTCACCTGTCTCACAACCTATTTTCTTTTTTTACCCTAATAACTTACTGTACATTTCACTGATTATTTTCCTACCAGACCTGATTCTGTGGGTTTGCCAGGAATTCAACCAGTCATGTTAAGTTGTGTAAACAGACATTAAATACCATTGAAGTTCCATTCAATATGCAAATCTACAAACCCCAGAGAATATAAACTCTTATTTATGGTTATGCCCTATATGTTTAGCATGCATTAAGTACTCAATAGACATTTGATAGAGGAAAGGAAGAGGAAGAAGGAAAGCGAAAGGGGAGAGAAGAAGAATGGAGGTACTGTAAATGCAGAAGCCAGGCATGGTAGAGCTCACCTGGGATCTCAGTCTTGGAAGATGAAAGCAGGAGGACCCCCAGTTTCGGATCAACCACTGCTCATTTTGACTGACAGATCTTTACAAGGACACGCAAACATAAAAAGGAATCTAAAATGTCAAGAATCAATACATATAAGAGCCACACGCCTAAAGGAATAGTAATGGGAAGACTCAAGTGTCAGACTTGCAAAATCCTGTAGAAATGCTGAACGACATTTTCCAGAGATTTTTGAGTGATCTTTTTCTCAAGCTAAGTTCAAAGCAAGAACAGCATAAAAGTGATATGGTGAGGCTGGGGCAGATGGTGCAGTATTAACAGATGACAGAGAGAACTCAATTGCCTTTTGTATTTCTTCTGTTACACACAAGCGTGTGTGCACACGCGTGCAGGCATGCGCGTGCGCGCGCGCGCACACACACACACACACACACACACACACACACACACACACACGCTATTTAACCTGGGACTCATAAAGAAAATGCTGTTTAAAGGGCACTGTCCCACCCATATCCATACACAGTGTGTGAGGCAGATTCCAGGTTCTTAGAAATTATATCCAGGGTTGTTGGTTACAGGGCCTGTGCTTGTTAACATTTAAGCTCATGGGAAAGTTCAGATAGCAGAAGTGAAAAAAAAAACTATGATTCTGAAACAGCTAAAATTTGAAGAGTGGATCTTTGCCATGCAGATCAAAGAGCTGCGGTCCAGCTAATGCTCACATAAATGATTAAGTAGGTGAAAGTGAACATTATGGAAATTTCATCACCAAGCTGCAACCAGGCAGAATACTGGCTGGAGGAGGTAGAAACAAGGAGCTTTTCTGATTGTCAAGATGAAAGAAAGGGAAAAGAAGGAAGGAAGAAGGAAGGAAGGAAGGAATTCAGAAAGGAAAGAATGACCCACTCAAAATCCTGGAAAAGAACATGAATGGAAATTCAGACAGACATCCGACAAAAGGAGTGCATAAGACAGAGAGGGCAGGTGTAGAGTTGAAGGATTTGTAAGCCAGGCCCAGGCCAAGGAAGATGAGGTAAGTTGGACTGACAAATCAAAGCAGAATTTACAGAGCAAAGGTATCTCCTCACATTTTGAGCATTTCTGAGGTTTCTGGACTGCTGAGGACCATGTACCATTGAAAGCACACCAGACATCTGAACTGCACTCTCCAAACCGTTTCCCATTTGGTATATCTTCCAAATGATTTAACTTCTTTCTGTGGAAAAAAGAGAAACGTTTTGAAAAACAACAGAATTTAATTTGAAATACTATGAGCTAAGATGCTTGCTATGTTCCGAATGTCATGTTCTGTAAATTCTATGTAGTGAGAAGTTGATGACTGTAGTTAGTAGGGCTTTTGATGTAATTAAGTCACAAGGACAGAGCCCTGATGGGCATGCATGCTTAGGACCTCTAAGAGAGAGGCTCCACACAGACCCCTGAGTAATTCCACTATCTGAGGACACAGCCAAGAAATGTTGCCCATCAACAAGAAAGTGGGCTCTCATCAGACAGAATCCTTGGTGCCTTGATTGTGGACCAGAATTAGGAGTAGTAAATTTCCATTGTATATAAGTCTGTGGTTTACCATCACAATAGTACGAGCACCCCAGACAGTACTGCCTCAGGGAAGGACCAAGTTTTTCATAGTCACCAAACATGAAGTCCCACAAAGGGAAAGAAGTTACAGTAGGCAGAAGATGAGTGTTCTAGAGGAAGTCGTAACTGCCCACTTGCTTTGAATAAAGGATGTTAGAAAGGAGTTAGTCCACATTTCCTGTGTGCTGCAATGGTCCATTAGAAGAGCCCCATTAGAATGCCAGTAAAATTCTGCTAAGATGTATAGATCCCTTTTCATGTGCAGCATGTTCTATATTTATAAAAAAATTTCTTCTGACAGTTATGTGGCTCATTCTATTCTTAGGTCACTGTTCTTCAGATTAAATTTCCTGTTGTATTGTCTGTCATCTTTGAGCATGTTCATGGCTAGGAATAAAATTGATTTTTTTTTCTCCACAGGAAATGTCTTCATTTATAGAACCTTTTTATTTTGTCTTTGTTTTTTTTTTTTGATGCCACCATCATTTATGAGCTTCTCAGGCTTGTAATCAACAGTTGGTGAGGAAGTATTTATGTATTGTTGTATTTATCATTGGGACAGCAGAGGTGGCTCAGTGATCAGAAATTTGCTATGCATGCAAGCATGATGACCTGAATTCAGACCTCTAGCATGGAAATAGAAGCCAGGTGTGCCTATAACCCCAGACCTGGGAGGACAGAAGCAGGAGGGTTCCTGGAGCTTGCCTACATTGACCTCTGGTTTCTAGATGTGCACACACATAGACACAAAGAAGTTATCTATTGTTGAGTGTAGGAGTGAACCCCACAAAGCTATCCGCTCATGAGGGCGGGGACATGTAAAATGACACAGGTAGATATAAAAGGAAGTGAAAGGAAAAGGAACCTCCCTTTTTTCCTGGAAGCCAGCCACGCTTCTAACTCCTGGTTTGTGCGACTCTCTCTCTCTTTCTGGTAAATAAATATATTGTTTTCCATATAGCATCGAATATCATTGATAGTTGAGTTATACACCTTCGCAGATTTTATTAACTCAGTCTCAGCCACCCTCCAGCCTCCTTCCTCTTTACATTCCCCTTCCCTGAAAGGCCCCCTCATCTCTGAGTGTGGCATGTTTTATTAGTTAAGAATATTTTTTGTGAAAACCATAGAACATATGCACCGACTGATGCATAGGTAGCAAACAGACCTTGCATCTGTACAAGTCTAGAAGTTGGCAGTACAGGACACTTGGCAAGTTGATTATGTCTTCAAGGCTATGAGGTATTTCCTTCTCCCACATGATGGCATCTTTAGTGTGTCAGCTTTCATCTTCAGGGTTACTGCCGCACAGCTGCTCCACCTCTTACATCAAGAGTGAGACTGGCAAAAGTCACCTGTTCCTACTTCATGGACCTCCACTGTGTTACAATACATCTCCACACCAATCACTGGAAGATGTCAGGATGGGATTTCTTTCACCGTTTATTAATTATAACACAATGAGGACTAATATTAGAACCTGAGACACCCATATTCTCCTCAGGGTCTCTCTCTCTCTCTCTCTCTCTCTCTCTCTCTCTCTCTCTCACACACACACACACACACACACACACACACATCCTAGGTTCTCCAAGGACTCCTTGATCCATTTCCACTAACTGAATATGAATTTCACCTCCTGAACCAAATGTCTTATTCAGTTGGATAACAGACCACGACAATAACAGAATTCCCATAACAATGCCAAGAGACTGTTAAGGATGTGACTGGAAAAAAAACAAGTAAGGTATCTGCCACACTTTTCTATTCCTTCTAAGGCTCCCAAAAATGTAGCAAAGGTGTGTTAATGATTCTTGACATCCTTAGAGTATACCAAGCATGTTTATATCCATCTATATATACATACATACAAAACTATACTTAAACTAAATAAAATTCTGTGCAGCAGTCTTTACTCTTCTTGTTTTAGAGTTAAGAAAAGGGAGGCTTGAATAGCATAATTGCTGTTAAGTGGTAGGAGGCACAGACTTGACTATTGATTTGTCTGCCAAATTGTGGAATGCATAGTGAAGAATCATCTGGGACAAGCTTTTCTCGTAAAATCAGTGATACAGAATCCTTTCTTGTTAGCACACTTGGCCTGCCCCAGTGCCTGAGCATCTTAGGATAAAGTGAACCTCTAAGATGAGATGTCAAGGAAGAAAAGAAAGCAATCGGACAACAGTCTGCAGTCATCAGTGGGGAGCACACCATTATATGGCATCTCTACCACAGAGGTAAGATAAATGGAAACAGCCTCAATTACAGCAACATGTAACATAATCAGGATGTGGTGAGTTTTGAGCACCAGTTTTGCTATTACTCTAATTTACTTACAAGGGATGTATAAAACTTGCATTTTTAAAGGTTGTATTTAACAGTTAGCTCAAGACATGTCTGAAAATGGAACAGCTGGTTCTTAAGGCAGTTTGTATGGACAAGAGTTGCCCAGTTAAACCATTTTTAATCAGTTTCCTTAGCGTGCAATGGAAACAAAAAGTCTTGCTCTGTGTGTGATTATGAGAATTAAATAAAGCATCGTATTTGATGAAAGGACCTCATAACTGACAAAGCACTGTGTAAATGTAACCTCAGGAAGAAAGGAGACACGGAGAGAAAGAAAACAAGAGTGGACCCTGGAGAGATATGTATGATTTCAAAGTGAATGAAGGGGAAAACATTTCAAAGCGCATTTTAACATTGAAGATACCTTGCTAAAATGGGTTGAGGACTACAGTGATCTTAAAAACACCACCAAACTCCCCGTGCCTCCTTCCCTCAGGTGGTTAAATGTGGACTGACCTTGTGACTTGCTTTCATCAACTGAAAACAGTAGAAGTTACCAGTGTATAAGCTGAGAGGCTAGGCTAGCCTGATGGAGAATGAAGAGGCATGGAGACAGGGACCCAGGTGCTGTACCCAAGAGTCGCCCAGCCTCCAGGTGACTCACAGGACATCTGGAGATGCTTGAGGGAGCCCCAGTAGAGATGAGCCAGATTTGCACAAATCAGCATAGTTCCCCAGATGAGCTCAATCTGAATAACTGACCTTCAGGGCGTACAGCTGTTTAGAGTCAGTAGCAGTTGAGGTATGCCACAGGTGAAACCCCACCCACATAGCCCTTCAATATGTTCAAAGGTTTGTGCTAGGTTTTCCCTCATTTTTAATCTCAATGACTCTTTCTAAGGGTTCCATGATGCTCCTAGTTATATCTTCATTTTTAAGAGACCCATGGACTCTGGTTAGAAGAATGTGTTATATGTTAAACAGAAGAATACATGAAAGGACAAATACAATTTGTACAAAACTTCACAGAAGGTGTCCTGGAGGATAAGACTGGTATCTAGAAGCGAGACTTGAGAGATGAGGCATAAGGGTGTCTACTGTTGAGTAATTAGTCAATGTTCATGTTTGTACTTATAAAACTTGGATGATTTGAACATGTGGGAAATATCACACTTGTAATTCCTATACTTAGGTTTCAAAACAAGGACAATAGGGAGTTCTCTTTCCTTTGCCAAGTTCCAAGCTAGTCTTGAATAGTCATGATCAACATATCTATAACTGTCCTCCATGTTCTTTAGAGTTGAATGTCCTTTCTACATCTCACAATACTCGCCATTCAAAGCTCTTTACTGGTCCTGTGACTATTAGTATTCACTACATTTAGCTATGATAAATGATGTCTTCTTCATGTGAACTAATAAATCAACAGGGAAAGCTTAAATCTCTCTAAATTACACACGTAGAAATCTTTTAGTGATGAACTGTCATGTGTGATGTTAATATTAAAAGTTATAATGGAAAATTCTGCAATGTTATTTACTCATACAATGTGACTTTTATTAAGAGGTTGAATGTAAAAATCAAGAATCCCCATCATCTTCCAAACTACCCATCATCTTCCCTTTAGGACATCCCCCCTCACTCTAGCTTTGTGCAGGTGCATGTGTGTAGAGGCCAGAGGACATCTCTCTGGAGTCTATTCTCCCCTGTACCTTGTGGGTCTGGGGACAGGACTCAGATCTTCAGGATTGCATGTTTGCTCCTCTACCCTCTGAGCCATCTCACTGGCCCTCTTCTTAGCTTTTGAAATATGTTTTCCTGTGTGAGTTATAAGTGGGAAAATCTGATGATAATGTCTGCATGCAGAGGCTCTTCACTGCTTTGCTTGAAATGACCATTAAATTCTTTATTTCCTGTTAAGATCTGCCCTTAACAGTTAGAGGGAAACCGACAGGATGACCCAAAAAGAGGATGTGAAAAGCACAAAGCTTATTCTAAAGATGCAGTGTTGGCACAGAAAATCCAGACGATGGTCACTTCTGTCTTTGGTATCCCATCTCCTGAATGGGTCATGCTTTTCCATCACTCCAGTTTTCCCAGAATCCTCATGCTCCCTTCCCACTGTCAATGATGGACACATTTTGCGGTACTACCCATGCTAGCAAATATGCACATGCAACAACAATTACAGAAAAAGAGGCCACTAATCTGAAAGATAGCTGTGGTAGGAGTGTATGGGAGCAATTGGAAGGAAGAAACAGAAGGGGGGAAATGATATAATTAATAATCTTACACAACTTTTAAAAATTATTTTGAAAACTTATTTTGTGTGTGTGTGTGTGACTGTGGTGTATGTGTATGTATGTGTTCTGATTCACACATGTGTGGAGTGGGTGAGAAAACATGTATGTGCACATGAAAAATCCTCTATGCCTCCACACAATATTTTTTGAGTTAAGCTTCCTCACTGAGCCCCAAGCTTACCAGCCGGCTATACTGGTTGGTCAGTAATCCCCTGTCGAGGCCACCTGCCTCCAAGTGTGAGGATTACAGGTGTGTATCACCACACCTGGCTCTTTACATGGGTGTCAGGGTTCTGAACTCATGTCCCCATGCTTTTGTGGCAAACACTTTACCCCCTAAGCCATTTCCTCAGCCCCGATTTCTGTTTTTCTTAATTATTTATTAATTTTATGTGCAGGAGTGTTTTGCCTGCATGTATGTGTGTGCATCACACGCATGCTGGTAACCTCATAGGTCAGATGAGAGCACTAGAGTCCTTAGATCTGGAGTTACAGGTGATGTGAGCTGCCATGTGTGGAGTGGGAATCAAACATGCGTCTGCTGGAAAAGCAGTCAGTGATCTTAACCACTGACCCATCTTTTTGGCCTCCAGGTTTCTGTTTTTATATGGACCAAATTATTTAATTGGGTTATGAAATTCTACTGTAAGAAACACTTGTTAGTTGGTGTGTGTGTGTGTGTGCTTGCACATGCATACACATGTACATGTACACACACACACACACACACACACGTGCGCACGCACAGAAAAGAGGACTCTGAATTCTCTGATACTGTACAGAAACTCTGGTTTATGCAACTTACATTGCCAAGACTTTAACCACCCTGATTGCCTTGCTTTATTCCTTTTTTTTGACATTTTAAAAAATTCTTTTTATTAATTTATGTTTTACATTCCAATCCCAGTTTCCTCTCCCCCTCTCCTCCTGCTTCCCCCACTTCCTCCATCTACTCCTTGGAGAGAGTAAGGCCTCTCCAAGGAAGTCTACTAAATCTGTCCCATCATCTTTTGAGGCAGGACCAAGGCATCTACCCACCCCCACACCCCTATGTCTAGGCTCAGCAAGGTATCGGTTCATACATAATTGAATTCACTAGGTCACTTTGTGCATTAGAGTTAGATCTTGGACCCACTGCCAGTGGCATCATATGCCATCCAATCACATTATTTTTTATTTTTATTTAAATTAGCAACAAGCTTGCTTCACATATCAATCCCTCTCCCTCCCTTCCTCCCCTGCCACCTCACCAACCCTCCATGAGGCCCTCCTTGGGGGATATCCAGAGTCTGTCATTTCCTTCAGGGCAGGGCTGAGGCCTTTCCCCAAGAGTCTATGCTGAGAGAGCATCCCTCATTGTGGGAGGGGCACCCAAAGTCCATTTGTATGCCAGGGATAAACACTGATCTAATGCCCAAGGCCCCATAGATTGTCCAAGCCTCTTTGCTGACTCCCACATTCAGGGAGTCTGGATCAGTCTGGGGTCCATGAGCTCCCCCTTGTCCAGGTCATCTGTTTCTGTGGGTTTCACCAACCCGGTCTTGACCCCTTTGCTCATCATTCCTCCCTCTCTGTCACTGGGTTCCAGGAGTTCAGTTCAATGTTTAGATGTGGGTGTTGACGACTACCTTATATGCCATCCTAGAACCTTCATCCAGTGACTGATGGAAGCAGAGGCTAACACTCACAGTCTTCTTCCTTTTTTAACTTAAAAGCAATTGTTGTAAACTCCAAAATGTTCGCAAGGATAGTGAGAAAAGTTTTGACTTTTTAAATGGTGTTTCCTTGAAGTGACTTTAATATTAATGTTAAATGTTTGCAATTATACTGGTTTTGTTCCTTGGTTTCTTGGTTTGTTTTCATCATCTCTGGGCCTCACCTCTACTCTTTCTCTATGCCTCTTCCTGACCCAGCTCTTTCCACACTTCCAAGTTCTGGGGTCAGTCCTCTCTGCCTCCTGATTCTGCTGTTGGGATTCAATGTTAAACCTCTAATAAATTTTCTTTCTGGTCTCAAAGTTGCAAGTTGCTTCTTGTTGCATTTGCATTCTCAGCATGGGACTGGCGTTCTTTTGCAGTCTTTAATTCTTGATAAAGAACTCCTGCCAGTCTCGGGTCCCATTTGTTGAACCTGTTTCATTTACTGTCGGTGGCGTGAGCACTAAGGCATCTTGCTTCAAAACAATATTTTTAAAAATGCGTGTTAGGCAGATATACGTGTGGATGTGCATTGTGTGTGGGGGTGGGTGCATCTGTGCCTGTTCACACAGAGGCCAGAGGAAGGCACTGGGTGTCTTGCAATAAGCTAGAGACTTGATCTTGTAGACAGACATCCCGCTGCCTGCTGCCACTGCCCAGGTCACTCTTACCTGTCTAGCATTCTGTATTACATTCACTTTTACTTTCTATCACTATACTACCTCTATCAGCCTGCTGGGGGATTGCTAAATCTTGAGTGTCTCCACTCAAGGACCACTATGCTTGAGCCATGAACACAGCTTTTCAAACAGGATGCCAGGTACAGAGCTGTAATCCTTGTCTCCAACCCTCGTGTAAGACCCCTCAAGAAATCTTCAGAAAGAAGGACTTTGGGTATAGCATCCGGCGGGAACACATACAATTAATCAGAAACATACAAGCTTTGACCTTTAGGAACTGTGGATGTGTCAAGGTTAAAGGGAAGAATGAACAAAGGAAAAAATTAGACAAAACGGGAGTCAAGGCAAATGGTGCAGCAATAGAGTGAGCCCTGGGTGTACCGAACCACTCCTGCTGGAGGGACTCTCCAACACACGGGCTCCTGGGAACAGGTTGAGAGCACCTGTAGGACTGGGCAGTGTGAGGAAAGAGCCTCAAGTGATGTGCTTGGCTGCAAAATGCCTGCATTTTGCCTTCTGCTCCATTTCACACTGAGAAAAACAGCCATGACTCACACACACATGCAAGCATGTATGTACTCACACAAGCACACACAAAAACAAAAATCAAAACAAAACCCACCAACTCCAAAAGGGCAGCAGGCGAATCTCTTCTAAGTCATTCATTCTGACATCCTAAACTATACTGAAGGCATGGACATTGTTATTTAACTTAATGCAAAATATACTTCTAGAAAGTTAGGAAGTAAAAGGAAGAAATAAGAGAATTTGTGTATTTGCCATTTCTTTATAAGTATAGTTTACCTGAACTAATTTTGGTATGTCTGTTTATCCTATATACTGTTCACAAGATCAATACACTTGCCTATCTATAGCTATCTACTTATTTATCTATATCTATTAAAATATAGAGACCTATTGCATGTACCATCAGTTGGTTGTCCCCTTTCCTTATGTACTATATCATAGATAAAGATGCATTCACTTTAAAGGAGGTCTTTTCTTTTTTTTCTGTTTTCCCTTCATAGATTGATCTGACATCTCTTTAATTTTGTACTTTTTCCCATTTTGAATCATGCAACAGAGTTTTGTTCTGTAATGCTGTAGAACAAACCAGGGTCTTGCATGAAAGGCAAGCCCTCTATGACTAAGTTTACACCACACACACACACACACACACTCACACACTCACACACACACTGCTATAGATCTCAAACTGAATGAAATAGTCAATGAAGAATTTTTTTGAAGACACTTGAAAAACTAGCAGGACAGCAAAAGAAATTGAGGAAGTGCTGACTTGAAAAAGATGATGTATTTTGGTTTCCCCTTAACTTTTAGAGCCATTTTTCTATTTTATATGTGCGGGTGTTTTGCTTGTAGGCATGTATGTGCATTATGTATATACCTGGTGTCCATGGAGATCATAAAAGGGCTTCAGATCCTCCAGAACTAGAGTTACAGTTGGTTGTGAGCCATCATGAGGGTGCTATGAACCAAACTCAGGTCTTCTGAAAGGGTAACAAGTACCCACTGAGTCGTCTCTATAGCTCCTGCTCGATTTCTTAAATACAACCAACAATTCCTATCTCGTCTCAGAGTTTTTGTGACATCCACTTAAATTATTATGAGTTGGCACTGTCTTGTCCGGCGAGATGGCCAAGTGGATAAAGCATCTGCTATGCAAACATGAGTACTGGAGTTTGAATCCCCAACACACACATTGAATCTCAATGAGCATGATAATTCACCCATCACCCATGCCAGCACTTAGAAAAGAGGGGATCCCAGGGACAATCTGGCTAGCTAGATTAGCCCAATCTGTAAGCTCTAGGTTCAGGAAGAGACTCCTACATCAGTACACAAAGTGCAGAGTCAATGGGGAGACTCCTGCCAGCCTTTGGCTTCTGGGAGAACATATGTACACACACACACACACACACACACACACACACACACACACACACACACATCCCCACATATGTGAATGTGCATACAAATAAAAGTAGACTACTATTGTCATTGTTTTCTTAGGGTGTATAGCATTGGTCCAAGTAACACAATTCAGTATGATTTCTTAAATGAGTCTGCAATTCCACATGCCAAGGGTTTCTTACGGCAACAAGTCCAATAGAATGTAATCTGTCCCACTCTGTGAAGGTTCTTGCTTGTGTACTCTATCATTGAGTGTTTTTCTGTTTTGTCTGGTCCTACAGGACCAGTTTCCCTCCTGCTTCAGGTCCACACAGTCACTTATGAAATAACATTCTGAGGCTTAATGTTAAATATAATTGTTGTCCAATGGTTCAGGCTTTTCACTGGCTAGCTCTCTCTTATAAATTAATCCGTTTCTATTGGTCTATGTATTACCAGGAGGCTGTGACTCACTGGTGATGCTCTAGAATGTTACTCCTTGGGTAGCTACATGGCATCTCCCAGACTCTGCCTTCTTTCTCTCCATAACTCTGTTTGAATTTTCAGCATAGCTACTATATTTTGCCTGGCCATTGGTCAAAACAGCTTTATTCATCAACCAATAAAAGCAACACATATTTTCAACATACAGAAGGATATCTCATATCAGTCCCCCCGCCCACACACACACAAAGCTCCTCAGTTGTTTCTTATCTGTGCCCTGAACCATTGATCCCACCATAGGACCTCAGACCTTCCCTGGGAAATACCATTTTCCCCAGTAGATCACAAAGCTCAGGTGGGTGTGTGTAATCGCTCAACCAAATTTATTGACAAACTCCATAGTTTTCCAGAATTGTAAGTACCTGTCTCTATTATCATCTAGAGAGATAGACTTGAACTATCAGATAATAACATTTTCCTTACAAAATACAAGCCTAGTGTCAATATCTTCAGAACTTTCAGTCTTATTCATTATGTTCAGCAATTTAAATGAGATCATTTATTTCCTGTAGTATACATGGCTAAGTCTAAGTCCCTTATAGTAAAGATAAACACAAACATTTAATAATTTGCTATTACTTCTGGGCATGTGAGTACTGTGACTCAGCCACTCAAGGATAAGAGCTAATTTTAAACTTGCTGGAGGATATACAGATGTGCAGCCATGTATGTCTTCTTGATTAGTCTGTTTTTATGCTCTTTGGTTCTCTTTGCAAATCTTTGGTGTTTTTTTTTTTTTTTTTACACGTATGGTCCACTCAGCTGTTGGACCATGCGACTGCAGAAGCATTTTATTTTTATGATCATTGATGATACTTTGCAGAGTACTGTGGCCAGGAAACCATCTGTACTGACATCTCTTAGTCTTCTCCTGAGCCTCAGCCACACTCTCCTCCTGAGGAGCAGTGCCCGGGAACATGAAGCGTCTCCTGGCAAGGGTTTGGGTAACTGGGGGAAAGGACAGGTAGGGCCAAAGCCTCTCTGACTGGGTTTATCAGAACCAATCCTCTTTGTTTTCTTCTTTTAAAAGCTTAAGCATCTCCTCCCTGCTCTGTCATGTTCTTCAATATCAACTTTCCTTTTCCTCCCCCGCTTCTTCCAACCCTCCCCCCTTTTCCTCCTTCCCCCTCCATTCTCCCACATTCCTTGTCTTTTTCTCCCCTCCTTCACTTTTCTAGTATTTGGAACACCAGCTTTCCAAGAGTTCAGAGGGTGACACTGTGTGTCAGGGTTGTCAGTGCTCTTCCTGAGTCCTGGCATATTCTCCAGCCCTGTCTTGTTAGATCAGTCAGGCTTCTCGTTTTCTGTACCTTTTCCCACGGGGTCTGGGAGCGTTCTCTAGTTTAAGGTAATACATAACTAGAATGAACCAATCTTGAGCTCCATGTTCCTTCAGCTGACCTTGACTTCTGTCTCAACGTTGACCCAGAGTTTCTGGTACTGGGTTTCATTTTTTCTCTGATTCCATACACATTCTTTCTTTCATCAGCATTATGTCATTTGATGTCCAACAAGCCTTTGGTATAAATCTTCAGTATGTCCCTGTCCACCAAGCAGTCTATACTTCTTTATTATGTGACAGACCTGTTTTAATACATTTTTCCTTTCTAAGGAATAGTGTTCCTTAGAGCCAAGTTACTGGTTGTTACAGAATGTTATATATTTAGCAAATATAAATCATTTGACCTTGTTCTTAAGAAGATTCCAAGTCACTATTTTGCCATGCACAAGTTTACTTAATGTTTAGAAATTGCTCCCTAACCACCAGAGTTATGATTAATGGTTTCCTCTCAAATTTTTTTACCCTGTTATATTGACTTTGGGGGTTACATGGTGCACTCTAGTGGGGTCAACTTGAATTACAAATAGTCTTGGTCCCAACTCTTTCCTACTATTTTTAGGAGGATGGGGCACACCTTACAGAATCAGGAACTGGTTAAAAATACACTATACCATAAAAATTGGAGAACCTTTGTTGAGTAAAAGAACACACATTTATAGAGGAGACAGCCAGCTCCTTCATTTCCTTTAATAAACACTTTAGTATGGAGAGATTTCTACCCTACATATCCATCCAAAGGAAAGAAAGAAATTATGTAACACAACCATGTTCATGTTTACTTGGGTTTCAAATAGATGTCAAACATCATTATCATCAAATATTTATAAAATGTGGCTTGTGTATTTTTAATTGTACTTGACGTTACCATTTTCCTGGGTCAGTACATATGTTATAGTTACTATTGCATATAACTAACTCCCTTTGTGTATATACACACATGTGTGTGGAGGGCAGAGGTTGACTGCTTCACTAGACTGGCTGACCAGTGGGCTTCAGGAATGGACCTGTCTCCACTCCTAGTGCTGGGAATACAGTAATTCACTGCCATGCTTGGCTCTATGTGGATTCTTTAGCTCTGAACTCAGGTCCTCATGCTTGCAAAGCAAGTACTTCCTCTATCAAGTCATCCCCTGAGCCATCTTCCCAGCCATATAACTGTATTTGTTTTTACATTGATCTAGAACTCTTAGAGATGGGACAATACCACAGCATTGTAAGAAATAGTCATACTCTTTTGTTAATTCTCAAGAACCAAAGTCTTCCACCATGGGGTGTAGAATGCTGCACATCTAGTCAGGAAGATTAATTTAAGGGGTCTGACTTTCTAGCTTATGTTGTTGAGAAACTGGGAGGGCAAGCCAACAAACTGCCTGAGCCTCCTCCCTTTCACTTGTAAAATTAGAGGGCAGCCAAACATTTCTTCATTATTTGTTCCCTTACTTGATGCTATCTGTGATTTTGCATTGTTCATAAGTACCAAAACTATTCATCAAAATTCCTGAAAATCCACAAAAATTTAGCATGTTATAACATATTAAAGACTCATCTGTATATTGTCATTTTAACCCTATTAACACTAGATATTTATTAACATAACTCAGGTAAATAAGGATGGCCGAATAATAATCTTTGAACATTTCTATGTTCCCACTGTCTTGAGTCGTGGGGATGTAGTGGCCAAGGGAGACTGATAGATTTCTTACTATGTACTTGAAATGAGCATGAGAAATCACTGCTCATGGCCTTTTCTTCATTATTAGTATTAAATATATAAATATGTAGTATAACAAATATTTTACCAATGACCAAGGTTTTGTGTAGACCCATACTAAAATGTATACAGACTTTGAGCAATAATTTCCATTCCACTCTTAAAATTCATACAAGAAAATTTTTTGCTAAATGAGGCAAATTTAAGGTAAGAGTTAATCACATGGAAGTTTCCTTGAGAAAAGATTAAGTACATTCTCTGCTCACCACTAAGCTTCTGTACTACATCACTGGGTCAGTAGGAGAGTGCTGATCTACTCTAAAGGTGTCCATCCTTGTAGGTTCCTCCGTCCTGCAACCCTGTGTCTAACTGAGTCTGCAGAGTCCACTATCCTCTCTAGGGTACAATGTTCAAAAGCATTATTGAGGGATGAATAATTAAATGACATATGGTACATGATTTATGCTATCAAGAAACTCCCATCCCACGAATGTGTTTCCATGTTAGTTCTCTATTTCCCATTTAGTTGCCCATGGTCATCAAGTGGGTATAACTTCAAGAGTCAGCCCTTGGTTTAAATTATAGTTATTAGCATCTGGTGGGCACTGGGTAATATGTAAATGCCAGGGCTCGAATTTGGTGATTATTTTAATTATTTTAAATGTGAAAGATTTGGTCATTTCTTTTCCTACAAACAGGTTTAAGTGGCTGTGTACCTGCTTCTCTTCATGTTCTCCCTGTTAATTTTTTGTCAGATATGCTTGTTTGACTGGGTGTAATCAGCTACCTTGAATTCCTGAAATGCTTAAACATCTAGATGTAGCTAATTCTGAATTCTTCCCTATCCCCCTTTTCTTGCCACTTAGTTGGGAATAGATGGTGAAGATGAGCCTTAGTCAATGAGGAACGTCCAAGCTTCCCCTTGCCTTAGGGATAAAAGAAAGGGACTATCTGGGTAATCCTGGGTGGAAACCCCTCTTTGTAAAAAGATTGCCTTGCTGGGTAACATCTTTTTCATTATATGCTTCTTTGTACAACACCAAAAGTATCCAATTCTAACATAAGACCTAAACTTATCTATTTTTAAATTAATGTCCTAATTTTACAAAATGAGTTCTGATTAGTGGATTGATATTAAATTAGACAGTTGATTAAGTTAATATAGTGTCTGAAAGCAGGTGATAAAACTTAAGTAAAATTCAGTTTGAGAACAAAACCAGTTAAGGAATGATGTGTAAAACACTATTAAAACTCTATTTGGACTCACACCAAACCACATATATTGTAATACAATATAATTTGTATTGTTTTCTCACATATATAAAGTGAACTACTAAGTCACTGTAGTTTTCAAATATTATTCACCTAAATTGATAAAGTACTTATCTCTGATGCTGTTGAAATTTATTAAAGTCAAGAGATACATCTCAGGGCCGGTGAGATGGCTCAGAGAGTGAAGGTGCCTATTGTCAAGCCTGATGGCCTGGGTTTGAGCCCAGGGACCCACATGGCGGAAAGAGAGTAATGTCTCCTTTGTCCTTTGACTTCTGCGTGCATGCTGTGGCATGTGTCACATCCTGAATAAATGCACAAATTAATTTAAAAATTAAAGAGAATGTGACTTAGACAATTCGCTGCTGTTGTAATGGGAAATCACAAATTAAATAAAACAGTAAAGGTTTACTTGTCTCTTCATCCTGGAAGCTAAGGTGAAGATCAAGGGCTGCATTTGGTGAGGGCTCTCTTGTCATCATAACATGGCAGGAGGCATTACACATAAGCAGAGAAAACATGAGCAGCCATACTTGCTCTTGTAGCAACCTGCTCTCCAAGAACAAACTCAACTTCTTTGACAGTGGCATTAACCTATTCATTAGAATAGAGCCCTGAATAGCCAGTCACCTACTAAAGGTCTTATTTCTATCCCCCTTTACAATTTTTGATAATTTCATATAGGTATGCAATATATTTCGATCATATTTGCTTTCTTATCCCCTCTCCCCTCTGATGACTCTTCTTCACAGTTAATTCTCCACTTTCTATCATGTCCTTTTATCCATGCAGGCCTTATGCAGATATCACACCTGCTTTGTGTGCTTATGATTGCTATAGCCATATCACATCCAAGAGATAGTACTGCGTGATATTCTTCCCCATTCTCCAGCTCTGGAAATCTTTCCAGTCTTTGTTCTAAATTTTTCTCTGGGCCTCAGAAGGATAAAATCTGTTCGGTCTAGGACAGAGTATAGTGATAACAAACAAAGCTTGCTTGAAGATCAGAGTACAAAGCTAGCCACAGAGGCCAGGCAGTAGTGGTTCACACCTTTAATTCCAGCACTCATGAGATAGAGGCAGACTGTTCTCTGTTAGTACAAGGCTACCCTGAGATACACGAAACTGACCCCGTCTAAAAGACAAGCAGAGCTCACACAAAGGTGATCTCAGCTCTTGGGATCCCATGCCTTTAATCCCAGCACTAGAGAGGAATGGGGGGGGGTAGTCAGTTCAGTGCAGTCTGAGGAGCAATGCAGTCAGGAGCTGTCTGAGGTTCAGTGGATCACACCTTTGGTCTGAGCATTGATAGAGGTGGCTGCTTTGCTTCTCTGATCTTCAGCTTTAGCCACAATATCTGTCTCTGGGTTTTTATTATTCATGCTCATCACTTTGACCAATTATGGGTCTCTGCATTAACCTCAGCACAACAAGCTTCTATAACCAAGGCTGAGGGTAATGTTAGTCTATACAAACAAACATCAATATTGACAGGACAGTTTGACTACATGCTCATCTAGCTAAACCCCAATAGTGGCTTCCCCCTAAGCCTGTGCTCTCCCATCCATAAAATTTTGAGTAGGTTGACAGTATCATGTGTGTATTTTCTTTCATGATGCAGGTCTGAGATTCAATAGAAATGTTGAAGAGCCATGGGACTGTTGTACGAGTGGGCATGGCTTGCCAGGGAGGTCAGTTTTGTAAGGTCCATAGCTGGGTAATGCTGTTGATGGTTTCTCTTCTAGTATCATTCATGGTGCTTTAATGCAGTGAATCAGCTGGAAGGACACTTCTACTTCCGTTCCAGCTTTACTTTCCTGTGTCTTGTATCCAAGGTGAGTAATGTCTTCAGCAACAAGGTCTTGCCATCTAGTTCTGGTGGGAACCAAGAGCAATTGCAATACCCTGTTTTGTTTTGGGGGCCTCTGATGTCTTCTTGGACAATAAGTTATAGGGAAGTATCCTACACCTGACCCTGAGATTTTCGTTTTAGAAACCATAGCTTCTGAGAGGAGCATTAGCCAAACAAATAGGATGCTGTGGTGTCTTGAATGATGAATGCCACCTACAGTCTCTGGCATTGGAATAGCTGGTTCCCTGTTGGTGTTGTCTGGAGAGGCATGGCCTTGGTAGAAGAAGTATGTCACGGGGGGTGTGCGTTTAGAAATTTGAAGACTTACGCCACTCCCAGTTTGCTGTCTCCTTAGTGCTTGTGATTCCAGATGTAATTTTTCAGCTGCTCTGCCACCATGCTTGCTTACTGCCACACTTCCCTGATGGATAATGAAGGGCTCTTGTCCCTTAGGGACCATAGTCCCAAGTAAGTTCTCCTTTCTATAAGTTGCCTTGGCCATGGTGTTTTATCACAGCAATAGAAAAGTACTGAATACAGATATCTAGGTTCAAACTATTTTTTCTCTTAATATTATGATGATAGTAGTTAAATCTTAACATCAGTTTGGAGAGAATGTTCATGCTGTAGTAATATGCAATGTCAACCCACTCAAGAAGTTTTAATAAGCTAAGCTTCAGTACTATATGAAGGAACAAGCCCAGCATAATTGAAGAATTTCCCATACAGACACTCAGAACAAATTTCTGTATTTAATTAACTTCAAAGAGACACTATATTTAGTTATCGTTCCTCAGAGTTCTTCTGTTATTATCTGTCTTCTGAAAATATTGGTGGAAATGAATAATTTTGATAATCTTTCAAAAATAGCCTAACTTGGCACATGCCTTCTAAAAATGGATAATATGTAGACTCATAAAGGAAATATAAAATACTATAAGAGAATTCAGGTACCCAGAAATTCTTATGCAGTCCATTTAAGGAAAGAGTTGTTCTGAGTCCAACAGTAATTATGTCTGATAGAGTTCTTTTTTGTTTGTTTGTTTTTGTTTTTCAAGACAGGGTTTCTCTGTATTGTTTTGGAGGCTGTCCTGGAACTCGCTCTGTAGACCAGGCTGGCCTCCAACTCACAGAGATCCACCTGCCTCTGGCTCCCAAGTGCTGGGATTAAAGGCGTGTGCCACCAACGCCTGGCGTCTGATAGAGTTCTTGTCTACCACAGGTTGTTCCCTGTCGTTGCAGTATATTCAGATGCTATAAATAAAATCATGCTACATTACAGTGTAATATCCTCACTGACACTTGACCTTGCTCAAACAATAAAATATAACCACAGACATTTAACTTGTCTTCTCTAAACAGTTCAAGAAGGATAAAATCAGATCCACATTCATGAAGCATATGAGGTGTCTTTCTGGTGGTGAAAGCATTTACAATAAGGAAGACCTTGGGGGGAGAATATTCTTATTCATGGCGTAAGTTCCCATCGCAAATGAGCATGCATTTGCTTGAGTTGTTTTCTTCCTGTTACATAAGGACATGGGCGTCAGCCAATGGACACAGAAAATTGACAGATGTCTGCAGAGTCATACTGGAAACAAGCCAGAAGTCAAAACTGGCACACTTCATAGTGACTAATGCCAGAGCATTTGCTTTAATGAAAAATATCCAACCAGGTTTCCAATTTTGTTATAGGTCTTAAGACTTTATGAACATGTTTAATTGCCCATATCTTTGAGATTTCTTAGTAGTAATTCAGACACTTGCTTACATAAGTACACTGTACATAAGTAAGTACAGCGCTGTATTTGTTAAATAAAATAAACTGCAATATGACTTGTGGATAGAAATACTCATTATTTTAGGAGTATAGGCATATACTGTCACTCTTTGATAGATATTGAGAAACCTATGCATTCTCATGAGAATAATAGGTAAACAAAATTAGCAAAGGAAAAAATGTATTTTTCTGCAAATAATCCCTCCCTCACAGAGTTACTTTTAATTTGAGGAGTGGGTACTTTACAGTCCCCATCTTGTTCTCATCAGAAACACGTTTGAAGCTGCTCATGTGGTAGGGCAGAAATCTGACAAGTTTCTTCAGACCCACTTCTTTTTGCCATCTGGGTGAACTTGGGAAGTGACTATCAATGCCATTATTATAATATAATTAGTACAATGAGGATAAAATCAAGATAAACTTGTCATGTTTAAGGGGTGTTTAATAGCCACCATTTCCCCTCAAATTCCTCTTCCACCTTTATGAACCATAACAATAAAACCTGGACTTGTTAAAGTGTGTCCTACTTTTTTTGGGGGGGGGCGGTGTGTGCTGCTTAAGAAAACTGTCAGCTTTAAAAATGCTAATGTTTAAATGCATCCATACATGTTATTTGTTAGAAATATGGACCCTCATACAGTAGATTGAGAGGAGAGACCTTCAGGATGCCATAGCCCTGAGGTTCTTCCTTTATTCATGGATTAAACGGTTCATGGGTTAGCGAGGATCAAGAAAATAGCTTTGTTCTAGACAAGAGTTTTCTTAGTGCTCATGTTTAACACCCCATTCCCTCCACTATATCACAAGGTAGCAGGAAGTTCCTTACTAGATGCAAATATAATGCTCTTGGGATTCCCAGCTTCCAAACTGTGAGCCAAACAAACCTTTATTATATATAAGTATAAAAAATAAGATATTAAAAACCTGTGGTACCCTGTGGTAACAAGAATAAATGGAGTCACACAAGCAAGAGCTGTTTATTTAGAGGGAAAGCACAAATTGTGTTAAAGATTTTAACTAATTAAAAATATAGAAGAAATATTAGACTTTTGGATCACACAATCTGTCAACATCTAATAGCATGTTTTTACACCAAGAAAAAACTAATTTAATTTCTCCAAGCATAGTTGATGAAACATTGGTCATATTAGATCTGAGAAAAGCTTTTATTTCCAGAGTTATAATTCCATTATTGGTACTGTTGAATTTGTTAACAGTTTCCAATTTTAGAAAAATTTTAAAATCATGTTTCCTTAATAATTTCAAATTTTAGGGACATTTTACTTTAAATGAGAAACATAAAATATCCTAAACACCCATTAAATTGGCAACAGTTGATCAGTTTTGAGTTGCTATTCTCATGCCATGATGTTGGGCAGAGAGAGTATGGAATAGTACTGCTAGATGCTGTTTTAGAATTTAGACAGCAAGCATTATATCCATAGTTTGCACTACATAGTTTCCAGGGCAGGTATCTCCAATTCACTTTCCCAGTAATTGCATCTCATACTATCAGGGCGACATTAAAATAGAAGGAGAATGGTCCTCTAGCCAGCTACAGTTAGGATGTTTTCCTAAGACACAGTTAATTAAACATATGAGCACAGAGCTTGAGTTCCTCCCAGGGATTTGCACAGGTCTGTGGATGCCAGGGACCTAAAGCTTAAACCATGAGTGTCACCTAAAATTCACCTTTGCTTCTGATTTCTAGTCATCCTTCCTTCCCTTCCTTCCTCATAATCTGACTGCCTCTTTGGATTTTTGTTGCTATGTCTGCTCCATCCATTCTGACTTTTCTCTCTATTGCAATAAGAACATTGCCATTTCAATGTGAGTCCAGCAGCTTGAATTCAACCCCCACCAGATTTGATCCTTTATCCCAGCTTAGGCTAACATGCTCGCTCTTCTGTCATCCCTGCAGTCCTATTTACCTTCTACCCACTTGGACAAATTATTAACTTCCATGTGCCTTGGTACCCTCATGTGCAAAGCTGGTCAGTGTCAAGGGGCTCTCTCAGCACCAGTGCTAGCTGAATCCCCTGTGTGGGTAACATCTAAGCCTTAGGCCCCGTCTTATTCTTTCATCATGGCCAACTTCATTTTCCCCTCCTCTGCAGCCTCCAAGTCAATCAATACTCACCGCACAGTTGCTCTTCTTAAATGTACCTCCATTTGTGTCAAACTACTTGTAAAACCTAGTTATCTGCTGATATGGAATCACGGGGAGGGGGGTTCTTCAGAAGACTGTAAGCTTATGTCTCTTCCTCTGCCCCTTCCTTCTCATTTTCCTATAAATTCCCAAGCAGAAATAGTCAAATAATGAATGACCTGTAAGTTGGTGCCTTATAAGTAATTTTGTTCAAAACAAAAAAGAAAAAGAGAAAAAAATAAAAATTCAAGGATATTTTTTAAAATATTAGGGTGCTTCTATAGTCTGTTCCTGATAGCTTTATTTTGTATTTGTTTGCCTAATTTGATTTTGCAAGTTTATTATTTTCTAAACTTTCATGAAATCTTAACACATTCTCCGGAGAAGTAACCATTGAGAATCGTAATGGTATTGACTCAAAACTCAATGGGTTGGTCCTTCATTAGATGAGAAAACCTGTCAAATGCTACCCTCTGCCTTTCAAAGAACTTTAAAACCAAAAAACATGATTAATTCGGTTCAACTGATGACTCAGAACAAGGAGACAACACATTATATAATGAGTAATGTAGTTTGAAACCACAGCATAGCTGGGTATAGAGGAGGAGGGGAGAAGAGCAGAGGGAGGAGAAAGAGAGGGAGGAGGAAGAAAAGACAGAGAGGAAGAGAGGGAAGAGGAGGAGAAAGAGAGAGGGGGAAAGAGAAGAAGTGGGAATGGGGAGGAAATTTGAAAATGGAAAAGGAGGAGGGGAGGAGGAGAAGGGAGGACAGCAGATAATTACCCAGTTGCCATGGCCCTACAGAGCCATCAGCCAAGAAGATGAAAGGAAGGATGACTAAATTAGGCCTCATCATTAGCAACCTAGTGCTGGGGAGGGTGTCGGGTATTTACACTTCAAGGAGTGCTCTTTGTCTCAGTGTGCTTCAGTGTGGTTGGTAAAGTCTATGACCCATGGTGGAGAGGGGTAGGGCCAAGAGATGAAGTGTTGGAAAGTTCTGATGTTCTGTAGGAAATTAGCTCAGCCCTAACAGAGCCTCCTGATCCATGCCTGATCCAGCTCTGGACACCAGTGTAGTTGATCATAGAGTTTCTTCACACTCCATGAATGAGCAACAGATGTGAGGATCACCAGCTTTGCACATAAGGGAACCAAGGCACATGGAAGGTAATAATTTGTCCAAGGTTTAAACAACCTGAAAAGATAAGAACCAGGGTCTGAAGCCAGGCGGTCTGCTTTCAGATTTTGGGCCTTAATGAAGAAATGTTCTTCCTTGTTGCGTAATATCTTTGTAGCGTGTTGGTGCACATTTTAGTTCATTTAGTTGTCTAAGCAGCATAATGTGAACTAGTTTACTGTTAAATGTATGTAGAGCCAAAGGTTCAGAGCAAGTGAGTGCAGCTGTCACATAATTACTTCAGTGTGTGTGTGTGTGTGTGTGTGTGTGTGTGTGTGTGTGTGTGTGATATTTGACTGTGCTCGCCCCTGCAGGTCCTGTGGAGGCCAGTGGTTAGGAGGTCTTTCTCGGCTCCTTCTCAACCCTATTTTTGAGACAGGATCTAGAACTGGTTCATTGATCTAGAACTGGCTGCTTTGGTTAAGCTGGCTGGCTGGTCAATGAGCCTCCAGAATCCACCTCTTTCTGTCCCTCAAATATTTTGTGGGTGCTAGGGATCTGAACTCAATTCCTCATACTTTATTTTACCACTGAGTCACTTCCCCACCCCCACTTCGGTTATACTTAAGGGGTTAGAACGTGTTAACTATAGCTGAAGGTCTGTGTAAAATATTAACAAACTTAAATATCTGTCACTTAATCTCCCAAGTTATCTCAGACTTCATAGAGTTTTATAGGTAACTTGAAAATCTTAGTATGTACTCGCAGTTTTTTTTGTTTTTTAATTTTAATGAATTGTTGAAGATAAAAGAAAATACTAAAGGTGCTTATTTTCTGCTCCTGAAGAGAATTAAAACAGACAAATTTTAATTAGCCCCTGGCCTTAAGGTGTTTGGAAAGGATTCTTAAGATTTCCATGTTTGAAGTGATTCAGAGTATCTGGCATGAAGCACATTTAAAAAGTTTCCTCTGTAATGAAACATGTATATTAAGGCAAATTCCAATAAAGTCCTACCTTGGGGGACCACCCATGGAGGGCAACCCTGAGATGATGATCATTCAAGTGCAGATACCTTTGGAGAAAAAAGAGAGAAAGACAGGGGAGAAGGACGTTCTAGAGGGTGGCTGTGAAGCCACTACCCCCAAACCAGAAAGGCTAGACGGGACGGGCGGCTGGCACATTTAGCGTTACTCCTCTAAGGTTATCCCTTCAGTGACTGCTCTGCGAGAGCTGACAAGTCTGCCACTTGCCATGCCTGTCATCCTGCAGGCAGAGGGGCTCAACAGCAAGAGAAGGAATCGGCACTGCTACCAGAAGCCCAAGCAGATTGGGTAGCGAGCCTGGATGACTTCCTCCCTGCTGCCTTTCAAGCTAAGCAGCATCACCAGTATTTCCATAAATGTCCCATCCAAACAGCACACACTCTTGGAAACAAAGAAAGTGGAATATCAAAGTGTGTGATGACTAGAACCCCTCACTAAACTGCTGCCATGCCTTTCCTCTGCCATGTGGACTCTAACCCTCTCAAACTGTAAGTCAAATTAAATGCTTTCTTTTATAAGTGTCTTGATTACAGTATTCACAATGAGAGATGCTTTCTCAGTCTGGACTCTTGGGGGGAGGGCCTAGGCCCTGCCCTGGATGAAATGACAGACTCTGGAGATCCCCCATGAAGGGCCTCCCCCTCTTTGGGGATAGGAGTGGAGATTGGGTCCAGGACTGGGGGGCCTGGTAGGGAGGGCGGGGGAGGAGGGGAGGGAGAGGGAGCTGGAATTGACATGTGAAGCAAGCTTGTTTCTAACTTAAATTTTTAAAAAAAAGGAAGAAAAAGAAAAGAAAAATAACTGATATACTACCTAAGTTTGATTCAAGAACCCATGGTAAACAGAGAGAACAGACTGCCAAACGTTGTCCTAGAACATTCAAACATGCGAACCCACACACACACACCAAATATACACACAGTAATAATAAAAAGTCAAAAAGAAAGTTGGGAACAATAAAGGAAGATACCCATCGTCAATCCCTGGCCTCCATATGCATCTATGTATGCTGTAAACATGCAGCATTCTCCATACACATATGCCCAAACACATACTTATACCATGCCATACACATAAACAACTCATTGTTAGCTTTCAATTTCTAACAGTGAATATTCTCCCCATGTTGGAAGCAAAAGCATTCAAGAAAGTAATGCCATGAATTCTACTATTCTTCTTGTCCTCCACCTTCTCCTCCTCCTCCTACAAACAAACAAAACAAAACATAAAGAAAAGACTAAAGGTAGGAAATCATTTGCTCAAATCAGTGTGATTTTTTTAATCCTCTTATTGGATGCTGGTGAGATTTCTTGAAAGAAGGAGCTGATTTATATTTATGCACTTTGAAATTTGTTCTTAGCCTGAAATTAGATCTCTGGGTTCATGCAACCAGAAGAAAAGATCACATTACTCACAGGAAACACTGGGTGTTTTTTTAAAATGAACACTAAGCATAGTGCCTATTTTCTAAGCATCTTGAAAGACAGGATCCTAAGGGGAGAATGGAAAATGTCGTCCCCATGGTCCTCAGGAAGTCCTGAGGAGGGCAGACATGATGACTATGTGCCAAGGAGTTGCAAGGATGCTGCTATGCTCTCAATGGGCCTCACCTTCAGGTGTGTGCGTCTATGTGGATGTGTGTACATGTGTGTGAGAGGAAAGGACTGCCAAGCCAGCATGCAGAGAGTTGTAACTAGACTCTTGCTTCTTTTTCTTTTATATCTTTGGAGAGAAAAACCACAGAGGTATGAAGTATAAGAAGAGAAATGGTGTGAGGAACAGGAAAGCAAAAGACTGCAACCCAAGGGTTTTGCTAAACCATCCATTCCCAGATAACATGCTTTCCTGTTCAAACTTTCCTGGAGCACAGCACATGTGTACTACTGTGTTTTACATGAATGGAGCGCTGATGTCACAGATCACTGACTTAGGACTGCCAGAGCACCCCACACGTCTTGGGCTTGCTTACTTTCACTTGGTTGAAAAGGATTCCATGTATTTATTTAATGTTCTTTGAAAATTGTTCTCTAGCTCATGTCTCTGATTGTTCTCTAGTGCAAACACTGCCTTGGAGGCATGTATTTAGGATGGGAACTTTGTTCTTATCTATGCGACATGCTGTCTGCATAAGAGACCTAAATGTTCAAGTCAGACAAACAAAACAAAATCCTTGGTTTCCAAAGAAATACCCGCGGCTTCCTTTCATGTCATTAGCAGGAGCTTGGGATTTGAGGATCTAAATCTTTAAATATGAGTAAAATATTATGAAAAGATAATAGGAAATTTATAGACATTTATAATTGTCAGAAACAACTGGGAATAGTGGTGAATTAGCATAGCTATTTCTAGCAATAACTCACTGAGGTGAAAATTTGAACAGGAGCAAAAGAATAAAGGTGTAAAATTATTCAGGCATTACAAAGAGTCACTATAATATGCAGGCAGAAGACTGTAGCCCACAGTTCTTATTCTGTGAAATACCCCAAAATCTGTGGAGTCTAAAACTACCCATAAACCTTCTATCTGCTTTAACCATCACACACAGTAGCCTCTGGCCTCATGTGGTCCTTGGAATGTAGGCAGTGGAAGAGAGAAACAGGTCTTTAAACTTTGACTCATCCTAGGAAACTTAAAGCAGCCACATATAGTTACCATGGCTACCATATTGGACACTATAATTCTGGGGTGGAAGCAAAGTCGCTTTTCTCCCTCGATGGAAAGTTACAATGAAGTGGCAGAGGGGATAGAAAATCAGAGATTTGAGAAGCAGTGAGTATAGTCTGGAGATGTATATTAAAATTTAAATCAGGATCCAACGTCAGACATTCAGAGATTCTATTGTTGGGCATTTTTTTTAGCTTCTGTTTTTAGGATAATAAGCATTCTTTAACCCCTTTGTCTCTTGAATGAACTTTTGAAATGTTCTCTTCTTTCAGGGTCTCTTGGCATCTGGCATTTACTTGGGTACTGAGGGTTCAAACTCAGGTCCTCATGCTTGCACAGCAAGTGTTTTTGTGCACTGGACCATGTTTTCAATGACAAGGAAAGACTCAAGTAGACATCTCAGGTAGTGTCTGCTCTCCTACATTTTTCTCTCAACTATGGCTTCCTTGAAAGGGAAAAACTACATCTGGATATATCAGAGCATGTGGAAGTCTAAAGGGTGGTAGCTACTCAGTGAGAACTCAGGTAATGTTTGTATCCTTAGCCCCTGGCTGGGCATTCGCTATAACCTCCTCTGAATCTTTATCACAGGTCCATTTTAGAGTCAGAACAAGCTCCAGTTTTGTAGTTCAGAAAGCTCACCAGCACTCTGTGAAGCAGAAAGATGCAAATTTAACATGCTTTAATTAGATTCCCACAGAAGATCGGATACAACTTTTGAGAAGTGGGTTTGCTTTTTTATGATTATCTGCCTGATACAAACATTCTATACTCAGCTAAAGGGAGAGGGAGCCCTTTAATTATCTTTTCAGGAATCCTTGATGAATGTGTAGATTCTAAAGTTACCAACCAAAGCAGCCTCCTGACAGCTCATGCTTCTTCTAAACATGAGTTAACTGCAAATCGCAGCTCTCCTCCCCACACATAGTACTTTTCTCAACACAAAGTAATTAACATCTCCATCAAGTAAAATCTCCAGTTGCATCATATGGCCCAAGCCACTCTCAGGCCACTCACCCATCTGGTTCCATTATTTCTGCCATTTGCCAGCATGTGGGGGTGTGTGTGTGTGCGTGAGGGGTGAGGGGCGACAGAGGCAGCTGGGTGTCTGGGGTAACACGTTACCACATGTGCACAGTCAGGTTTTAACTTGTAGCCATTCTCTCTGTCCTTCTGATGAAGCAGCACAGGACAGCTAGCCCTGGTCACAGTGCTCTGGGATTTAAACTCGGATCCATGCACTGCTCAGTGTCACAGGAGGGTATCATGGTGTGGAAGAAATACATGTTTGTCATGAATTATATGGAGAATTAGAGACTGGCAATTTGTCAGTTGTAAAAGTAAACTCTACGGGTCAAAGAAATAATGGTGATTTTGAATGAAAGACAGAAGTTTGTGAGTCATTGAAGAAAAACATATATATAGAAATGAATGTGAGATAGTCTCAATCTATATGTGTATTCTAAAATTATCCATATGCAGGTTACCTTGTTCATACTTCTCAACTACTTAGGTCAAAGGTTAAGCTTTATCCTGACTTCTCAAATGATTTGGTTCTACAACATTCTATATACGGGTATTTCTAATCAAATTTTTATCTTCTTTTAAATTGTGATGAAAGAGCATAAATATGATTAAGAAATAAAGCTGTAAGGAGAAAGGGTCCACGTTATACAATATTTGATGCTGTATCTAGAAAGTAGTAAACCTAGAGTCTTGGTTATCCAGTTACTATTTATCAAGCTGTCCATAGAAATCACTGGAGGACACAGATAACAGACCAGACAGTTACTGTGACTTGTGAACAGCCTTTATTATGTATTAGAAGAAAGAAAAAGGAAGAAAGAAAGATGAAAACCGGTCTACAATGCTAATTATAACACTTGCCATGAGACTCAGTCAACTCCTGCAAGGGCCATACCAGCTGCCCATTTTACTTGTTCTTGTTTCAATGTACCACTTTCATTATTCTCCATTAGGAAAAATATGACCCACACTAAAGTGAGCATTTGATTTAGTCTCCTCACAGCAACTCCAGTGGCCGTGTGTGATGGTGATTATGGCTGCTGAGCTTGGGAGGGAAGCCCAGTGGTAGAGAGGCAGAAAGGAGACTGGCCAACGGTCCTAACACGGCATAGAGCTCAGCTTGCACTGTGCTGCTCTTGGCTGTGACCCATTTGGTCCCATCTGACCAGACTTCTGCTCACTGAGAAGGAGGGAGGGCATTGGAACAAACAGGCTGCAATGGTGACACCGTAGCTCTGCATGGCTAGAATCTGCTTCACTAGGCTGGCAGCTTGGCCACATTGTTTAGTCTCTCATCCTTCCTTCCTCCTTCTCCTCCTCCTCCTCCTCCTCCTCCTCCTCCTCCTCCTCCTCCTTCTGGAAATTGTGGATAATAACAACATATCTTATAGGCTTGTGGGCACAGTGAACATAATAATCATAGAAAATACTGAGTGCATGGAGTATCGCCATTGTTTTGGTTCTTGTAGTGGCAGCAAATAAGGGAATGGGGGCAGATCAGCTGAGCCTACTTAGGGCGGCATCACTCCACCTATTCCTTCACTGATTGTCATACCAAGTGCCTGTTACCTTAGCTGGACACAACTGCTTTGAACAACTGTAAAGCTCTCAGGCAGGTGAAACTAGCCTCCGGAGTTTCCTCACTTCCCTTTCAGCGGTGTTGTCCAGTTTCTTTTTCTCCCTCTGCTCTCATGGATTGGGGCCACTCACTCAAGTTCACAGATATACCCTAAGCTGTTACTTCAGCTATCGCTCATCAAAAATCTGCTGTGCAGAGCCCTATCCCCCAAAAAAGAATGAGACACAGAGAGACAGAAAGAAGGGACAGAGACACAATGAGAGTGTGTGTATCATGTTACTAAATTAAGTCAACTTGCTCTGTCAGGCACACTGTATTAGTAGCACAAACCTTCAGTTCAAAAGAGTTCCTGTGGAGACTCTGTGCCTGGTACAAAGGAATCTTTTAAATAATGTCAGACAAAAAGGAGGCTTGTTGAGTAAAGAAAGACCAGAGACAGACCAGGTACCTGGCACCTGTTTAGTCACTTCCTACATATAGGGGTGACCTGGCAAGAGGTAAGGTCCTGTGTAAGGATCTGATGGTACGAGTGGTTTATGTAGGAAACAGATACATCAATCAGATAATGACAGTACAAAGCAATGCTTAATGGTATCCTGAGAGCACATAGAAAGGCCACAAGTCATTTATTAATAATAACCGATACTTGCTGAACACTTACGATATGACAGAGTATCTTATTGTGGTAAAATACAGACACTGTTAAAACTGACCATTAGCATCATTGAGCATTTGTCATGTAACAATTACCACTTTTCCAGAATCTTTTCATCAAACCCATAGGTAACCCCATTACAATCCCCATTCTTCCCTTCCCTTTAGTACCAGGAAACTAATTTCTGTCTCTATAGAAGCTGGATCACAAGATAAATGTCTTTAACCTTGACTTCTTTTGCTTAGAATAGTACTTGTCAGATTGTAGTATTTATCATCAGTACTTCATTTATCTTTACGGATGAATAATATTTCACTTTATGGATTCATTCCCATTTGTTTATCTGGCCGTCAGCTGTGGACATTAGGATGGGTTCTGCTATTTTGCTGTTGTGAATTGTGTTTCTCTGAACATTCATGTAGCACTTTTCACATGAGTACCTGTTTTCAGTGTTTTGAGGAATACACTCACAACTAAAATTGCTGGGCCAGATATAATTATTTAACTTAACTGAACCACCAAGCTTACAGTTCCTGTTTACCTTATCACTACCAACATATGAGGGCTTTAATGTACCCACATCCTCTCCAGACTTGCTGTTTAACTTTTTTCAAGGAAATTCTAGTCATTGCCGGTTATGAGGGATGATGACTACTTATCATTTTAATTTCCATTTCTTTGATGACGTGGGACATCAAACATCTTTTCATAGAGTCTTCTGGTATGATTTTAAAGATCTTTATCATTTTATTATTATCATGGACTTGGCGAGAATCTTATAGATAAGTGAGCAGGGGCTTTTTAAGTAAGACCAAGTCAAGTGTGAGGGACCATTCGAGAATCAGCTTCACAGTCAGGAAATAGAGGAGCTTACCCTGGGAAGAGAGAGAGTGGGGGACTGAAGAATTTGAACATCTCAGATAAAGACAACCCTCAAGGGGCAGTAACGTAACTGTACTGGTAAATGGCTGTGGGAAGTGTTTTACCCATCAGGTACTTGCCTCAGAAGCCATGCACTGGCCACTGTCTGCATCGTGCTTAAATAGGTGTCCTGAAACATTCAGCTTTCATGGGAGGCTTTTGAATGCCTCTGTGGGTTACCAGAAACTTCTATCTTTATGTTTGAAAAGAAGTGGCTTGTCCTAATTGTACCAAGATTTAATATATTTCAAAAAACTGCCTTTGTATTTGATTAGCTAGCATGCAGTGATCCAAATATGAAAGATGAAGTTAGTCATAAATAACTCAACGGGAACAGAATCCAAGCAGTTTCAAAGGGCTTCTACTTAGGTTCAAGGACCATTTAGATAAAACAGGCAGACAGAGAACACATGCCCGAGAACCAGTGCTTTCCTATCCTTAGGCTGGTCCAGCACCCATGAGAAAGACACCTGAGCACACACACATGCCACCTGCATTATGTATGTAATACCACACAGAGACACACCATGGCCATGTCACAGTCATCAGTAACTGCTAAGACTTCATACATACTTGAGATTATTCTCCCATTGATCATTGCTGGGGAATTCAGCAAGGCACAGAAGGGTTCTCATGACGTGCCTTTGAAAATTCTGGAGAATTTCCCATAAAAAGATGCCTGAAGTTACATAGGGACTGGGTAAGGTGTGAGGATGTTTTTAGTTTCAAGTCTCTTTTACCCCCAAGACTGAACACTCTTTTCTGCTTTATGAGCTAGAATTAAAGTGATGGATAGGAGAACATCGTAAAGAGAGTAAAGAGAATCAGTACTCACTGGAATTAGACAGGGAAACCAAAGGTTAAGATTCAGACAACTTTAAAGTAAACTTTAAAGAGTTAGTTTACTGGCTCATTGCTTGCTGCCTCGACTCCACAGCAACTCTGTATGTTCTTGGGGACTGTGTGAGTAACACTGATCTGTCACATTGCCCCAGACCTTGTGGATATTTTCATTAGCACATAGAGGCAAATCCCCAGCCACACTAGGACTTTCTGTTTCCTTTAAAAGAAGTGCAAAGTACAAATGTTTACCAAACCTAGCTTGTCTCTGCTTTCTGTTATGCTCTTAAATGTGTTTTGCTATAAATAGACCAATCAGGAGCAGAAACCACTGACGTTCAGTTCCATAACTTTTCTCCAGTCGCAAAGAAAGAAAACCTTGGTGGGAATTTTTCTACTAGCCATGGTAAGGTGACCTGTCTCTAGTAGAAAGTGCTTTTATATCTCAAAGAAAATGGTTTGTTGTTGTTGTCATTTTCGTTTTTTCTGGCAACTGTGTTTTTAAAAAACATTTGCCCCAAGAATCTCCTTTCCTCTTATTTAAAAAAAAAGTTCCACAGCAAAAGTCACATTTGTACAAGGACAGGCACTGGTGGAGACAACTGGGGAGCATTTGCTGATGTCCTGACTGTATCGTTAGCGTTTGTTTCCTGGAGAGCAGGGTGAGATAAGATGAGATCTTCAGAGTTACCACTAAACCCTGTGCAGGGCTTTGTCAGACTTGGATCTGACTCCCAGGGCACAACATTTCAGAACAAGATTTTTTTTTTACTAAAGACTTTCTAGGATATAGAAGGTGACACACCTGAACTGGGTGAATTTTTTGTTGTTGTTTGGAGGTTTTATTAGTTTGTTTTGTGTGTGTGTGTCTATGTGTGTGTGCATTTGACCTATATAAATTCAAGTTCAAAAGGATATGCAGGGTATCCCACACAATTGCATGAAGGAAGTTAGAAGTGGACATGACTGTCTTTATTTTTTTTTTTGCATCTCTTTTCCCCTAAAGCATAGTTTACTAAGAGAAGCACACTGTCCTAATGTGCCAAGAGCTTATCTGTCTGGTATTAGGCGGTGAGTATTTTACTTTCCAGGCTTTTTGTGATGGGGATTGACTCCAGGTTCTTACCCACCAACACAGGACTTCCCACAGACCTGCATCCTCAGGATTCTCTCCAGCATTTTATAGTTTACTTTAGCTTCATGACTGTTTTTGCTTTTGAGAGAAAACATGAACATTGCTAAAATATAATTTTTTAAAAATGAAAAGAAACATTAGCAATTCCAACCCTAACTACATTTAAAAAGATGTTTTAGCCTCTTTTTTCTAGTCACCTGTCTATGGTTGTACAAATGCCTACATATAATACCTAGATACTGATTTACTTCCAGGACTGAATTCATGCCATGTATATCTCTTGTTTCTATTTTCATTAGACATCATAAAATCAAATTTTAGTCTTCTACTCAATATTCTTGATCATATAACCTTATATTGTGTGCATTCTGTTTGGGGCATTGTATTTGGTTGTATTTGTATAATATGAAATGTGTGTGCTTGGGTAGATTATGTTTACTGAGTGTATCCATGGAAGATTAAAGGTCAACTCTGGGTATCTTCCAGTACCACATTTCATCTTATTTTCTGAAATAGGATCATTTGCTTAAACCAATTTGGCTGCACCAGGTAGCCAACAAGCCCTAGGGATCATCATATCCCCGCCTCCCCAGTGTGGGGTTACATGTGAGTACTGTCATGTCTGACCTTTACATGGACGTTTGGGGTCTGAACTCAGATTTTCATGCTTGCACTGCAGAAACTTTCTTTACTGAGCCATCTCAGCATCCCCTGAGCACAGGTCATTAGATGAGTACAATTTCCTTGTTTTTATGAATAATGACTATTTTAATGCGTACATTTTGGCATATGTCTTTGATTACTGCCTTCATATGGTACTGGGACGAGAAAGGATGAATAAGATATAGAAGTACAACTTTCAAAGGTTCACAGTGAATTCTGCCCTTACTGTTCTGAATGAGCATGCATTGACATCTGTGTAGAGCCTCAGGTCACATTCTACTGCATCCCACACCTGTTCAGTCTGACTTTTGCCATTAAAAAGTTTCCAGTGATCTGTGCAAAAAAGAAAAAAAGGGAACTCCAATGTTCCTTTAGTTTGCTCTTTTCACTTCTAAGTAAGCCCACCATAGAGTTGTCTTTTCATTTGTAAGTATATCATAGACTCACTGGCTGTAGTGGGGGCATGCCTGTAATCCCAGAGTTTTGGAGAGTGGAGACAGGGAGGTGAGATGCTTAAGTTGGCTTATGTAAAAACTTTAAACGCCAACTTTGGGTTTCATGAGAGAGTCACAAAGGGACAAACTAAAAGAGGATGTTCTTTATTCATTTGTCATCTCATTGCCAATCCTCACTCATTTAAAAGGTGCTCTGTTCTCAAACTTCTGTGTGATGTGGTTTAACTATTTATTATGCACATTCTTATCCATACACCTTATGCTTGTCACGAATAAGACTTTGATCTATTTCTGTGAATCCAATTCAACTCAAAAATGCAGATATATATTTTCAATTTGCTCTTTTTCTGAGGGGAAGAGCTTCTGAATTACGCCCTAGGTGCACAGGCTAGTAAGAAAACGTAGCCAAGAATAGTTATTAATAATAATAAGAGCCAAGGGTAAGGGCTGCTGTAATACATCCCACTCTCTTGAGACTCTGCTATGATGCCACAAATCCTGGAAAAACTGTGTTTGCACAAAGATGTGTGTTATGGGGAGTAGGGAGAAGAGAGACAGAGACAGAGAGAGAGAGACAGACACAGAGACACAGAGACAGAGACACAGAGACAGAGACAGAAGAACGTGACCTTTACATCCCACTGCTGAGCCACGAAACATAAGCAGTGTGGTCATAGAGCCAGAGGGAGAAACATAAGCAGTGTGGTCATAGAGCCAGAGGGAGAAACATAAGCAGTGTGGTCATAGAGCCAGAGGGAGAAACATAAGCAGTGTGGTCATAGAGCCAGAGGGAGAAACATAAGCAGTGTGGTCATAGAGCCAGAGGAAGAGAGAGCTGAGGCTCCATTCTGCAACCTGTCCTCTGCTGAGTTTGCGAAGTTATTAAACAGTCTGCTGGTCACACACAGGGCAAGGCTGCCCTGTTTCTAGTATAAGAACTCTACAAGTCAGCTCTTGGCTTCTGCTTCCAGGAAATAGCTCCAAGCCAAAAATCCTCGAGAGACCAGAGGAGGCAGAAGCTGCCACACTAGCCCTGTGCCTCTCCTATTCTAAATACACCAGTCTGGCCTGCCTGAGGGTGGGGGGAGGGGAGATGTGTGCATACATCCATGAGTACATCCCCTCATTCACTAATTCCTTATGGAACAAACACTAAGCTATAACATTTTCTCACCACGGTCAGGTACCTCCAGGTGTGAACTTGGTAGTGAAGGCAGAGGGCTTTCAGGAAGGACCAAAAGCCCCTACACTTTTTGGTGGTCAGTTCTGTATACTGGTATTTTAAAAACAAATGACAGATTGAAGAATCCCCACAAAATTCTAATTTGAAATATGCATTTGCCAATATACATTATACATTCAATCACAAGACAGTGCACAGATGTGTGTGTAATTATTATACTCCTGTTAATAGAAATTATGATTTTTCTATCAAGTCTCAAGTAACTTAAAATAGTCTAAAATCTCACTCTAGCAGTAACTTGGAGGTGGGAGACCAAGAGAGAGAACAAACATGTAGGTGCAGACGTTCTGGGAAGAACTGGGGGAAGGAAATATTAAGATTAAAACACTTTATATAGAAAACATTTAAGTTGGAAAAATATGGAAGAAGAAAAGAAACAGTAGAAGTCAGACTCAATCCTGTGGCATGCCTACTCTGTATTAATAAGCCTGGAGGTCTGAGGCTGGGACTGGGGATACAGTGGTGTAGTGTGCTTACAGCGTGGAATTTTGAACTTTGTGCAAGAGAAGGAGGAATAGTGGGAGAAGAAAACAGTGAGGGAGAAGAGAAGGAAGAGAGAGAGAGAGAGAGAGAGAGATGATTTTAGTTGTTTTAAAAAGATTTATCTGTTTTATTTTAGTTATATGAATGTTTTGCCTACATGTGAATATGCACAGCACATATAGGCAATGCCTAAGAAGTCAGAGGAGGGAATCAAACTGCATGGTACTGGAGTTACAGATGACTATGAGCTACCACATGGGAGCTGAGACTTGAACCCAGTCCCCAGCAACTGCTCTTAATCACTGAGCCATCTCTCTAGTCCCTGAATTTTAGAACTCACAATTTTTATAGTATAAACATTCCCCCTATGTTGAATTTAAAACTAGCAATGGCAGCTGTGGAAATTCCTGACAAGTTAACAGTTCCTGAGCTAGAGGAGGCCAGGGGGTCACAGCAAATCACCAGCAGATTTTGATTCTGAAATGGTCAAACTTCACATGTTACCAAGGAGATGAGTGTGATGCTAGGAAATATTGTCTTAGCATTAAATTTTATGTCATTTTACACCTCTGAAAATGTCACAAACATATAAAGGGCATAGAAGTGTTTTTTAAAAGAAAGGGACAGGGATGCAGAGACAGTGCAGTCAGTAAATTGCTTGCCATGTTGGCATGAGGGCCTGAGTTTGATCCCATGCACCACATATAAGATGCTGGGCACAATGATGCATGCTTATAATCCCAGGGCTATAGATGTGGAGACAAAGGTATCTCGGGAACTTATTATATAGCCAGCATAACTTAGCCAGTAAACCCAGGCCAGTGAGTATCCCTATTTTTAAAAAAAGTTGGACTGCACATGAGGAACAGCACCTGAAGTTGACCACTGACCTCCACACACATGTGCACTCAGGTATATGGGCAACCTACACATGTGTGTATCTACATACACATGACCATGCATATACATGCACACACACACACACACACACACACACACACACACACACACACACACACACAGGGCCATTCCTGTTACTGTCAGCTAGCTTTCTGTCGCTGTAACAAATATCTGATTGGTGAAGCTAAAGGCTTACATTGGACTGCTAGGAGTGCATGGTGGGGCAACTTTGTGATGGCTGAGAAGCAGGGTGTGTTGGGACTGAGAAAAGGTTGCCATCCAAACCTTTGAAGAGCAAGCCTCCACCTAGGCTACACTATTAAAAGTCTTAAAATTTCCACCATTTCCTGATAGCATCACTCTAGGGAAAAGGCTTTAATGCATAGGACTTTGGATAGGAGGGTTGTATAGTAGTTTTCTCAAAAGTAAAACCTTCCTTCTTGGAGGGAAGCTCATTAAGAAACAGGATGCTAAGAGGGCGGGTAAAAAACAGGTTGTTCTGAGAGGATGTGAAACATCCCATCCTTCAGGGAAGCTCATTAAGACAGGAAGTGAACTACTCAAAGGCTTCAGGAAATCCCTGAAACTGACCAGAATGACTAGGTTCCTCCCTCCCCAAGCATACATAAGCAGTAAAGAGTCAAACTGTCCAGAAGAGGTTGTGATCAGCTAAGCTGCCTGGAAGAAGAGGCCAGCCAAATTGCTTAAAGGAAGCAGAGACCAGCTGAGCTCTCTAGAAGAGGCTCAGGCCAACGGAGCCACCTTGAAAGGCCACTCCTTTGCCCATTAAGCTGTCCTGTAGAGTTTGCAGTAAGCTTGGGGTTTCCAGCATTCATGATCTATCACCCACATTGAGGGGGGTTTTGGAGATGCAGCTGTCTTTTGAGTCATTTCTGATCCTGTAACTGACCCCTCACACCTATTCCTGTAAATAAGCCCATTAAAAATCATTGGTTCACCATGTTGGACTTTGGTGGTATCTGTGCTTTGGTCCATTGTCACTTCCCTGCCTGGGATCAGTAGACATTAGTTTAAACGTCCCCAGTAGTGTCATATAGTAGAGTGGCACTTAAGATCCAAACTATAGCACCAACTACAGACAATTTTAGTAATCTCTAACACAAAAATAAGATGATGATTAACTTTTTATAGACTTTCATTAGAATTTACATCTGTATGTCTAAAAAAATGTTCCATTCTGATTTTAGTAATAGATATCTCTAGAAAACAGGGAGAACAAAATTAATATATATATGCATTTCATTGAAATGTATTTTTAGATGAGATCGGGTGCGTTCAGGGTGGAATGGCCGTAGACTTGAAATGTATTTTCAAAGGAGACTCCCCTTAGCTATCAGTCCCCTCCTCACTTACTGCACCACTTGTTTATATTATTACATCTCCTATTGCTGACTTTGAACCGCCTGTTTACCTCTTCCAAGAATCTATAATTATTACCCTACCCAGCTAACCCTGGGTAATCTTCCTGCTGGATACTCTTCACCACATCTGCACAGCCCATTGGACCATGTGGGTAAACACTGTCAGGGGCTTTGGGGGATTTTGATTTGGATACCATTCTTGGTAATCATGGGTACCATGCTGGTTAGGACTCCTGGATTATATGTTTCTAAATGACTGAGTGCTTTTAGCAGATTACCCCTGAAGTGTGAAAGAATAGACTTGGGACAGTCTGAATGAGAGACGGCAGAGGTCTTGGTCTGGTAGAAGATAACGGGAATGAAGAAGAATGACATCAGATTCCCAGCAGAATGTAGATGTTTGGTAATTTTGATTATGCAATATGTTTTATTCTTCCTTTCCTCTGATTGAGAGGGCTGGAGTGGAATTATTTCCTCACTGGCTGGGAGTTTTCAAAGACTGAGCCCGTTGTGCCCTTGGAGAAAGGGAACTGCCTATTCCTGCAGCTTTGATCTCTGCTCCAGACTTAATGAGCCGCTGGAATCTAATGGGAGGGTGCAGCAGAGGGATAAAGAGGTTGTGGAGTGAAGGAAGACTATGGAAAGAAGGAGCAAACAAGGGCAATACCAGAGAAGTCCTCAGAGGCTGGGAAACTGATCTGAGTTCCAAGAGAGCGGTCTGGGGAGTGGGGTCCTATTCTGTGATGGCTCCATGACTACCTAACAAAACCTCCCTCCACACAACACATGTGTCCTTGGGCTCTCCAAGCCATATTGTGTTCCTTCTATAGACACAGGAACTTCCAGCCTCAGACATCTCTGTGGGACACTATGACTGACATTACCAAAAGGCCACAGGTTGAAGTACTGAGGGCCACTTCCAGGCCTGGAACATGAAATGTTGTTGGTGCCTGATTTTGCTCTGGCTCTGCATTTGACTTTGCCCAAGCCAAATCCAAATTGACTCAGATCATATCAAGCTAGCGAGCTTGGGGATTTATCTGCGAAAGTAGCACAGCTTAACTTGTCGTGACTAATACCTAGATTCCAAAGCCAAAACTGAAGGCAGAGCTGAGGCTGCTTGTGAGTCAGGGCCCTGCAGGTGTCTCCTTCCTGACAGCAACCTGATTTCTTCATGGAGAATTCTTGGGGGTCAGAATTCCTGGCTCTGCTCTCCCGTTTCCCAGAAGCAGGGATGTCCCTTGCCTGATGTCAGACCACCTTATTGACTAGTGGATAAGTCTCAGTTATACTCAGAAGGTATAAACATGGTGGGGTTAAATCCAGTTTCCATGTGTATTACTTGTCTTTTCAGTTGCTGTGATAAAATGCTCTGAAGAAAGCAACCTAAGGAATGAAAGGTATGTGTTGGCTCACAGTTTGAGGGTGCAGTCCCATCATGACTCACAGTCTGAGGGTGCAATGTTGTAATCCAAGCAAGCCTGGCCCTACCCTTGGGAATTTGGCATAGTGTGCCACCCTGCTGAGCATGACAGGCTGCATACTCTGGCCCTTTAAGAGGAAAACTCCACCCACTTTCATCTCTCTTTTTCTGCTTGTTCACTCTGAGGAGGCAGCTTTCTCTCTCTTTTGTCTCTCCCTGTCTCTCTGTAGCTCTCCGTCTCTGTCCATCTGTCTCCATCTGCCTCTGTCTGTCTCTCCATCTTTCTCCGATAAACCTTTCACCAATAAGTTTTCTACAGGTCTCTGTCCCTCACGTGGGGGAATCATGGTCCCACCTCATCCAGTATTCACCTCACGCTGTATTCTAACAGAAGTACATCACAGTGAAGTCACAGTAGCAGAAGGAGAGAGCCTGGCTACATCCGTGGCTAGGAAGCAAGAATCATGAATGCTAAAGGAGCTTCCTGTTTTATAGAGTTCAGGATGCCCTCTCAAGGCCTGGTCCTGCCCATAGCTGTCTTCCCAATGCAATTAAGATAATCCCAGCAGACATGTCCAGAAACCCATCTCCCAAGGGATTCCAGATCTTGCCAAGATGATAGTAAGCACTTACTATCACACTTACCCTAGAGTAATATCTCCTTGGATCAGCTGATTTCAGGTGTAGGACAACTACAGGTATTGAGTCTTGAGATGGAAGCAAGAAGCTGTCTGACAACGGGTCTCGCATAGCAATACCTTCCCTAGCAGAATTCTGACCTTTCTGAGTGGATTGTTACCCTTGCATCAGCTTTTCAACTCTCCTTAGTCTTATTCTTTTCAGTCACCTGTGGGTTACACCTCTAGGAAATTCCCCTTCCGGTAAGCCATATTTGAGCTTTGTTGGGACACTCGGTGACACCATAGGAAGAGGGCTAGAAGAAGGGCAGCAAGAGTGAGATCCTCACCCTCTCGAAAGAATTCAGTTTCAGCCCCACCTGTGATCCTTACCAACTGTGGTACTCAGACCCCAGAAGGCATTGTGTATGACGTGTGCCTGCATACAGGAAGTTTGTTGTCACATGTTTGTAAGTAGACTTGTATGTAGGAACTAGCTCTTGTTCCATCTTGCTAGAATTAACATTATCAACGGGGAAAATAATTCCTCTAATTTCTTCTTTGTCAGTACAATCAGATTAGAAAGAATATCCACTTCCGATATTGTACTGATGTAGAGGTTTCCTTGGTTCTGCTTTACTATGACTTAACTTTAATGATATAATAAAAGAGAGTCTAGAAATGTGGATTGAGCAGACATGCTTTTCTCAGTTCCCTAATAAGTGCTGCTCAAAGGGTGTTAAGGAAACCAAAATAGGCTGTGTGCACAGAGACAAAGGGGAGAGGAGGAGAAGGCGGCCATGACTGACTCATCAGCCTGAGGAAAACTGACACCTGAGCCAGCATGGGAGACAGAAACAAGCTGACTCATGCTGCAGAGCTCTGGGAAGACTCAAGAAGTGAGCGGTGGGGTTCCTGGCAGAATGAGAATTTGGGGGAGACATTAAAACAGACCGACATGAAGGTGTATTTGCCACAGTTAGATCCCTTTCCCCACAGACCAGGAAAATCCCCCACTGTCCACCACAGCAGCAGACTGGGAAGGTCAGCCCTGACTGCTCCCTGGATCAGAGCACAGCAGTCACAGCCCAGGAACTTCCTGAAATGATGGGGCCATTAGTTAACCCATCACAAGCAAGCATCGTGCACTCAAATTCAGCAGCACTGTGGACAGTGAGTTGCTGTGTGTATTTCAGCACCTAAATGGAATGAATGTCATTGACTCTAAGGAATAAGGATTTTAGCATCAGATTTAGACTGCTGAGGCATCTAGTTTCATGGGCTGAACAGCCACGGAGGTTTTCGGATTCTGCAGGATGCAGATAGCCATTGTTAGAGGACCTAGCCCTTGTTACAGAAAGGAATTTATTAAGTCTCCCTGTATATTATTTATAATATTAATCTAGTAAATCCCCTATATTATATATAGTGTATAGCATATATTATATATATTATGTTATATATCAAATATATTATTATAACATGTTATATAGTATATATATTATAAATGGGGATTATTAGATTGCTTTTATGTATAAATTATATATAATAATATGTGTGTTATATATTAAATATATTTATATAAAATGTTTTATTATATATATGATAAAGGGGGTTTATTCAATTGACTTTGTAAAACAAGGGCTGCATACTATATATGTGTTTTTACACATATATATTATAATTGAATACACACATGTAAATCCTGTTCCTCTAGAGAACTCTATTGACAGACTCTCAGGTAGAATTTCAAGGGATTTATTCTCAAATATCAAAGATTGCTTTATTTTGACCCACATCCACCAAGTTAGTTACTTCTCTCATTGCCATGGGCAAAGAGAATCTTACAGGAGAAAATATTTATCTTGGCTCATGGTCTCAGGAAAACAGTCCCTTACGGAGGGGAAGGTGTGCTGGAGTAGCTCTCTGTCCAGGCAAGAGGAGCGTGGCATGGCCCCTCCCATCCTGGCAGATAGACACCAGAGAGCTCAGCTGGAACCAGAGTTGAACAACCTTCAAGGTCCACTCCCAACAACTTACTTCTGCCAGGTAGGCCATGGTCCTAGCCTTCCCAAATAACACAATCAAGGGCACTAGGTGTTCAAGCACATGAACCTGCAGGGGGCATTTCACAGTCGAGCTATAACACCCTCAAACAGAATTCTATGACTCAGAAAACCATGATTCAGTGTAGGTTCCCTAGATTGTTTTTGAAATTAAAAACTAGAGGCCCGCAGTGTCTGCTAATGTCTTAGCAGTAGCAACAGAGCTAGAAAGCCTCATTTTGAAACGATATTCATAGAAGTAAATGTGGACATGCCAAAAACCAGAGGTAAAAGCTTCTTGGGAAACAGAATATTTACATAGTTTCAGGGCATCTCAGCATAATTCCCTGTTGATCACTAATGGAAAACAACTGGACAGGCACCAGGCAAAAAAAAGTGACTGAAGTTAATATAACAACAGAGAGACAAATCCTCATGGGGAGACCTCCAGGATAAATGTCACTGCTGAGTTCCTCCAAAATTTACATAACATGGATTAATCATCAGGCTATGTGTCATGAATTTAAATATTTAAAACCTACAAAATAATTCATTGGTACGCTTAAAGATGCTGGGGTCATAAAAGGCAAAGAAAGGCTGAGGAATTGCCAAAGATCAAAAAGGAATAAGATTATATGTAAACTAAATCCAATTCATGGTCTCACATTGAACCCAGAGCAGGAAGAGAAGAGATGTAAAAGACAGCACAGGGACCACTGGCGAATATCTGAATATTGGCTGGGAATTAGATAAGTTATTACTTTGTATGAAAGATTGTCCTTGATTTTAGAATACAGACTCTATAAGTCAGGGGGTTCTCTAAAGGAACAGCACTCAGAGAATGAATGAGAGAGAGAGACAGAGACAGAGACAAAGACATAGAGAGACAGAGAGACAGGCAGAGAGAGAGAGAGAGAGAGAGAGAGAGAGAGAGAGAGAGAGAGAGAGAGAGAGAGAGAGAGAGAGAGAGAGAGAGAGAGAGAACTGGCTTACAGGACGTGGTTTTTGCAGTCCAACTATGTCTGTCTCACACTGGAGAGGCTGAGAATCCAGTAGTTGCTCAGTGTGCAAGGCTGGATGTCTCAGCAGTCCCGATCTGGCATTGAGGGCCTGGAGAGCTGCTGGTCTTCAGTGTACATGGGAATACCAAAGAAGATAGCTTCCCTGTTAGCGACAGAATGCACAACAACAGGATAGATAGACTTGGCAGTGAGAGTGAGGGCAAGCAGGCAAAAATAATTTCCTTCTTCCACATCCTTTTATCCAGGCTGCCGCCAAAGGTGCCATCCACATTTAGAGTAGGTCTTCCCACTTTGAACAGTGTGACCAAGAAAATCCCTCATAGAAGTGCCAGCAGCTCGAGTTTTAGTTGTTTCCAGTTGCAGACAAGTTGACAACCAAGATTAGCTGTCACATAGACAATGGGGTATTTAGGAGTAAAGGAATATAGACTCTGTAACTTACTCTCAACCAGTTGAGGGAGAAAATGAACATTAAGATAGAATCCATCTAGGTATCAGGAATGTTTAAGAATGAGTGAACCCAGGTGAAACATACTTCATTGTGGCATTTTCATTCATATTCTGCTCTAATTCATCTCCCTGCTTTTCTCATGCTCCCTGCCTGCTCCATCTCGTGGTCCCTGTCCTTCCCCCATATTGTCCCCTCTTCTGATTCCGCTGCGTACTCTTTTCTCCTCCTTACTTAAGATCTCTTCCTTCCCTCTCCGGAGTCCTTATCTGATTTTATCACACACACAGGCACAGAGATTTGTGTATACATTTACGTAATTTTAAATCTGGGCTCTACATATTTGCCTTCCTGAGTTCAGTTTCCTGCAAGTGTTGTGATAATTAGCTTACATGAAAGAAAAATAAAGTATCTTTCTTAAGTCATTGTTAAGTTTCCGCTACACAGTCTATCACCAAACAAATAATAATATTTAAAGAAACCAGGCCTGACCTAAGCCTCATGATCTCTATAACACATCAGTGTGTCCTCCTGAGCCTCATTGTCTTCACAGAGTTCCAGCTGAGGAACATATTTGGAACTAATAAGGATTCTTTTTACAAAAACAACTTTAGATTGTTACCTGTAACAGCTATGAAAATTCATCCTAAGGTTGTGTTCATTATTGTTTGCTAAAAATGTAACAGTAAATGTAATATTTGACAGAAACATAGATATTTGACTTATAATAATTCCTGGTCTTCAGTTTTTTTAAATTATAAACTGTCCTAGTATATTTTTATTTAGATAGTATTCTTAACTAAAGTATAATGAAGTAACATGACTCAATGGGAGAGGCTGGGTTAGTCCTAGATGTAAAATCCCCAAATCCTACTGGCTTGTAAAAACAAAGATTTGTGGTAAGGGACGTGGCTTGCTGTATAAGCACGATGACCCGAGTTCACTTCCCAGCACCACGTGAAAAGGTGGGTATGTGATGACTCATGCCTGCCCGGCACTGAAGGAATAGAGCTATCCCTGGAGCTCTCTGGATAGACGCCTAGACAAACTGTTAAGTTCCAGATTCACTGAAAGATCCTATCTCAGAAAATAAAATGAATAGTGACTGAAGAAGGCACCAGACCTGGCATTGAGTGCTGGCCTGAACACACACACACACACACACACACACACACAGCACACAGCACACGCACACACAGCACACACAGAGCACACACAGCACACCCCATTCCCCAAAGTTTATTCAATTTAGTAGGGGCATCTGGTTGACATCATCTTTATTGAAGCTGATATCATCTCTTCCATCCAGATAGGGAACTCTCTCTCTCTCTCTCTCTCTCTCTCTCTCTCTCTCTCTCTCTCTCTCTCTCTCTCTCTCTCTCTCTCTCTATCTCTCTGGCCTTGCCCATTGCCATTGGTTCTTTGCACCTCCAACCAGGAGTGGGACATATCACTTGTGCTTATATTTTATTAGCTGAAATTAGAGAGCCACATGCTTAACCCAAGAGGTCAGGAAGTAAAACTCCACTTCATACACAGGATGAAGATGCCAGAATATGGAGAGTTCCCCTATCCTCCAGATACAATACTTCTTAATGACATTGACCTTCATAATGAAATTGACCTCATGATTTCCCTTTAGTCTTCTCCTGAACTTGCTCTCACTTATTTTTAAGGCTAACAGATTTCTTGGTTAATAGAATTAGCCAGCTGTATTTTGTTATGGTCTTAGGAAAGGAATTTTTCTTGGGGTGATAGCGGACATTTGATTGTATCTGGTGATGGATTCAAGTCGCCTTGACCTTTCAAAGTCTCATTGATGTAGTCTGATGTGTTATCTTAGATGTGTGGAATAAGTAGGCAGGACTCTTAGGGATTCTCCAGAACACAAGGAGATTACCAAAAACTTCCTTTCTCTGACATACTCATTTGAGAACAGAGTTTTCTCCCTGTATTCCAAGCAAGACAAAATATTATTTAAAAAACTGAATACAAAGAAGACATGGAAAAGAAGATATCTTCTTAGGCTGAAAATTAAAGAGATTTACAAAAGAAATTAATTATGAAAAATATTTTTGTAATATATAAAAATATATTATCTATTATATAATGTATATAATATAATGTGTAATATATAAAATGTATTAAATAACAATGTTTTGTGGAGATTATAAAGATAAGTAAGAAAAAATAAAACTTGTATTATTAATACAGGATCATTGTGAGGACGCATTTCCTTGGCGGGAAGATGGTTTAATTACCCTTGTTGAAACACCAAATCAATTGCATTTCTCAGTTATAAGAGGGTATGCTCAGATAATCTCCTGAATAACATTTGGTAAAAACTAGTTACTGACTGGGATATACAAAGCAGCAAATAGAAAGTTCATTAAAGACACAAAATTAAAATAAACAAATTCATATTCTCATCTACTGGGAAGCGCAGGAGCCACCAGATATTTACAGATGGCAACTCCATAGACTCAACAGTGTAAACACAGTCTCAGACTTTTACAGCCTCCACATCTATTTGTTTCAGCATGCTGGCTCAGGAAGCTGGCTTATCTTCTGAGCCCCACTCCTCATGTCAAAAATAGCCCACCTGGGCTTTCCTATCTGTAGCTGAAGAAGCAGCCTTCCCAAAGGTACTTGATTCCTTGGTGTCTGAACAAAATTGGCATTCATTTAGCAAGAATGAGGGTGGGTGGGATGGTGATTGGATAGTTGACTAAAAAGATCTTATTCTACTGTTGCCACAAATGAGATGCCTCACTGCAGTGACTAACACTACCACAAAACATTGGGTAAAATCCTACGTGATACCAAGGTCAAAGTTGCCTACGGCTCAGTAGTCACTGAGAAGTCAAAGCATCCCTCAGAGCATTACAGTTTTCAATCATGTTTTCTTAAATGCTTATAGACAATCCACTGCTAGCATATATTATTCAACAATAAAACGTGGTCCCATTCAGCCTCACACTACCACGCTTTTGTTTACTTTCTTTGGTCATAATGTACTTGTCACTGATGACACATCCCATCTTTTTTTAACCATCTTTTTTATTAACATAATTTTTTTTATTTTTTTTATTTTCCATTTTAAATTTAGATAAGAAACAAGGTTGCTTCACAAGTCAGTTCGAGGTCCCTCTCCCTTTCCCTCCCCTCCTCCCGTGTCCTCCCCCTTCCCCCCCCCGTTATCCCCTCATTCCCCCAGGGAGGGTGAGGCCCTCCATGGGGGTGTCCATAGTCTGTCATTTCATATAGGGCAGGGCCTAGACCCTTCCCCAAGAGTTCAGGGTGAGAGTGCACCTCACATTGTTCTATGGGAGTCCAGAGTCCGTGTGTATACTTGGGATGGGTACTGATCTGCTGTCCAAGGCTCAATAGATTACCTAGGCCTCCTCACTGACACCCAGATTCAGGGGGTCTTGATCAGTCCCATGCTGGATTCCCAGGCTGATGCCTGGGATTCAAGAGTTAACCTTTGTCTGGTCAGCTGTTTCTGGGGGTTAAACCAGCCCAGTCTTAATCCCTTTGATCATCAGCCCTCCCTCTCTGATACTGGCTTTCTTGAGTTCAGCTCAGTACTTAACCAGCCACTAAATGAAGTTTCTGTTTCCCAGACTCTCTGGCCATAGGATTGTAGGCTGGCACTCCCCAGATCTATGTCTAAAATATATGAGAGAGTACATGCCATGTTTCTCTTTTTGTGACTGGGTTACCTCACTCAGGATGGTTTCTTCTAGTGTCCTCCATTTGCCTGCGAATCTCATGATTCCATTATTTTTTTCTGCTGAATAGTACTCCATTGTGTAGATGTACCACATTTTCTCTATCCACTCTTCGGGTGAGGGACATCTAGGTTGCTTCCAAGTTCTGGCTATTACAAATAAAGCTGCTATGAACATAGTGGAACAGACATCTTTGTTATATGAATGGGCATCTTTTGGATATATGCCTAAGAGTGGAGTTGCTGGGTCTTGTGGTAGGTTTATTCCCATTTTTCTGAGGAATCTCCATACTGCTTTCCAAAGTGGCTGAACCAGTTGGCACTCCCACCAGCAATGGAGGCGTGTCCCCCTTTCACCACATCCTCTCCAGCATAAATTGTCATTGGTGTTTTTGATTTTAGCCATTCTGACAGGAGTGAGATGGTATCTCAGAGTTGCTTTGATTTGCATTTCCCGGATGGCTAAGGATGTTGAGCACTTTCTCAAGTGCCTCTCAGCCATTTTAGACTCCTCTATTGAAAACTCTCTATTTAGTTCTGCAGCCCACTTCTTAATTGGGTCCTTTGCTGTTTTGGAGACTTGCTTCTTGAGTTCTTTGTAAATTTTGGAGATCAACTAACATAATTTTTTATAATTCTTTGGGAATTTCACATCATGCCCCTCAATCCCACTTATCTTCCAGTCCCTCCATATCCTTACCCTTGTAGTGTCCCCAGAAAGTAAACTAAAAAAAGAAATAATAAAAGTAAGATAAAAATAAAAAATGAAAAAATAATAAAAATTAAAAATAAACACATCACATCCTTTAAAATAACGCTTTCAATTAAAAATCAGGAGTTATTTACTCATTTAAGGAGTAAATAAATTTTATTCTAGAACCCAAAATATTCTCTAGTTTAGGTCACTAATAAGAGCCAGAAACAAATACAGAAATATATTATCCAATACAGTCTTGTTTTTTTTTCTGAAACAACCCACATACCATCTGTCTCGTATGCTAATATGAGCCAATCAGAAAAGAAATGTATTTGCTATGATGATTTTGCTATAGTTGCAATAATGTATAGATCATTTAGGAAAATGTTCCTTGGTCAGTTTCCTTCAGGTCTCAATTTAAAATCCTTTAGGGGACCTTCCCTGACTACCCTATACAGAAGAGGCGTCCTCTGGTTAGTTCCCACCACATCGATCTGAGGTCTGATTCTGTCTATAGAACCCTTGCCAGTCTGCTACTGCCTGGGTGCGTTTGTGTTCTTTCCAGCTTCTCACTAGGGGTGTAAGGACTAGGAGGTGTCTTCTGTGCTGTACATCCACACTTAGCACTCATCATGCCTGATCAGTGAGTATTGGGTAGTTGATCTACTTTTCTGAATGATCTCACATTGAAACACCTTATCTTGTATATCAAAAGCAAACTCTAAAATAAAGATGTTCCTGCTATCTATGCTATTTTGGTTAATGATACTTAGTGGTATTGGGTTTTAAATTTGGGTCACTAGAAGAAATTTAATAGAAAATATCAGATTTGCAAAAATAATAAAATATATTTTTACACTGGGAAAGACTAGTTTCTTTTTAAGTCTGTGGGTAGACACTTTCTCGCACTGTGTTTTATACTAAATATTTTATCATGTATGAAAAATTAATCTGTTTGAGACAACAGAGAGATTGAAAATATCTAGAAGTAGAGCCTTCAAGAACCCACATTTATTTATCTGTTCAAAACTGAGTTTCTGGAGTTGGTTTTTATCTTCATAAACTTCGGATTGTAACCACCGCTTATGAACATCTGTAGCTATAGTATGAAGCATTATCTATCCCATGCCCTCAAATGTTAATTATTCTTGTAGTTATTAACTGAGTAAGGCACCCCCCATCCCACATCCCCCCACACTCCCTCCCCCCTCCACCCCCACACACGGGAAGAACCCAGGGAAACGTGGCTGTTTTCAGTGGAGGCATTCCCATGCGTGAGTGTGATTAGCATAGACTTGCTAAGTCTCTCTCTGAGCCATCTGTGAACACCTTCTTGCTTTAAAACAACACACACCAGCTCTGCTCAGTTCTAAGTCAGTTTTTGTCACAGCTGGGGACCTGGGGACATTCTCCAGCTTGTAAATGCCACCTTAGATAAAGAATGTAGTCCTCCAATTGAGAAAGATCTTCATCAAATTAATTATCTCGATTGAATGTTGTTGCTATAAAATGCTGATCATGATGTTTCATCTCATTTGTAAAGGGGGAGAAAAGGGAGCGTTTTGGTTGGACAAGTGAGTTCCAAACATGTTCATCTCTTCAACCCTCTTGCGATCTAATAAGAAGTTCACATCACTTGGGCTTACTGTTGGCTCTTTGATGCAACGTCCGGATTGATATTAATGCTCCTTTCATGAGGGCAGCCTTGGTGTGAGGTCCGGGGCTGGCAAGTTAGCACTAATGGAGACCTGACTGACAAGACTTGGCAGGGAATAACAAGATGCTCTGGTCAGACACCAAGGTCTTTGCTGCAGACTCAATACTCTCAGACCTGAAGGACTTGCTCTGATTACCATGATAAATCAGACAATTCATGTGGAGCTTCCAGACAGTTGCCGCAGTAAAGGCATCTGGGCCTGCCTGGAGACCAGCATAAGCATAGGCTATACTTTAAAACAGATAATGATGTCATCCTAGGTATCATAGCCATGTTCTTTACCAATGATACATGTGCAAACCCTGATCTTTTAAAAATGGGTTATTTTAGCATGTATTCATATGTATGTTTGTGTGTACACTCAGATGTTTGGAGAGGCCAGAAAAAGGGTGTCAGGTTCCCTGGAGTTGGAGTCATAAGTGATTGTGAGTGTTGGGAGCTGGAACTCGGGTTCTCTGGAAGAGTAGCAAGTGCTCTGACCACTGAACCATCTTTCCAGCTCCCAAGACACATGTTTTTTTCAAACCTGCAAACCTGCAACATTTAAAACAGGCTTGATTGTTTAGTTCATCAAGACCAAACTGAGAGCAGTCAAGGGGTCCATCCTTTAATGTCAGTTCATTGTTTTGCATACAGCTAAATTATATAGCCATCTATGTTAACAACGTTGAGTTAATCACAGAACTGTGCACACCTCACTACAGTTACATTTCACAACTTCTCAATTACCCCTGAGAGACCCTCCATACACATTAGGTTCAGGGCTTTGTATTCAATTTCTCATAAGTTTTCCAGGAAAATATAGTTATATAATTAACCAGAATGCCAAAAATGTTAATACATTTTACCCAATTGGTATTCAGATGGGAATGGGTAATTTTCCTGTCAGGGCACATATTTTATATGTGCAATGTTTAAACAAAAAAGTCTACTTTCAGCTGGGCATTGGTGGCACACACCTTTAATCCTAGCACTTGGGAGGCAGAGGCAGGCGGATCTCTGTGACTTCAAAGCCAGCCTGGTCCAGGACAGGCTCCAAAGCAATAATACATAGAAACCCTGTCTCGAAAAAAAATTCTACTTTCTTAGACAGATGTACAGCCTTCCTTACCTGTACAGTCTTCATAAAACCATGAAGAAGAGATGAGTACAAAGTGCCCTCTGATTACTAGCGAAGCCAGCGTTATCTGGGGGGGGGGCACACGGTGGCGGCAACAACAGTGAGTCGTGGCGATGCCCATTCTTCACATATCTCCTTGCAGTGGGAAATAAGCCATACCCTGTGAGGTCATCCTGTCCCTGGGGAAGTGTGCCACAGAAGGCCACATTCAAAGTGGGTGGGTAGTTCACATTCTGATTTTATCTTTTTGTTAGTGTTTTTCAGACGCTGTTGCTACTCAATTTGTTTAAAATGTGGTTTTGCTTCTTCCTGGCTTTCTCCTTGGGGACCATCACCTAGCTCTTTGCCTCTCGGATGAACTCCCTTTCTCATATCAGTCTTGTGTAAAAATAAAGAAACGAATAAGACAACATGCTAAGCAAGCATATGCAAAGTAAATTTATAATTTTTCTCTAGTAGAACATAAAGCTTGATGGCTTGGATGTCTGTGAAACATATAGCTTCCTGAAGTATGGCTGCTGTGAGCTTTTTTGTTCATGACCGGAGCCTAAATTTGGGATGAGGGAGACGGGTGGGATCAGGAGGCATGATGTGAAAGACACAAAGAATAAAATAAAGAAAGAAATGGAGCTGCAACAGATGTGTGAAGGAATGGTACATCACCATGACTGCTGCTGTTGCCACCGGGTGCCCCCAGATAGAGCCGGCTTCACTGGGAATCAGAGGGCCATCCCTACTCATCTCTTCTCTACAGCTTTGTGAATACTGTACATGTAGTTAAGGAACACCCAATAGTGTGTGTTCAATAAATGCTTGACTAAATGAAGTTTTTAATATCCAGTCCTAATAGATTATGGAGGTTGATCTCTAGCTCATGGGTGTGTTTCGAAGAGCACGCTTAATATGTTATGGAGTGCATGTACTGCAAATGCGCTCGTGGTGCTCAACATGGAATTCTAAAACTTAACCTCTAACATGTATATGTTAGACTATAGGTCGTATTATCTATCAATCTGCATTTTATCATATGTTTGAAATTTTATTACACTTTAATTATTTGTGTATGCGTGTGCATGCACATGCATGCATGTATGTGCGCATTGTGGAGGTCAGAGGACAACTTGCTTGCAGAGTAGGTTCTCTACTTCCACCATGTGAGTCTCAGGGATTGAAGCCCCTGAACGCAGACTTTCCATGAGCATCTCAGCAGTCCTCTGTGTGGCTATTTTATAAGACTTTATATTCCCATGATGAATCAAGCTTAAGAAGTATGTGCATCCATTCTAAAATAGTAAATATGATGTTCTTGAAAAGTACACAAGTGTTCTTGCCTTCTGGAACAGGTTAAAATTAACAATCTCTTCATGATTTATCTATGTGAGCCTATCTTTGATGAAAATGATAAGCTGTGCAGAAAAAAAAGAAACACTTCATAAATAGAAAAGAAAATAGTATTTTGTCCCTGGTGCCATGAGGGACTTGGCTTCAAGCCTCACACAAATAGATGGTTTAATGAAACCAGTGTAGAAATGGAAGGTTTGGAACTTTCGTAGTTCTAGTAATCTATATTTGTACTTCTAAGTTTAACATGAACTTGGCCAAGAACTATTCTTGCTAATTCTTATTAACTGGCTCTCTCTTTCCCTTCTGGGATGCAATGTTCTCGGGTTTATGTATGTAATTACCATACTCTCCTCCCTTCTCCATGCAAGATCTATTCACCTTGACTGTCAACTTCTCAGCTATTTGATTGCTACCAACACTAATTTCCAACCTCATTAGGATCTTCCTCCAGAGTTATTGAGCTCATTTCTTCTTTCCTCTTTGGGGATCACAGCCATCACTCAGTCCCCCCTGTCTTGAGGACCCTCCTCTGCTAATCTGCATTCCCCTTCTTTATTTTCTTCTCAAGAGGGTACTCTCAACATTCTTCATTTCTTTAGCTTGAGTCTATAAATGAACTTGCAGGAAAAAGCTTCTGTCCCTATGCATTCAAGCAATGTTGCTAAAGTCATAAAGAATCCTTTAGTGTCCAAATCTAATGAATATCTGTCATTATTTTGTTTGGCTTTCTTCTTTCTTGTTGGAAGTCCTTTACCTCATCTTCAAATGTCACCTGAACCTTGACTCAATTTTTATTGCCACCATTCCTCTTCAGTGATTCTGTTGATGCTGGGTCATCTAAGGAACGTCACCCTCCAGAGCTCTGACCTTGGTTTGCTCTCACAAGCTACAACATTTCCTTAGGAAACCAGGCAATTCCTGTTGTTGATCACCTTTTGTTGATGTTCCCACATTTAAGTCTTTAGTCTTAAGTTCTCTGCTCCATCCCAGCACTCATAACTCTGTTTGCTTCCTGGGTATCTTCATCTGTACTCATCAGGACTACTCAGAAGCCACCAGGTCCGTCTGCATTCTTGTCCCTAGTGTGACTGTGTTTCATGCACAGGAAGGGCAGTGAAATGAATATCCATTCAGTAGCAGCAGGGAGAAATGTTCTCCATATACTTTTTTTTTTCTGTTTCTCTTCTTTGTGGGAACATGGTAGAAATGCATTTCCCTTTGAGATCAATGTGTCATCTTGCTAGTTTAGGACAGGGAAGTGTTTGGGGGGGGGTGGGTCTATGTGTCAGTTTAGGCACACAATTTTCCTTGTGTCTTCCTGTTAAAATAACTGGCAGAATTCCAGTGATATCAAGCTTCCTCAGCTTGTCTCCAAGAGACAAGAAGCTTAAAAATCAGCCTTCTACTAGACAAAACAGGTTGTATACAGGATAACTGAGAAATTCGCCCCTGCTACATTAAGCTTGTGAAATTTTGTAATTATTTATTACTACCATATGACCAGTCTATGCTGACTGATTGAAGAACCTGTATCAAATTTGGTTTTTTTCCTCTCTGGGCCATTTTAAAAGCAGAAACATGGAAGTATCTCTTCTGCTCTGGGTCTGCAGTGATCTCGTCCTTGCCCGAGCCAACACCACCAGCATTCCACTCTCCTGCTTATAGTCTTCAACCAGGACTTACAGAATAAAGTCAGAATGTCTGAGCACAGCCTACAAGATTCCTAACAGCCCAAGACTGCCCTGTCTGTCTCTTTAACCACATCATCAGCAATCCTCATCCCTTCCCCTCTTACCCAGCTACTCCACACACAGGCAACAATATTCTTAAACTGATCCTTCTAGAAATCCCACTTAGGTTTCATTTGCTCTAAGCAGGCTCTCCTAATTGTACCTAAAAGACACACTAAGTCCCCTTCACCTTCATTTCTAAATGTAAAATGCTCTTTAGAAATTAAATATGTTCTTTAAAAAATCATTGTTTTTGCAGCCATTGTAATGACCATGGATTCTCTTCCTGAATAAGGAGAGAACATTTAAGTCATCATATGTAAAAAAAAAAAAAACATGTTTAACACATCTCACATGCATCAAAGATATTTATTCAACTGCAATGGATCCCTTCATTAAATAGGTCACATAGGTCACATATGTAAGACTATTATTATATTTGTATTACATTCATTTATGTAGTGTGTGTGTGTGTGTGTGTGTGTGTGTGTGTGTGTGTGTGTGTGTGGCTGTGGAAGTAGTGGGTTCTCATGCCACTGCTGTGTGGGATCAGAGGACAATTTGTGGGAATCAATTTTTTCCTTTTACTGTGCAGGCTCTGGGGGTCGAACTCAGGTTATTGAACCTGTCAGCAAGCATCTTAACCTGCTGAGATATCTTGCCAGCAGGTCATAATATTTTTTAATCATTTTTGTCATCTGTCAAGGGAGGGCTTACTGTGTGCCAGACACACAAGCAAGCATTTAATAAGCGTTGTTGCTCCAAGCCATTGAGTCAAGCAGTAGACATCTATCGTCTCTGATAGGTAGATCTCATTACCGAAGAAAACGGTACCTCATCCTCCTAGTAGTTGCATTATTGCAGCTCCTAAGCAATAATTAAACTGATTATTTTCTTATGAAGTGACCAGGTGAATGGAAGTAGTACTACAAGTCACATCAAGGTTTTTAATCAGCAGTGCTTGAGGAAATTCAATTTCATTACTTAAAATGCCTTGGCAAGAAGTTGTAACATTTACCCATTATATTTACTTTGAAACAGAACATTTTTTAAAGCCAGGATCAATGAGCCTCTAAAGATAAGGAAGGGTAATTCCCAAGAACTAGTACAGGAAGAATAAGTGATTTGTTTCATATCCTGTCCTTCCACGATCCATTATCATCTACATCTCTCCCAAACTACAAAAGGATTGTGTAACTATGCACTGACAAAGTACCAAGTGAAGGCAGTGGTGTCGAGATGATACACTCAGGGCTTGCTGGAGGAGGAGAGACGAGAGTTTGGGAGAAAGCCATGAGGATGTGGGGAGGCACTGGGACCACATGACAACTGACTGCCCTGCATGGCTTACCAATCGGATCTTCACATTCATCTCTTGTAGCTGAAGAGTTTCTGTCCCCGTCAAATAACAGGCCGATTTGGGACAGAACGTATTAATACAGTTTTTTAAAAGTACATTTATTATTGATCCATATTTCCACATACAGAGACACTTGGGGTTTGTGTGTGTGTGTTGTTGTTGTTGTTCCAGAGGGGAAAAACAAAGGCTATTCTTTTTTTCTTCTTACTCCATATCCAATTTTTTGAACACAGGCTGCTGAAAGCCAGCTGCATTTGCTGAAGGCCAAAGAGCCCAGCCAGAGTCAGCCAATTACCAGCCCTGGGGCATTTTTGCAGAAATACACAAAACGTGTAGAATCGCTTAATTCCATCCCCTCCTAACCTCTTCACATGGAAATTGGCTACTCGGGCACATGCTGTTTTTCTCCCAGGCCGTGTGTCAGGGGGGTTATTAACACTGGCTCTTGCAGCCCGTTCCTGGGCCATTTGGGATGTGCACGCGTTCACACCAGCACTCGGCCCGCGGCGCTTTCACGCGTTGCCGTTTTGTTTATGTGGAGCGAGGGCAGCCGGGGTGCGAAGGTCTGAGAGCGCAGCGGGCCGCGAGGACTAGATAAAGGCTGGCTGCGACACTGAAGCTGTCCCGCTGCCATGGACCCGGCGGAGAGCGCTGAGCGCGCGCACAGCCCAGGGTGCCCACCACCGCGCAGCCTCTGCCCGCTACCGCCGCCTGAGCATCCCGGGTACCTATCAGGCCAGATCCATCCCCGCACACTCTCCACCCTTGTCCCATGCCCACTGCCCTCGGAGCCAGAGGACCGCCTGGCCCCACGCATCCTCCACCTCAGCCCTCGCCCTGTGCCCGCTGCCCTTGCCCGTGCCCAGTGACCGTGCTCGGTCCTAGTTGTGAGCCGTGGCCGGGCTCACGTTCTTTATGCGCGGCTTGCGCGATTGCCATCCTGCAGGTCGGAGGACTTCTGGAGACCTTGGCTTAGAACCTCTGGCGAGAGAGAGGAGCGGGCGGAGCATCATGCTGCAGAGGCGGTAAGTGACAGCGACAGCGTGGTCCGCAGTGGTTCAGGCTGCAGAGCATCTCCACTCCCTTCCCCCAACCTAGGCCTGAGGACTTAAGGCCCAGGGTGACCTGAGCTCCCAATCTGCCAACTGCTTAACAGTGTGCCTGCCCAGGCCCTGTGAGTATGAAGGCAGGCTGGGAAATTCTCTCAGTGATGCAGCCACTTGCAGATGAAGAACTGGTTTGAGAGGAGGCCCAGGGTCACAGTCCCCACCTGAGTCAGAGACACTGGGTGACATACACCTTCCCAGTTTCTTCAAAGAGATGCATGGTGACTACAATTATTCCTTTCCTACTAGTTGCCCACTGGCCCTGGAGTGACTGAAGCCTCAGGGAAGCTTTCGCAGTACAAACATCCTGTCAGGTGAGTCACCAGCCTTACTGAAGGTCTGCAACTCCAGCCCTAGGGAGGATATGGGGACATGGTCATACAGCCTAGTTCGGTAGCTGGCTCTGCATTTTTTTCTCTCTTGGAAAATTTACCCTCAGTTACTCTGTGTTCCCATTCTGAGGATTCTGTTACTCTGTTACTCACGGAATGGGAAAATACAGGATTTATTACATAAAAGGACTGTCAGCTGGTGCACGGCGAGCAAATGCCGGAAGAACCGGCTACAAGAGAGAAAACAGACTGATTAGAGAAGCGAGGGCTGGAGCTGGGGATGTAGTTCAGTGGCGGTGAACTTACCTGCCCTGAAGGAGGCTCTGGGTGAAAGGATGGGAGATAGCCTGTGCCGGAAAAGTTGTTTTGAATTTTTATTTTAATTTTTTTTATTTTTAAAGGACAGTGTGAAACTGCCTTCACAGCATGCACAGTGTATGTATTACTTTCTTGCAAACTAAAAGGGGTCAAAAGTGACCCAAGACTGGTCTAGCTGTTTGCTGTTTTTGTTTGCTTTATTTCTTTGCCATAAAAAGTCGGCCATCCTGTAAGATTCTTTGTAGCTTTTTCCCTTTTATTTGAGATGAAATGTTTATAATCGTGCTGTGTTCTCGGGACTTTTAAAAGAAGACCTGTGTTAAAGAAAGCCTGGCCTTTGACTGTGTGTTTGATATGTGTTGGTTACCTACATATGCTAAAAGTAATTGAGGGACAGCAAATGACAAGTGTTGGAGTATTTACTGTGGTCAGATTCTTTTTAAGCTTTTATTTTTAAGTGTCTTATTATTTTGCCTGCGTGTATATATGTGAACCATGTGTATGCCTGGTGCCCTCAGAGGCCAGAAGAGGGAGTAGGATCCCTTGGAACTGGAGTTGCAGAGGGTTTTAAGTTGCCATGTGGGTACTGAGACCTGAACTCAGGTCCTCTGGAAGAACACTCAGTGTCTTAACCACTAAACCATCCCTCTAGCCTTCCTTTGGTCACTTTTGAAGTGAGTTTAGGGCCCTAAATGTGTAATCGTTGAGGGTTTGGGGACAGTTCACAGAGGGTGTGTTATAAATTAGTTATGGTTACTATGTTGAGTCTACAAGAATCAGATAAGGGGACGTTCAGATCAAAAGAAATGACATTGAAAAAGAGAGACAGGATATTTCAACAGGATGGCTCCTGCTGGAACTCCAAAGACCAGGGTTTTGGCTGTATGTAGCTGCAATAGTGACAGCCAGGTAGTAAAAGGCCAGAACCTTTAGAGTTGTGTCCATAGACCATGGACTTTACTCTGTAGGAGGTATCAATGGCTATTGGTTTTACCCAGAGAATGGTGTAATTAGATAGATGTTTCAGGAAAATCATTAAGGGACTGGAATAAAGACTTTAAAGTGATGTTGGTAGTAGCTATAAGTAAGAAATGAAGGAAAGCCTTTCTACGCCTTCAGAAACGGAAGTGGGGCTTATGGAGATGTAGGAGGACTTAGGCGGCAAAGCTGGGCTTTATACTGCACTGGGAAGGGAGGTGGAGAAGAGCTAAACAGCCAGAATGCCTCCCACATTTGTGGCTGATGACCAGGTGAGTGCCATCCTATGACAATGCAGGTGTGGGGAATGAGGAAGCCAGTCTGGATTTTTATTTGTTGTATTGCGTGTGCCTTTGGGTATCCAAGCAGAGTAATTAGAGAGAGGGAGTCATGGACATGTCAGGAGCCTGCCTGAAAACCTTCCCTGCAAGCACAGGTGAAAGGCTGGGTGAGGTCATGGGAGGGGGTGAGGTCATCCCAAAGATGTGCAGAAGGAAGAGGTGATCATTCTCAAAGAGAAAGGCAGCCTCCACCTAGAACATGGAGTAAGGTTGGGCTACGGAGGTGATAGAAAAATCAGAAGAGGGGAACTCAAAAAAGGATGGCATCCCTGGAAGAACTGTCCACAGAGAAATTCTGACCAGAGTGTGATGATACCAGCTGACCATTTTTGGGGGTGTGGGGTTGGCAATTTCAGTTACATATTAGAACATATATTGGTGTATTGTAAGCAATTCTTTATCTTTGCTGAAAAATTAATTGTAGTTTTCTTATTTAATTTTTATTAATCTCTGTGTTGTGCATCTCATGCTTTTTATTCAGTGGTCAGTTCTTTGAGGATAGGGTCCTTGATTTACTCACTTTTGACTGGTGAGTTATGTTGGAACAAGACCTCCCTACCACATTTATTAGATGCATAAATGCTACTTGGTTAAGCATCTGGATTATAATGTGCCATGCTAGAAAAAAATATATATATACATACACACTGTTGCCTAGCTTCCCTTCTTTTAGAATTGAGCACATTAGACAAAATATAATCTTTCCTTGGTTAGATACACTCAATTATATGTAGATGGAGTTCTTTGCTCTACACTAAAATGACTTCACAAGAGTTGTCTGCTCAACCCTGTCTATTTCTTTTCTTTGGATGAAAACTAGAAGTGGACCACTAGGCCAGATTAATAGTGGTCAATCTTTTGAAAATTCTGAGGTAATGACGCTTACCTGCAAATTAATTGTATAAAACTTACATAATTATTGATACATTAATATAGTGTTCCCAGATTTGATTGGATGGGAGAGAAGAGGAATTGGGAATGAAGACTGGTGTTGGGGCAGATTTTCCACCGAGTAAGTGTGGAGGCACAAACAGGCTTTTGAAAACAGTTCTTGTACATGTCTGATCAAGTATATTAGCTGTATCTATAGCAAAAAGCTGTATCTAGAGTTTTTGCTGGAAAATGGGTTCAGGGTCCAAGGTACTGCATTCCTTGTAAAGCTGGCTATCACCCATGCCCATGTGTTTGATGTAGTGCTGGGGTGTATTTGCCTTCTAAAAACTTTAGAAAATTATTCTTCTACATTTTGTAGAATAAATATACACATAACTTGAAAAGTAAGATAAGCATTGATCTTCTACTTCTAGAGGCTGTAGCCAGTTTTTAAATCTAACCTATGCTCAGATAAATATGTGAAAGAATCAACCGTTTATTTTTACTTTGGCAAGCAGACTCTATGAAAGCTGTGATGGTAGCTGTTTTCAACTCTCCATCTCAAGGCCGTCTCTAAGATGTGTAAACAAATTCCTAGGCATAGAGATCTTGTAGAAATTGATCACTTTGTGGCTATTAGGATCCTGGATGCAAAAACATAAGGTTGGTATGTCTTCTGCTTCTTTCAGACTGTTCTGGCCCAAGTCCAAGTGTTATGATTACTTATATCAAGAAGCAGAAATTCTTCTGAAAAATTTCCCAGTTCAAGCTACAATTTCATTTTATGAAGATTCTGAGAGTGAAGATGAAATTGAGGGGTTGGCCTGTGAAAGTCAATCTAATTAGTTACTTCTGGTGACAACTGAGTTGCGTAGGATTTGAATTTTTTTGTATAAATGTATCATAAGTTTTAAAACTAATTTATTTGTATAAATTGTTAATAAAAATTTTGTAATCAGTATAGTGTTTTGGCTTTTTTTGTCCATACACTAGAATTAAAAGTTGGGATTTAAGATAGGCATCATGTACAAATGTTCTGCTTGTGTTATAAACATCTGTGGTTCATAAAGGATACTTTGGTCTCTTTATTAAATTGCAAGTTTATCTTTAGTCATAATTTTTCAAAGAACAATAGTATTTGTTTGTTTGTTTGGTCTTCGAAGACTGGCTCTTGCACTGTATGCTGTTTGCTATTGATCTCATTTGAATGTTGTAGTTACCGATGATGTAATCTTGGTAGTTAGTGTAGAAGATTGCATCATGCTGTGAGTCTCATATATATTACTATATGTTTGCTCTATGATGGTGAAAATGCTTCAATAAGTTATCTATAATTGAGAAAGGAAAACATTCTTATGTCTCTTAATTTTTAAGTAGTACAATTGATCAGTGAATAGTATGACTCTCCATCTAATACTCTCCTTTTGTCCTTGATCTGGTGTTCAATACCTACTGTACATATTGAGGGATTCCTACAATTAAAACAAATTGTTTACATTGGAATGATTTGTATGGAGTTTAAAAAATTCAGAGCATGAAAGTATTTTTTCTTGTCCTAGGTAAAGCTGAGATTTGGCAGACATGAACTTTAACATTATCAGTTTTCCTTTTGTTCTAGTTTACCTGCTCACAATATTCTGATATAAATATTTTCTTATGGAAAGTAAAATCAGTTCTCTAGTTTTTCTTACACAGCCATCACATAAGAAAGCTTACCCTATCATTTAATGAGACAAAATGGGCAATTTTCATGGTTAAGGTGACATACAAACTATAATCACGATGTCCTTTTAGTTCATACATAAACATCGTATTAACAGTTCAACTAAAAGTAGGCGTATTTTTTATTAACTTATAATCTGAGCAACCTGTGAGGATGAGGCAGAAAAGCTCAAGCTTGATGCTTGCCTGGCAATATCTTTAAAATATTTTCCTGCAATATTCCAGAATAAAAATTGGTAAGGTGGAGATGAGAGGTAATTAGCTAGCTAAGAAATGCCTCTTGCTTGAATGACTAAACATATCCACAGACTTTCCCTTATAATAGTAAAACATATCATCATAACTTTGACTGCCAGGAACTCTAGAGACTGCATAATTCAAATAAATAATGTGTCCAGAGTCAGGAAAAAAATAGTACCCAACAGAGAATGGATAGCATTATTCAGAACTGCTCTTTGGGAAAATGTTCTCTTTCTGTTGGATTCTACTCTATGGATCTGTGTATTCACCCAGATACATGCAAAAGATGCTTCTCTTGTTAACAAATTAGGATAGTATAAGGTGCCCTGTCTTGTCTTTCCTTAGATACCTATTAGTAATCATATGTGTGGTGTAGTTTAGATACGGCCATTTATGCCTACAGAAACCTAAGCCCATGCAGCTAGGTAAATGTTCCTTTAAGAAACTAAAAGTAACTTACACAAACCATTAAGTGTAAGGACGACACCAAAACCAAATCACTCCATTTAGGGGTGAACTCCTTGGAAATTTCAAGGAAAGTGAAACGTTATGGGAGGAGGAGGAATGTGTGAGTGTGTGGATAAAGCAGGATGCTGGAAACATCTTTTAGTTGTTTTCCAGACAGGGCATGTGGAAAGGTGACGCTGTCTTCTTAACCCACAGCAGAGGCTCCTTGCATTTGGCTTCTTAGCTCATGAAGTTGTGAGGTCCTGTTTTTCTCGACCTTACAGTAGAGAAATACTCAGCCATCTGAAAGTTTTGATAGTGCTATTTCTTCCACATCTCGGGCAGCTTGATGGTGGTGTTTATCAAGGGATAGGAGCTGATGTTCTGGGTGACCAGGGCTCTGCAAGAAAATACCCTCGAACTCGATCAGCACCAGGGTTAAGGAACAGCTTCACCCACTAATCTTTCAGCAGGAAGCTGTCATTTCCCTGTGGTGCTGAAGTTTCGGATCAGAGACTAACTGAGCATGCGCTTCTACCGCAAATCCCATCCCCCTCCTCCACCCCCAGCGCGGGCTCCTTCCCTCTGACTCCGCCCCCACCCCGCCTCCCGTGAGCGTGCTACGTCATGGCGCGCCTGACCCTTGGCGACCCCGGAAGTGGGTCGGGGGCTTGGCCTCTGCCCGGCCGCGGAGCCGGAGCAGGCGGTGGTGGCTGCTGGGGTCCCGCCAGGCGAGCCTGTCTGGTGGCGGAGCCCGTACGCGGCCCGGGTAGCGGGCCAAGGATGCTGAACGTCCCTTCCCAGGCTTTCCCGGCCCCCAGCTCCCAGCAGCGCGTCTCCTCCCAGGGTCGCAGCAAGGTAAGAGGGGAGGCCGTTGCTTACTGACTCTTTGGTGCTGCTGAAGCTGCCGCTGTAGGTCAACCCGGCACCCTGCTTCCGGCGTAGTTGCTTGCCTCCCTCAGGCTGTCCTGTCCAGCCCTTTGTTCTTTACTGTCAGAAGGACAAGGCTGAGCAGTAGCGGCCCGAGAGACTTCACTGCAAGGCTGGTGGCTAGGGAAGACTGGAGTCTGTAAACCTCCCATCAGATTTACCGCCACCTCCCCAAGTCATACTCCCCTATGTATGTGACAACCAGTTGTCCCAGCACTGCCTCTTCTATGGCCACTCCTGGCTGACTCTTGAATGTGATACCATGCTCTTGAATATTTGTCGGATGTGGTTACTGTTAGCAGCAGGTGGGATACGCATATATATTTACAAAATTCAGCAAAAATTGTGCCTTGTGTTCATTGCAAGGCTAATGCTGTCTGCTTATGGAAGTTTGGTACTTCCTTATTCAGTAACCACATCTTGGTGTTTTCTTTTGGAACTTCTACCTTCTTGGGCCACTTGATTTCTGTTTTGAGTTTTACTTTCTATGACTTTGGGACCTCCACTGAACATCCCTATTTTTCTCCACTTAGACCTGAAGTTCTGACCTTAGATCAGAAAATGAGTTGAGATTTACATTTGTTTTTCCGAAGTCTGTGAACCCAGCTTTAATCATGCACGGTATTGAGATGTTTTATGTGCTCATCGATGGCCTTGTCCTTGGTACTTTTCCTATGGCCATTGAGTCTTCATAGCTACCATACGGAGTGGGGCCTTTTACTGTCTCCATTCGGGTAAAAAGAAATAGGTTAACAAAGGCCTGACATTAGTCATATAGGCTCGTGATGTGATTATGAAATTTCCTTCATTGCAATCTCAATCTAAATGCTTGACTGCATAGTCAAAGGCTACCCGTTGCAGAATGAGAAAATCAGTTACTGCCTTTCTCCACAAAAACTGTTTTCAGCAGTCATTTAAAGGAAAAAAAACTTTTGAGCAAAGGCAAAAAGCTACATAGATGTGGTAGCGAAAGTGTAGTGGTTTGAGTGAGCAGTTAAGGCATTTGACCATGTGGTCCCCTCTTGGTGATGCTGTTTGGGGATGTTACGGAACCTTTAGGAGGTTTGGCTTTGTTGGAAACAGCGTGTCACTTTGGGCAAGCTTTGGGGGTTCGTAACCAACCACAGCTCCAGTTTTCTTTCTGTGATTCATTTCTGTGTGCAGGTAACATGATCAGTCAGCTCTGGCTTCCAGCTGCCATGACTTCCTCGCCATTACTTACAACCTGTCTCGAACCATAAGCCAAAACAAACTCTTTCTTCCATAAATTGATTTTAAACACAGCAGCAAAAAGTAACTAATACAGTATGGTGTGGTGAAGATGTGGTCTCTGGTTTCAAGGATCTTAGTCTCATAGGCCGTACAGATAAGTAAACAGACAGTTATAATTCATACTTTAATAAGGTGTTATCACCAAGAAAGGGTTGGAGTCAGATTGGAGAAACACTGTGAGCCAGTACTTGATACCAATGGGGTAATTTATTCCCATTCAGCCAAAGCATTTGATAAAAAGGAGCTGAGGCTAAAACATAATGCGAACCATGACCAAGTTATAAAGGCTGTGACTAACAGTTGAGGGATTTGAAGACATTACTATACGGAACCACTGTAGAAGGGAGAGCCATGATTGGTTTTGCTTTTCCAAAAGACTAACTGCTCTGGGAATCTCTGGAGAGAGAGCCCAGGGATTTTCTCTGGGATAGGAATTGTTTTTCACAGTCTTCATTCTTTGGTTGGAATTGTTCACCAGAAGGGTTTCATGAATAGTCAGAATGAAAGTGTAGAATGAGAAGATAGGATGTACCCCAGAGCTACTGACCTATTTATTTTGGAGGTAAGTGAACGCTTAAGATAGATAGGACTCTGGAAAGTGAGCTATACAAGCTTCCTAAGTGTGCATGCTTCTACGGTGCCATTCTCCTGGTACTTTGTAATGAGGTAGTTGGACAGATGTAAAAAGTGGCCCTATTCGATACAGATTATTCTACTAAACTATCTTAACTAATTAAAATACTGGTGTACCTGTGTGTCAGTACACTTTGTGCCATTGTAAGAGTGGGTAATGGATAAAGGACAGATTTGTTTATTATAAGGGGAGGGTAAAAACACTCCTATCTGGCCAGGGTGTTTTTCTTTGCTGGAATGTGGTGGAAGGCATCATAGGGCAATAAAGAATACAAGGGACTGTGTAGCTTCAAACTTGTTCAAAATTTACATATAAGCCTTCAGAACCTAAACATCTTTCAATGGGCCCCACCTTGGAGAATGAGTTTATTACATGTGTTTTTTGAGGGAGCACATTTGGACCAATCCTTCACCCTAAAACCTTGAAAATTTATTTATAAAAGAAAACAGAACTCAGAGTATCCTGTTAGTATATCCTATAGGCGGGGGTTGGTAGACATTTTCTGCAAAAGCGCTCCACTATAAATACAGTAGTCTCCCCCAGTTCATGATTCAGTGTCCCGTATTTTCTGTTACCCACAGTCAACAGCATGAGTGGTCTTGTCCTCTGTCTAAGGTGCATGTACTGCCCATCCCTTAGTCACTCAGTAGCCATCTATTTTGTTATCAGATAGACAGTTGAAAATGAAAGTTCTTGTCTTCAAGTTACCATTCACTCACTTAGTAATGGCCCAAGTTCTGGAAAATCTCCTGTGCCAAAGAAAAGCCATGAAATATAAGTGGAAATGTGAGAGTTCTTAGTAGAAAAAGGAAAAAAAATGCTGAGGTCACTAATATCCACAGTAAAAACTACTTTCCATGAATTGTGAAGGAAAAAAGAAAATGTATGAATTAAAAAAAAATATCCTTAGGATGTTTGGTGCTGTCCTTGGTTTCAGGAAATCTTTGAGGCAGGGTTAGCTAATCTTGGTAGGAGGTCTCTGTAGGGAGCTCATTGCACAGGAGGAAGTTGTGCTTGGTAGTTTCTACATATGCTATCAGCATTCACACTCAAGGCTAGAAGATGACTTTGCCAGTTCCCCTGTGTCTGAGGCGTTGAGGTCCTTGACATTGCTTCGGTGTTCTCATATCTGTGACACATTCACTTACGCCTTCCTCCGATTCCCATTCCCCTGCACAGTGCTAATATTTTCCAGTGCTTGATAAACTTTACCAGTGTGTTTATAGAAAACATTGTCATACAGTAATTTCTGATGTTCTGTTTATATTGATAACTCAGAGAAGGTGCACTTTAGCCAATCATTGGTGTATCTTCTGTCAAATCTCTTGATTGTTAAGGTCACAAATTTTGGTTCAAATTAGCAACAATAACATAATTAGTAACAGAGCTAGAACCTGGACATTCCAATTTTTGACTTTAGAGTCAATACTGTGTCTGGTATACCATAATACCATTCTGAGGAAAATTTGTGAGAGCATTTCTAAGTCCTATCTCATAGCTAGGTATACTAAATAGTATTTTGTTTAAAATTGTAGGCATCTGAATTTCCTGGACATCTTGAACTAGACAGAAGGGCCCCCTCCCTCCCTGTAATGATAATAATGATAAAATCAATTAAAATTATCCAAAAGTTTAAAAAAGTAAAAGAAAATGAAGGGGATGTTAAATTTATAAATAAATAAATAGATAGATAGATAGATAGATAGATAGATAGATAGATAGATAGATAAGAAAGAAAGAAAGAGCCAGATATGGCATCTTACCCTTGTAATCCCAGTACTCGGAAAGGTTGGAGTCTACCAGTTTGTGAACAGGCTGAACAACTACATGTCAGAAACTCCCCTTTTGAAAACAAAGTAAACTTCTAATATAGTGGAACAAATTTGACAAACCTCCCCCCCCCCCATGCACACAGAAGATGAGAGGATTTATAGAATTATTGGGCTCCAGTTTTATCTTTTTCTTTTTCTTCTTTTTTGTACTTTGGTATATTACTAGGGAGTTTCTTTTCTCTTTTTTTTACCTTTTTTTATATTTAAGTTAGAAACAAGTTTATTTCACATGTCAATTCCAGCTCCCTCTCCTTCTCCTCCTCCCCATCCCTCCCCACCAGGCCTCCAAGTCCCCCACCCAATCTCCACTCAGATCCCCAGGTAGAGGATTCCCATGGTGGATCTCCTGGATGTCATGTCATCCAGGGTAGGGTCTAGGTCCTCCTTCAAGAATCCAGGCTGAGAAAATATTCCTCATTTTGGGATGTGCACTCAAAGTCTATTTGTATGCCAGGGGTAAATACTACCCAAGGCCCCATAGATTACCTAGGCCTCCTCACTGACACCCACATTCAGGGGGTCTGGGTCAGTCCCATGTTTTCCACACAGCCATCAATCTGGGGTCCAAGAGCTCCCCCTTGTTCAGGTAAAGTGTTTCTGTGGGTTAAACCAGCCCAGTCTTAACTCCTTTGCCCATCAGGTCTCCCTTCTCTCTCTCTCTCTCTCTCTCTCTCTCTCTCTCTCTCTCTCTCTCTCTCTCTCTCTCTCTTTCTCTCCTTCCATCCTTCCTTCCTTCCTTTCTTTTTTTTGAGATGGACTCTTGAGTGTAGTCCAGGATGTCTTCCACTTTGCCATGTTTCCACTTCAGCCTCCCAGGGTTTCTTTTTAAAGGAGAATAAAAGGACTGATGTAGCCGCAAAACAACTCGAGGGAGGAGGAAAGGGAAGTGGCCCCCTTGAAACTGGCTGTAATTTCTGTTTTACACTCTTAGGTACCTTTAAAACAAGGCAGAAGTCTTATGGACTGGATTCGACTGACCAGAAGTGGAAAGGACTTAACTGGACTGAAAGGCAGGTTAATTGACGTAACTGAAGAAGAGCTTAAGACACACAACAAGAAAGACGACTGTTGGATATGCATAAGAGGTAGGTGGTGATAACTTAGCACTTCAGAAACTTGTTAACTTTCCATTGGTAATGTACTGAGCCAGAGTCAGGATGTATTTCAGATTTTGATAACAAAATTACCTCACTGGGCGGTAGATAATGTCATTCTCACTTTGGACCATATTCTTCCTTATAACCTTTTACATTTTGATGCAGAAGACAGGAAACTTCTGAATGGAAATCATTCTGTAGAACCCCTATATTGCATTCCTTTGAAAGGAAGCATGTGTTCGCCAAGTAATTTACCACCATGGCGATGGGGTTATAGTGTTCAGTGGTACCCAGCATGTGGACTGAGTGCCCATCAGAGCCTTGTGGTGGAATACTGCTAGAAAACTGTCTCTGAGAGCCTAAAGGAAACCGTGTGTGTGTGTGCTTGCTTGTGCACATGTGCACTTGTGAGAACACTGTTCCGTGTGTGTCTGTGGAGACCAGAGGCTGATGAGCTTTTGGTCCAGTGAGACATATACCACACACATACACAAAGAATCAGTTCATTAGGAAGACCATGTTAACGTGTGGTTACAAAGCTTTAAAATACATAACAGACACTAGTATAATTGAGGGATGGAATTAAAATTTTCATTGAGAGTTGTAAATTTTAATCCTGTTCAGCAGTTGTGAGAGCTAGACACAGTAATGAAAGCAGTAGTAGTGTAGTTTCCTTATTGAACACAAGATGGCGAAATTGTCACAGTACTTACACTTTTAGGCTTGAGAAACTCCCATCTTTGTAGTTGAAAAATAGTTACACCATGTTTTACCTTGTGAACATATCTCTTCCCATCGTGTCTTAGGGCCAACTTAATTAGCAATGGTAAAAATTTTAAGTAAGTGAAAATGCTGTTCTATAATGGCATATACTTGCTATATACATGATCAACATTAAAAACATTTATTGAATGGATACCATCGAAAATTTCAATATTTATTTGAATGTTGAGACCAAAAATTAGTCTTGAATGTTTACCTTTACTTAGCTGAGTGTGTCAGACTTTTTTGGGGTCTTGAAATCCCCCTCATCTTTTAACAATTGATGAGAGTTGCTTTTGTTTGCATGATGTCTCTAACATTTCCATTAACTAAGAAAAGTAAGGAATATTAAAAATTATTTAATAAAGGTAATAAGCCCACTGTTTGTTGTAAATGGTATCTATGTTTCTGAAAATAACTTTTCTAAAAGAAAAATACAGAAGTGCTTCATTTTCTATTTTGGTAAATATCTCTAATGTATAGTTTAATAGATGACAGCTCATATGTGTTGTTGTGTTACTGTCTCCAGTCTCATATTACTTGTCTATGTAACTTCTGGAAAACCCCACATTTATGAAAGATTAAGAATTTTAAGCAAACATAATATTTTAGTTTTATTGGGAAAAATTTTCCACCTTGGACCACCAGAAGTGTCTTCCTTGAGCTTCCTCTGGAGTTCCTGGGCTCTATTATGAGACTCTGTGACTTATGGAAGAGAAGAAAGAAGAAATGAAAAATTCTAGTTAGTAACATGTGGCCCAAAGTATGGTGATACCATTGTGGTTCACATGCATAGTTACCTAGCCTGAGAAACTGTGGCATCTTCATCTGGGAGACAGATGAATAGACACAGGTGTCACTTGGGTAGGGATTGTCACAAAGATCTGGGTATGAGGTTACAGTGGAGTATGTTGCAGTTCTGAATCTAGTCATCTGAGGTAGTGTGGCCTGATACAGGTTCTGAAGGTTGATAAAGGCTTTCCCTGTCTCTGCAGAGTTGGCAATAGGACTAAAAACCAAGCTCTCCAAAACTGAGACATTCAAAATTGCCATTGAGGGGAATACATGGTGTAATACTTAGTACATACATAATAGACAGTGATGAGCATTTTACCTAGCCATCAAACAAAAAATACTTAGGCTTGCAACAGCATGGATGAACCTTGCAGATATGCTATTGGAAGAAGGAAGCTATAAAAGATTATGTTTTCTGTGATTGCACTTCTATGAAATGTTCAGAATAAGCAAACCTAAGCAAACAGAATGGTGTGTGTGTGTGTGTTTGTGTGTCCACATGGCTTTTACCTCTATCCCATTTTGTGTATCTTACTGTTCTGCATCTGTCTGGCTTCTCCACCCTTCTTCTTCCCACATTCTCTCTGCCCCAGAAGTTCTGCCTGGCTATTGGTCATTTAACTTTTTATTAAACCAATTATAATGATGTATCTTCACATAGTATAAAAGAATATACCACAAATGGACTAGAGAGAAGGCTCAGTCATTAAAGGCTAGGCTCAGAGCCAAAAATATAAGAATATACCATAATATTTCTTCCTTTTTGTCCAAATAAAATAGAAAGGTTTTAGCTCTAAAGTGCAAAACTAGATACATGGCTTGGTTACCTTTACTTTGTAATGCCATGCTACTTGCTCTGCGTCCCTGGTGTCTTTCTGTGTCTCTGCCCTTCTTCTTCCCAGTGTCCTGTCTCCCCTGAGAATTCTACCTAGCTTTTTATTAAACCAGTCACAGTGACATGCATCACACAGTGTAAAGGAATACTCCACAACACTCAGATTCCTGCCGCCTTGACTTCCCTGCGGTGATGGACTGTCACCTGGATTTGTGAGCCAAAATAAACTTTTGTTCGAGCTGCTTTTGTCAGGGTGTCTTACCACAGTAACAGGAAAGGAGACTAAGCTGTCACAAATAGCAATTATTTCTATGTAACAGGCAACAACATGCTCAGATCTGCTGCTTTCTCATGTCCCAGTCAACGTTCAATGTCCTTCTTTTTGTTTTCCTTTTTTTGATTGTTAGGAAATGCCTTTTAAAAGAAGACAAGATAGATTAGGTGGGTATAAATCTCTGTATCAAAGGAGATCAACTGGTTTCCTTTCTATTTAGCAAATTACAAAGACACTGCCAAGTGTGATTGGCTCTGATATGTCTTAGACCAAGAGCCTTCACTGCTCTTGGTGATGGTGGGTTCTGTAAACATCCCCAGCTTTGTCCCTCTAGAGAGTGTGATATTCTCAGACCCACAGAGTGGTCCTGGATTGTCAGAACAAAGGAAAGAGTACTAGAAGGTTATCAACTTGATGGTCTGCCAGGCTGTGGAGAACACGTGGGGTATGTCAGATGTACTGACAAAGCTATTAAAGCTACTTGAAAAACTAGCTCCCGAAACATGTGACACCACTCACACGGAGGACATCTTGTCTTGAGTAATCTGATCAAGACTTGGTTGCCCAGAAAGTTTGAAATTCGTCTAAGAAGTATCCTGTGTCTTAAAAAATCCTATTGGGAGTGATTTTGATCCTGTTACAACTCACATTTCTGAACTATGGGTTTTGAAGCATTAAAGAACAGGAAAACATCCTCCTGAATATGATGGACTGCTAGATTGTCTGTGAATTCACCACCTTCTGTGTTTGCCTCTGTAATTTTGTACTGAACTCTGAATTATAAGTTATTTCCTAAAATAGAAAAGTCACAGTAGCGTTTTTGGATTTCCAACAGCCTCCTCTTCCCTCCAAGATGAGTATATCGAATGAACATTTTAGTTGCTTGGGGTTGTTTAAATGTATGAAAGTCTTCCTGAATGAGAAATCAGTTTTAGATATTCAAACATAAACACTTCTAATTGCACCTTTGAATTGCTTTTACAGCTGGATTAGTCTGCTTTCTAGTACTGATATAGAATGCTTGTTTCCTTGATGAAGCCTCCAGCCAGCATTTCCTGCTTTGTTCCCTGCTCATTTGTTTTCAAAGATAAAAATGTAGTTGAATGCATGCATAGATTAAATAAATACTTGGGGAAGGTCAAAAGATGAAGGTCTGAAAAGCTTTATTCTTTGGGCAACTGCAGAGATGAGACAGGCCACCCTCTATAGAGCAGGCCAAATGCTCATCGTGGCTTAGCCTTACTAAAGATCTGACTCATGAAGAAGAGATCCATCTTTCTCATCAGACTCTTACCAGGGCAGTAGACAGCAGTGGGGCAAAATGTTATTTCTGTGTGGGGGGTGTACATTAAAAAATTACATAGTTTCTTTGTGTTAGGAGGCAATTCCGTGTGGTCTTTTGCATTTCTTTGTTTTATGAGCAGAGACAGTATTCTGGTCAATATTTTCATGGATGTTTGAATTCTAAAAAAAAAAAAAAAACCTGGTTAGTGGGACATCTTCTCCTAGAACAGAACCAGATTACTCATGGGTCAGTTTAATAATGAACATGTCCTCTCCGGAGCAGAGAGAAGACACTCTCACTGGGAGTTAGGACCTGAGTTTCCTAAGGCCCAGATTCCTCTACTGCAGGAGTAGGGGTGTGCAGCCCACTGGGCCCTCTTCACATAACTCGTAGGAATTGGGGCTCAAAGAGCTGGTGCAAATGTTACTTTTGTAGTGCAAGTATTGATATATTAAACTTTCATGTCTTAACCAAGTCCCCTGTTGTTTATAAGAGACCAGGAAACTGGCAGGCTAATTAGCTAGCCTCCAAGAGCAGTGAAATTTCAATCTTCACAGCTCATGGTACTTTGAAAAAATGAATTCTTAAATGAAATGTTGACAGAGATTTATTGGACCTTATATTTATAGGTCTTGTAATTTCTAGAAAGTTCATTGGGTATTATTTGTCCTTGCCTTGATGCAGGACTTGTTTACAATGTCAGCCCATACATGGAGTACCATCCTGGCGGGGAGGATGAGCTCATGAGAGCAGCAGGAACAGATGGAACTGATCTATTTAATGAGGTAAGTTTCCACAGGTAGTCAGAGCATGGTATGCATAGATTTAGCAGGGAGAAATTTTGTAGGAAGAAATCACTTGTATTCGTTTGAGATGGGTGGGCTTGAATTTTGAGATGCAGGCAGGTGTTCACAGGTAGCAGCTGTTCATGTGATTTTTCAAATCACTATTAAAATTCTAGAGTGGTTTCAAATATGTGGCATGAACTTTGATTCCTCTGCCAGCAAGTCTTGCATCTGTCTTGATTTATTTTGGTAGTGATGGTAATTGATTTACACAAGACACTATCAATGGGAAAAGGGAACAGCTGCATCTGCCATTACAAATCACTTTAGTTTTTTTTTTTATTTAATTTTAGTTAGCATACAGCATTCTTGCTTTTTCCTTGTGGGGAGATAGTTGTACATCTGGTCCGTGTTACTACGTGGAACCCCTACCTCTTAGAGGAAGTTAAAGTTAGTTAATGAATAAGAAACTTTCTTTTTCTAAATTAATAGCAGAGGTTCAACATGTATCTCAAAAGCTGTTTGCATCTGTACACTTTTCTCCAAATTTACAAAAGAACATTAGTTTCCCCACCATTTAAAAGTTATATAGAATATGTTAATTGCCATCAGTTTTGTTAATGGTTATTCTGATATTATAGTCATTAGAGGTTTAGTAATTTGCCCTTGTTTCACATTTCATTTTGCATATTAATGATAACTGTGTTGTATAATACTAGGTTTTAACCACTTAAGATATCTGAATCAGCTTGGGGTATTTTATGGTGGTTTTGATCAAATATAATTTGATTTCTATTATTTTTTAATTATTTTCTTTATCTCTGAGGTCATAGGTCATTTTTGATCAAGTTGTCAGAAATGTAATTTGTTTTATGTTTAAAAATACTTAGGTGCATCTGCTTTAATGATGGGACTTGTTTGTTCTGGTGCTCATCCTCGGGGTGCAAAAGTCTTATTTGCTCTTTGGTTGTGTTAGTATTCCCTTGGGAGAGTCTTCTTGTTCCTCTAAGAGCTGTTCCCTTTGTTGTTTACTGTTTGTTACTTTCTAACAAGGCAAACCAAGTCAGTTTAGCAACATTTGCCTAACATGTTTGCTGTAGTTGTTTCCTGGCTCTCCCTGTGTTCTCTGGTATGGTACCTCTTCAGCAGAACCAGCACCAAGTTTATGTGGGACTCATGTGAGGAAGACGGTGCTTTACTTAATACATTGGTGCATTCCTGGCTTTAATGAACCAGTAACATTTATTATTTATGACTGTAACTCACTGGAAAAGTAAAGTTTTGTATTCTAGAAGCTTCTGGTGTATTCACTGTATAAATTTCCCTACACACCATGTTAGAGATGTACAAAGAATCTATTGGTTCATATCTTTATTGTCTTCATCTGTTTCCAGTTTTGATCCCACTGCTGAACCCTTATTTTGTCATTTCCACATAACTGATAGGCCAGTTCGATGGCCTGTTGGTGTTTCTACTCAGGCTCTGGTGATCATACTGGCTTACCTTCCCTCTGTGTTTCCTGTTGCTCATTTCCAGAGAAAGGGACTGAGCTACTGAGTAGTCTTTTCCCACAACGGCCAGTATGTGGTCACTGGCCAGATTCTTTCATGACCATGCATCCTGTGGAGGTAGAGTCATGTTGCTTGTTGGCCATTCGTCTCCCAGGTTCATCGTTGGGTCAATTATGAATCCATGCTGAAAGAATGCCTGGTTGGCAGGATGGCTATGAAGCCTGCTGTTACAAAAGGTAAGCAAAAAAAGCGAGTGCTTTTAAAAATAAAGCTGGATTTCATTGAATAGGATTAAGTAAATCATGGTATTGTCCCCATTTTTACTGGCCTTCTGCTGTAAGTGCTCTAAAGGGTTTATTCAACCTTGGGCCTCCACAGTGCATGCACACACATACATGTGCATGTGTACCCATCCACATGTGCTCCCCCATGCCCACACATGTAAGAAAATGCACACGCTCACCCATACACACACACACACACACACACACACACACACACACTACATGAAATGGAGAAAATAAAAATAAGGAATTCTATAGTGACTTCACCTTAAAAATGTGATGTGTTTTGTAGAAAGTTGTAAGGAATAAATATCATAGAAGAAAAAACTGTATTTGCTTCCTTATTTTCAGTAATCTCACATCCTGTCATTAAATAACCAGATTAGTGACAGTATTGGTTATGAATCTTGGCTGAGTTGGTTTTTTTTTTGGAGGGGGAGGTTTAGTCTAGTGGTTTTGTGGTTTGTTTGGTTTTGGGTTTTTTTTTTTTTGGTATTGTTGTTGTTTTGGTTTGGTTTTTTTGAGACAGTGTTTCTCTGTATTGTTTTGGAGGCTGTCCTGGAACTCGTTCTGTAGACCAGGCCTCGGACTCACAGAGACCTGCCTGCCTCTGTTTCCCGAGTGCTGGGATTAAATTTAGGCATGCGCCACCAACACCCAGCTTTAATTTTTTATAATTTTTAGAGTTGGTATCTCATTGTGTTATTCCAGGCTAGACTCAAACTCATGATCCTTTTTCCAGGCCTCTGAAAGCTTAGGATTACAGATGTGGCAGGCATATTGTCCCATGCTCAGCTTATAATTTAACAGTTCTGATTGCTCTCACAGAACTCAAAAATCAAAGACTATAAGAAGTTATACTGTACAATGTCACCTCCTGGCTTTATCTCCTGCTTATCTTGAATCTTCCTTGTCACTTCAACTGTGTAGTCCCCTTTGTGGTTAAGCTTCTTTTACAGTATAATTACCTCTAAGTTAGAGTTCTTATTACAACTGACCAAGGTCAGTTCTTCCTGACCTCTTTCAGAAGAGCATGCTCTGAGGGTCTGAATGGAATTGCAGTAGCAGGAACACTTCATATAACCCCTTTCTGTGAAGGGATATAGCCATTTCTTTTTAGTCACTCGTGACTTTGGCTCTCAAGTTTAGAATGAATAAGTCTATTCAAGCAGAGTCTTGACTACATAGTTCAGTGAGTTTTGTAATTCGACACCTCATTGCTAGAAGTTTCTCTCAGTAAACTTCTGTGTAGGTCCTGGGGTTTTAGATCTGCATAGGAATATCCATTGTCACATAGGGGTAAGAGACAGGGACTTGGATCTGTAAGAGACAGGAAGTTGGAACTGAGCCCCTATTTATGGCCTGTACTTGGTAGATCTATGTGTTTAATGAAAAAAGTATTTAACAGCAAAGGGAGATGCTTGAGGCTCCAAAGGACGCTGTAACGATAAGCGACACACTTACTGAAAGTAAAACTAAGTATTTATTGTAGAAATTACTCACAAGATACCAAACAAGTAACCCAGATGAGCCAAGTAGTTTTCCACTGCCGAACCGGAAGCCGAACTCCGGGAAAAGAGAGCAAGACTTCCTGTGTGCTGTCTTTTATGCCTTCCCCCCGTAACGCCCCCTAGCCATGCCCAAAAGTGGGCCTGGCTAGTGACGTAGTTCACCGCCTACGTACCTATACGTCTTTACGTCCGGCCGTATACGTCTTTAGTCATGCCTAAAGTGGGTGTGGTTAGCAGTGTGGCAAACCGCCCTTTTATTACCTCATCCGTATGCGCCTCTAGTAAGTCACATGGTTAATGGCGGCATACAGGCTTCCTCCTACAGATGCTGGACTGTCTTGTATGTTGTGGCCTTTTTTTATAAGGTGATGAGGGAGAAAAAAAGAATTTTCCTCTGAGAATCTGGCCATAGTTCTCATAGCCTCGAGGGCATGCTTCCTGATGTGCACTGAAGCCAACATTGTGGAACTTGGTTTTTATTAAAAGAAAATCGTCATTGTACTTCCAGCCCAGCAAGGAGGCCAGGGGCTCTTCAACTTGGATTTATTACCCACTTAGGTAGTAGCAAGGATTTGTATGAAGACCCAGGAGAAGCAGGTTGTTGATCAGATGGCAAGAAAGCATTTTAGGCTTCTTACTGTAAGCATAGGAGAGCAGTGCTCCTCTTCACAGATTACATGTGTCTTTTGTTTTTGAGATGGGCTTGCTGTGTAGAGCAGCTGTCCTCTAGGCTCTGCCTCCTGAGTGCTAGGATCATAGTACACACTACCATTCCTGACTGTGCAAGCAAGCTACTTTTATTTTATTTTATTGTAGTGCTGGGGATTGAACCTAGGGCCTCGTGTATACTAGACAAGCATTCTACTACCAATCTACAATACTTGCATGTTTATTTTTGAGGGGAGTTAGTATGTTATCCCTTGGGGGTGTTGAGTTCATATTAGAAGAACATTGACTGGTAGAGCTTGCTACTTCTGTGCATGTTCACTCTTGAAAGCCAGCCTCAAACCATACTTGGGAGGGTGCTGGGGGTACTTCCTGAAACAACTCGGGTTCTCTGTTGCTAGTTATGGACTGGTGTTGCCAGGCCTTTCCTAACCAACCAGTTCCCACCTGGGAATTCAGATAAGCCACTTACCAGTGTGAAGCAAGTTTGGAACTTAAGCATATTACTTGTGTGCTCCCAGAAACCTCAGACCAAGAGCTACTTCTCACTGCTGATTTCCCAGTGTACCTAGCAAATGCTTCTGTGGGTCTGTAGAAGACCATGAGGTCAGTCCCGAACACTCTTCCCACAAACATGGGTCAGTTGTTATGACACCCAAGGCAATAAGTCAGAAATAAATGACAGTTGTTTTATTTTTCCTGTCCAGAGCCAAAATAACTGTGCTTTAAATATTTAGGGAAGGGGAATTGAAATGATAACATTTAACATGGATTATTGAAAGCAACCATGCAGAATTGAAAAAGAACCAGCTAGGAATAATTTATAGGAAAGAAATAAAAAACGAAGCAGGTGAAGTTAAAGACTCATCACATGACTAGTTCAGTAGGTTAGACACAATGGAAAACTTCAGTGAACACAAGATTGAAAAGCAGAACGTATGCAGAACATGGTACTGGGAGATGAGAAGATGGAAAACCATGCAGGAGACATGGAGTCTCTGAAGCCTAGAGCTTCCAGTCAGATTTCTAGAAGAAGCTGTAGTGAGAATGAGGAGGGAAGAGGCATTGCATGAAGGGGATAAGGCCTAGAATTTTTCAGAAGTAAATAAAGTCAGATATCTAAAGTTCATCAAAACCTAAACAAGGTAAATAACAATAGCAAACATGGGGACTCTGTGTTTGCTTACCAAAGATGGTAAGAAGATATGAAGTGTAGCCAGAAGGAGACTCACCAACACAGCAGTGACTTGCACACAGCAGCTTGTTTGGAGCTTGCTACTGCAGTTGAATTCCCAAACAAGAGACGAGGATTAACAAAAAAAAAAAAAAATAGAATAGCACTTTGAGAGTATTAAGTAAAAACAACTGTCCACCTAAGTTACTCAGTAGAAAATTTAAAACAGATGTGCATTAGCCCAACAAAAAATTCAATCTCCACCCATGAGGGTAGAACCAGGGGGTGAGGAAGTGAGGACTTCAGACTGTGCCCATAGAGGACTGTTATAAGTGCGTAGTTTGTGGGTGGACAAGCATGTTTCTTAGGAAAACAAGGTATGGACTTTCAGAAACAAATAAAAACCTCCTTTTCCGTTCCATCTCTATTCCCGATACTGATTACTGAGGCAATGTGGCCTTTGGAGTGAGCAGAGATTCATAGACAGATTTGGGTCCAAGTCTCATCTCTACTACTTAGACCTGGTTTCTTAGGTACTAGTGGCATCAATGAGCACACATACAACAACTTACATATTTCATACACTTACACAAATGAAGGACCATTTTAAAGTCCTCGTGAGATTTAACTGAAGCAAAATTTGCCAGCTACCTAGAACCTAAACTTGCTGTGTGTGTGTGTGTGTGTGTGTGTGTGTGTCTGTGTGTGTGTGTGTGCATGTGTGTGTGTGTGTGTTGCAGGTGATGGTGGTAGCTAGAAATGCCACTGCTATTCCTGTGGCCCTCCTTTGCTTTACTACTTATAACAGTGAGGCCATTTTTTATTTTTCAGTATATTTCTGTAATTATTAGGTATGAACTAGCATGTGATACTGTGATTCACATGAAAAGATGGTTTTGTTCCTGTGAAAGAGAGCATTCTTGTTATTGTCATGACCTATGAGAGTATGGGAGAGTTTTTGGGTCAGGAATATTTTGTGGATTAGTAGCAGACAGTGATTTGAAACAACATGCAAGCATTAGGAAGCAAAGACAAGAATTTTACAGAGCAGAAAAGCAATGTTTGTGAACAAAGGGACATGTTTTGATCATGTTCTTTTTCTTCCCCAGATCCTTCCTGCCTCTGTATTCACCCACCCACCCATCTTTGTATGCGCTCTCTCTCAATCAATCAAAACAAAAATCAAAGAAAAAAGCCAATAAGAATACACACACCCACACGCGCACACACACACAAAACAAAAAGTCTGCAAAAGCAAACAAAAAACATGGAGATTGTTCTGTGTTGGCCATCTACTCCTGGGCATGGGGCCTGCCCTGGAGTGTCTGATATACCTAGTGATACTCCATTGGAGAAAACTGAGTTTTCCATAGTCTTTATTAGTTGCATATAGTTTCTTGGTTAGGAGTGCGATCCAATGTTTACTTCCTCCTGTCAGTGCTGGTACCACGTCTGGCCTGAACTTATGCAGGTCCTATATGTTCTGCCGGTCTTCATGAGTTCATTTGTGCATCAGTCCTGTTGTACCTGAGAGACGTTGTCTCTTTGGAGGCATCCATGAACCTTTAGGAGAGGGGAGCTTCATAAAGACATCTCATTTAGAACTGAGTGCTTGAAAGTCCCTTACTCTGTCCATTAACAGGTTGTGAGTCTCTGGGCTAATTCCTATCTACTACAAGAAGAAGCTTCTCTGATGACTGGTTCAAGGCACTGTTCTATAGAAATAGCAACATATCATTAGGAGTCATCTCATTGCTGTGTTCTTTTATGAGAATAGTAGCAGTAAGTTTTCCTTGAGGTTTATAACCTATCTAGTCTCAGGTTTCTGACTATTTTAGCAATGTCAAGTATGGGTTCCACTCCATGGAGTAGGTCTTAACTCCAATCAAAGAAGTAGCTGCTTTCTTCTGTCCACTTGTGCCACTCTAACACCAGAATATCCTGCAGGCACATCACTGTTGTATATTGCAGGCCTTGTGCCTGGGAGATATTGACGAGTACCTTTGTCCTCCTGTAGTGTGCAGAGAGAGCACTTTCCAGCTATTGCTTATCACCGCCAAAGAAACATCAAGCCATTGCCATTTGTAAGGGATCACTGATGCCCACTGCCTGGCACTAATGTCAGTTGGGTGGGCACAGACTCAGCTTCTCTGGGTTCAATGGTGTAAGTAAGTGTTGTCTTCATAAGCAGGGCCTTAACCATCAGATTGCAGAGAGCAGCCAGTAATCCTGGCAATAGCCTATGATGTTTTGATGGGGGTTCCATGGTTTCCCTTTAGCCATCCAGTAAAGATACTATTAAAACTTAGTCTTAACATATCCACCCAAAAGACTGAAAGACAGTCCAAACAAGCCGTGGGGTTGGGCAGACACATCATGTAAGATCTAGAAAGATGCAGACTGAACAGAAATTTAAAGGGACTGAACAGTTAACAGAGAAAGATTTGATGATGTATCAGAAATAAGTAAACTGTTTAGCAGTAAGTATCTTGTATGCCTCTTAAGGAATTACATTAAGCTTACCCATAGTAGAACTCCTAAATGACATGGGCACAGAGCTTGAATCAGGATGTCTGAGAACAGAGGGTGAAGAGACTACCTGCAGTGGAAGTTGGTGGTGGGTGGTAGAGATGCTGAAGAGGAATGTTATACAATGGCCTTTTCAGTGTCAAAGAAGGAGACTTTCATAATTATATAAAGTGAGCACTTCACCATGACATTTCCATACATGCATATAATGCATTCTGCTCATATTCACCTCCTATATCCCCTTATTCTTCTTTGCCCTGTCATATCTACAATGTTCTAATCCTTTTTACTAAAATTGTCCTACATGAGGCAAACTGTTAGAACCCAATGTAGAGAGTCCCAGAATTAGCATTTTGTGGGCATTTCTACACTAGGCAATTCTAGTCCTCAGTTTACCTGGTGGATTGTAGTGTGGTCATGGTGAGTATTTATGCCAGTAGTGAAAACAAGCAAAGCTGGAAGACCCAAGCCATGGCAGGAGTTACTGTCATCAGGCAAAAATGTTTTAGTCCTTTGTTTAAAAGATAACGTAGATGCATTGTGCCTTAGAAAGATTTACTAGTATTAAAGAAGAGACCACTTATTGATAATTTGTATCACAGCAGCACCAGATCTTCTCGTAAATATGAAAAATGAGTCATGTTCTGCCCTCGTTCTCTCGCTACCATGATGGTTCCAGTCACATGTGGCTATTGAGCGCTCTCATCAAAGCCGAGTGCTATAATACACTACACTGCAAGGGTTAGTATGAAAAAAATCAAAGCGAAGTCTCTCGTAACTTTTATAATGATTTCACGTGAAGTGGTAATATCCCAGATGCGATGTTAAATGTAATGTAGTTTATTTCTTGCTTTTACTTTGATAATTTGGTTATTAAGAAATTTTGAATTATGCTTTCAGTTGTATTATATTTCTTTTGGGGTGCATAGTTACAGTTTATAAGTGTACTTTAACATTTTAATACCATATTTTAAAAATACTTATATTTTTCAGTGGCAAAGTATAGTCTCAGTGATATTCTTAGTCTCTCATTGCTCTTTCAGTTAAACTTATGTATTTAGGTTTCATAACCATTTCCTAACAGTGAATGGCTATAAACAGCTAGAAACATAGACTAGAACAGTCAGAGGGACAGGCTAGGTATTAGAATTTAGAGCTGTCCTCCCATCTTAATTTAAAAGTAGAAAATCCAAGGGTTATAGACACACATACCTTACTAAGGACTACAGCATTGTTTATCTGCCTGATGTTGTCCACTTCTGAATAATTCATTCTGCTTTGTTCTCAGTGCTTATTAGTTGGGGTTGATTTCATTCTCAAGGAGCATTGTCAATACCTTGAAACATTTTGATTGTTATGGCTAACCTAGAAGCTGCTGGTAATTTCATGGACAGATGTCAGTGCCCAGGACAGATTCTCATGACAGAGAATTATCCAGCTCAAAACATTACAAGTGCTGAGATTGAGAAGCCTTAGTGCATGCATTGGCGGTAGTAGTAGTTGTTCTAACTATATTATTTTAGCACAGGATCTCATCTAGCTCAGGCTGAGCTCAAGCTTGCTATGTAGCTTAGGATCACCTTACATGTGTCCCAAGTGCTGGAATTGCAAGTTGAGGTGCTGAACCTTACTTTCAAGAAGTAGTGTCACCATTGCAGCCCTGTCAGAAAGCTCAGGACAACTGGTAAATGGGCTTACTACCAGTGGAGGCTCAACTTTGGTAGAGAGTTAGTCAGAGGTTCTTTTCTGAAGCCTTCGTTTTCTTTTTGGTAGAATGGGAAAGTTAAGATAGACAAAGCAGAAGCTTAGAGGCCAACAAGACCCCCAGTGTGGACATAGACAAGGGGGCTTGTGAAGCAGCCTGCTCTGGATGAGAAATGTGCTGACTCAGTTGTCTGCCTTAATTTGTTCTTGCTGCCATAGTGCTCATCGTCTGGATGATTTTTTTGGTATGTTTGTGTGGTATGTGTGTGCGGTATGCATGCCTGATTTAAGGGAGGCAATTTGTTATTACAGGACTTTTATCTGAGCCAAGCTACTGCCATCTTTGAGAGTCCTCTGAAAAGTTCACCATAGCTGGACTTTGTTAATGGTTGACATTCATTCATAAATGGAAGGTCAGGGAGAGTCATGGACCACTAATGTGGTAATATTAAGATACACAAAATAGGGATGTCCTATGATGTTTTATTGAGGAAGAAATCACTTACGTGAGAAGCCAAGAACCAAAAGTCCGCACACTGCTTTCTAAGCCGAAAACTGGAACCCAAAGAGAGTCTCTTCCCAGCTCTTTTTTATCACCCAAATATTCTACATACCTGTGAACACACCCACACGGGTGTGGTCAGCGCTATGGTTATGTAAGATATCTCCCTACAGACCACTCACTTGAGAATTCAGCCATCCTTCCCAACTTGTTGGGTACAGTTCCCCCCTAATTGCCCATGGCCTTGGGGGTCTTAGAGAAGGACTAGGGGACATAGGTGGGGAAGAACTAGGAGATAGGGCACTATCTATACAGCCATGGGGAAGTTATCATTCATGCTGAGACCTTTCAATGTGTCCTCTTTAAGGTCACCCATGCTTATGCCTATGACTCCTCATGCATTGCTCTGTAAGTGCACCTGAAAACACAGTGGTTCCCAGAGTGAACTTTAGTAGAATCATTTGTTGATTTGTCATTGGGACACAGGAAGAAGGGGTTGACATTGTTCATGTCTCCCCCAGGAAAGGAATTTTAGCAACATAATTCAAGCTAGGAGGTGAGGTATCCCTGTTAAGAGGCAGATGCACATCTGAACTGCAGTTGTGTTTTGCAGTGTTGCAGTGACTGGCTGATTATTTATTTGGTTAGTATTCATTTTGTTTTCTGGTAAAGCTGATCTGAGGACATGTGTATGTTCACTCTTGTCACTCCTGTCTCTAATCTTCCCTTTTCCTTACCCCATGCTGAAGAAGTGCTGTTGGCTGCCAGGGCAACCTCTGAGTAACTGAGCCGTTGGAGACAAGAGGCTTTGGCCAGACAGAGCATTGCCATTTGGCCAACATAGGAAAAGATCTCAGTTTGTTTTTTCCTAGAGACTTCCAAATGGTTCAATTAGTTATCAAGGGAGAATATTGAATTTCTTCTCAGGGGAAAGGTTTCTTTCCAACTAAAGCAATGCAGATGTAAATGTGTTTAATATGGAAAAGAGTTTCTGTGGCTCAGCTTTAAAACAGACTGGTGTAAGTTTGAAGGTAATTTAAATAATTTAAGAGCAAACTTGCTTCACACTGAAATTTCATATATTAAAAAAATGGAGGGAGGGTACTTCTGCAGAATCCATTAAGTTCTGACAGACTGAATTCAGTGCATATTAAGAAAATAGTCCTCTGATGTAATATTTTTCCTAGAAACAAATTACCTGGAGTAATTTTTCAAAATCTATGAGTGCCTTGGGTAAAAACAGATTTTTTTTTCATGACAAATGAGATTTATCAGATTGTTGGCTTTGTAACACACTGAGATGGATTTAGTATACAGTACTGTGAATTTGCTGTTTGTTCTCAGATAAAATAGATAATCATAGCTGCAATAACCATAACAGGTAAAACTTATGGAGGACAGCGCCAGGCAGTGGGCACCAGTGATCCCTTACAAATGGCAATGGCTTGATGTTTCTTTGGCAGTGATAAGCAATAGCTACTTGAGGTACCACTTTTATGGTGTTTTAAGTCTTATATGTTTTTAGGAAGCATGAAACAACAGCATGTCAAGAAAAATAGGGCTGGATTTCAGGGGGAGACAGATTTACTCTTGACTTGTTGAAGGGCTTTGGATCATTCTAGGCCTTGGCCTCTTATTTTTATTCTTTTTTTATTATTACATTTTTAAAATTAGAAACAAGCTTGCTTCACATGTCAATCCCAGCTCCCTCTCCCTTCCCTCCTCCTGCACCCCTCCACCAGCCCCCCCCAGCCTCCCACCTTATCCCCACTCCCTTCCCCATAGGGACTATCCAGAGTCTGTCATTTTGTTCAGGGCAGGGCCTAGGCCCTCCCCCAAGAGTCCAGGCTGAGAGAGCAACCCTCTTTGTGGTATTGACACACAAAGTCAATTTGTGTGCTAGGGATAAATACTGATCTACTGCCCAGGGCCCCATGGATTGTCCAGGCCTCTTCACTGACACCTACATTCAGGGGGTTTGGATCAGTCCCATGCTGACCTCCCAGATGCCGGTCTGGGGTCCAAGAGCTCCCCCCTTGTTTCTGTTGGTTTCACCAGCCCATTCTTTACCCCTTTGTTCATCACTCCTCCCTCTCTGTCACTGGGTTCCAGGGATTCAGTTCAGTGTTTAGCTGTGGGTGTTTGCCTCTGCTTCCATCAGCCACTGGATGAAGGCTCTAGGATGGCATACAAAATAGTAGTCAAACTCATTATCAGGGATGGGCATTGCTTAGTTTGCTAGTTGGTGTCATCCTTGTAGATCTCTAGAGATCTCACTGGTGCCAGATCTCTCCTCAAACCTATAATGACTCCCTCTATTATGGTATTTCTCATCCCGTTCTCCCCTATTCTTCCCCTTCTGCTCCCCCGTGACCTCCTCTCTCCTCCTCTTCTCCCCCTCTCTTTTTCCCACTCCCTCCACCCCATGCTCCCAATCTGCTCAGGAGATGTTGCCTCATTCCCCTTCTCTGGGGTACCATGCATACCTCTCTTAGGTTCTTTCCCGTTTCCCAGCCTCTCTGACAGTGGGATTGTAGGCTGACACTCCCCTAATTCATGTCTACAATCCATATATGAGTGAGTACATACCATGTTTGTCTCTTTGTGACTGGGTTACCTCACTCAGGATGGTTTCTTCTAGTGCCATCCATGCAAATTTCTTTTTTTCTTTTTTTCTTTTTTCTTTTTTTTTTTTTTTTTTTTTTTTGGTTTTTATGAGACAGGGTTTCTCTGTATTGTTTTGGAGGCTGTCAGTCCAGCATGGCCTCAAACTCACCTGCCTCTGCCTCCCGAGTGCTGGAATTAAAGGTGTGCACCACCACTGCCAGGCCTTTGCCTGCAAATTTCAAGATTTCATTGTCGTCCCCCTTCCCCCCGCTGAGTAGTACTCCATTGTGTAAATGTACCACATTTTCTCTATCCACTCTTCGGCTGAGGGGCATCTAGGTTGCTTCCAGGTTCTGTCTATTACAAATAATGCTGCTATGAACATAGTGGAACAGACGTCCTTATTGTATGAATGTGCATCTTTTGGGTGTGTGCCTAAGAATGGAATTGCTGGGTCTTGTAGTAGACTGATTCCCATTTTCCTGAGGAATCTCCATACTGATTTTCAAAGTTGCTGTACAAGTTGGCACTCCCGCCAGCATGGAGGAGTGTTCCCCTTTTTCCTCTTGAAGAAGAGAAAGACAGTACTTTGTTGCATATTGTAAGAGTCCTTTCAGTTACAGGATTATTTTGATTAAAAGGAGGAAACTATGACAAGGTGGGCTTCTTAGTCATTGTCACTCTGTTGAATGAGTGAGTTAGAGTTTGTATGGGATTCTGGATTATTAGAAATTAGAAGATAGAAAATGAAAGCAGAGCAAGGTACACACCTGTAACTCCAGCATGTGGGAGGATAAGAAAGAACGGCCACAAGTTTGTGGGGTGGGGGAGGGCACTTTGATTTAAGCATATTTCTTTTTCTATAAAGCAGGGAGATGTCATTATACCATGTGTCACCTTTCAGTTTGATTTGGGGATATGTTATTTTAGTTTATCAACCTTTAAAGCTTTTTAAAGTCCCTGATAAGTTGCTGAGGGGATTAAACCATAATTGTGTCACTGTTGTGATTGCTAAGATATATTAGACTTTTATGAGTTGGCTGCTATCCTGAAAGAAAATACCTGTCAAAATTTTTCTGGGTTGTAACTCTAGTAATTGTATGTACATATAAAAGTCTTAACATATTTTTCTTATTTTGGCCACTTTATGTTTATAACAGTATAGATTCAGATGTAGACAGGCAGACTTATTATAGATAATAAGATTTCTTTGGAGTGTTAATATTTGCATTTTGTAGAACATAACCTGATAAATTCTATTTTCTTTATACTACTTTAGAATATGACATCTCAGACAAAACTTGGTATGTGCGCTCTTTGGAGAAATTAACTGTAGCTCAGTGGTAAAAGACATACTTAGTTTTCTCAGAATCCACAAATTGATTGCCAGTACTTGGGGGTAGGGGTCAAGAAATAAATTTACCAAGATGTTTGGGCAGCAGGGTTACACACACACACACTCTCTCTCTCTCTCTCCCTCCCTCCCTCCCTCCCTCCCTCCCCCCTCTCTCTCATATTCATGCATGCACAGAACCTGGCCTGATGGTCTCCAAAGACCAAACTGACCTACTTGAAACCAAGGTTTTTCCATGTCATAGCCCCATCTGTCCTCAGGCCTTAGAAGAAAGCAGCCCTTGAGACTGTTAATAGTTTAACCAATAAAAATGATCTTCTCTTTAATATTATAATCTTTTCTGACTTTTTCCTCCCCAACTCATCATACAGACTGTCATGAAGGGAAGAGAGTCTTAAATGGTAAGTCATAAATTAATAATAAAAATGACTCCTATTCACATGTTTGCATGTGATATTGCTTCTCAGAATTGTCTTGGTTATTTTAGATTTTTTAAAAATGCAAAAGTTGTCTTTGTTTGTCCAGACTTAGGGGATTTAATAGAACTTTATGGGCCTCTTACTTCAACAAATGCCTTTGAAACAATGGCTTCCATGAAATCTCTAAACCCAAAGCATAAATGCTTATAGTGACGAAAACAGGTCTAAGGTGACGCCCTTGGGTGTGCTGTGAGCTCACACTGATGTTAGGACAGATTCAAGTAGCTTATTAATCTGCTCTATTCCTAAGCAGCACAGACCTCCATGGTTGGTACTGCCCCTTTCACAACCAGTTGTGGTGTGGTGATCAATACTGATTCCTGAAATGAATGGGGCTCCTCTGACTGAACTATGTTATTGTACCTGTAGATCCAGATGTTTTACCTCCCTTTTTATGAAACACAGTTACAGAAATAGAGCTAGCAAGCTAGGTTTTTAACAGACTCACCTTCTTGCAATTTGTGATGTTGAAGTTGTTATGACATAGCACTGCACTAAGTGCCGTAAAGGAAGGACTGATCTTGGGCTTCATTTGATGGTTGGCTCTTCTGTGATGCTACAGAAACAGCCAGCCTCCTTGCCTGCCACATGCCACTTTCAGCGTCTTTATGTGATGTAACTTGGATTCTGTATAGTAGTGGGGTATATTGTATCTATTTCTGCATATGTATCTGTGTATATATGTATATGTTTGTATTTTGTAACTTTCTCACATTTGGCTCAGATTAGTCCATGTGGTAATTTTCTATGTTTGCAAATGTGAAATGCCTACTTTCCATGGCATTATTCCAACAGCTGATTAAAATCCTGAGTGGGATAGATGAGCCCTTAAACTGATGTCACTCTGTCAGTTAGCACTTTGAGAGGGAGAACGTTCTTTTGGACTACCTCACTTACTCTGCTGTCCCCCAGACTTCCCCCAAGTTCCCAGAAAGATGTGCTGTAAGATTTAGCTTATGGAACATGTTGGAATCAGGATAGGGTCTGTTAAGTTTGGCTCTTCTAATTGCTGTATTTTTGTACTACTCTCTTGACTTTTAAAAGGTATCTGGAAATGGTTTCCTTTGTGCTTTCCTGTAGTTTGAGGAAGAAGAAGCAGTAGTTCACATAACATCCCAGTGCTGGCACCAACCTTAAGTCCAGCCCTTTTCTGATATTAATCAAACATATAAGATCATGCAAGATCAAAAATGACTGGAAATTTATGAATTCTGTTAATGCCTCTCCTTACAGAAAATTGTAAATTTTGATGCATTTTTAAGAGACCCACCAAAAGAGAAATGACAATCTTTTAGTAATTGTATTTCAGTGATTCTCAGATAATTGAATAAGATTGTCTTTTTTAGTGTATTCATTTTAGAAAAAAATAATTCTTGTGGCTCTGACTTTAGTTACAAGGCTTTGTGGTCACATCTCTGAGGCTTCTTGGTCTGAGAACGTAGTGTGCTCTGCGTAGTTACAGTGGAAGAGACGACCGCTGAAGAAGCCAGATGGCCTCACCAGGAGCCCTATTGCAAAATTAGGAAAATAAGTGATTGATGTGGGAGGGCCCAGCTAATTGTGGGTGGTGTTTTCCCTTGGCTGATGGTCCTGAGTACTACAAGAAAGCTGGCTTGAGTAAGCCTTGAGGAGAAAGCTAGTAATAGACTCCTCTATGGGCTTTTGCATTGGTTCCTGCCCCAGGTTCCTGCACTGGCTTTCCCTCAGTGATAGACAGTACTATGGGACTGTTAGTGGAAATAAACTCCCTAAGTTGATTTTGGTCACGATGTTTTATCACAGAAATGAAACCCCTAACAAAGACAGCAGACATTTTGAATAAAGCTAAACATGCATGTATACTCTATGCCCATTAGAAATTTAGATTTTTGTCTTTTAAGAATGTGTGTGTAAGTGTGCAAGATTTAATACTATTCCTATAATAGCTCCTGACCAGGAGTGACCAGAATGTCTATCAATAGAAGAGAGAGTAAATTGTGATTAAGTCATACAGCACAATACTTTCCAGTATAAAAAGGAACCGACTACTTACGCACTTAACAGAATGGCTAGAATCTCGGGAAATTCTAGGTTTGACTTGTTAGAACTGTAATGTGTATAAGGATGGACAAAAATGCCAGACCAAAATAAGCCATGCCTTATGATCCCCTTTCTACATAGTATATAGTGCCACTAATATATATCCATCAATGTAAAACCTAGTATGGTTTCGTAAGTCACAATAGTGGCTATCCTTGGGAAAGAGCAAGCTACCGGAAAACACATAAAGAACATGCTGGTGACCAGGGTCTGTCTTGTTTTACGAAAATGTATTTAGTAGCACATTTATCACTTACGTCCTTTATATATGTGTGTACATGAGTTAAGTGTGGTGTAGATAAATTACTGTTTTTCTTTGTGAAGGCATGCGTCCCAAGAGCCAAGTGACAGATACACTGCCCAGGGAAGGCCCCAGTTCTCCAAGGTATGAACTCTTTTACATTTCAAAGTGAGCGCAGTTCTACACAAGCCCACAAACATTGCAGGAAAGAACCTAGCTCAGGGAGGGATTGGCTTCTTGCTTTCTGCAGCCAGTTTTTCTAGTGCACAAATGGCGGTGCCTCATTTATCAGATGTGGCTGCAGAATGAGGCTGTTCCATAAGTGATTTTTTGATCCACTTTAAAAACACTTTCAAACCCTATTTTTAATGTTTTTTTTTCCTGCCAGGTAGTGGTGACTCACACCTTTAATCCCACACTCATAAGGCAGAGGAGGTGGATCTCTGTGAGTTCAAGGCCAGCCTAGTCTACAGAATGAGTTCCAGGACAGCCACAGTTGTTATACAGAGAAACCCTGTTTTTGGGGGATAAAAAACCAACAACAAAAAGTTTTTTTCTGATGATGAAATATATATTCAGGGTATAAAGTTTAGAAAACATAGAAAAACAAAAAAAATTGTAACCCCATTAAACCTTAGACATAGGTTCCTAACATTGGGGCTAACTGATTTATGCAATACCTTACCTTTCCACGCTATGTTTATATTAATGGTATCACAGGCTCGTCAGTGAGCAATATCTTTTGTTAATATTCTGTGCAAGCATTTTCTTGTATTCCATCACATAGCCTTACCACCATTTATTTCAGTATTCAATCTTTATATGTCATTTTGGTGGGTTTTTTTTAAGTTTAAATGGAAACACTTTAAGATGTATTAGACACTAATTTTCTTGAATAATTAATACCAAGTTTTTGTTCAACATACCTCAAATGTTCTCAGGGTTCTTTTTGTTGTTCTTGTTCCCCTCCACCGGTCTGCGTTGTTCTAGCGGCAGCATCCTGCTACACATGGTAAATAAGGTTGTGGACAGTTTTGTTAAGGGACTGAGGATGCCCCCTCTAGATCCGTGCCGTTGTCTTCACACAGGTAATCGTGCACAGCAGTATTGATTGGATCAACAGCTAGAGCACAACAGAAGACTTTAACTTTTATTATTGGCCCAATGGCCTTGAAGAATGAACCTTCTTTAAATTGTGTGTACAAAAATGCTACTGTGCATGTATGAAGGTTTTGACAACTTTGGGCATAGGCACTCATCTTCCAACTTGTTTATAAGAGGCTTTTTGTTTTGTTTTTTGTTTATTTTCTTTTTTCTCCTGTCGTTTGCTGCTAAGGGCAGCTGGCCTGTGAGCTTTCGGGGATTCTCCTGCCTCTGTTCTCCATCTTGTCACAAGAACACTGGGATTACAGATGTGCACTCCCTCATCAGGCTTTAGGTGGGCTGTGAAGATTTGAACTCATGTCTTCCTATTTATTTAGCAAGCATTTTCCACTGAACCATCTTCCCAGCTCAAGAATGAATTTCTTTAGTAGTGACATTTTCATTATCGAGAAAGAAGGTGATGAGCATGCAGATTTCTTTGTGCTACTTAACAACACATGGATATATTCTGTTATTACTCCAAGAAGATTTTTAGTAGAAAAATATATAGCTTTTATTTTGCCCAGTTTGGTGTTCTGTTTGGACATAAATGACAGGTGTATCATGATGACTATAACATGTTAAGGTTACCATTGAGAGATGAGTTTTACCTGGAGAAATGTACTTCCCACTGTGGATTTTAAACATTACTGATATCGTGTATTATTGCACATTATTCTGAATGTTTTCTCATTTCTCTTCCTGTCTTACAGCTATGACTGGTTCCAAACAGAATCCTCAGTCACCATTGTCATATACACCAAACAAAAGGTAAGCATGCTGTTGGAAACAAGAGGAAAACAAATATTAGGCAGGAGTTGGGTTTATTTATATGCAGGTCTGTATTTACTCATTCGTTCTCCACAACAGCCCTGAGGCAGAAAGCAATCTTCTCCCTATTTTACAAAGAAGGATTAATTTTTTTCCAGAAGTTTTGTGTTTGGAAACTAGGTTGGTATTCTGGCTCCTGCCTGCCAGATATGCCGTTACCACACATGCTGTGTAGCCTTTAAACTTATTAAGCAGATAACTTTGCCGTGAGAGTACACATTCTGGAATTAGAAAGACTATACTGCCAAGGCTTGCTGTGCTTGAACTATTACTGGCATTTGGATGCCCCTGTGAACAAAAGTTAGGGAGCTCATTCATTTATGAGTCCTCAAGAAGCACCTCTTTTATACAAGGCACCGTTAGATATCGGATACAATTCTGGGCCAGGTCCATACAGACTTGGCTTTCACAGGGTAGATAGCCCAGCTGGAAGGTTGTGTGAATATATTTATAGTGTTTGCAGCCACATCCTCCAGCGCCTGCTGAACTTGCACATTTGAGGAGCCTTGTGAATTCAAAGGCAAGTTCTGACAGCCGGGGAGTTTCAGGCTTCTTCTGTAGATGTATAGAGCCTTATCTAAGCCAGGGCTGCCTCCCTCTTTTGCAGCAGTGATTTGACCACTGTGCTGGAATGGCCAGCCTCTACCTGATGAAGCCAAGTTGGTTCAGCACACCACTAGTCCTACCTTCTACTCCCTATCGCTATTGTTTCCTCATCCCACAGTCTAAAACCAAGAGAGTAGGACCTAGAGACACTGGCACCTGTTCCTACAGTAATTTCAGAGGGATTTGAAATGCAGTGGCGGAGGAAAGGGCAGCTTACGAATGGAACAATGTGGTCATGTGGTCAATGCATGGTATGAGTACTAAGTACCATAGCACCTTTCTTAAGTCTACAGAGAAATGAAAGTCATCTAGAAGTTCCTTGAGCAATTTTGGGATAGGTGAGATCAATAGGTTATATACTTTTCCAGCATCACACAACACAGTAATGGAAAAACTAAAATGAAAACAACTAAAGATCTTGATTTCTGGGTCATATTCTTATTTTTTGCTACATTGGTTCTTTAAAATTTTTTTTTTCTTGAGCCACTAAAAGATGCTGACCAATACTCTGCAGATAGTCTCTATGGTTCATGACTTCAAGACCATGGCCACAGTAGATATCAAACAGAGGAGATATAGGCTTAGGATTACAATGATGTTCATAGAAGGGAGGGCATTGGCTTGTATGAGGCAAAAATAAGAACATGGAATAATATTTATGTTTCTTGGGGACCTGTAAAGTAGTACCATGAAAACTTCACTCATCACCACACAAGTAGAGTTGTTTGGGGCAGTTCTTTTTAATCTTTCTATTTTTGCTTCCTCTTAAGAATATCAATTTAGACTCAGTAATCGTTGACCTCCAGGATGATTCCTTGAGAGCAGAAGTGGCTATCAAGGATCATTCATATCTTATACATATTGGTGAGTATCTCATTTTTTGTTAATGAGAATATTTTTATTTTCTTCCATAATGGCAATATCATTCTAGTAGGCTGTAATAGTTTATCTGCTATTCTGACCATTTTAGTTACTGTTTTTCCTTCCTGCTAATAAAAATGGCAGCATGGTCCCCTTTCCAAGTGGAAACAATTAGAAGTCTAATGTGCTGCCCGTTGCGTGACAGAGCCCCTACTTTACTCAGTCAGATACGATCAGAATCAATCATAAACTGTTGGCCCAACTTTATACATCCTTTTATGGCTATCACATATTTCTGACTTGTAACTGGAGTTGTCCCCAAAGCAGTGCTGGAAAGAGTTCCCAAAAGGATGTGTCCCCATAGTGTCCTAAATAGATTCTTCAGAGAAGGAGTCCCTAACCACCAGTCTCCATCTAGACTGATGGTTCTCAATCTGTGGATCTAGGCCCTTTTGGCAGATCTCTATCTCCAAAAATATTTACATTATGATCCCTAACAATAGCAAAATTTCATGTATGAAGCAACAATAAAATAAGTTTAGGTTGGAGGTTACCACAACATGAGGAACTGTATTAAAGGTGGCAGCATTAGGAAGGTTGAGAAGCAATAGTAGACACATACTATGGAAACTTATTTCAGAGGGGCTGTAGCATAGCTCAGGATGACTGTTAAAAGGGGGATTTTATTCCTCATTATGACTATAGTGACGCAAAGGAGGAGTCAAATTGTGTGTATATAAGGATTTGGGGGATTTGGCTCAGGACTGTAGCTACTTGCTTAAGATGTTTTGGACCATTGGACAGCAGCATCTTTCAGTGTCTGAAACTATTCCTAACCTCTGGTAGGCCTCAAGCCCACAGAGGAAAACATGTAACTGACTGGATTCCATCAAGGCACTTTGTATGCTACAGGGCAGATGAGGCTGGTTGGAGAAACTGCATGTGTCCCACCTGTACACATAAAACCCAAAAATTCCAGAAAAAAAATTATGATATTCAACATAAATGTACTCAAGCTGGAATTGAGCTGGAAGCCTCTTTCCTGCTTCCTACTTTCAGAATGCTAGAGGTGTCATGCAGGCTGCTAAGGGGAAAAGGCAACAAAGAGTTTTCCCTAGCAGTGAACTCTGTGAACTACAGCTTCAGCCTGCCAGTGGCATGGCGTTATTAGGGTAATTAACCTGATTAGATTTTAGTATGTTCCACAGAAGGGATCTCTACACCTAGCCTGAAACCTCATATAAGTAGACATAAAGTCAAAGTGCCTTCTGTATACTCTTTATAAAGAGATTAATCTCAATCCTACTCAGAAAAGTTTCTATTCTTAGTGAGTGGTGGTGAATACAGAAACTCATGGCTGCCCAAGATGCTGAGAATAAGAGACAGATGAGGGCTTAGCCCTAAAGAAGTCATTTATATCACCACCTCATAAGACTCGGGGAACTCTGTGGAAGAGGGAACAGAAGGATAAGAACCAGAAGAGAGGGAGAAGGGGAGTGAAATCCCATTCTCCAGATGATATAGCCAATATAATTACAGAATCACAGCCACTATGGTTATTTGTACTGAATCTACACAATATAGGTCTTCTCAACAGTCATTCATAGATGGAGGATGGATGTAGGGGAGGGGACTGTGGGACCCTATCCCTTGCTACTGAAGAACAGGTACTGGTGGAATCTGGGTGAAAGGGGGCCACTGTCTTCAGTTGTATGTACACTGATGAGCTAGACTCTAGTGGATGTTCCAATGCAAAGACCACACAGACAGCTGTGGTCCAACCAGAGGGATACAAACAAAAGACGTGAGTGTGAGAAAGAGATGAGTAGGGAAGAGGATGGGTGGACAGGGGGGAGAGGGAAGGAAGAGAAGGTAGGGCTGCAAGCAATCTGAGTACATTTGTATACATGTGGAATTATCAAAGAACAAATTAATAGTAACAAAAAAGCAGCTCCTGGATGCCAGTGCTGCACTGGAAAGACTAAAACAATGAAGAATTCAGATGCCAGATAATCATATTGAGATTTAGAGCAGAGAGTGGTGAAGCCACACCTGCCTTTCCCGTTTGTAGAATAGATGTTAGTAAGTATAAAGATCTGTCTCCTGTTAACCACTGCACCCTTAATACCTGAAAGTGCTTGCTTGCTTATAGACTCAAAACAATTGTTTGGGGGCACTAAAGGGTGTTCAGATGTACACACACACACACACACATGCACACACACACACACACATGCACACACACACACACGAAAAGCCAAGTTGACTCTGTATCCCCTGTGTGAACAGGGCCTAGGGTGCACGGCTGGGCCTGAACTCCAGGTGTTGCCACCTCCCTTGACTGCTCTGCTTGATTTTGTATGTTTGTCAGTTTGGAATGACATGGGTAACTAACTGCCTGTGGGTGCTTGAACATTTACTCCTCGGTTAATAGGGAGAAGTATGGAAAAATGGAAGAAATTCAAGTAATTTGACTCTTTGGGGGCATGTACTTTCTTTTAGTCTGTCAGTACATTAAAATGATCTTATATGTATAAGATTGGTTTATTGAATTGAATTTTGGTGGTAACAAAAAACTTTTTTTTAATCTCAGAGCTAAGCCATGAAGTTCAAGAAAATTTTTCTGGTAAGTACTAAAATCCAGAATAAATTATGTACACACACACACACACACACACACACACACACACACACACACACACACACCTGTCTGTATGATATATATTTGTATGTATGTGTGTATATATACATATATACATACACACACATGTATAGGAAGATAAAAAATGCCAGGCATTATTTTTCTTACATACAGTTTCATGTAATAAATACATTAATTTTTAAAAACATTCTTCCTGGTTTCTGTTTTTCCCTATTTTCTTTCTCCTTGCTCTTACCTCTCTATTTTTTCCTTTTTCTTTCCCTTAAAGATATCCGTGTCTCGTCTTTGTTACTCTTCTCTGCCCTGTTCCTCGCATTAGCTCATAGGCATGTACTAGAGCAGACACTTTTATAGCTACGTACACTCAAGTGGGTGCCGGGGCACAGAACACTGAGCTGTGATTATTGCCACATACCTGTGGGCAGTGTGTGTTCCTTGGTAGCTGGGAACTCAAAATAGTTTCTAGCTTCCAGGCTTCTCACACTGGTTCAGCATCTCCCCTTACCAGACACTGTAGTGTCAGTGAATTTGCTTTTCTTTTCAGTGCGGGTCATTGAGAATGTTGGAAAAATAGATATTGTTCTACAAAAGAGAGAAAATATTCCTTGGAAATGTCTTGGTCAGCCCTTGGAGAAGCATGATTCCTTTATTCCAAAGAAAGATACAGGTATGCAGTGCTCTTATTTCTTATATTTGCTTTTTAAAATGTTTTAAATTGCATTTATGTATTTATTTGGCATGTGTCTCTGTGTGGGCACATGCATACAGTGGCTTTTATGTGAGGGTCAGGGGACAGTTTGCAGGAGTTGGTTCTCTTCTACCACATAGGCCCTGGGGATCAAATTCAGGTTGTCAGGATTGGCTGCAAGCACCTCTACCCACTGAGCCATCCCACTGGCTCATCTTTTTAAAAAAATAGCTGATGGTGTTCCAGGGTTTTCTTCTCCCTGTGTGACCTCTCGTCTCACAATCTTGTTTGTTTTGATGCTTCATACCAGCTGCTGCCTTTGATATCTCCGATTCTCATGTCTGTTCATGTTTCAGCTGATAACAGCTGTGCATGAAGGGTTGGGCTTGTTGCCAGTATATTCCCTGTGCAGTTGAGTGTTTTCTCTGAGGAATGTTTGATTCCAGAATTTGTGAGTCTCTGGGGAACAGTGTTCTTCCTTGCACAGTCTTTTGGAAGCCTGTTTCCAAAGGAGGCTGCAGTTCTGTGAGTGTGAATTAGTCATTCTTCTTTTCCTCCCCCCCACCCCAGAATACCATCATAGTTAGCTAAGGCAGTATAATGACTGCTGACTATGTAGCTTAAGAACAGAAATTTGTTCTTTCTCAGTTGTAGAGTTTATAAATCTAGTCACAGTATTGGCAGGGTTAGTCTTCTCTTCTTGGTGTATGAGAGGCGTGTGTGTGTGTGTGTGTGTGTGTGTGTGTGTGTGTTCACTTTTCTTAAAAGGGTACCACTCTTCCTGGAAAGGACACCTATTGCCCTCACTTTACCTTAAGACCTGGTCTTCAAATGTAGTTACATTCCAGGGTACTAGGTGTTACAGTTCTGTCACTCTGATGAAGAGGACACAGTCTGTCTAGTTCATGTCCATTCCACAGACCCTCGGCTGCTTTTTTAGAGAGCCAATCTGTACTATTTTGTTCAGATTAGAGGGGCTCCACTGCATGACTATGCTAAGTAAAGAAGATTAAGTGGGGTGGCAGAGCATCTGAGCCCCTTAAACTTTTAACCAGAAAGTTTCCATTCTACCTTGATCTGGTTTTAGCAGTGGTAGATCCTGCTAGCCTTGGGGTGTTACATGGATTTTTCTGTTAAAATGCTGCTTACATTTCTGGCTTAGAATTCTACTTTTTCAGATCTGCTGAGTCAGTCGCTACTCATCATGCTTGCCTTGTTGGTTCCTAGCATTTATTTTCTTCCCTTTTGTTCTTTCTATCCTTGTAGATTTATGCCATAAACAACCAAGCATACGTGCACAGTCTATTGCAGTCATTTAGCGGGTTTAGACGGTAACTCCTTGTATTCAACTAAATCATCTTTTAATTTTTAAAATAACTACAAGCTGTGGAAAGCCATATTAATTTTTTTGTTCTCACAGTTCAACACAGAACTAACAATGTGTGGGAATTTCTCCTCACCAACAACCAATTACCTAGTAACTGCAATTGAGTATCCTAGAGTCTGAATTAATTGTGATACTAAGTGGAGCTAGTGCAGACCCCATTGTTTAAGGGCTTGGTCTCATAAACTTCCCAAACTTCAGGTGCCCATTGTAGATACCACACTGACATTAGAGTTTTCATTACCCCCACCTTATATTTAAAAAAATGTGCTAGGGTGTTTAAAAAGAGCCTTTTGAGAAGAGGTATGGAGCTTCTCTGATGTCTATAGTTGTACCCCCCCCCTCCAGGCACCCCATGTGTCCAGCAATCTTTAAGCTTCCCAAACTGTCCCAGGGGGTTCTTGTAGAGACTTCATTAAGTGTGATGGGCTACATCATTGACTATTGTTATCAATTCAGCATTCAGGCCCCCATCCAACAGCCTATACAGAGTCTACTAAGAGTTGCCTCCTTAGAGCAGAAGATTCTGTTGTCCTGGAAATTCCAAGTGTTTCCCAGTTCTGTCTCAGATATACTCATCACTTAGAAAATTACAAAGACTTCAAGAACTAGAGTGAAGTCCAACTTCCCATGGCTGTAGAAGCTCTGTGTCAGAAACTGGAGGCAAAAGCCAGTATCTTTTTTTATTATTCCTCAATTATAAATTTGTATTTGTATCAGACATCCTGTTTTTTGTATTTGGTTTTGAGTGATGTCGTATGCTGAAGGCTAAGTTAGTCACTATACTGTGAAACAAAAGCAGAAATTATATTCCCAGGAAGGAATGAGAACATATACAAATATGTAATGAGATAGACTCAAGAGAAACCAACAAGGGTGAGTTATGTAGTCCAAACACAGCATACTTTAAGGGAGCCTCAAGTAAACAGACGGGTGAATTTGATCTTGAGTGACAACTGAAGAAGGCGGACTTCTAGTGTTTTGAAAGTGGGATCCATAGTTTTCACCAAAGCAATAATCTTGGGAGGATGTGTGGTAGGAAGCTGCACATTCTTACGGGCTGTTTTGTGCCAGGCATTGTACAGGCTATAGAGGGAAACAGGCATTGCACAAGTTATAGAGGGAACAAATGTAAGCATTGTATGGGACAATTTAAACCAATTTGATTTGGCCATAGTGGGAAGCGTGATAGTGAGCCTTGTGGTATTATGTAGGAAAAGAACACAGAAATTGTGGCCTGATCCAGCAGTCCAACAGAGAATAGGAATTGGACACTGCCAAGTGAAAAGAGCTCCTAAAGGAATGAACCCAGTTGCCCAGGATTATCTGACTACCTAGTGATTGAAAAGTCCTAGCCAGCCAGATAAAAGCCTAGTCAAAAATCAGTGATTCCGAAAGCCAAGGCTGGCCTCCATTTGAAGATAGAATGATAGTCATTGAACTGTTTTTTCCCTGTAATTCCCTGAGGCTTTCTGTGAATTCCTTTATCTCTGCTATAAGTTACTTTTAGTCTTGTGTCATTATTAATAAAGAAAGTTTGAATTTTAAAAAAGGAAAATTAAGCAGGAAAGTTTCAGCCATGTTCTTGCATGACATTGGAGCAGGAGGGGTGGCGTGGAGATTCACAATAGATTTTCTGCTTTGTAAACAGCTCAGTGTTTAGATCCATTTTCTTTGACAAATGAGCAAAGACAAATTTTCCCTTCCCTTTCTTAAATCATGACCTAAACTGTAGTGAAGCTGAATTCTTATCCTCGCCAATGTATTATTGACTTACTGTCAGTCAACATTGCATTATAAGGTAGCCACCATATGGTTTCTAGGTTTTTGATGTGTATGAATAAAATTATTGACTTTTTAAGATTAGTATGTTTCTTAGGTAAAATAGTTTTAGTTTGAAGGCAATCATATAAGTTGGAAAACTGTAGTACAGTGTGTTTTCGTGGCAAATCTTTGTTGCCATCAAAGATTCAGATACTGTCAAACAGTCAAACACATGAATCAGAGAATGGAAACCATTCCGTAGTTTCCCTTTGCTCAAAATGCAGTTGTTTATATTTTTCAGATTGTGTGGTGCTTCTGACTGCATTTTTCTCCCCAGAATGAAGACCACAAATGTATGGTTGTATGTGTGTATACACATGTATGTACCTGCATGCATGGACACATTGAGGAACCATTGTTTTTTTCCAGTCCTGATTTCATATTTTATTTATTTGCTTTTTCTTGCAATATAGACTTTGATCACCAGATAAGGGAGTTTTAAAGATGTCAATAAACAACCCAGAAAATCGGTATTAAGGGAATTTTTTTTTTTTTTTTTTTGGTTTTTACGAGACAGGGTTTCTCTGTATTGTTTTGGAGGCTGTCGGTCCATCCAGCCTGGCCTCGAACTCACAGAGATCTGCCTGCCTCTGCCTCCCGAGTGCTGGGATTAAAGGCGTGCACCACCACCGCTGGGCGAAAATATTTTTTAATAATGTTATAATTTTGATATGTCAACAACCGCGTGTATGCCTTTAGGTTATATGTGCGTGCCCGTGCACACACACACACGCACACACACATACACACACACTCACACACGCACGCACCTTAAATTACAATTGCTAATATTTAATGCTAGTTTCACCAGGGCCTTAGCTGCTGGCACACATGTGTAGAAAGGAGTGTATTACTGAAAATTCTCACTCTCTTGAATATTTTGTTTCATCATGTTTTACTCAATGTATAAATTGGTATATACCTGTAACATTTGTCATTCTTAGTGCTTGAAGATTTCTTGTGATTATATTCCTCTTATTTGTGAGTGATTTAATTCAGAGTAATAACACTATAATACAAGAAGTTAAATGAAGCCTTTTCAAAATTAGCGGAAAGACTGAATAATCATCAGCAGAATACATTCAGACATTTAATTGTTTTTAAAGTATCTAAGACTTCAGACTATGCTAATGACCTTATGAATGAGTTATTTCGTATACCAACTGCTCTTCTACATTCCATCATCCTGCATCAGCTTCATGCTGTTCATCCTGTCTGGCCCCACAGTACTGAATTTGTTTTAAGTCGTAATGTAGGACCTATGTTGAGGAAGGTCATGTGAAACTAAGCCTGCAGTTTGTAGGTAAAATGATGAAGTTATCTCAGTAATGTTGAATGGTAAGAATGTAAGTCTCTTAACATGGGAAGTCTCTAAGTCACAGTAGCCTGGATTCCCCAATGAGTTAAGCACAGCTGAGGAAAGGGATACTTACTACAGCAAATCCATTGTGGCGAGTGTGAAAATTGGTAAATCATTTAAGGTAGCCTCTTCACTATTGTTTAGATTCTTAGTTGGGTTCCTAGGAAATTTCCCTAGTGCCAGGTTTATCGTTAAGTCCATAATGGCTTCTTCTATTTAGGTATATCTTTCCTTGCTCTCCTCTGTTCTTCCCCCAACTTAACCTTCCTGATTCCTCATGTTCTCTTCCCCCTCCCTTTCTCCCCTCCTGCTTCTGCTACCTTCCTCCCCCCTCCCCTTGTACTTCCAATTTACTCAGGAGATCTTGTCCCTTTCCCCTTTTTGGGCTGGGGGTCCATGTATGTCTCTCTTAGGGAACTCCTTGTTTCCTAGCTTCTCTGGGGTTGTGGATTGTAGGCTGGTTGTCCTTTGCCCTATGTCTAATGTCCAGTTATGAGTGAGTACATACCATGTTTTTCTTCCTGTATCTGGGTTACCTCACTTAGTATGGTTTCTTCTAGTTCTATCCATTTGCCTGCAAATTTCAACATTCCATTTTTTTTTCTGATGAATAGTACTCCATTGTGTAAATGTACCACATTTTCTTTATCCATTCTTCAGTTGAGGGGCATCTAGGTTGCTTCCAGGTTCTGGCTATTACAAATAATGTTGCTATAAACATAGTTGAACAGATGTCCTTGTGGTGTAACTACCTTAAATGCCATCATAGAGCCTTCATCCAGGAGCTGATGGAAGCAGAAACAGAGATTCACAGCTAAGCACTGAGCCTAACTCCTGGAATCCAGTTGTAGAGAGGGAGGAGTGATGAGCAAAGAGATCAAGACCATATTGGGAAACCCACAGAAACAGCTGACCTGAGCAAGTGGGAGCTCATGGACCCCAATAGGACCAAACCAGTCCCCCTGAATGTGGGTGTTAGCTGGAGGTCTTGGGCAGGCTATGGGGCTGCTGGCAATGGAACCAATATTTATCCCTAGTGCATGAATGGCCTTTTGGAGCCCATTCCCTATGGAGGCATACTCTCTCAGCCTAGATACACAAGGGAGGGCCTAGGTCCTGCCCCAAATGATGTCATAGACTTTGATGATCCCCCATCTTCCCTGAGGAGCAGATGAAGGTGGGATGGGGAGATGATGGGGGAAATGGGAGAACTAGAGGGAGAGGGAACTGGGTTGGTTTGGAAAATATGTTTGTTTTTAATTTAAATAAAAATTAATTTAAAAAACAGTTGACAAGTCAAAAGCTGAGTAGTGTCATCCATCAGCAAAGTCAGGACGACATGTATGTAATTAGATGGAAACACTGTGGCCCTTAGACTAGGCACCTGCCCAGGTTCCTCACTTGAGGAGCCCATAAGGTTGTTTGTTTTCAGTTAGTTACACCTTCCCACATAGGGGAAATGTACAAGGCTAAGATGATTGTTCCTGTACTCTGCCTTCTGTTCTTCAAGACCATTCTCCTAGGGTCTGAAACCTCAAAATTCCCTGTCCAGTGGCCCCAAGTCTAATTGTATCCAATGAGTACCCAGGACTGTTGATGAAAGAACTTGGATGAGTTTTAATGTCTGAGTTCATCCATCCCAGTGTAAACCTCACTTGGTGACAGTGACAATAAAGAAAGGAAAGGGGAGAGTTGGGCTATAGGCCTTGGGTATCTCAGTGTGTGATGCTCTGAGGAACTAAAGAATGCTGACCTGGGGCCCAACATTCTTAGACATTATGAAGGCATGTGTTTTCAAGATGCAACACAGAACATATTACATGTGAGAGTTTTGGGCTCATGTATAATTTTTTACTATTTGGTTATATAATATTTGAGTCTTTGGTTGTATTCTCAATATGGGGCCCAAGAGCTAGAGCAGTGGTTCTCAACCTTTCTAATACTGATACCCTTTAATACAGTTCCTCATGTTGTGGAGACCCTCAACCATAAAATTATTTTCATTGTACTTCATTACTGTAAATTTGCTACTGTTATGAATCATGATGTAAATACTGTGTTTTCCAATGGCCTTAGGTGGCCTCCGTGAAAGGATCATTCAGTCCATAAAGGGGTCACCAGCCATAGGTTGAGAACTACTGTTATATATGAATTCTAGTTTTCTTTAAACATTGATTGCTAGTTTGGAGGTCCTTCGTTTCCTGCGATCTGGAGTAAATTTTTCTATACCAAGTTACATACTGTTAGATGAGACAAAGGGAAAGAGAGAAAAAAAATGGAATGAATATATTATTAATCAATTCTATTTCTGTAAATACTGTTTTCTGAGAGAGGAGATAAAACATAATCAGTCTTCGGGGGTATACTATTTATAATGAAAGGATAATTTACAAATGACAGTGTTAGAATTTCTGGAACAAATCCTTTAATAAATATGTTGTTTTGTGTGGTACAAACTATTTTGGAAACATGGCTATTAAAGTATTTCCAGTATTTATAGAAATGTGTGGTTCTCTTTACTGAAATCGATATATGTCACAAACCTATTGCTTCAGCTGCCACTTTGGTAAGAGGTTATGTTTTTGTTTAGTCATTTAAACAGGATGTTGTATGGTTCTTATGCATATTTAATTCATATATACCAGCATAGAGTAACATTTTTCTTTCATCAAAATGTGTTGTTAAGTCCACTATCACTTGACAGTGATAGTATTATTAAATTCCAAGTACTCAACTTCCAAAATGTTTTCATTAGGAAAAAAAAAGACTTTAGAATGTGACCATCCTTGTCAAGTATTTTTCATATGTACAATTGATATCATTGTAAATATAAAGCTTAACATATGGAGTTATTTACAAAATAATAAGAAATTAAGTTTTAATTTCTTGAGACATGTTTTTAATGTGCTATTACAAGTATGAAGAAATAATATTCATTGTATTAAACTAGATTATTAATTCCCCATTTTTCAGATTATAGATGTGTTTGTTTATAAAATATCTTGGAAAATGAAATAAAGGTAGCCTTGTACAGTTAAGGAGTTTTACAGCAGTATAGGCATCTTAATGAAACTGAAGTTCTAAAAGAGCAGAGCGGAGTGTGGGTTTTCACCTAGTGACCTGGTTGTGTTGCCTTCCAGTCTTGTACTACAGAAAGTGCCAGTTAACGTCCAAGGAATATGTTACTCATGACACGAGGCTTTTCTGTCTGATGCTGCCTCCAAGTACTCACCTTCAGGTGCCAGTTGGGCACCATGTTTACCTCAAGCTCAGTGTCACAGGTAAGGGAATTAGAGGCTGGGGTCTGGCGGGAGACACATTCTTTTGTACAGACATCTAAGTTACTGGTCTTTCTGGGCCCCTGGCTGTAATGTGTCTTTGCTACTGATTACCTGGAGCAGATTGCCTCCAGTGGGAAAGAGGGAGTGAACACACAGTGGTCCTCCACAGGGAGCACCACGAAGAGCATCACTAGAAACAG